>NW_023425529.1:23089486-24289486 GCF_014108245.1 Pipistrellus kuhlii
TATAGATGCATCTACTTTATGCATTTGGTAACAACTCAGAGAATTACATTACAATTTCAAGTTAAAATTATGGATGAATTTAAATAGAGGTAATGTATAAATAAACATGTGAGATAATCTTCTGTTTATGTCCATTTTATTACAGGTATATTGTTCTTGTGTATTACCAGTCAACTTGCTCATGCAATCAATCTAAGTCAACTGTTGTTAGCACCAATTAATAGTTTTCAACCCATACTTTTGATTTTTATTACATAACTTTAGTGGGATTATACTCTACAAAAGTATCTGTTTAGGTATTTTAATAGTGAATTTCTGCCCCATGGATGATTGACTAAGATGAACATAACCAGCTTAGAAGGTATCTGCATTTTCTCTCTTTCTTGTCCTTGGATATTCAACTATCTCCAGTTCATACAATATATAAATTATTTTGATTCAGACCTGATCCTTGGAAATTGAATCTTTAAGTAGCATGTGACCTTAATATTTTTAGCATCAGTTATCATATCTCCAATATTATCTGAAGGCTTTGTGATAGGAAATTCGTGTGGGTTAAACAAGACAAGAATGTGTTCAAACTACACATTTATTTTGATTCAACAAACTTTTATTGTGCCTATGTCATTTATTACAGGCTTTTTGAAGAGAAATGAATAAATATTCTGTATAAGTTGCAACTGCAAAATAAATTTTAGTAAGTATTGTTGTATTATGCACATTGGAATTGATCTAGGAATGTAGGCCTAACACTTAGGCCAACTGTAGGGTTTGTAAAACAGAGACATCTTCAGGGATCACACTGCTAAGTCATCCTGAGGAAGATTCCCACAGAGGCAGATGGCTTTGCCAAACCCACCCAGGCAAATGCTTCATCATTAATGCCGTTCAGAACCAATAGTGAGCTGTTTGATCAGTAACATTTTAAAAGCATTGCTACTTTGTATGCTTTCCTCCACAGGCCATGGTGGAAATTGTGAAAAAACTTTTAGTAAGAAATTTGAAATTTCATATTTAAAAAGAATCTCCATAGCGGTATGTTAGTTTTAAATACTTCCAAGATTTTATGCTACATAAAGTGTCACATATTTAACTATCAGATGCAAGCTTTTGTACATCATAACTTTAGGGAAGTGAAAAGTCAAATTATAGAGTGCGAAAAGGTATTCTCAATATGCCAAACTTACAGACTGAATATCAACAATGTAAAACAAATGTCTATGCATCATGAAGTTAATGAAAAATGCAAGTGGAGGGATTAACATAAAACAATTAAAATAAGTTTAATAAAAGCAGGAAGAGCCTGGTTAGACTGGCTCAGTGGTTGAGCATCGACCTATGAAGCAGAAGGTCATGGTTTGATTTCCAGTCAGGGCATATGCCCAACTTGAGGGTTCAATCCCCAGTGTGGGGTGTGAAGGAGGCAGATGATCAATGATGCTCATCATTGATGTTTCTATCTCTCCCTCTTCCTCTTCTTTCCTCTTTGAAATCAATAAAAACATATTTTTTAAAAAGTGGGAAGATATAAGACCAAATATGTGTGTGTGTGTCTGTGTAACTTATATTTTATAAAATATCTGTATAGTATATCTTTTATAATTTTATAATCAATCATCTGTAATTTTCTAGTATAATAATATATTTTTCACCACTTCTGATATAGATTTAATATATTGCATCTTTATTCTTCCCTAGTGCCACCTATTTTAAACATAAGAAATAAATATTTATTATTGTATAGTTTTTAGAGTCTAATAAATTACTATTAGTCAATTAGTAGTTTTATTAATAAACAGCTTGAATAAAACTATATTCTTTAGGGCAAAAATCCTGAAATTATTACACTGAATATTGGCAAAGATAAGTGTTTTATTTTACCTCAGAAGTCAATCAGCTTTTATTGAATTGCTATGGAAAAGCTTTTAATTCTGCGTACTTTTTATGATTTGAGCAGATCGTTTTTTTGGCTAATGAGGAACTTAGCACATTTTAATAACTATGAAAATTGGGTTTAATATTGATATTGTCTCAACAAATCTTTTTTGATATTTGATATTCAGAAAGAAATTCTCGGTTTCCAGCTGTGTTTTTAAAATTGCATCATTTTTCCTAAGACAGAGATAATTTATTTCAGTCAGTTGACAGTAACAAGGGATTTTAATTTTTTTGATGTGTTATTAGTGTTGAAGCTGGCATTCATCAATTTACTATAATTTATTCACAATAAGTGTTTTCATTGTATGGCATAAATAGTTTCATGGCTTAAATAATAAGGAATCTCTAAGGAAAATAGAAATAATGTGGAAGCCAACAAGAGGAATCTGTGACAAGAAAGAGTAAGAAATGTCAAGGAAATGCGAGAGACATGGACATAGTGTGTTATATTGGAAAGCACAAACTAAAATAAGAATACAGGATTATAAAACATAAAAAGTTAGGCGACATAAAATGAGAGAGAGATAAACATGGGTATAAAGATACATTTTTAAAATATATATATTTTTATTGGTTTTTTACAGAGAGGAAAGGAGAGGGATAGAGAGCTAGAAACATCAATGAGAGAGAAACATTGACCAGCTGCCTCCTGCACACTCCCTATGTGCCCACAACCAATGTACATGCCCTTTACTGGAATCGAACCTGGGACCCTTCAGTCTGCAGGCCGACGCTCTATCCACTGAGCCAAACCGGTTTTGGTTAAGGATACATTTTGAGCCCAGCCAGAATGGCTCAGTGGTTGAGCATCAACCTTTAAACCAGGAGCTCACTGATCAGGGCACAAAGCCCAGTTTGCAGGCTCTCATCATTGATGTTTCTATCTCTCTCTTACTCTCCCTTCCTCTATGAAATAAATAAAAATATATTTTTTAAAAAGATACATTTTGAAAAATTTTCTGATAAAAATAAACAAAATACAAAATATCTCCTCTTTAAATTCTAGAAAAGTTATTCAGTACACTGTTGATGGTAATATGGCAGATGCATGCTTAAAGTAAAGGAAAATTCTGTAGTTTTTCAACATTCAAAAAAAAAAATATATATATATATATATATATATATATATATATATATATATATATATGCGACAATCGCATCTGAAATAAGTGAACAAATGACCGGACAGGCTGTGTGGGGTGACCAGGCTAGCAGGGGGTTAGTGAGAGATGACCAAATGACTGAGCAGCAGGATGCATGGGGCTACCAGGCCTGTGGGGAGGAAGGGGGGGCAGTTGGGAGTGACCAGTCTAGAGGACGGGGGGGGGGGGGGGGGGGGTGTGTGGCAGTGAGAGGCAGGCAGGGAGTTGAGCAGTTAAGAGCCAGTGGTCCTGGATTGTGAGAGGGTTGTCAACTCCCAGTTTCAGATCCAGGACTGGAGAGGGTGCAGGCTGAGCTGAAGGGATGAATTTCATGTACTGGGCCTCTAGTAAATGATAAAAAGTTGTAACTGAAGCAACATAATGCCTAATAATAATCAGAACAAAAAACAAAAGATATACAAGTTAATTGTAAATCTACAGATATTCATTTAATTGATCTATAACTTGCATGTACCTTGTACTTTTATCAAATTCCTCACAGGAATTTTTAAAAAATATGATAAAAGAATCAATTCAGAAAAAAAAACATATCTATGTGATGTCACATACACACACAAACACACACACACACACACACACACACACACACACACAAAGTATAGAAGAGAGACATGTAAAATGCCTCACATACCTAGTGCTATTTAACTCACTACTGTGATGCTGTTAAATTAAGGTACAAACAGCCCAGCCAGTGTGGTTCAGTTGGTTGAGCGTCATTCTTTGTTGTCTTGATCTCCAGGAGGGGGCATGCAAGAGGCAGCGGGTCATTTTTTTCCTCTCCTCTCTCTGAAATCAATAAAAACATATGTTTTTTAAAAAAATTAAGATGCAAACAAATCAGTGAGACAGAATAGAGAGGCCAGAAATGGAACATATCCTATATGAGAACTTCATATAAGGAAAAGGTTGTGTTTTTATATAGGTTGAAGAACAATTAGATATCCCTCCCTAAAATTATTTTGGAGTACTAATTTTAAATTTGATGAAAAAATAATATTAGATGACTTAGTTCAAGATCCTCAAATAACTTCTGATGTGTCAGCTATCTACTTATAAAGAAAATAAACCTGAAGATTAGCATAAGAATATAGGTGAGGCTTTATATTATCTTGTTATTGAAAAATCATTCATCAACCATGACAACATTCATCAACTGTACTAATATTCATTAACCATGAGCAATATTCTAAAGCGTTGCTAGATTTGAGAAAAATGAATATACACACACACACACACACACACACACACACACACACACACTCATTTGTTTTCAGGTAGAAGAAAATTAACACAAACAGCAAAGGGGGAAAGAACTTGTCTTGTCACACCTCATTGAAACAAAGCTATCTCCTTTGATAAAGAACTATTACAAAAATAAGATTTAAAAAGTTCATCAGGGGAATAAAAAAAACAGCTCATCTTGGTCATTGCATAAAGAAATATAACCAATAAATAGATGATGTTGCATTTCACAAGTGATCTGAAAGTGGAAATTAAAATGAACTAGAACTTTACTCAAATATTTTTAAAATTTTACAAAATTTCATATTTATAAAGATAGTAAAATTCTTACTCAAATTCATTACTAGTGTAAGCATAGAACTAAAAGATCTTTACAGAAGGTATTTTGCCAATATTTATTAAAAGCTTTAAATTTAAGTATACTGTTGACTTACTAATACTTTACTTAATGAATTTATTTTGAGATCAACTGGACAAGTGAACAAATCTGTATGTTAAGATAATCATAGTGTTGTTTATCATACTAAAAATTGAAATTCTTAATATTCAGCTAGAATTAACTAAAATGCCCAACGATACGTATTGTTTAAGTACCCCCTATACACTTATAACATGAAGTATGAATTAAAGCAAAAAAAGAATTAAAGCAGTACATATTATCAAAATGTTGTTTGCATATATAATGTTAACTGGAAAAAAGGATACAGACAATATAAATTATATGATATTCTAAGAATTATGATTCTCTATTGAATTATTTCTCAGAAGCATTTTGTTTAATATATAAATAAACAACACTTTAAACCACTTACATATGTGGATGTTATGACTAAGAAGTGTTATGACTAAATTTTGCAGATAAAACCACATTTTGATGATCAACATACCACTTAGAAATGACAGAAAATGGCTATAAGAGAATTATAATTATTAAAGTTACAGATAAATTAACAGTTTGAAAGCCTCTTTTATTAATAGGAAATAGCTGTGATTACAAGTCACAGTGAATTAATATTAAATCGTATTTTAAAAAAATAAAAATGTATGGGTCACAATGAGTTAATGTTAAGTAACATTTTCAATAAAAAAATGTGGCATATGAGGAAAATCACTTCTGAATTTAAAAGTCATTTTATCGCAGGCACCTGCCACTCATTCTATGCCCTCTGGATTTATGGACGTGATGAGGAAGGTATCCTACAAACATCTTACTGACCTGTGATGTTTTAACATCTAACAATCTAATTGGAGTTGGCCCTGTAGGTATCTACATGAGAATATTTAGATGCAAAACCAAGTATTTCAGAAAATGGATGACTCTAGGTGAGCATTCTTCCACTGTCTCAGAAATAAAACCATGCCTGAGATGGCCTTTATGCACATAAAATCTAGCTAACTATAGCTCTTCTTTGGTTATTAAAGAAATAATAATAGCATAATGTTTTGATTGTGCTTATTTACAATGAATTTAAAGTTTCAAGAATTATATAACACCTAAGGCACTCTTACCTAACTACAATGTATTCATAGAGTTACCAGATATCCTTTTAAAACACAAATATGAGTATATCACTTCACCAGCATTCCATTACAAATAGTTTATCAATATGCATAAAGTAAACCAGTGGCATTTGTTACTCGTTTATCTTACTTTCCCCCTTGACCAGCCTGATCTAATTGTGATTTTTGAGCATACCAGGTCCTCTCCTGCTCAGGACCTTTTGTCATCATGTTCTTTCTTCCTGGCAGCCTCTTCCCACAGACAGAGGCATGCATGGTCACATTATCTAGATCTCCATTCAGTTGTCATCTTTCAGAAATGTATACTAACTAGCATCCTTTGTTGCTGTTTCTACTATATTTTATTTTATTTTATTTTATTATTTTATTAATGTCTATCATTTTACATTTGTTTATTCATTTATTTTAATCTGTAACTTTTAAAGTCTTAAGTATAAAAATTTTGTCTGGTGGTTGTGTTTTTAATTTGTATCCTCAATGTATAGAAGTGTACCTATCATATAGAAGTTGTTTAATAAATATTTGCAGAGTTGTTAAGTTAATGAATTTTTGCTACTGTGAAACATACAAAACATCTAAAAGGAAGAGCATTTTACTTTTTAAAATTGATTTTTTACAGAGAAGAAGGGAGAGGGATAGAGAGCTAGAAACATTGATGAGAGAAAAGCATAGATCAGCTGCCTCCTGCAAACCCCCTACTGGGGATGTTCCCCCAACTAAGGTACATGTCCTTAACTGGAATTGAACCTGGGACCCTTCAGTGGAGACTTTATCCACTGTGCCAAACCAATTAGATCAAGGAAGAGCATTTTAGTTGTTAAGAGAAATCCTAGGCTACATCAGCATTTCTTTTAGTTATTCCACTAATCTTTCTGAACTTCATATTTTAAATATAAAAGTAAATGATTTACATTATATTTTTCTTTTAATCTATTGTGGTAAATATTTCCCAGCATGATTTTAATTAATAACTTCCATCATACATTAATAGTGATTCCTTTTTAGAGTATATATATCCAGGTTATTTGGATCTATTGTTGTTGTGTTTGTTATTTTATTTTGCTTCATTAATTGACTTCAGGAAGAAAAGGTTAAGTTTATGAGGTCAAAAGAAATTAATCTAACTATAAAATAATAATATTTTGAATTTTTATGCATAACACTTTTAGAAAAATTTCAATATGCATTATAGAAAAAAACAAACAGAAAATCAATACAATTTTTAAGAGTTATTCTTTCCTCCTTGTTCTTCGGAAGAACAGTGATGACAAATACTTAGGCCCACCTATTTTGATCATGTCGATGCTGACTCAACTCCATGCTGTTTCTGTTGGTAGAGCAAAATAACTAAGGCGATTATCAGGGCCATAGAAACTGATATGATCTACCAATTATTGTAGTTTCATGGAGACTCATTTGGTTCCACTGCTCAACATTGTAAGGGGGGAAAAAACCTATTTGAGGATCTTACAGATGAAGAATCCTTTTGTGGAATCTCCCACAAGCCCTCATTCACACCGGACCATGGTGAGTGGAGCTGAATGGACTGTATAATAAGGTGCACTGCTCTCTGACAGAAACTTTCATAAAGAAGAAAAGTTACTGATGAAAGCTAGTGGCTGCGTGTGTGTGTGCGCGCTAGTGAGCAGTTGAGGTTTCATCTCTTTCTCAGCGACTGTAGGATGTAGGACAACAGGGGAGCAGGCCACAAACCTGAACTCCCTCTGCTCCTTTCCTGAAAGTGAAGAAAGAGCATCAAAGAGAATGAAAGGAACAGAATATCCAACAGAAAAGCAATGTATATCCTTGCTTTGGGTCACAGTCATGGTTTGCATTATAAAGTAAAGGCTTCCTAATATAACATTTATGAACACCTTAGTCCTTGGTTATACATTGGGAAGTGGTGGGGAAAAAAAGTATGTGTGTTAGGAGTAAGTATTAGTTATGGCTGAATTTATATTTTCTTTTGTAATCTGAGGTATAACCATCAGACTTTAATTGTTACCACTAGCTTTGTTTATTTTTCCCTTCACTACCTTTGAAGATATTTGCCTTATAATCATCTTATAATCATTCGCAGTAAATTCTAAATAGCTATGCAATTCAAAGCAGTTCCTAGTATTTCCTAAAAAATACAGTGATAAGGAACTTTTAATTTAAAGAACATTATATTATTACTTGCAAATTAAGAGTTCTAATTCTTTCATGGTGTTTATTAAGTAAACATACCCCAAATAATAAATAGCAGTAGTTAGATCATGGAATTTTCTTAAACTGGCTAAGAATTTAAAATTCCTTAATTTGATAAAATATGACATATTTCTTTTCAAATTGTTCAAGGTATACTAGTAGCTTCTTAATTCACCAAGGTTATGTCTATGATACCACAAGTTTGAGATCTCACTCAAAAATATTTTTCTATCTTAAGTTTTCACCATGTAAATAAAAAGCTTCCAAAATATCTGGCTGTTTTATATAGTAAATAGTATTTTTCACTAGAAGAAATTTTCAATATATATTTTGGACATCTCACCTCCCCAATGTCCCCCTCTTACACCGTCCCCATTACTGCCTCTACAGTTTTTTTCTTTTAAAATATTTTGAATCTGTCATCTAAACATAGTTTTATGCTGCATAGGTCAGCTGTTTTTGGCTCAGTGTTCCAAATTTGGGTTTTGATCTTTATATTATTCCGGGGCAAATATCCATACATATTCCAGACAGAGTCCCCTGTGACTTTTATTTTAATTTATTTTCTTCGTAGAATCACAAATGAAAAAATAAAGTTGTAGTCGTTTTCCAAAATGCTGGTCTAGTCCTTTGTATTTGGACATGGTTTTTTTATGTCACAGGTGAGTTCAGATTGATAAAGACTTAATGGCCTAGTAAATACATGCTTTAGTCTAGTTGTATGTAAATGTGTCATTCAGAAGATATTTACTTAGCAACAAAATCCTGGTTTAGCAAACAATAAGAAAACTCAGACAGGGGAGGAGGTGCTTTAGATTATGAATAAAGTTAAATTGGCTTATTCTAACAGGATTGGCATTTCAGATTTCATTCAGACGACCCATGACAAACACAACAGAAGTGCTCAACACTTTAAAATTGTACATCCACACTGCTCCTGACCAGCTAGCTGGTGCCGGAATCATTTCACCTGGAAGTATTATTCTCTCAAATCCTTCCAATTGCACTACATTCACAGATGTTTACTCCGGGTTTCCAGCTAAACCAGAGAATAAAGAGGGAGTGCAAATGAGCTTGCCTTTGTAATTACATTTTCTCCTGTGATCATTAAATACGTTTTCTCTTTAACATGCTAAAATGCTACCATTCCACAAGGGAGCACTAACTCCAGAATTAACCTGTTACATCTGACAAATTGTACAGATTTGTACTTTAGGGCTTCTGGTAAGATTTCATTTCCAATGTTATTTTCCAGGAGACATTGTGAAGTTTTATCAGCCCAAATCCACAGACATTACTTAACCTTTTAGGTGAGCTGTGAACCAGTGTTCTGCATTTAGAAATGTTGGTTGTCATTATCATATACTATATAAGCAAGTTTTTCCTACATGCAATTTTAAGTTTCAAAGCCCGAGTGAGGCATGGAGTCATTGAGGTTATTGAAAAATAAATAAGTAGATAAAAGTTAATAATAAAAAATATACCTCAGAACATTAACTTCACTGGAAAGAGGCACATGACCATTGTAATTACATAAGATGAGGTCACAATGAAGTCTGGTGGGCCCCAGATTTAGTAATACTGGTGTCTTTATGAGAGGACCACCATGGCATGTGAGGACAGAGACACAGACAGAACATGTAAAGCTAGAGGCCGAGATTGGATGCACCTACCAGCCAACGGATGTCCTCACCTGAAGCTAGGAGAGCTGCATAGAAGAGTCTTCTTCAGAGCCTATAGGAGGGGAGAGCCCTGCTGAAACCTTGACCTTTAGCTGTCAGAACTGTGAAAGAACATATTTCTATGGTTTTAAGCCACCAAGTGTATGGCACTTTGTTCACAACAGCCCTGGGAGCTAATAGATCACAGCACTTCACACGAATTGAGATCATGCTGATCAGACCTGGATAGTAGGAAATAATACTCACACTAAAAGCTTTAGTAAGACACTTGTGTAACAGAATTTGGCAAAAAGTCCAAAATTTTCAGAAATGCTCACATTAATGAGGTTTATGATGATGCTGCTTGAATAAAATGAACTTCGAAGTTGGCAGATATTGAAAATGTTGTAAAGAATAATATAAATTAACCAGAATTGGAGAGAACATAACAGTAAAAAAAAAAAAAAAAAAAAAAAAAAAAAAAAAAAAGAGAGAGAGAGAGAGAGAAATGTATCTTACTTTTATAAGGATATATGTTTATTTCATAGAATAAAGTTACCTTCATGCATTAATTATGCTTCTCCAACTAGATAAAGAGATTGTATATGTCTAACATATGGAGTACATACCTTTTCTTTGGTGAGAAATAGTATTTAATATATGTTGATATTTAACTTCATAAATTCAATGACTATTTACATATTTCAAGGTTTTATAATATGCACACAAGTAATTGATATTTGTGCGTGTGTTGTTTTAGATGTCGAAGTTGAGCCCTAACTAGCTTGGCTCAGTAGATGGAACATCAGCCTATGGACTGCAGGGTCTGGGATTGGATTCTGGTCAAGGGAATGTGCCTGGATTGTGGGCTTGATCCCCAGTGGGGGGGATGCAGGAAGCAGCTGATTGATGCTTCTCTCTCATTATTTCTATCTCTCCTTCCCTCTTTCTTTCTCTCTGAAATCAATACAAATATATTAAAAAAATAAATAAGTGAAAAATAAAACATTAAGGGCAATGAACCTAAATAGATACTTTTCAAAAGAAGACATAAAGAAGGCCAAGAGACATATGAAAACATGCTCAAAGTCACTAATCAACTGAGATATGCAAATCAAAATGATAATAAGGTACCATCTCATATTTGCCAGAATGGCTATCATCAACAAACCTACAAATGACAAGTGCTGGCGAGGATGCGGAGAAAAAGGAACCCCTGTGCACTGCTGGTGGGAATACAGACTGGTGTAGCCACTGTGGAGAACAGTATGGAGTTTCCTCAAAAAACGAAAATGGAACTCCCATTTGACTCAGTGATCCCACTTCTAGGAATATTTCCCAAGAAACTAGAAACAACAATCAGAAAGGATATATGCATCCCTATGTTTATAGCAGCACAATTTACCATAGTTAAGAGTTGGATACAGCCTAAGTGCCCATAAGCAGATGAGTGGATTAGAAAACTGTGGTACATCAACATAATGGAATATTTACCATTTGTAACAGCATGGATAGAATTGGAGAGCATTATGCTAAGCGAAATAAGCCAGTCAGAGAAAGATAAATATCACATGATCTCACTCATTTGTGGAATATAATGAGCAACATAAACTGATGAACAAAAACAGATCCAGAGACAGAGAAGCATTGATCAGACCATTAACCCTCAGAGGGAAGGTAGGGGAGGATGGGGTTAAGGGAGAGAGATCAACCAAAGGATTTATATACATGCATATAAGCCTAACCAATGGACACAGACACCAGGGGGTAGAGGGTGAGAGCTGGGATGGGGGTGTGGGGTGCAATGGATGGATTAGGACACATATGTAACACCTTAATCAATAAAGAAAAAAAATCAAAAAAAGGAAAAAATAGATATCAAGGTTGAAATCTTATAAAGTGATTTGTAACAATTATGTTATAAAGTACAGTGTTTCTATGAAAGAACTGTTGGGAGAGTTAAGCAAAATACTGAAATTCACCATCAGATCTAAAGGTTTTATCAGACAAGAGTCTGTGGGCTTGATAGAGAGGTGTGAGAGAGTTGGGCTCATAGCTGAACAGAGTATTTATCTGTGAGGAGTTTCTTTGCCTCTTATAACAGCCTGAGAGCAGCACTTCAAAATCCTCTGTAGGTATGTAAAGGGTCACTCTTTCTCTGACTTTCCAGTAGGAACAGAGAAAGCAAGTTCCGAAGAACAGGTTGACCTCTGACCCTGAAAGCAACACTATACTGATTAGAAACAGAAGCTGCTTCTTTCGCTGGAAAGAAGTTGTTGCTTCTTAGTGTCCTCATTGTATTTTTCCTGAAGGAAAACCTTGATCAAATTTTAAGAAATCTATAACTCTGTGATTCTATTATTTAAATTTCAATTATAAAGCTAGTCTAGATTAGGCAGAGAAATGTCATTCCCTGCCCAAGGCTACCTAGAAATCACCGTCACAGGTAGAATTAGAACACAAGTCTGCCTCTCAGCAGTAAGAGTCATATTCCTATCTGTCATATTCTCTTACTTCCCTAAAACAGCTCTTTGTCATTTAAATAATATATGTATTTGAAAGGGTAAAAGCTACCGGTATATAATCTCATTTTCCATGTCTTGTAAGCCAGACTGCTCCCCCTAGTCTCATAGATGATGGGAGAAAACTGCTTCAAATCATGACACCGGGATTTTCATGTCATCTAAAAGAAGGGTCCTTTGTGCTCAAGCAGGTGTGCTGATGTGAACGTGTGGCTGTCCCATACTGAGGAGCCATATATTTCACAGTTAGGCTCTACACACAGAAGTAAACAGCCATATGGCAAACAAACTTACTTTTTACTGCTTCGTTTTATCTGTTGCGAAATAGTGCATCTCCACAAATCCAGAATATTAACAACGCTCCATCTGGAGAAATGTAAGTTTTGGAGTCCCGAACCAGCACGGTAGCATTTCCACAAAACTTGGGAACTTCAGTGAACTCCAAACTTGGAACAGGCTCCATGTTCACCCAGCATGTCTTCCCAATGCCACTCGAGTGGCTTGGGTAAAAATATGCATACAACGGGAATGCTTATATTTCTGGAAAAACTCTTCAAAGTTGGTCTTCTTGCATACAGTTCTTATAGACTGTTATAATGTCTATTAATAAATCACTTTATATATTTAGTTAGCTTTATTTAGTCCTATTTAGCAAATGAGAACAAGGAAGGTACAGAGAGTTGTGTGGCTATGTCTGATCTGCTTTTAAATTCCTACTGCTCAGAAGAAAAAGAAGTAACTGCTGTTTTCTTTATCAGTCCAACAGAAATTTTACAGATATTTCTTTGTATTCTCTAGGCAGAGTCCAAGAGAAGTAAATGAACAGAAGATTTTAAAGGGCTTTATTAAATATAAATATCTATAGTAGATTGCAAAGTATTTGAAGTTTTGTTATGTATCTAATTTGTTGGATGAGAAGTTATAGGCCTCAATTAGACCAGTAAGTAACTGGTACAATTTGACCATTAGGTAACTGCAGGATGTGGATGGTGGAACCAGGAACATCAATCACAAATAAAATTAACAGTTATGTGTTTATAAAAAGTTCTAGCTTCTTGTTGGTATATTTTTTGTTTGCTTTTTTAGTTTTTGTTTACCTTTAAATCATGTCAAAGATATTTACTTATAAAGTATATTCAAACATGCATACATGCACAAACAGTATAATGGACATTTGTGAATGCACTTAAAACAATCACTTAACAGATCAAAAATAATAGAACATCCACAGAGGTGCAGAAGCCCTTCCTGTGTCAGTACCCCTCTCTCCCAACCTCAGAAGGGAAAATCAAAATTACTCCTCTTATTTTTGTAATCCTTGTTGTTGTGTTGTTGTTGTTTTTCCCTTTAAGGTCAAAACACTTATATGCAGTATTAAAAGATGATTTTAGTTAAAAGATCAGCAAATATTTTGTGTAAAAACCAGACAGTAAATATTTTAGCCTTTGTCTGTCACAACCACTCCACTCTGCTATTTTAGCATTAAAACAATAAACTATTTTATAGGACAACCAAGGAGGGAACAGGACAGGCATGTGCTAAACCTCAGGAACACATAGAACATGAACACATTTCTATTAAGACTCTAGACTTTGCTTTTCTCTAAAGCAGAACCTTTAATGGGAAGAAAATAAAAATTCTGAGAATGTTATGCCATTTCTTTTAATCTTATCAGAAATCCTATGCAATAGATATTATTGCTTTTTCACTTGAAAGAAAACTAAAAATAACAAGGGACTTAAAAACTTATTATTAAAAAAATGTCATGTGAAACAAGTTGTTGTTTTTTTTAACTGTGAAACAAGGATTTTAAACCACCAACTAAAATACATGAATAAATGTTAAAATATAAGCATTTTGTCAGCCTGAGCATCTTTCATTATATGATTTGCCACAGTATGTAACCTAGGTTCAATACTATTAGATAATCTAACCTACTTCTTAATCAGCAGGAAAAGAGAACATTTAAAATAGTTTTTGTAATTAGCTCTGCAATGTGGAGCTCTTTGAAATATAAAATTAAGATTTTAATGAAACTAACACATTTTAACATAATAGATAAGAAAAATAAACTAAATTGATTCCATTAACTCAGTGAAAAAAAATTTTTCCATAAAAAAATGAATGATGATTTTCCAAAATATAGAGACTCATTTGATCTCAATTACTTTGCCAATCTGTCTCCTCTCAACACAATTACATGCGTATACAATTATGAAATAAATAAATACACAAGTACAGGAAATCTCCATCTACCATATTTGTTAAGGAAATAAACTATGAAAAACCTAGTATTGAAAGGAGTTTCAGACAAATGCACCTCAGATGGGACTGGAGTAGAGATGGATAACCATCATAGATTCTCTAATTATCTCTCTCTTTTTAAAAAGGAATAAAATTTACCTAAACCCCACTAATTACCTGGGTTAAAAGAAATGTGGAGAATTGCATCAGGAATGAACAACCCTGTTAGTCACAAATTCTTTGCCAGAATGAAAGCAGAAAAAGTGAAAAGTACAAAATTATATTAGTAAATAAATGAATGAAGATAAGAAAGCTATTAAAACAAATAATATACAAAATTATAAAGTCAGTTTTTTAATACGATTGAAGAATAAAAACCATGACTGAATAAATTTTATTAATGAGAAGATGAATTAGCATTGGGATACTTTATCATTTGAATATGTGAAATAACAAATTTATGATCACCTTTATAAATGTCAAAAGTTGTTTAAATGAACATGTTCTTCCCAAGACAATGTTTATAAAACAGAGATAAAAGTTGTTTAGGTAAACACACATACATATAAATGCATGAACATAGGAACTCAACCTCAACGTAAGATATGGCTATTTAGGTTATCTCTGGACAGAAATTCTCAGTAGATGTTTATACATTGCAAAATAAATAACAGAAACAATCAAAAACAAAATGTATATGGAAAACATCTATAAATGGAAGTACAATGTCATCAATTATGAAGATCTAGAAGTTAAGCAACTCAAAAAAAGTATCTACTAAATGATTTAGACAGAAAGTTTATACTACTGTTAGAAGGAAGCAAAATAATTTGGCCTCTACATAACAAGTCTAGTAACCCAGAAAAGTAGAATAAACTGAAGGAAAAAAAAACTAAAAGGTTTTAAAATGTAAAAACTTAGTTAAGAAGCATAAGGAAGAGATGGCTATTGATCTATTAATTTTTTTCTGATCTCTTAGAAACATCAATCACCACATAAAGTTACAATAACTCTCCCCTATAGTCAATACATTTAATCTCATTATTTTTTCTCAATCATTTTCATCTGCAACCTTGAATGGGATCGCAAGTTCTTCCTTTATATTACCTGCACTACTAATAATATAAAGCTTTAAATTTTCTTTTTACAACTCCTAGTGTAGATTCTAATTCTGCTGGTGTATCTTTATCCACTGTAGTCTTGTTTTACCTTATTTAAATCCCTTTTATCTCATGCAACTGCCTAATGTATTATAGCTATAGGCATTATGTTACCAATGCAGTCTATGTCTTTCTGCATACTTTAATGGTGTCAAACACTCTTGTGAAAATTTCTTCTAGATCATGCAACAGTTATCATTGAGAGGAATATTCTTCCTCTCATTCTTCTAGATGTTGATGATGCAAAGCTTTACTAAGGCTGCACTTTTATTTGTTGTTGAAAAAGTTCTTTTCTTGCCAACCATCAGTCAATATGGAGTATGCATGGTTTGTTTTGCTGTCTGTTGACATTCAGTGCAGATCTAATCCTCTTCTTGGATCATCCTCTGAAGAGCAGTTGATATGCACTGATCTCAGACCACGTCCAGTCTTGTAGAATATGTTCACTTAGAACACCTCTACTATAATGAAGGTCTTCTCTTGCCAATCCTCTCTGTTTCTGTTTTAAACTGATTTGATTGAATATATGAAAAACTACAACTTCCTCTAGAGAAATGTAAGAATATTTCTCTCTGGTGAACCTGCAACTTCCAGAATATATCATGGTACGAAATCACTTCTTTCAAAGACAATTTTTAAAATTTGCAGTCTCTGTCAGAATACAGAAAAATGGTGGCATGGGCCAGTGTTCTGACTACCTCTCAGATCAATGTGTTAATTACATAAAAGAGAAGTTTTGAACTACATATATAAAAGAATTTCAATTGAAGTTAGTTTTTCCATCACAAATTATATGTATAAGTAAACTCCAGAATATTAAATAATCAATAGGAAGAACAAATATATATTTGTTCTCCAAAAATATATTCACACTTAACAAATGATAACTCAATTTATGTTTCTTTCTTTTCAGACTTAACCCATGGGAATCAATAATTATTAAAAGTGTATATACATTTTGGGAGACTATATACATTTTTTTTTTACTCTCAATCATATTTATTTCAGCTTTTGATAAAGAAATATATAATAGTGAGCACTATCTGCTTTTGATTTAATATAAGCCCTGATTTTCTGAGAAAAACTGAAGAAAATAGTAAGAGGTACACTTCTCTTATTCCCTGAAAAGAAAATGATGAAAAAAAAAAATACACACACACACACACACACACACACACACACACACACACACACACAAAGAGTGATGTGCACTTTTATTCAGAGGAATTTGTATTCTATGAGAAGAAGCCAAGAAATGATTATCTGTCAAGTCAAAGGTGACTTTTCTCTGATTGGCTCCTTTGTCTTAGTTACTAGGGATTCCTATCTACATTTTGATGCCACATTGTCTGTAAATCTTAGTATGAAATGTAACTGTGAGTTTCTGTCATTTTCTTATTTAATTCACACATAGGTTTTTTTGTGTGTGTTTTTATAAGACTTTGAAAACTGTAGTAGGAGCTTCCAGATATATGACATGTTGAACAAGAATTTCTGAAAATTATTTTAATAGCACTTAAAACTATATGATAGCTGTCTGAAAAATTCACTTGAACCACTACATATCTTGATTTATATAATAAAAAGGATTTTTTTTTGTTCTTCTGTATGCTATTTCACATTCTCCCACATTATACACTTAAATATTTCTGGATCATTTTGGTAGTCACCTATGCGTGTTTTACTCATAAGAGTGTGCCACTTGCTTTAATGTTAATGATATTACAAGGCATAAACATCTCAGATTTGATCTTTTCTTATTTCTAAGTAAAGCACTAAAAGAAATACTTGCCAGAGTTGCAAATTATGCACTTCTCCAACAGCTACCTGGGGGTGTCCCACTTTATATTTTGAGGCAAGAAACACAAACGCTAACCAAAACGCAAAATCTCTTTCATTTCCTGCCAAAGTTTAGGTTCTATTTTTGCCAGAGCAGAAGAAAAGCGCATTACACAGGCGATGCCTCTCCAGTTGTTAGTTCTCCTGCCAGTTTCACTTTAGCACCGCGGAGCGGAGCGGCAGATGGACTCCCCAGGTTAGCACTTGGATTCAAAAGGTGTTTAGAGGACTGTGGCAGCAAGCACAGTTCCTTAACGAGAAATTATAAGGAAAGGAAAAAGGAAAGTAACCCATTAAACTGTGCAACTAAGCAGCACATTTGAATCAATCTTCAAGTATTTTTATGTGTGCTTCTAATACCAGTTTTGGGGTAAAAAAGATTACTTTGAGTCTGCCTCTGAAACCCAATAGCCGGTTCTCAAACCTCGTCGTGTCAGTATTTGTCCCAGTTGATTACTTTTCCTTCTTAAATACCCTCTTCCATTTATGTGCACTACACATTAAGGACGTTTCCCCTTCCTGTCTCACTGGTTGCTACTTCTCAGGATCCCTCCTGGAATTTTCTCATTCATACGTTCTAAATTTTGAAATGCCCTGGAGCTCAGTCATCTGACCTCTTTGTTTTGGCCCCAGACATTTAAAAGTCATGTATATGCTGATGTCTTCAAAACTTATATATTGAGGTCAAACATCGTATAGGGACTACAGACATAGACTTAAGAATATTTAAAAATGCTCCCTTGGAGACTTGTTCAGAGTTTCAAAAGTATGAGTCCAAAATGCTGCTTTCTGTATTCCGATGTACCTGTTTGTACGTCCTTCATTCCTTCCACTTCCACCCATGAAGGAATAAATCCTGTGGAATTTACCTTCCCATTGTAAGCAACTAGACAATTTGACAAATTAGATAAAATGACTGTTTTCAGACTTTGAACAAGAGATAGTGAATTAACACTATGGGGGGAAATCTTTCACACTGTATACATCTACCAAATTAGCACATTGTGCACTTTAAACAACTTATAATTTTATTTGTCAAATATAAAGGAGATGACATAGAGATAGTTTAGCAGTGTGTAAAAACCAGCATCAAAATGGTTTTATTGTATGCTGGTTACCAGAAGGAAGGAGGATTGGGGGGGGGGGTAGTAAAAGATAAAAGATGTCAAATATATGGTGTCAGAAGATGATTTGACCTTGGTTGGTGGGCACACAGTGCAATATACACATAGAAATGTGCACTTGAAATCTATATAATCTTATGAACCAAGTCATCCCCCCAAAATTAACTCAAAAATGGTTTTAATATAATGAGCAATATAAACTGACCAACAAATATAGAACCATAGTCACAGAAGCATCAAATACAATAGATTGTCCAACTTTTGAGGGAAGGCAGCGGGGAGGATGATGGGGTGAGAGATCAACCAAAGGACTTGTATGCATATGAGTATGAACAATGGACACAGATGGGGGCAGAGGACAGTGAGGGCATGTGCTGAGGGTTGGGGGCAGCCTGGGAGAGGTCAATGGGGGAAAAGGAGACTTATGTCATACATTAAACAATGAAGAATTTAAATTAAAAAAGGGTTTTAAATTATTCTTTCCTTTTTGTATTCATGCCTTGATATTTTTTCTTTCATTAAATAGGACTGGCCTAGGCAACCAATGTGATTTTGTAGGAATTACACTGTATGATTTCTAAGGCTAGGTCAACAAATAATTGTGATTTCTACCTTGTTCCCTTCTGGAAAACGTTATCTGGGGAATCAGATAAAAAGACATAAAGCTATTCAAGGAGCTTGTGGTGGAATCCAGGTAGTGAGAATATGAAAGACCTTGCTAATGCCATATAGCCGGTCCCAGTTGGAATCAGACACTATAGCCCCAGGTGAGCTTCCTGATAACCACAGTCTAAATCAACTGTGTTGGCTACAACCTCATGAAAGACACAGAACTGAAACCTCTTAGAAATGCTATCACTGGATCCCTGATTTACCAAAACAATGTGTCAAATATTAATTTTTTATTGTTTCTACCTGCAACACTCAGGGCTAATATGTTACTCAGCAATAAAGAACTAATGCAGATCAAGGGACACTGGATGTTGAGAGTTGTAGCAACAAATAACGATGGTGCGGATATTTTATCATCAGAAAATAAAAAGAAGCTGAAAGGACTCTTAATGAGAGAGGTAGTGAAATTCTAATATGCCTTGAACAGAAGCCTAATGGACTTGGAAGAGGCTGCCAGTGGGGCCTTCGAAGAAAGTGCTAAAAATGTTTCTAGAAACCAGAGGCTGGCCAAACTGGTTATTTAGTCACAGAAAGTTTAGCAACATGGTCATCTGCAGGAATGTGTAAAACAGAAAATGTATCTAATTAACTGGATGGTAAAAACTAAGGAAATATCCAGGTCAGGTGGATGCTGCCACCTGGTTTCTCCTTGTTGCTTAGAGTAGAATATGAATTCTGATGGACATAGTTCCTAAACACTTACCAGTACATACACACGCTCAATCCAGTGCAGCTCTATGGTTCTCAGTACTCACTATCCATTGTTTAGCTGCCACTGTGCAAACATTTAACATACAAAGCACAGCAATCTCAACACAGTATACAAGTATCATTGTTCAGCTGGTCTGCTTCTGTTTATTTTACTTGTTTCCGAACTTTCAAGAATGATTTGCAGCTCAATCAACCTCTGCTTATCATATCAGAATGTGTATTTATAATTGTTCATGGTAAGTGACTATGAGAAAGAAGTGGGAGTGATAAAAAAAAAGTAAATTTTAGTCTTATTGCTTCAGAAATCTGTAAAAGTAGAACAAAAATTGCCCCCTTTCTTGGTTGCTTGAGAACTTAAATTTCTGAATTCGTGGGCAAAGATCAAGGGAAGGGTAGGGAGTGCTCTAGGTTTTCAAGGATCAGAGGATGCGTGATCTGTGGAGTCATATTTCCCATCCCCTCGAATTATTCTTGGATTAAATATGTCCAAAAACAAGTTATAAGAAATTTGGCTGATTGTATTATTTGAGGATCTGTTAAAGAAACCAGAAGTGTTTATCCTACAGACAAGATCATATAAGGAAGTAAAGCAGCTATGACAATTTACCTCCCAATGTTTTAAGGGAGATCATTTGTTAACAGAGTACAATTTGGCCTATATGTTTAGAAAACACAAATATTTATTAGAGTCAATTTTTAAGAGAGCAAGGGAGATATCCTCAATGCCTAGCCATGTCACAGAACAATTCACTTACGGAATGACAAGTCTGCTGAGGTCATACGTTCTTCATTGCTGTCAGAGAAGAGATTCATGTGTTCAGGGGGAATTTGGATCCAATGATCAGAGATTCTTTTCCAATCCCAAGATTCTCTGCTTTGTTATATTTTGCTATTTGAGAAATAATAAAATATTTCAGTGTCATAGGAAATTGGAAATTAAAATGGTAAAATTTCTAAACTAACACCCTATCATTCTTAACTCATCTTGTTAATGAAATATTTGGAGTGTTTTGTTTTTTTTTTTCCTCCGTAAATTGAATGAAGGCAAGTGAAATCATGCTGAATGTTAATTCATTATTTTTATTTCATTTTTATTTTATATTCTGGAAAAAGTAAAAATATTGGCACATGACACATGGCTGCTTCCAAAAAGTTTATATTGATTATTGGCATAAAAAAAATGTGAGTTATCAAATGGGAGACATTTTGGAGTCTTAGCTTTCCACTTCATTGCCTTTCTTAAAAAAAAAAAAATGAAGGGCTTTATTCTGGATCAGAGATAGTCTCTGATTATTCTCTGATTGAATGTGACATTTTGTGCATGAAAAAGTGCAGGCGACAATTATTAATACAGCTTTCTACACTATGTCTGAAACTTAAGTACCTTACAAACCTGTCTGAAATCTGTAATTGCTCAGCTTACACTCCCTTTGTTATTTTTTGTCCAAACTTGTAGAGTATTACCCTATGCATGTACAGCTCAAATAACCCTTATTCAAAGAAAAACTCAACATAACCCTTATTTAAATATTGAAACTATTTTTACTGAGAAACTTCTACTTCTCCAGTCCTCTTCCTCAAACTCCAATGTCTTCAGGTTTCCAAACCCACACTTCATTGTCCTCACTTTAGTAAGATATCAGGACTGTGTTTGGGATTCCCTTCCAGGATGAAAACCAGTACAATCACTGATCCTTTCTCAGGCACCACTGCTTTGCCTGTTATTCACTCTTTAAACTGTTATTTTTATTGTATTCAGTGCCCTTTTTATTTTTGCATGATGGAAGGGCAAATATATGGTTATATATTTGCAATTATAAACAGAAAAGCTTCTCACTTTTATTTATTTTGAATTAAGATAACATTTACTACAGTATATATATATATATATATATATATATATATATATATATATTGGTGTACAGTTCTGAAAGTTTTAACAAATGCATCTGTCATGCAACTACCAAGACAATCTATATTAATAAAAGGGTAATATGCTAATTAGACCAGATAGACCAGCCATCTTCCAGACATCTTTCCGGACAAAGTCTCAGTGGCTGCAAGGTCTGAGGAGGGCCAGCAGCCATGGTGGCTGGCTGTGGCAGCAGCAGTGGGGTGATGGGAGCAGCATATTCCCCTGAGCAGGTCTGAGCCATCAGTAGGACATCCCCTGAGGGCTCCCAGACTGTGAGAGGGGGCAGGCTGGGCTGAGGGACAACCACCCAGTGCAGGAATTTTTTGTGCACCAGGCCTCTAGTGAAAAAATAAAAGATCAAGCAAACATAAGCCTATGGGGGGCAGTATAACTTTAACTTATGTATAACGATAGAAATTCAGTTGTAGCAATAAAATGTCTTTAATCTGTTGATATAATAATTTTCCTTTAAAAAACCAATGTTGTTTAAATATTTAAGGTGCAAATTTCATCTGGGAGAATCATTCCAATTAGAGGATAAGAAAAAGAAACCCTGTCAAGTAGCCAATATTAAAAGAAGCCTATTTATCCTTTTTTTTTTTCTAAATTCCCTTCAGAGTGTTTGATAGAATAGGAATCATTAAATCTATTTAGCATTGCAAAGTAAAAAGAGATAGGAGTCTACTAAAAATGTAGTTCAACTAAATTAAAGTTCTCATTTTAAATTCACTATAAAAAGCCTAAAAAACAAAATGCTTACCTTCCTTATCATTTAACTAAAGGACTTTTATTTTGATAGAAGCAATGGGATTTGGACATGTCTATCTATAACATGCCTTTAACATTTTTTTCATTGTCATTGATAGTCTCAATTATTATTAGTATGGGACTTTATTTTAATTAGATGAAACCATCATTTAACTTTTAAGTACTTTCTCTTAATTCTTTAGATAATATGCATTATCTTGTACAAACCACAGTATATTCATAATTAGGTGCTTATTAAACATGAACCACACTATCACCACATGTGTTTGTGAGATCTGAGAATAAATTAAAGCAAAAATACAGTTATATATTCTTTCTCTGATTGTCTATTTAGTTGTTTCTAATGGGAATTTCTACAGAAGATACAATTCACCCTACAAAAGAATGAGCTAATGAATGCTAGAGAAACAAATTAAACTCCTCTTAGACATTGATGGGTTGTAAATTTGTTTTAATTTCTAAGAATAGAGATCCAGGTGTCTTTGTGAATAGCTCAATAAAGATGTCAACTTAATATTCAACAATAGCTAAACAAGCTGTTTATTTGAAATATGAAAAGTAGAAAGTATATAAAACATAAGAAAATAAAATTATATAAAGAGAGCAATCAATGGTAATGTTTTAGCAATTGTGTTTGTTTTTAGTTATTTCATCTTCATCAGGATATCCCATCAATTTTACATTCATAAATATATATTGAGAACATGTTTATATAATTAGAGGAAATGGTCAGAAATATTATATAGGAAAGGTGCCTTTGAGCCTGGTTTGAATAGTTAGCAACAGATGCCAATCATACAATGGTATTAAAAGCATTCAGGAAAAACAAACAAACAAATAAAACAGCAAGAACAAAAGCTTGAGAATTTAAAACAAGCTTATATTTGAAAGACAACATGCAGTTCAATAAATTTTTCTTTCTATTTTTACCCCCAAATTAAACAAATTCAGATCACAGAATTCTCAAGTGTCATAGAAAAGAGGATTTAAAATCACATAATGATACAAAAAAAAATGTTACATGTTGTAAGAGCATACTGTACCCCAAGTACTGTGGTAAGCATATCACATAGCCGCCTGAAAACTCTATGAGATAGGAACTATTGCTCTTTTTTAATACAAATGAGAAAACTAAAAAATAGAAATGATACTTATTCTTCATTACTACATATTTGTTTTCACTTTAAATTTTTCCTCTCTGTGTCCTTTTAGTATTATGATGGTTTTTTTTAAACTATCCCCCTGGTAGATATCATTAATTTTTCAGCTATTCACTTCTTCTGCATTTAAGGTTGTATATTTCCCTCTAAGCCCTGCATTAACCACATCTTACAACCTTCCTTATAATTATCAAATAATTTATGCTGATTTTTTTGTGATCAGAAAATATACTTTGGGAAATATAAATTCTTTAAAACTTGTTGAGATTTTTCTTATGTTTAAGAAATGATCTTTTAGGTAAATTATCTGTGTCCTCTATAATTATAAACAATATACTTTTGGCTTATAATATTCTATACATGACAGTTATGTTAAGCTTGTTAATCATGTTATATAAATCATTCATGTGTTTACTGATGTATTTTTGGTATGCTGAAAATTAATCAATTACTGATAAAATCGTATTAAACTTTCTCATTGTAATTATGAATTTATTTATTGATTAGTAAAAATTATATTACTAAAATGTATCCCTGTTCAGGTCTCAAAAAACCTTTTAATTTAATTTGTATTTTCTCTCACTTTTTAATTTCTTTTTATTAAGATATATCTTTAGAGAAGTTATAGGTTCAAATCAAAATTTAGAGAAAGGTATGGAGGTTTTCCATATACAGTCTGTCCCCACACATGTTGAGCCTACCTCATCACCAACATCTCCTATCATAATGCTACATTTATTACATTTGAAAAATCTACATTGATATGTCATAATCTCTTAAAGCCCAAATTTTACCTTAAATTTAATTCCTGCTTTTGCAAATTCTTTGGATTTGGACTTTTTTTCACTTTAACAGAATTAATGTGTTGTTGTTTACATGGTACATATTCTTCCTTTTTTTAACCTCAACCTTTTGAAAGCTTATGTTTACATGTCTACTATAAAAAGAATAGAGTACAATTTCATTATTTATTATTTTGAATTCACTATCTTTTAAGCAAGAAATTTAACCAATCACCATATAATGTAATTGCTGTAATTTGAACTTAAATGAACCATCTTACATTCTATCTTCTTACTTCTTCTTGTCTGCCTTCCTTGCATTGATTATTTTTAGTATTCCAAGGGGAAACTGGTGTGCAGGTATGTTATACTGAGAAACAAAGTTATGCCCAGATATTATAAACATACATGATATGTAGGGAAAAGGTAAATATATTACAAAGTGAATCACAGCA
This sequence comes from Pipistrellus kuhlii, assembly GCF_014108245.1. Classification (NCBI taxonomy): domain Eukaryota; kingdom Metazoa; phylum Chordata; class Mammalia; order Chiroptera; family Vespertilionidae; genus Pipistrellus; species Pipistrellus kuhlii. The sequence goes on from NW_023425529.1 coordinate 23,114,554, forward strand.
GTAGAAAATGGAAGACACTAGGAAAAACAAGGTGAGAGAGAATGAGCTCTACTTGAAAGATTGTAAAGTCATAGAATACTTCTTACCTCAAAAACAAAAAAAAATGAATAAGATGCTCACTACTCTGAATGATGTAAACACTGCTTAATGATGTTAGACTTATGGAATTGATCTAGAGGAAGTGCATATTTCATTAGGCTTACAGACTAGAAGTTAGGTATCAGCAACGTTGGCAACATTGAAGAAGCACTAGAGATGACAGAAGGTGAGAAGATAAAGTAGAAGTCAAAAAGAATATATTTGATGAAGAATAATAGGTAGAGCAGCACTTTGAAACATAGCACTCTCTGCCATTAATGCTGATGTAATGGATGAGGATAGCCCGCTGCTGGAGAAAATCTCTGTGGACACTGGCTACCTCAGGCATAGGCTGGAAGTCCAAGAGCTGATGAGAGCAATACCTTAGCAAACCTACAAATCACCATAGCACATTGATATGGAAGTTCCACCTAAAAGTGTAGGTGTAACCTAGAGACATTCAAATGGCTATATAATTTCTAAAGATGGGACACAAGAGAGAATGGGAGAGTAATTTGATCTTAACCATCATCTATCATAAGTTATCAAAACTTGGCATAAAAATAGCATATGTAAACTCTGAATATGGATGCAGAAAATTGAAAAAATTGAAAGGACTAAAAGCTACTAACAGCTTTTTTATATATAAGCAGTAATGAAGATAGAAAAGAATAAAACAGAGGCCTGTAATTTTCATGAAAAACATTGCTATGGGCTTTCAGTTTTTTCACACATACCTTTCTATATGAAGAAACAAAGACCTCTTAGATGAAAGAGCATTTATGAGGCAGGTGGTAATATAAGGTAAATAAAAAGCAAACAAGTCCTCTATAACAGTATAAATAAAATATGAGAAAACCAAGTAATATGTGGCTAAAACATAATCAATATAGTAAAATTTTAAGGTCTTATGAACAACTCTTCATTCTCATTTTTCTAGTAACTTGGATAAAATGCTGCTATATAGAGAGTATATAAAAATATAAAATGAAAATTTAGTTTATTTCTTGGAACAGAATGAAAGTCCTGACCGCCATATGTTGGGAAAGAAGCAATTCATTGGCTGCCCCCAATTCAGGTCCATCAATTACTCAACTGAAGAGAAAAGAAGCTCCCAAATTCTGATTTTATTTTTTTAAAATATATTTTATTGACATTTACAGAGAGGAAGAGAGAGGGATAGAGAGTTAGAAACATTCATGAGAGAGAATCATCAATCAGCTTCCTTTTGCACACCCCCTACTGGGGATGTGCCTACAACCAAGGTACATGCCCTTGACCGGAATCGAACCTGGGATCCTTCAGTCCGGTGGCCGATGCTCTATCCACTGAGCCAAACCGGTTTCGGCGGAGATATCTATATTTTAAAGAAGAGGGGGGAAAAAAACACTAATAAATTGCATAAACATGGGAAAATATAAATATTCTTTACTCTTCAAATTTTGGGTGAATGTCATCTCTTCTAGGAATCCTCACTGGAACCAAGATGATTTATTATGTGTTTCTACTTTTGGTTTTCCATATAGTACTCATTTTTAACACTTAACATGCTATGTTAAAATTACCTGCTTATGAGTCTGTTCTCCTCAATTAACTATAGGGCTACTTCAAGTAAAATAAAAACATAGATTAATAATATCTGTATTCCACAACAAGTCTATAGTCTTAAGTAAATACTCATAAAATTCAACTGAAGGTCAGTATAACATATTTTTCACTCAAACTCATGGATTTTCATTCTATCACATTTTCTCAGGAAATTTAATCAAATCTCTGTATGCTATTTAATTGAGTTATGACTAGACAGATGGTGTGTTGACTAGAATAATATGCAATGACCTTTATAGGATTAATATAAGTTAAAATCAAAGAAGGAAACACAGAATTAATGATAATAAGTTGAGAAGGTCGTTTCACAGTTTCCTGTTAGAAATAAACAGAACTACTATTTTCCCCATGCTTTATCTTTCTGTATAGATAATTTCACACACATATAATACATAGAGAAAATTTTCATTCAGTTGTATTTGCCATGACATAATTCTTATCAGACTAGAGAACTAAATGTTTTTTAATAAGGCAATAGTAAATTACATTGCACAAATAATATTTCCTGAAAAAAAAATATATATCTCAGAATTTCCTGGAGACAATGGATATATGGGAGATGTACCTTCCTCTCAATTTTGTTGTAAAATTAAATCTGCTCTTGAAAAATAAATTCTTAAAACCACTCATTATAATTTGAACCTATGATCAAGTATCAAGTATTTATCGTTAAACCTAATTTGCATTATATCCCCAGAGAAATCCACATGCGTATTATTTAAATTTTTATTTGCATTTGCATCAAAGTTCACAGAAAGAAAGGGATGGTTACATCTTCCCAAGTAACTTGAATATGTTAAAGAAAATTAAGACAATGTATTGTTACATTAAATAAAACTACTTCTTTTCCTTTTCCTACTACTTATAATGAATTTAGTTGTTTATCAATTTATATAAAATTACATTTTTGGTTTAGTATAGCATAAGTCATATTAATTGAGTATTATTCCACTGTATTTTAAGTTAATGGAGTATATTTAAAATTATAAATTGCTGCCGAAACCGGTTTGGCTCAGTGGTAGAGAGTCGGTCTGCAAACTGAAAGGTCCCGGGTTTGATTCCGGTCAAGGGCATGTACATTGGTTGCGGGCACATCCCCGGTAGGGGGTGTGCAAAAGGCAGCTGGTCGATGTTTCTCTCTCATCGATGTTTCTAGCTCTCTATCTCTCTCTCTTCCTCTCTGTAAAAAAATCAATAAAATAAAAAAAATTATAAATTGCTGAATAAATATTCTAAGAAAATTACCAGGTTAAATTCTACCTATTAATTAATATATGTCTTCACACAAAAAACACACCACAAAACACAAAACAAAACAAACAAACAAACAAAAACCATAGTGTAATAAATAAATTTCTAAATTCCTAGCCTGACATATAAGTATGGTTTTATTTCTGTGATTCTACTTACCTCTGTAACTGATTGGAATTATACTATTTAATGTCTTGTAGCTATTCTGCAATTACATTAACCAAATTAGCTTTTATTTACAATGTTATTTTTCTACTTTTTTACTTCAACTTTCTTCACTTTTTCAACTATCTGTAAGATGACATAGTACATCCAGTCTTGAGCTAACTTACAGTAGACTGACAAGTCAACAATTGATATAAAATAGTTCACATAAAACACTCTAAGATCATCTATCTCCAAACCAAGTTTTAAATGCAAGTTTTACTGCCACAGACACAAAAAGAATATATAACATAAAATTCCACTTCACCCAAAATGGAACAGGATATGCAATAACTTTAATTTTACTAACAAGGAAATGCTCAGATTTTCAATAATGAAATATGTCAGGAAATACAAAATTACTTTTAGAGACTGTTTTTTCATAAATATGATGCAGTGTAAAATAGAGCCCATATGTATCCTTACTTAAATTACAAACAATAACAACAACAAATCACACACACACACACACACACACACACACACCTTAAAGTATCTTGCTAAAATGTTTGTGCTATTTTAAACACATTCTATTGAATGTACTTGAATAATAATAATAAAGAATAGTGAATTGTGCCTGGCCAGGGTGGTTCAGTTGGTTCAGTGTCATCCATGCACCAAGAGGTCATCAATTCTATTCCCCCAGTAGGTGGCGTGCAGGAAGCATCCTATATATCTTTCTCATATATGTCTCTACCCCTCTCTCTCCCTTTCTCTCTTTCTGAAATCAATAAAAACATACTTAAAAAAATGAATAGTGAATTGCAATCATCTTATGGAAAGTTTTAATATGGGTATATAATTCTTAATTTTATTCTTTTACCACAAAAAGGTGTCCTTTGCTATTTATTTATGCTTATATGTCTGCTATTTTACTGTGATAATATTTTTTGCCAGTTTTACATTTCCTCTAAATAGTTTATACAATGGATTAATGTATAAACAACAGTTGTTTTATTTTTTTAAAAATTTTTTCCAGCAGTTAACATTTTAATTGCTTATCTAATATTCTCCAATTATGTGTGTTTTCCAAATATTTGATTCAACTCTTACTAGGCATACAAAGGGCCAGAAAACTCAATCAGTGAAGAATTATATAAGAAAACATCATTCCACTGTAACTGCGATAAAAGAAATCCAAAGCGTTTTGACCAAAAAAAAATTAAAAAAAATATATATATATATACATATATATATATATATACATACATATATATGTATATATATATAATATATATTGGAATAAACCCTCATAGAACTTATAAATATCTATTTTTTTCTTTCACAATTTCCCCCAAGATTTGCTCTGCTATACTGCTCCAAGCAGCAGGGTCTGTTCCAGTAGAGTGCAGTAAGCTTTTTTGTTTAACCCATGGAGAGAGGTTGTTAATATCTTCAAGCAAGAACATGTGAAAATTGAACATGATATTAATTTAGATTTAAGCTGTTTTGTTTTTGTTGTTATTAATCCTCACCCAAGGATATTTTTCCATTGACTTTAGAGAGAGTGGTAGTGAGGGAGAGAGGAAGAGAGAGATAAAGAGACATCAATGTATTGATCAATCGGTTGCCTCCCACAGGAAACCAAACCTGGGCTGGGGATTGAACCCACAACTCATTGGTGTGCAGACTGACATTCTAACCACTGAGCTCACCAGCCAGGGCAGGGCTTAAGCTATTTTTAAGAAAAGAATCTTGAAGAGATAAAAGGGCATGTTAACAGCAGAATGGAATTATATACTTCAAAATAAATAAGCCTTAAAAAATACTTAGGAAAACAAAGACATGAATAATGTTTTAATAATTCTTATTCTCCAACTATAGAACAACCTACATATGTATAACACATACTTTAGCATAACTGCTACTTAACAAACAACATATTGTTCAGCAAGATACATTATAATTTGAGTCAAAATGTCAACAAAGTTTTTCATGTAAAACGGAATAAAGACTCATGTTTTTATATTGAAGAGCAAACGATCAAAAGGAAATAAGACACACATAAAACAAAGTGAAATGGATATCTACTGACCTTTTAAAATCAAAGCTTAATTAAGACATTAAATTATAGGTGTTATAATAAATAAGTCCGAGAATAGAAAAGAAGAATGAATATATGGATTTGTATTTATTTATTTTAAAAATATATTTTATTGATTTTTTTACAGAAAAGGGGAGGGATAGAGAGTTAGAAACATCAGAAACATCAATGGGAGAGAAACATCAATCAGCTGCCTCCTTCACACCTCCCACTGGGAATGTGCCCACAATCAAGGTACATGCCCTTGACCAGAATTGAACCCGGGACCTTTCAGTCTGCAAGCTGACGCTCTATCCACTGAGCCAAACCAGATAGGGCTGGAAATTATATTTATGACAGAAATTCCATTACAAGCCAGTGCAGGAAATTAATAAAAAACAATTTATGCATCTGGAACAATTATGGCCAATATGGAAAATAATCAAATGTTGTTTTCACCTTATATTAAGCACTAAAAGCAGTATAAGCTTTAAAAAAAATTATAGCTGGTTACTGTCGTTCAGTGGTTGAGTATTGACTTAAGAACCAGAAGATCCTGGTTTGATTCCCAGTCAGGGCACATGCCCAGCACATGCCCACCTGGTTGCAGGCTCAATCCCCAGTGTGGGGTATGCAAGAGGCAGTGGATCAAAGATTTTCTCTCATCATTGATGTTTCTAACTCTTCATTTAGCCTTCCTTTCTGAAATCAATAAAAATATATTAAAAGAAATCAATTTATGTGGCTTAAACCCCTGAGAATACAATTTATATCCTATATAATAAAGAGGAAATATGAAAGTTGACCATCACTCTAACACACAATATGGCTGCCCTATGTGGTCAAAGATGGCTGTCCTTGTGTGGGCACAAAATGGTTGCCACAAGATGGCCAGCAGGGGAGAGCGGTTGTGGATGATCAGGCCAGCAGGGAAGGGTAGTTAGGTGTGACCAGGCTGGCAGAGGAGGGAATTTGGGGGGACAAGGCCTACAGGGGAGGGCAGTTAGGGGCAACTGGGCTGGCAGTGGAGCAGTTAGGCATCAATTGGGCTGGCAGAGGAGTGGTTAAGGGGTGATAAGACTGGCAGGCAAAGCAGTTAGGGGTGATCAGGCAGGCAGGCAGGCGAGTGGTTGGGAGCCAGCTGTCGTGGATTGTGAGAGGGATCAGGCCTAAATGGGCAGTTGAACATCCCTCAAGGGGTCCCAGATTGGAGAGAGTGCAGGCTAGGCTGAGGAACACACACCCTCATGCACGAATTTCGTGCACAAGGCCTCTAATATATATATTAGAGGTCGCTATGATGTGTGCTGACCACAAGGGGGTGCATGCAGAACATAGCAAGTGTCTAGAGCAGGCAGCAGAGTATGGAACATGGTGGGCATTGGGCATGGCAAGATGGTGAAGCAGGTGAGAGGGGGGCACCAGACCAAGGCAAAGTGCCAATCACTGTCATCAGGGCGAGCATCTGGTGGTTACTGAAAATGCTTTACCCCCCTGTGCCTGCAGTCCCACCTAGCATTCACACCCACTGCCAGCACCGGCCCCATTTGTACCCACTGCTGCCTCCTGGTGCAGGCCCATTTGCTTGGTGCCAGCAACAGGTGCCAGTGGTGACTCTTGGCTCTGATCACCCCTCTTGGCTTCTCTACCTCCCCCTGCTCCTGAGGGGTGATCAGTGTAGCAGCTGCTGCTTGCACCCACTGCCTGTGCTGGACTGCCTCTTGCACCCACTGTTGGTGCCAATCTCACTCATACCCACAGCTGGCATCTGGTGCCAGTCCTGATCTCTCAGCACCTTTACTGAGTGCAAGTGGAAGCTGTCAGCCCCTGATTGCCCCTGAGGACTTCTCTACCTCCCCCTCTCCTAATGGGTGATCAGGGCAGCAGCCACTGCTTGTACTCACTGATGGCACTGGCCCCGCAGTCACCTGATGCTGGTGCCAGCCCCAATTGTTCTGTGTCCTCAAAATGTGGGAGAGGCAGTGGTGGTGGGAACAGGGCTGCTGGCAGACAGGGGACCAGGAATTGCTGCAGGAGGGGCTGGTGCCGGGACTCACAGTATTGGCCAAGACCCTCCCATTTGCCCACTGCAGCCTCAAGGCCTACAATTCCTTTTAAGGCGCATGAATTCATGCACTGGGCTCCTGGTATAAATTAATACTTTCTGAAGTTTATTAACTTTAAAGTAAATCTTTAATACATTCTATTATTTTAAAATTAAACTTTCTATCAATTGAAATATGTTCTAAAGAGAGCAAAATAAAAATCACAAAGTGAAAAGTTATTAATAGGACAAATAACTTAAAAGAAATTAATATCTAGAATATATGAATAACTCAAATCAATAATAAAAGGCAAACAAGTCAATTTTAAAAATGAAGTAAAACATAGAAATAGACCTTCTAAAGCAGATAAAAAATAACCAAGAGCCATTAGCTATCATGAAGATTACAATTTCACTAATATACCATTTTGGATCAATTGTATTGACCGATATTATTTCTAAATATTTGACAATACCATTTATTGGTTAAATATAAAGCAACTGAACATTCATTTGCTGCAGGTCAAAGTGTTAATTTATAAATCATGTTGGTAAACAATTAGCCTTTCCTAGTATAAGAGATATATATTCCCAAAAATTCTTTAATACTCAGGGAAAATGTTTATGTTAGTATACTATAAGAGCATTATTTGTAATAGAACACTATATAGCATTAAAGTTAAATGAGTTATAGTTATACATATTATTTGAGTTGAGGTCCAATCAGAAATAAGAAATTACATAGTTTTTGAATGGTAAAAATCTTTTTTTCAAATACTAATGGCCTGGTGCAAAAAATTTGTGCACAAGGGGCGTGTCCCTCAGCCTGCCCTGCACCCTCTCCAATCTGGAGCCCCTCAGGGGATCAGGCCTAAACTTTCAGTCAAACATCCCTCTTGGAATCCGGGACTGCTGGCTACTAACTGCTCACCTGCCTGCCTGCCTGCCTGCCTGATTATCCCTAACTACTCTGCCTGCTTGCCTGCTCACCCCCACTGTCTCCCCGACCAGCCTTCTTGCCCTCAATTGCCCCTCATTTCTGACCTGCTCATCCCCAACTGCCCTCCCCTCCTGAGCTGATCACCTCTAACTGCCTCTGCCTTGGTCCCGCCACCATGGCTTTGTCCAGAAGGACTTCCTGAAGTCTCTCAGTTTCATTAGCATATTACCCTTTTGTTAGTATAGATAGCAAGACACTGGGGGATGGTGGGGTGGGGGGGGAATAAGTCCCCATAGAATTGGCTAGAAGAAGTAAAGAGAACTCTGAAAAATATAGAAATAGCAGATATAAGGAGCAGCCTGTACTCCTCAAGGATTAGTAGACATTTAGGTCTGTCCAAAACATCCCTGGGAACATTTGGTCCATGCCAGCCTGTCCACAAAACCCCATGAGACATGACTAGCTAGGCTACTGAGGCAGGAAAAGTTAGTATTGACAACATTACAGCCACAACACAATTATTTGAGCAAGCAAATATGATTGTGCTTTTAACTTTAATGCATTAATCCTGTATATCAAAACCATAAATAAGCATCATGGGATATCTGTAGTCAGAGATATTTTCTAAATGTAGATGTTTGGACAGGACCCAACTTTTAATGACCTTTTTTGGAGAGACCTAACTGTCTTTGTGGACAATTGGACAGGAGCAAATGTCCACCAAAGATCCCGAGGCTGAGACTGAGTGTCCAAGGAAGAACCTCTCCACACACCACCACCACCACCACTGACATCACTTGAGTGAGAATCAGAGCTTGTTGAAGAGAGCACAGGCAATGCTCACTGAATGGCAGAGTAGAGCCGCCATCTATCCACCCTTGAGGGACCTAGGAAATGTGTTCCCAGGGAGGGTTCTCCTCAGAGGTACTCTGCCGTAAAAATCTCCGGAGTGGTGTGCTGGGGGAAGCTGCTTGGTGATGGGTGCTGCCTGAGGTCACATACTGTTCAGAGCTGTGGCTGTCTGCAATACAGCAGCTTTCTGCAAGCTGCTAGGAAATACCCTTCCTCCTGCAATGACTCCAACATTCTTTACTGACAAAGCTGATAGAGCCAGATGGCACAGAAAAATATTTAAAGGACTTCGATCCCTTTTTGTTTACCTCCTAATTAAAGAAAAGGACGAGGAAAAGGTGAAACAGGACTTCTTGAATACTGTTAATGTTATTGCCCTTAAGTTTCCTAAATAATTAACTATAAGCAACATTCTAAATATTTTAATGAGATATATTGGGGTGACATTAGTTAATAGCATTATAAGGGTAATTGATAATGTGTAAAACACCAATAATATTCTGTAAATTTAAATAAAGTATCTTATCTGTTGTTTTGGTGATGTATCTGACCAGATAAACCCTGGCCATTGTAGTTGTAGTTTCTACATTATTAGAGAGTTAGATGTCTTATAAATACTCACAAATAGAGATTTAATATATTTCCAGAAGAAAACAGAATTACAATTATTTTTCTGCTAATTTTCAGTTGTCACTTTCTACCTTATATAAGAACTTTTCAATTGTTGTGAATAGGACATAAAGGGACAATGCAGCAGGTAATAATTTATATCATGACCTTTCTTCACAAATATATTCACTGATGACAGTAGTAACATCAAAAAGTTTAGCTATAGTTTTAAAGTTTCCTGCAAAAATCCAAATCAGCAACAATGTTTTTGGGTGCTTTTTTTTTTTTTTGCCCTTTATTTATGCATCCTGGTAATACATGACACTTGTAAGCAAAGTAAGAGTATTATGTACAACAATGTTTTATTCAAAATGAAATAATACACTCCATATTCACACATAAGCACATGCTTAGGTACACATATGGGAGTGTTTGTGCTCGCGTGTGAACATTGTTTTCAATGCAGGTAGATGGAAATCACTTTTTTTATCTTGAAAGAAATAATTAAAGCTAGATATCACTGTTACTCCTCATTCATTTAAAGAAATTCCAGCATTCTTCTCAATAATTTCTCTTATATCTTATTGGATATGATTTATTACAAGAGATAACAGTTTATAAAAGTGTACCAGTAACTTCTCTAATAATGCATCCTAACACAAACTTCATGCTCAGCCAAATATATTGCCTATATACAATTTTGTTAAATAATAAAAATAGTTAAACAATTTCTGTTGACCTTTAAAGGCCAGTGCTTCAGGGTATTCTGGCAATCTGACACAATATAATAGGTCTGTTTTGAGCATTAGGGATCATTCAACCAACTGACAAATATTACAAATGAAAACAATTAAGGTCCAAAGGAATTAAGTAATCCGATTAATATTAAATATACATAGGATTCTTTGAAGATGGATTGCATTTCCTTCTTGGTTTTTTAAATTTATTTTTTATTTCCATGCTATTCTGACAACTACATATACACACAGCAGGAAGAAGACCAAAATAAGGTATTAGGCTGTTTTCTTGAGATTAATTCATAATTTAATATTGGGTATAGTAATAATTAATGTCGTTTTTAAACATTCGTTTAAAATCTTGCTTGGCGTTGAATTGTATTGACATAACCTTCAAACATGTGGTATCTACAGAACGTGTGAAGTGCAATTAACAAGTTTTGCTTGAAAAAGTTTGTGTTTGGTTTGGTTTTTGTTGCAAAACTAGGGCTAAGAAGATGGCGGATGAAGAGCATATTCGGCACTGCATGCTTTATGAGTTCCAATTAGGAAGAAAAGCAAGTGAGGCTGCATAAAACATCTGTAGTGCTCTTGGTCAAGATGCAGTTAGCGCCAGAAAATGCCAGCGTTGGTTTGAGAAATTTCGTGAAGGAAATTTTTCGTTAGATGACAAGAGTGGTCGAGGCCGTGTGTCCAATTTTCATCAAGAAGCTCTTCAAGCTCTTTTGGTGCAAAATCCTCAAATTACCCAACAAGAGCTTGTGACAACTTTAAATTGTTCACAAAAAACAATTTCCAATCAATTCCGTGCACTTGGCAAAGTCCAAAAGTTTGGAAAATGGGTTCCTCATGAGTTGACCGATAACAACCGTAATCAAAGAGTCACAATTTGCAGTTCGCTCCTCTCTCGTCAAAACCGTTTGCCGTTTTTAGAGCAAATTGTTACCAGAGATGAACAATGGGTACTGTATGTTAATTTGAAAAGGCGGCCTCAATGGTTGGACAAAAATGAGGCTCCGCAGCCCACGCCAAAACCTGACTTGCATGCGAAAAAAGTGATGTTGTGTTTTTGGTGGAATTTTAAAGGAATTCTTCATTATGAACTTTTACCATCTAACCAAACCATTACAAGTGCAGTGTATAGTGCCCAATTGGAAAGGTTAGCCCAAGCTTTAAGAGAAAAAGAACCCGCGCTGATTAATCGGAAGGGCGTAATTCTTCACCACGATAACGCACAACCGCATACTGCAAGAATCACTGCTGAAAAACTGCACCAGTTGGAATGGGAAGTTCTCCCTCAACCTGCATATTCTCCTGATATTGCCCCTTCCGATTACCATTTGTTTCGTTCTTTGCAAAACTTTCTTCTTGGAAAAAAATTTAATAATGAAGAATGCCTCAAAAATGCATTGACCAAATTTTTTGCATCAAAATCACAAGAATTTTACAACAGAGGGATTAAAATGCTTCCAGAGCGTTGGGCACAAGTAGTAGAAAACAACGGCAACTATATTGTTGGTTAAATTTTGTTGTATTGTTTAAATAAATTCGATTTTAAAAAGTATTAGAAAACGACATTAATTATTACTAGACCTAATAGTTACAAATCTAACTTGAAAAAGTAATTTCATTACTTTTTCAAGTTAGATTTACCAATGAAAATTAATATCACACACACAAAAACCTGAAATATTCTTAAAGTCACTTTAATATCAAGAATTAAAGACTTTGGGAACATATCATTAACCTGCAGGTTGTTGTGAGAGAAACATAAACACAGGTATCAATTTAGCTTGAATTAAGACAAAAACTATTTCAGTTTTATATAGAGATACAGGCTATACCACAAATTTCTTTTTGTTTTATCTTATTTATTTTTATTGATTTCAGAGAGGGAGGGAGATGGAGAGAGAGAGAGAGAGAAACATCAATGATGAGAGAGAATCATTGATCAGCTGCCTGCTGCACACCCCCTACGTGAGGATTGAGCCCAGAACTCACAACTCTGCATGTGCTCTGGCTCGGAATTGAACCCTGACCATCTGGTTCATTGGTAGATGCTCAACCACTGAACCATGCCAGCCAGACAAGGGATTTATTTTAACACAGAGTACGTGATTTTAAAAACTAAACAATTCTATTAAGAGAGCAAAATGCAGATGGTTTTTAGATTAAAATCAGCATTTTAAAAATCATGAATTTTTCAGTTTGCCTCCTAAGAAGTTATAAATTGGAGGAAGAAATTAATGTCACAATCTCTTGGACCTACTTATGGAGCAACATGGCATTTTACTTTTCGTGGTGTAACCTCAAGATACTGTTCCATTTAGGGCCTTTTGCTTTATAAAGGGTGATAGGTGAATGATGGGGAATGTTTGTTATATATTCATAGATTTCACTTAAGCCATTTTATCCTTTGGATTCGAGGTAGATTGTAGTCTCTTATAATTACTTGTATTGTATGTCAAAACAACCTGGGTATGGTTTCTTATAACCCAAATAAAATGAAGCTATTTCCTGGAACTACATTGCTCTGTTTATTTGGCCCTGATTCTCTTTAACAATAGCTTCCAACATCAGATAATGTATTTTAGCGTGTGTTTCTTCCTGCCAGCATTTCAGTATCTATGCATTTATACATTTTCATAACACCTGTTTTTTTTTTCAAATGGCGTTATGCCTTTGCACATAAATTCTTCTCTTTTCCTTGTCATATCTGCTAATCTTTTTGCTGTTGTTGCTGTATTTGGCACTGCAAGTTCAATTTAACTTATGAAAATCAAGCTGTCTATTCTGCTTCATTCATCATCATCAACCAAAATTATTCTGGAATCAAAACTTGTTTTCTATTATCTTGTTATTTTTTGGTATGATATATGGAAGAGAAAGTAGACAGTGGCGGCACATAGGATTGAACTGTAGTTTATAGCAAACATCTGTCTCTGCATAGTAACCCAGTGGGATTCCTGCAGGCTCTTATCTAAAATCAAAATGTAGACAGAAATTTGTTTCTGCCAAATGTTCTTTAGATACAGAAATCAGTATGAGGGTTATCAAAAGAAAATTCAAGTGGCGAGTACACATAGATTATTTATACTATAATTACAAAAAGTTTAAATATCAGCTATGTCTGAAGTGTAATAAATAACTTCAATTGAATTTTAAAACTTCTATCTTTAGTCCAGCCAGTGTGGCTCAGTGGTTGAGCATCAACCTATGAACCAGAAAGCCACAGTTCAATTCCCAGTCAGGGCACATGCCAAATTGTGGGATGAATCCCCAGTAGGAGGCGTGCAGTATATAGCTGATCAATGATTCTCTTTCATCACTCATGTGTCTCTGTCTCTGTCTCCCTCTCTTCCTCTCTGAAATCAATATATATATATATATATATATATATATATATATATGTAGTTTCTATCATTATATTTTCAAGTAACAAACTATTTAATAGATCATAGTATATTTTTTATAAATATTTGGGGGGAATAATTTAAAAAGAGTGGTTTAATTTTATTGGTAACTTAGGAGAGATGTAAAAGTTCACTATTCTAGTACAAAGGAGAAGAAAAGCATTCTTCATGCTATTAAGATCAAAGAATGAATGTAAAGTACATATCATATTTCCTTTGTGATTATAACAAAAAATACAGAGTTGCTACTTCTCTGCTATCTGGATGACATCTCAATTCAGCTCAGTCCTTTTATTCCACTGTCAAATGCTTGATATTGAAGGGCTCCTTAGAGGTCCAATAGTTCAACTTCTGACCTTTCGCAGAAAAACTTACTAAAACATCCCAGTGATGAAGTCAATCTGGTACCTTTCATGAAGGAGAAAGAAAGCCATTCCTCTGCTTAGGGAATTCTTATTCATATTGAACAAAAATTCTACTACTTATTCACCTAGATTTTTCTTTTGAAAACTTAGATAAAATTATAAACCCTACAACCATACCAAAAACTCTTTACATATTTAGGGATATCCATCATGTCTTAGAACCTTCAATATATCAGATGAAAATGTCTTATTTCCTTCATTGCTCTTGCCTCACGGTTTTCAACTTCTATATATCACGTTGCTCCCACTTTTTATTATACTGCAATTATGTTTCTTAATATATCTATTAAAATGTAATTTTCAGAAGTAGGAACAATTTTCAAGATGTGATTAACCTATAGCAAATGTTTACCTCTTATTTTTAAAAATATTATATTTTCTTTAACTCCACTTCAAACTGCAATGATATTTTTGCCAACTATATTATACTAGTGGTTCATGTTGAACACATATTTATAAAAGGCACAGTTATTTTATTCATTATCCATTTGCTAAATATTTAAAAATAGGTGCTATCACTTCCACATCTGGCTAAAGACTATTAGGTGCTGGGAAGATAAGGATTTTAATATAGTTGGTGACACAGATAAATTCATATAAAGTTCAATAAAATACAAATAGTATGCAATTGGATTACAGATGAAGATTATTTAATACATACTGTGAATCAGAGATGGTTTCCTGGGAAGTGCTATAGAAGCTACATTTTTAGGAGGTAATTGCAGTAGAAAGAACAAAGAAGTGAAGTAACAGGATGATTTCTTAGGAAAATGAAAGAGTTTATGAAGTGTATGGGGACATTAAGCTATCTACACTAATAAAAGAGAAATATGTAAATTGACTGTACCTCTGTGACACTCACCAGCCAATCAGGAGGGAAAAGGCAAATTAGCAGGACAAAGATGGCAGAGTCCCCATCCCAAGCCACTCCAGGCATGGAGCTGCCAGGAGGGGCAGGACGCCTGCTAAAAGGGGAGGATGAGGGTGGAGAGAGCTACAGGAGCAGCGCTCTAGCCAGAGAAAAGGAAAGGCTTCAGCCAGAGTCAGTGAGAAGCCTGCAGGCTCTGGCTGGAATCAGTGAAGACTCTGGCTGGAGCGAAGGCCCGGGTCCCAGATGCCAAAGGAAAACCGATGCTGGCAGCCAGGTTAAGGAAGGCCTATTGCAGGAATCTTTGTGCAGTGGGCCTCTAGTTTTTTGTTTTTTGTTTTTAATATATATATATATATATATATATATATATATATATATATATATAATATTGAATATTTTATTGAATTTTTTACAGAGAGGAAGAGAGAGGGATAGAGAGTTAGAAACATCGATGAGAGAGAATCATCAATCAGCTGCCTCTTGCACACCCTCTTCTGGGGATGTGCCCACAACCAAGGTACATGCCCTTGACTGGAATCGAACTCAGGACCTTTCAGTCCACAGTCCAACGCTCTATCCATTGAGCCAAACCGGTTTCAGCAGCGGGCCTCTAGTTTTAAATAAAGGACAAAACGCTTTCCAAGGTTGTAGATGAAGTTTAACCCATCCCAAATTCCCTTTTTTATTATAAAGATGACCTTTTTTAAAAAGTGCAACGAAGGACTTCTATTAAAACATGATAGATTGACTTCAAATGCGTCTCTTGTATTTTTCCAGAAAACCACTATAATAAAAGTAAAGGAATAAGAAACACATAAATCCAAATTAACAGAGTATAAGAGTGAAGGTATACATAAATGAATAAGAGATTTCAGTGTGCTTCTGGAGGATGGAAGCTGTGTGTTTGGGGAGGGGGGAAGGGAGAGGTGGAGTGACCACCCAGCCTAGAGAGAATACTAACAAGAAGGTAACCAACTTGACTCCTTACTTCTCTCCACAAAGCAAAAGCTCTGAACATAATGGCTACTTATTATGATAAAAGCCAGAACAAAAGATAGGACAGAAAATGCCTTGGGGGATGTCTGCCTACCAGCTTAGACCCAATGGGGGATGGGAGGGATCCCTGTGGCAGTCCAGGGCTCTCCTTACCACCCGCCTGTAGTGGAGGCTCCGAAAGGCTCCTACCATTGCCACTGCGCTCACCAGCCATGAGCCCAGCTTCTGGTTGAGCAGTACTCCCACAGAGGGAGCACACTGACCACCAGGAGGCAGCTCCTGCATTAGGCATCTGCCCCCTGGTGGTCAGTGTTTGTCATAGCGACTGTGTCATTCCACCATTTGGTCTACTTGCATATTAGAGTTTTATTATATAGGACTAGAGCCCTGGCACATGAAATATGTGTGCAGGACCTAAGGTACAGTCCCTAGTCCTAACCTGTGATCACAGCCATCTTCCCAGGCTTCCGCAGCGAACCCAGTCCCCCACAGCCACCCACCCTGGGTTCCCAGTTTGCCATCAGGGGATTGAAGCCTGATGGCCAGGAGAAGAGACCTAGAGGTCTGCCATTCCCACCCGCTCTCTGGCCCCACCCCTGCCACTGGTCGCCCCCCTGTGTGTGTGGCGCTAGTGGGGCAGGGGCCTTGGCCTGGCACTGCCTGCATTCCCCACCACCCATCCCCGGATCCCTGTTCACCACTGGGCAATCAGAGCCTGCCGGCTAGGGGGAGGGACCTAGAAGTGGTCCGTGTGCCTCATAGGGACTGGTTGACCAGTCAATTTTCATATTTCCCTTTTATTATATCAGATAGAGGCCCAGTGCACGAGTGGGGGGCTGGCCAGCCTGCCCCATGTGGGCCATGGATTGGTGTGGCGGTCCCCCTAGGGGGCTGGGCCAGCTGGGGCTAGCGGCCACAGGCAGTTTGTAGGCCACCCACACCCCCAATCAAGGTGGGGGTCCTCAATGAAGGGTGGGGACGGTGAGGATGAGGGCCACACACAGTTTGCAGGTTATTCTGATCTCTGGTTGTTCTGATCGTTCCACCCTTTCGGTCACTGGGCATTTATTATATAGGATTATACCATTTGCTTTTCAGGGGATATTTACATTATCATAATCAAGTCAACACTGATTAGTGATTTAACTGAGAACTGGCAGTATTCAATTTTTATAAAGAAGAGGAGGGTGAGAGGGATAGTATGAGGAAATAAAATTGTCTCTCTTTACTGGAAGTCAAAAGATGATGTTTTAAACTATCAGATGAAGATTTAGCAGTTAAAGGCATATATTTTTAACAAGTAATAGCAGCCCAGAGATATACCTGCTAAAGGAGCTTGGACAAAATAGTCAATTCATTGAAGCTTCCATCTCTCACCTTGATTCGCTTTTAGTATTAGCTCTACTTGTCTTCAATATAATAGCAATTCTTATTCTTTTCCAGTAAAAGCAGGGGGTACAAAGAAGGGAGAACTCAAAGAAGGGTGGGTAGGAAAATTTAAGGTTAACCTGTTTATCGGCAGAATGGAAGCTTCCAACCTGTAATAAATTTTAATGGAGCCAGTCCTGACTTAAATTCAGCTGCATATTTGCTCCCATGCTTTTGGCATTCTAGTATATCATACTGTATACTATGTCAATTATGATGCACTGGAGACTGTCATTTTTCATCAAGTCAGAAGAAAGAACATATGTCTTCTCTGCTGTTGCTGAAATGAAACTATTTTAGAACTAGATCATTTCAAAAATAAAATTTATGATTTTCACATTTGCCAGTTTTTGCTATTTTCATTTTGTTAGCTGGCTGGGAATATTTTTTGACCAAAATGTAGGATGTAATCATGATAGATTTAGCAACATATTCTATTTTGCCTTTAGCTATATCTCAAGTTAGTTTAAATCCACACATACACACTACTTTCACAATGGTCTCTATTGACTTCAACAGATCACACTCTCTTCTGATGCCCCCTGTGAGACAGAAAAGAAAGCAGCTTGTTCATAGATTCCCTGTAGCACATCAGCACCATTGATCCTTGGTTTTAAGGGCTCTGGCCACTAATTTCCTCCCACCAATGGAGAGACCCATTGCTCAGTGTGTTTAGAGTCTTATGGCTGCCCGCTGTGACTTCAGTTCTTAATCTGCCTGAAAGTGTCAAAAGTCACGCTGCTGCTTAGAGAGAGAGTGGTTTTTAAAAACCTGCTATGGGAGTAATGCTTTTCTTAGTACTAAGAGGCCCGTGATAATGGAGAGGAGAGAGCTCTGAAATAGGTCTGTGCTATTCAGTGTTGAATAAATAATGCTATGGTTTACCTACACATGACAAAGAATCTTTAACAATGCATTTCAATCAAACTCCAGCATAGGTAGTAGTACGCTTAGTAAATTTACACGATGATTCTCTGTCACCAATGTCTGACTATAAGACAAAAAATTTAGTGCAATTAACAAAAAAATAAGTTTGGTATTTTTTAATATCTAAATCTTAAGTTCCACATTACTATTGATTTGTATTATTCACGCAAAGTCAGTATAGGAGCAGCATTTTTCATTAACTATTATCTGATTTTATACAAATAGGTCAAGTGCATTAAATAGCAGAACATATATTAAAATGTCTAACTTCATGTTAATCAAATAATCACAAGTTAAAACATCAATAGTTATAATATGTTATTTTCTAAATTACAAATATTGAAAAAGTAATACTACCTAATAGTGAAAATAGTTCTGATTGGAGGTTAAATCAATTCCTCTATTTTGGAAAGAAATTTGTCAATAGGAATTTAAAACCATTAAAATATTTATCCCTTTGACACATTAATCCCATGTTTGGAAATTTATCATCTAATTTTAGCCTAAAATATAGAAATAAAAGTCTAAACAAATGTCTATTTCAGTATTACTTATAATTGGTAAAAATGTTCGGGCCATATGGCCATGAACTACACTATGATACAACCACATTATGGAATATTGTACAGTCTTTATTTATTTTAATAGAAAAGTAAATGTTTATAATACCTAGCCAACCCTGAATATCCTTGATATCAATTAAACTTAAAAGCTAAACATGATTGGGCATGGTTGGTACTTGGAGGAAAAATCAAAATGTTATTTGCATACATGGTGTCTTTATTGGTCAGAACTTGTTTGCAGGAAAGTGAAAGATTCAAATTACCTAGCTTACAAAATGATAGATAAACTTTAGAGCTGTTCAGAAAGCTAAAAAAAAAGCAACAAAATTATAAAAAATATAAAAATTCTAAGGGCAGAATCTAAGACAACATGAGGGAAGAGAAAGATTATATAATCAAGGACTTCAGAGCATTCAAGTTTTCCCCATCTCTTGTTTGCTCTTTGAATGCTGGTTTTACTTTCTCCTTGTATAGGCACAATTTTATACGCAGGAAATCATGGCCCCTGACATCTTTGTGTTAGTATATGACAATGTCTATATCCATTAAAAAAAAGTGCTCTTCCAGGGGAAAGATTTAAATTGGCTCAATTTGTGTCATGGATCTTTGAATGGAAAAATACTAATTCTTTTTCAAAGTAAAAGGAGTAAACACATGTCCATTGAGAGAATCGTAGTACAGCATAAACCACCTCATTATATGCCTCCTGGAATACAATTAAAATGATGTGAAGAATATAGATGAGAAAAAAAAAGTTATATATTGGAATAATACAAAAACACTTACTTTGAAAAGATACATGAACACTTATGTTTATTGCAGCATTGTTTACAATAAGTAGTTATGAAAACAACCTAAGATGTAGTATATACATATTATATATATATATATATATATATATATATATATATATATATATATATATATATATATATTGGAGTATATACACAAAATTTGTATAGTATGAGAATTGTGGCTTTAAAAAAGACACAAATCAAATCAAAATAAATAAAACTCTTAATTAGCTGCTCTCCATAAATTTTACATGAATGTACATTTTTGTATTATTCTTTTTAAATAATTCCTTTCATGTTCTACAGAGTATTGGGGCACTTAAAATTAATATATAATAATGTAAAAATACCAAAGCATCATAGAAATGGTGAAATAAAACTGAGTACTAAATCTGAATTGCTTGGAAAATATGAGCATTTCTGGGCATTTCAATACCTAAACTACTAAATAACAATAAAGGCTTTTGTTTAATTGAATTAACGATATAGCTGGAAATGAAGGTAGGCATAAATATAGAACAGAAATTTAACAGAAAGACAAACATCTTGTTCCATGTTTTCACAAATGCAGAAAATAATTTTTTTTTTTTGTTTTTTTTTTTTACTGTGATATTGGTATAAACTTTCTTTTTGGGGAAAAAAAATAGTACACATAAATCAGGATTTCTCTTCCAATTTATGTGCCCTAATCTAGCATTCCTGAAAATTAATCTGTTCCTAGAAAAATAGTTATAAAAACTCATCTTTGAACTTGACTTGTCATATCCAAGGTATCACTTTATGAGGAGCAGGGGACTGAAACAGTCTATACAGTTTATGAAAGTTTTTTTTTTTTTTTTTTTTTTTTTTCAGATCTAGGACATGTTCAGAGTGTGCCCATTCTATTGATACATATGTAGTGTAGGGTATGTAGTGTAATAAAGTGTGAGGTTTTCTAAGTTGGATTTTTAATGGATTCTTAAAGTTTATGGCTATAAATATATATTATGGATCACTTAACTTCTCATTTTAAAATATTAAGAACTTTTACCTAAATGTCAGGAAGCATCAATGAAAATGATAAGTTGGCACACTTTTCTCAGTTAGGTTAAAACCTCAGTTAAGTTTTCTACTTTATAGCTAAGTAATTTCTGTTAATTTATTTGACTCTGACATTGCAAATTAAATGCCAGGATGCTTTTCTTGATACTTACCCATAACCATAGAGACTTATGTTGTTTATTTGAACACGGGGACATGTTATGGTGACATATTCATTAATTTAATTATTTTACTTTGCATATCCCAAAGTGGGTAGTAAGTGTCTTTTCTACTGAAATGGGAGAATTATTGCTCAATGGAAAGTTTGAGAATCTATGAAATGGAAACAAATATTATTATGTTACATAAATACTCCCAAACATATACTAGTACAACCTTGTCTTACTAGATGGCAAACCGTAGTAATACTATATTGAAAATTTACCCATGTTTCCACCCATGGAGTTACTGTGATAGGCAGATAGAGAAGACATGGAGCTAGAAGTTCCCTTTGAAAATGACCCAAGAGCCTTAAAAGTCAACATGACTGATGACAGAAACCTTCTGTGCCTTCTTTCAAATTTTTCTTCATGAATAAGGTATAAATAGAGGAAGAATATGTTAACAGCAATGCCCAAATTATTTCCCTCTTTTTGAAGGATCTATCTCCTGATTGCAGGGACAAAGAAGCCAGAAATCAGTGTCTTAGAATCTCAGAGCAAGCAAGCACAAGGAATCTATTTAAGCAGCTCTCCTGATGGAGGCCTGATACTATTGCTAGCTCCTAATTGTGTTGCCTCTGTGATGTTGATATAAGTTGAACACGGAGTTACTGTGGACTTCAAAGGTTTCAAAGGGGGAGGTATGGCCTCAGTCATCTGGGTCTGCCTGGGGCAACAAACCTATGAGGCTACGCCACTGGAAAAGAAATCCCTCACATATTGGGAGAACATACAGCTTAAGTCATTTTTAAAGTCTTAACATCAACTTTGACACTGAATAAAATCTGGCCAATGAGTCGGTTGGACTGCATCACTTAGATGATCAAATTATTTAGAGTCACAATAGGTTCTTAGTAACAAACTCTCCACTCTTTCATGGATATACTGAATTTTTTGTACCACTATAAGAGCATCCCTTCAAAAGCATTTGAAATCACAGAGTTAAGTACTTGTCCAAAAGCACAAGACTGTCCATTTGACAGGGTAACGTAATGAATACCCTTTAGACTTTGTGATTATTTGGAAGGTAATGCTGGTATTGTTTGTTTGTTTTTTTCTTTGGCAATCTTCTTATTAATTCAATTAACATTTACTTTGGAACTATACATCATGCCATGGTCAGTCATCCTTTACTTTTCTGTTTATTTATTTCATTCAAGTAATAAAAAATTATCATAACTTTAAAATTTTTAATTAATGTATTTCTTTGTCTGATGACATGACTGGTTTGTGTTAACTAAAAAGTGATTTATCTTCTATAACTCCTTGGGGTCTCAATCAATAATCAGTGTTGAGTGAGAGGAGAGTATGATGAGAGGTATCAAGAAATATTTAAATTCTAATCATTACCTTTATAAATATACTATAGGTATGATGCACAGGTGGGGTCTCTAGGTCTGGCTGGTGATCAGGACCAATCAGGTTTCCACTCCTCCTCCTTCCTGCCCTGCATGCATCTGCCTCCTGCCACCACCCCCCCCCCACCCCCCCCCAGTTATCAGGACCTGCCAACCTGGGAGGAGGAAGTCAACTGCTGCCACAGCAGGTGGGCAGTGAGACAATTGGGGCCTGCCAGCCAGAGGGAGGGACCTGGGATGTTGGCTGCTGGCTCCGAGGAGGGAGCTGGCCCTCAGCCCCCCTGGCAAAGGGGCCCATCTGCCATCCATCCCAGTTCTCAGTCCCAGACAAAGACCAGCCCAGATCAGGCCATCAAGGCCTGCTGGCCCACAGGCCTTATTGCTGATTGGGGCCTGAGGGCTGGCGGCAGTTCCTGTGTTGAGGATCCACACCCTGGTGGTCAGTGCGTGTCATAGCAACTGGTCCTTCCAGTCATTCAGGCTGTTTCATTGTAATTTATTTGAATATATATATATATATATATATATATATATATATATATATATATATATATATAATTTAATAGTTAATGCTTAAAAAGAATACACATGACATGTGATCTGATGATTATTTGCTGACAACTTCAAATTAATATTTTGAGCCCAGCCATTTATCTGGAAATTCAAACTCCTATATATAATAGTCTATTTGACATCTCCTCTTGTGTGTCTAATGAACATCTCAAATTGAACAAATCTGAAGGGGAACTCCAAGCTCCTCTTTGAAAAATCTACTTCTCTCCCATGTATCCTGTATGTCTGCTTCCATTTAGTCCTTTGAGTATAAAACATTGAAGTTGTACTTGATTCCTCTCTATCACCTACATTATTTGTAATCATCAAGCAAATTCAGTTAATTTTACCTTCAAAATATGCCCAAAGCGTAAACCACAACCACTGTTACCACCTTACTACAACGTTGATTTCTATCCTTACCTGGTGTGATGACTTTCTCCCTGTTTTGCCTTTGCCTCAGTTAGGTCCATTCTTCACACAAGCAAAGAGAATATTTGAAAAATCTAAGACAGGTCAAACCATCCAAAACCTTCCTATGGTATCCCTCCCCTTTCAAAGAAAAAAACAAGCAAAGATCTTACAGCAACCTTTGAGATTCTATACAATCTCCCCCAATCCTATAACTATTTCACCTCCTTTGATTTTATTTCCTATTTTTTCTTTATCTTACTCTATTCCAGAGTCATAGGCACCTCATTAATTCAAAACCATGCCAGAATTGCTTCAGTCTCATGATTTTTGCTGTATGCCCTATCTAGTACATTCTGCCTTCAGACATTTCCAGGTTTCCTCACAAATTACAGATCTTTGCTTAAATATCAGATTCTCAATTAAGCTTTCCCAAAGAAAATTATTTAAAATGTCAATACTCCACAATGCTATTAACTCTTCTTACCCAATCCTGATGTCCTTTCCTTAGCACACTTATCCGACATATAATAGATCTTAGCTTATACTTTTCCAGTTGCAGACACTGAGACAAGGATTTGATTGCAAATGATAGTTATCAGAAAAGTGATCCCAGAAAGTATGGATAGCTGAATAGAGAAATGGAACTGGGAAGGGAAGAACATCAATACAGAATGCATTAAGGAGCAGATTACAATGTGGTTAATTAGGGCTCAGTTGCCTTGGGAAGATCTGGGTGGCTAAAGAGAAAATACCTGAGTTGTCTCACATAAGTTGAATGAACTAGAGTTTTAATTGTCAACTCATGTGGCAGTTTATTCTCACTATAAGCACATGCAGACTGTTTTCTGGAAGCCATAGAAAACTCTCAAACAATTTGTTGAAGGTGGTTGCAATAAGAAATCATTAGATCTAAACACATAGGAAAAGTACTGACTACTGATATTGTCTGCCACAGTGCACCTTTTGTGTAAATGAGATCTAGCCATTGCCTGCCTTAAATTTATTCACCTTTATCAGTCACTGGCTCTTTAAGGTGATGGTTAGTTATAATTTCTAAAGAAATGAAGTGTTAAAAAAAATGTGCTATTGAGAAAAAATTATAGATGCCTACTATTGCAATTGATGCCCTGCAATTATTCAAGTGTTGGACAGTTAAGCCAGGCCTTCATGTCTGAAGGAATTGAACTCCTAATGCTATATCCTATCTGGCTTTAACTTCAATTGCCTTTTCAAGGAAAGAATACCAAGTATCCCAGTGAATTCACTGAGTTCAACACAAACTGACCCCTCAGCCATTTGGTAGCAACAATCTTATATTCTCATTATAATGCAGATCAATAACCATTGCCTATACACCTACCTTCATTCTTGCCCTCTAATCTTCTGACAAAAGATTCTCACACAGCAACCAAGCTTCATAGCCTTGAAATGTCATAGAAATGTTCCCTATCTCCCGCCCCCTCCCGCCCCGCTCCTCCACCCAAGAACCAAAACATAAATCCAGAAACTATATAGGTTGGGAAGCCAATATTCTACAAGTAAAACACAGGGAAGAATTGTGAAAGTGGTATTCTGAACCTATCTACTCTAAATATCAGGGACTCAAAACCATATAGCAAGCATTGCTTTATTTTTTAAGAAAAATATGTACTATATCTTGAAGGACAGTAGGATCATCTTCAAGTTAATGTCTTAACTCTGCCTTTAAAAGATCATCTTTGAGTAATAGCAGATTACCAATTTGTGTCTCTGTATAATCAACACTACAAATATTTTATCAACACTACAAGTTATTTTATGTGTAAATTATCTAGGTTTAGTAATATTAATATAATGCAGTCTTGCTTTTGGTAAATTAGATCTCATTTTCCTCCAGTATGACAGAGAAGATTGACTCTGGTGATTTATAGGAACTTTTCCCATTCTCATTTATTCCCCTTCTTATTCAATATAGGCAAAAGCTATCTCTGCATCATGTTGGTGTTTGTACTATGGAATAAACACATGGCATTGAATTTGACCGTGGGATGTTCACTGTGTTCCAATGGTAAGTACTCATATAACTTTTTATTATCATAAATTATGTCCTTAATTTATGTCTTCTTGAAATGTATTGGTATGCACTCTTACAACAAATATTAAAATTATAGAGTCATTAAATCTAAAAAATAAATACTTAAAGCTAATGAAATATAACACTTATGATATTAAATAAATTAATTATATAAATAAGTAAGCATGCCAATAACTGTTAATTGCCATCTTGGGTTATTTTTCTGTATATTTTCTCTTAGAAAACATTGGTTAAAAAAAAAAGCTTGTTATATAATTAATACTACTCTATGAATGTTGAATAAAAAAATTTCCTGAACCTCTTTAAAAACTAAAAATTACGTGTTTTTTTTAATTTCAGTATTGATTGAAAAGCTAGCAAATTCTATTCTAGGAGTTTTATCATACTATTGCAAGTTATCTGATTGCATCTTTCACATAGTAAAACTAGCAAAGATAGGCGCATTCTTATACATGTAGACAGATGAAATACCCTTACTTATAAACACAGGGACCCAATGTAAATAATTTAGTACCAGAATTTGTGTGCAGATCTACATTTTCCCAATAGGTGGGTCCAGGCTTTTACTACTAATTAGTGGCAAGAATCAAAAGGGCAATGACCTTGTAGCTATGATAATGTTAACAGCTTAAGAATACTGTTACCAAAACCTTTAAGAGACAGTATTTCATATGCTTCGATAACAAGTTAGACAATAGAGAGTAGACTTGTAAACAGAAAGCAAACGGCTTAGAACTAAGCATGAAAATCTGAGGGTTTTTTTATTATTAAAATTTTTGTTGCTGATGTTCTGTAATCATTTATTCATTCAAAACATATTTATTGTATTTCTGAAAGTGTCAAACATCCTTCTAGACATTGGGAATGTGATTGTAATCAAATAATAATCCCTGCCAACATAAATCTTGGATTCCAAGACTTTCTTAAAGGGACAAGCTTTAAAAAAATAAAAGTATTGTATTTGAAAAGTATATAGGATAAAAGATGGTGTGATCAAGACTATGAAAAGGAAACATAAAAGAGATATAAATATATTAAATAAAATGAAAAGTGTTGATAATTTTAATAAGGATGGTTAATAAAGGGCAAATTAAAGTGATGTGAATGAATATCTGAAGGAGTAAAGCAACAAGCCGTGAAGCCATGTGGATCTATAGAGAAGAGCAATCCTGGCCACAAGAATGGGCAGGTTTTGCCATGGAAGCATGCCTGGCAAGCTCAGAAACATTACAGAAGTCAGTGTGGTAATGGTGAGTGAGCAAGGGGTTGAATCATAGGAGCCAAGATCAGAAAGCTAACAGGAGAGCAGATCATGTAAATCCGATCAAGTTCATCCTCTCCTGGACTGAGGTGGGAGGTCATTAGAGGGCTTTGAGGAAAACAGTGTCATGATCTGATTCAAATGTTATCACAAAAAGTCATTACCGCACTCAGAGGAGACAGAAGGTGGCTAGGCTGGGAGTAGAAGAGCTAGTCAGGAGGCTGTAAGGAAAATCTAGGAAAGAGAGGCCATCAAAGGGAATGTCGAAAGGAAGGTAGTGGAAAGAAGTTTTATTATTTAGTGTTTTGAAAAGATGGGGAAGTGGATTTTCTAGTGAAAAGATGGAGTTCTCATTTAATGATAATTAGAACATATTTTAGAGGTAACATAAGGAGTTTTACTATGATATTCAAAGTCTGACGTACTTATCAGTCAATCAGGTGGAACTGAGTAGGGAGTGGCTACATTGATCTGGAGTCCTTAAGAGCGGAAAATTTAGAGATAGAAATGTAAACATCAGAATGAAAACCTAGCCAGACTAGAAGGAGTGGGGAAAGCAGAGTTTTAAAGTTATCATTTAAAAAGCCCTTTTCTAACATGGCCAGTGTGGCTCAGAGGTTGAGCGTCGACCTATGAATCCCGAGGTCATGGTGCAATTCCTGATCAGAGCACATGTCTGGGTTTCGGGCTTGATTCCCAGTGAGGAGGGTGCAAGTGGCAGCTGATCAATAATTCTCTCTCATCATTGATGTTTCGGTTTCTCTCTCTCCCTTTATCTCTGAAATCAATAAAAATGTATTTTAAAAATAAAATAAAAGGCTCTTTTTTTAAAAAAAAATATTATAGCCTTTATATCACTTGATTTCACAGTGTATCCTAAGACAATAAAGTAGACATTCATCTCTTAGCTATTAGTTAATAATTTAGTCATGTTCAGCTATCACAATAATTCAACTATAATTTAATAATTCAGTAAAATTTCAAAATGGAACTTTTTTACTGCTCTTAGTTCACCCTTAGGATAAATAATCTATACAACATACGTAGCATAACCAGGAAGGAGCAAACATGTTTTTGAATCTCTGATGAAAGTTACCAAGGATATGTGCTCCAAATAACAAATAATGTCACTATTTCCATAGACTCAGGAGTCATTACATGCAATGTTAATGTGCAATAACATGTAAATTCATGATTTTTATAATATGTTTTTTTTCCAAATCTATCTTACAAATATAATGGAAAAACAATATTTAGTATTTTTCTAGGAATAAGAGTGAAAAGTATTAATTTTTGCAGCTTTTAAAAATTTATTACTATAGTCACTTAGAGAAAAAGTCAGGTTCCCAGATGGAAATAGCATAAGTGAGTAATTTGAGAAAGAGTTTAATAAAGGGGCAAAAGTGACAGCAAGATAAAGAGAGGTAACTCGGTAAATGTCATAAAAGTAGTAAGTTGTCTGGCTGTCATTAAAACTTAACTCTTTTTTACCACAAAGTTCACAGATTTAACATGTTATCACATTTTTAATATCTACCTTTATTGTTTTGAATGGGAAAGTCAAAGAAAACAAATCTCAAAATATTTCAGCAGACTGGTTCATATACCTAAAGTTTTTAAGGTTAATGTTTTAGACTAGAAAATATATTGTTATGTTAAAAGGAAAAAATAAGGATCAGAATCTGAATACAATTTAATGCAATTAAAATTATTTATAGTAAAATGATTTAAAATACTTCAAAATATTCCTTATTAATGAGAGAACAAAATTTTCTTACCAAATACTTAATTAGAGGGACTGAAAATTAATTTTAAATATCTAGATATTTGGATATTTTGAGAGTTTAAAGGAGTGTTTTAAATACTTGTACCACCCTAGCTGGTTTGGTTCAGTGAATAGAGCATCGGCCTATGAACCGAAAGTCCCTGGGTTCAATTTTGGTCAAGGGCACATACCGTAACTGCAGGCTCCTTCCAGGCCTGGGCCCTGGTAGGTGTGCGTGCAGGAAGCAACCAGTTGATGTATTTCTCTCACATCTGTATTTCTCTCTGTCTTTCCCTCTTTCTTCCACTCTCTCTAAAAATCAATGGAAAAAATATCCTTGGGTAGGATTAAAAAAAAAAATTAAATGCTAATACCAGGAAACTTGTACACATGAGTACTTGTAGTAACTGGTTTTAGTTTACTTCCTCGGTGCTTCATGCCCCATTTCCCCTGCTTTTACTTTCCACTATCCTAATTTTGGCTTAGTACTTAGTCAGACTCATGCCACCCCTCAGAGTTGGGCCAAAAGACAAATCTGATTTTTATTCACACTATCCTCAGCATCTACAGACTAAGAAACTTCCACGGGTGAAGCTCCTGGGATTAACTGGTTTTCTAATATTTTTTAGCTTTTTAAACCCACCTTGCCTCATATCACCATGGTTATTTTTCACCATCCAATATAAAAGAGCATCACCTCATCCATCTTTTCTTGTTCTGCTATTTGTCTAATGCTTTGAGATTATTTCCATGATCAGCTTACACTTCCTCACCACCACCCACACCATAATTGAAAAAACTTTAGAAGAATCTAAACAGCCACTCCCCCGCTCCAGCGCTTTGTAGCAAAGTTACTTTAAAATAGTCACCAGTATAATGCCTAAATTACTACAGGTTTGTAAGACTAAATTTGTAAAGAATAGGTTTGAATTTTACTTTATAGATTTAGCCTCATAAGTATTATATATACTTCTTTAGGCATTGCATATCTATTATAAAATATATAATTCGATTCAAACATATCACTTATTTTGGGGGGCAATCAGATGAGACAGAAACATGTCTGGGTTCATGTTAGTTGCTATTGCTGAGACCAGCTCCATTCACTGGCATTTTAGGGGACCTTGAATATGCAATACCCCAGATGAGATATTATTTCCATTTTGTCCCTTTATTAAATGCAAAACACTGCTGGGCTAATCATACTTTAAAGATGCTCTTTACCTAACCATAAAGCTTTCATCACCTTAGTGGTTGTTGTTCAGTAATATTTAATATATACAGTGGTCTAAAGACAACTATTAAAAACAGATATTATAATAATGGATTAAAAAGAAAATGACCCACATATATTCTGTCCACAAGAATCTCACTTCAAACATGATAACATGAGTAGTTTAAAAGTAAAATATTTGAAAAGAATATACTGTACATACACTAATCAAAAGAGAGCTGGAATGGCTATATCATTATCAAACAAAGTAGAGTTAGCAAACAATGTATTAGAAATAAAGAAAAAAATAGGAATAGCGAGACTGTACATTGAATGAAATGTCAACTTGCTAAAAAGACACAACAATATTCAATATATATTCAAATAATAAGAATATCAAAATATATGAAGCAAAAGCTGACAAAGCTAAAAAGATACAGATAAATTATAATTACCATAGAATTATTTTAAAACTGTTCTCTCAGTAATAGATAAAGCTAGTAGAAAGAAAAATGAACAAGTTTACAGCTTAGCTCTACTACATTACATCCTGACTGCATCTAATTGACATTAATAGCACACTGGACAACATCAGATTGCATATTCATTTCTAGTGCACATGGAAAATTAAACCTGATATACTATACATTCAGTCATAAAACAAACTTTACCACAATTAAAAGACTTGAAATCATAAAATGTGTTGGTGGAGCATATTGAAATTAAATTGGAAATCAGTAAGAGAAAAGGAGGAAAATCTTTACTCACTTCAAATTCAACAACACAGTCCTAAAATATCCATGGGTAAAGGAGGAATTCTTAGAAAATATTTTAACTAAAAAATGAAAACAAATTTTAAAATTTGTATAACACAACCAGTAGTACTTAGCAAAAAAGTTATAGAATTGAATGCTTATACTATAAAAATAATTTTAAATTAATAATCTAAGATTCTATCTTGAGAAAATAAGAAAAGATAATTTAAAATCAATCAAAAGAAAGGAAATATAAAGAGCAGAAAGTAATAAAACTAACAGGAAAACAAAAGACAATAAAACTTAGTTCTTTGAAAACAATAATGAAACTGAAAAACCTCTAGTAATATTACTTTTAAAAAGAGAAGTAAACTAGTAATATCAAAAATACAAAAAAGAATATTACTACAGATCCAGACAAGATGTTTTTAAAAAGATAACAAGATAACAAGAATATTACTACAGACCACACTAACATATTATTGAAAAGAAAACTACAAACAACTCTTATGCACATAATTTCGAGGAATTAGATAAAATGAACTAAGTCCTCAAAAATCACAAACTACTAAAACCCAAGATGAAACAAATTATCTCAATATCTTCATAACCATTAAATAAATTTAATTTGTAGGTAAATTTTTTGAAAAAAGAATCTCCATGCACACATGGTATACTTATGAATTCTCCCAAACATTTAAAGAGCAAATACCACCAAACTATAGCATCTTTTCTAGAAAGAGATGACGAGGAAACATTTCCTAACTCATTTTACGAGACTAGGATTACCTTAATACCTTAACCATACAAAGGCGTTACAAAACAAAGAAAACAAAATAAACAAACCACAAGCGAATTGCTCTCATAAACAGAAAAGCAAAAATCTTCAACAAAACATTATTAAATTAAACCCAGCAATAGAGTAAAATAATATTACAGCATCACCAAGTGGAGTTTATCCCAGGAATTCAAGGATGATTTTACACACAAAAATGAATCAATATAACCCATCTAAGGAAGAAACACATGATTACTGCAGCAAATGCAGAAAAGCATTTGACAAAATATAATTCCAGTTCTTGTTATGACTTTGTTAAATTAACATTTGTTAAGTGAAGCCCAGGGTACCAGGTGGTGAGCGATGTTTCAAATAAAATGACCACAGGAGAAAATGACGCAGTAAAGTCTATTGCGCACAGGTACTAGAGAAGTGCAAGGCATGCTTTGAGGAACTACACAGAGAGGTCAAGGCCAGGGGCAGGAAGAGAGGTAGATACTGTGGTCTGCCTTTATAAATACCCTTTATTAGGGTCTGTGGGGTGGAATATTGTGGGGCTCCCTGACTAAGGCTGAATTGGGCAATTCAAACCAAAAAGAATGGGGTTTTATTAAGCTCATGAAGATTTTATCTAAGGGTCACACAGAGGGAAGATCTTGGGAGGCAGGGAAGACTGCCTAATACCCTTGATCATGACAAGGGTATTAGGGAAGGCCTACCAAGAACTTACATTTGCTTGTGACTCTGCCGCTGTCTAGGGCTTGAGCTTGCATGAGGTGGTTAGTGTCAGTTTAAAACCCCCACAGGCCTCTGGGCCACACAAAATGGATGCCAAGGAAGCTATATCACAAAGTAGGTTAGATAGACACTCAACAGTTCTTAATAGCCTGGCTGGAGTGGCTCGGTGGCTGAGCCTCAACCTAAGAACCAGGCGGTCATGGTTTGATACCTGGTCAGGGCAGATGCCCAGGTTGCTGGCTTGAACCTCAGTGTAGGGTCTACAGGAGGCAGCCAGTAGGTGATTCTCTCTCATCGTTAATGTTTCTCTCTCTCCCTCCTTCTCTCTTTCTCTCTGAAATCAATAAAAATATATTTTTAAAAAAGTTTTAGCAAGTTAGCAATAGAAGGCCACTCTCTCAACCTAACAAAATACATGTGTTCATAAAGCTATAGCTAACAATGTATTAAATGAAGGATTAGATGCTTTTTCTCTAATATCTATACCACTTTTAATCAACTTACCATCACTTTTATGGTAGTGTTCAATGATTTCTTTATAATCCTTTTCCCTAAGTCCCTGTTTCCTCACAATTGCATTAAGGGCTGAGGAATTAACAAAAGTGAGTGGGACTCTTATGAAAAGAGCAGTGACAAATTGTGGGACTAGCATGGCACTAACTGATTCTTCCATGTCTAAATTCTACCTGTCCTTCTAGGCAGCCCCCATGCCACTCCCTCAGGATCTCCTAACACAAAAGCAGATCCATCACTTTGAGAAACCACACTACAACTGTTTTTGTACCTTTCTTTCTTAAAATTATTTTTCCATTCTTTTTTTTTAACTTAATTAATTATTTCTTGTTTAAGGTATTACAAAAAGTAGTACACAGGTCTCCCTGGCCTCCCCTAACACCCTGGCACATGTGCATTCTATCCATGTTTTCATATTTTAAGTATATTAAAGGCTAAGGCTATGCCAGTCTTCTCCATTGACTAAAATAAGCATTGGAACTAAAAGCAGCAGGGACCTCTAAAGTTTACTTAATGATCAGTAAATGAATGAATCCACTGAAAGTCCACTCCACTTACAGAATTTGATACCTTGTATTTGTCACCTATTTATTTTTCATGATGCCTTTCACCTGGAATTTTTATCCAAAGATGCATTGCTACCAATTTAAGTAATTGCCCTAATCTTCAAGAGTAATATCTTCTATGATGAAGTTGTATTTCATGCAATATTATTTGCACTTCACTTATCAAACATATAAGGTTTTATTCCACTACATTACATTGTCTTTCTCCTTAATGTAAGCATAAGCTCCTTGAAAACAGGGACCATGGTATTGGATATCAGTGTGTGTGTGTGTGTGTGTGTGTATCTGTGTATGTTTTTTCCAGGAAAATTTACAATAAACATATGTTGGATATTTATATGATTTATCTTTAAAATTCTAATTATTTAATCTGAGTGGGTTATTCAACATAAAATGAGTATTTTCTACTTCCTGTTGTTCTATTAAGATTTAGTCTATTAGGAATTGCCTATTTGTTACATTTAATATTATTATAGCATAAATTATTCATTTTCAGAGATATTGTCTTCTATTTGTTGTGCTCTAAGTATATTCTATACTGGTATAGAAAAATATGCACAAAATAAGCCTTTTCTTTTACAATTTTCAAAATTCTATCTTTTATAAAAATATATTTTGTTGATTTTATTTATATTTATATTTATTTATTTATTTATTTATTTATTTATTTATTTATTTATTTTTACAGAGAGGAAGTTAGAGGGATAGAGAGTTAGAAACATCCATCAGCTGCCTCCTTCACACCCCCTATAGGGATGTGCTAGCAACCAATGTGCCTTTGATAAGAATCAAACCTGGATCTTTCAGTCTGCAGGCCAACACTCTATCCACTGAGCAAAACCTCTCTTGTTAATTAAAAATATCTGTGCCAGGAATGTGTATAGTCAACAGTGTACTTTTATCCATCTCAAAAAAAAAAAAAAAAGATGTATCTTGGTAAAACAAAGTTTTTCTAAGCTTTTTCTTCTACTGCCTCAGGGTGGAGACAAATTACTTTAATAAAAATATAATTGTTAGCATCTTTGTTCCATTCTCTGACATCAGCCAACTTGGACTATTCTAATATTTAAAATAAATGCATTGATGATGCATTATGTGGTTATTTTCTATATAACAAAATAATTATTTTTTCTGGGTAAATGAAAATTTCAGAGATTTTTTAATACTTTCCTAAAATATCTATTGATATTACAAAAATTATGATGATCCTTTCTATACTAGATAATGTGAATTTTTAAAGAAATCATGCTGACTTTATGAAAAGAAATTCTCTACTTTTTTTCACATATAAGAACTAAAATCAAATCTCACAGGCTTAAATTCTAACTGGAGTCTACGAGGCTATTCAAAATTCAAAGTTGCTTTCTGAACAGATTGCACCAGCTAGTTGATGAAACTTGAGCTAATTACACTAATGTTGACAAATGAACTGGCACAAAAACAAGTGTCACATTTTTCAAAAAATTACACCTCTTCAAAAGATGCTAAACAGATTCAGTGATTTGTGGGTGTAACCGAGCTATTTGTGCAAAAATAGTTTTCAAAATTCTGATTTAAAATATAAAAAAGGGTAAGTGCAATAGCAGTGCTTATAAGCAACTTTCAAATTTATTTTAATAAAATATTTGAATTTTTGGAGCAGTAAGAAAATTTTACTACTTGGCATTGAAATATCTTTAAGTCGCTTGTTTTATATTTTGTATCACATGCAGAAATAAAAATAACTTAAGGAATGCCTTTATGTATTTTAAATTGGTTTGGTATGCATATCTGAACTAAAAATACATATTTTTAGTTCAGATATGCATACCAAACCAATTATTTCAGGAGTAGTATTTTTCTAAGTTCAGCCAAAAACAAACATTTTATCTTACTTGGTAAAATAGCTATGTGCTAAAAATTTTAAGTAAATGACCTAACTTGATTCTTCCAATAGGCCTGCAAGGGAGAAATAAAAATCTGAGAATCAGAGAGATTAGATAAGACACCCTAGTTAATGAAGCTAGAATTTGATACAAGGTCTCCCTGACTCTTAAGCTTCTACTCTTCCTAGTCCTACCTGAAGGATCTCCAATGGGAAGTTTTTGAGTATTACAGTATATATTCAAAATTATAAGTTCTCTTTATTTTCACATTTGAGAGAATGTGCCAATGGTATTTCCAGAATACATTGATTCTTTTAGGGTTGGGATTTGTCTTTCATTGGTTGTTTTGGACTATCCTAAACGGCACTATTGGGCCATCCTAGAAGAGGCCTACTTAGGTGCTCAAGTAATCATTCTTGTCTAATTCTTTAAGCATTTTTAATTGAAATTAAAATTACTTAGAAATACTATTTACAGCTCTAGTTAGTTTGCCTCAGGTAGGGGTGTCTAACTCAATCAGAGAAGGGGCCAAAATCTAAAATCCAGCCTAAATCGCGGGCTGAATGGTTTACTGAACAGTCATAAACTGTCATTGTGATGGAAACGCAGCGGAGTGCAGTGATGACAGCGCGGTGCGGGCCACATTGCAAGGCCTGGCGGGACGGATTTGGCCCGCGGGCCTTGTGTTTGACACATGTGGGATAGAGCATCAGTCTGAGAACTGAAAAGTCCCGGCTTAATTCCACTCAAGGGCACATGGCCAGGTTGTGGAATCAGTCCCCAGTAGAGGACATATAGGAGGCATGTCTCTCTCATCATTGATGTTTCTATCTCTTGTTCCTCTCCCTTCCTCTCTGAAATCAATAAAAATTAAAAAAAAAAAAGAAAAAGAAAAAGAAAAAGAAAAAGAAAAGAAATACTAATCAAAGAAATTGAGTTTGTCATCATCATAATAAAGAGCTAATATGCTAATGGTCGGGACACCGTAACACATAATGACCCATCTCAGGAGACTGCCCCTTTGTGCATGGCAGGGCGTTGCTTTGGAGATGGGTGAAAGCTGGGAGGTGCCCCGAGGAGGCAGGACCATCCCCTGTCAGAAAGAGCGGGGGTGAGAGTCCATAGGACCACCCACCACTCACACTAAGAGCACCCGCCACCCACCTACCAATGGAAGGAGCACAACAAAGCAAAGGGGAGTCTCCTCTACCACCATTACAAGGCAGAGCTGCCACATTGCTCCAGAGACTGGGTAGAATCAGGGAGGCATCTGGAGAAGGCAGGACCAGCCCGAGGCGACTCAAGAAACTGAGGGAGGGGTTTGAAGCGACCAGAGGGGTCTGGGGCTGGACCAGGCACCCTGGGGATCTGCATGGAGAGGTTCAGGTGTCAAGGCAGGGCAGCAGGTGTGTGGGTGGGGCAGTGCAATTTTGTGCACTGGGCTCCTAGTTAAAACATAAAAAGTACATTTAAATTACAAAAGTTCTGTTAGTTATCCATTAAAATTCTAGAGATGAAGAATCTTATTGGCAGATTGTTCTTACCCAGCAACAGAAAGATAATATTCAACCTAACAGGATATCATTAGCCCTGTGATCGTGGTTAAAACTGGTCATTCTGGAAGCCTCAGAACCAACCAACGTGATCTACATGTCGTACTGAACCACTGGTGCAAACACTTTTTTGTCATTTAAATAACATCTATAAACCAATACTAAAATTACAGAGAAAAATCCACATTTAAAGTCTAGGACTGAAGGGTCCCAGGTTAAATTCCACCAAAGGGCATATACCCTATTCCGATAAAGCCAGGGCTGGTTCCTGCTTGAACCCTGCCCACTGTACTAACTATTGGGAACTTAGTCCAAGTTCTTCCTTTATCCTCTGCTCACTGGTAACAGGTG
This sequence comes from Pipistrellus kuhlii, assembly GCF_014108245.1. Classification (NCBI taxonomy): domain Eukaryota; kingdom Metazoa; phylum Chordata; class Mammalia; order Chiroptera; family Vespertilionidae; genus Pipistrellus; species Pipistrellus kuhlii. Next base: position 23,151,314 of record NW_023425529.1, read on the forward strand.
TTGGGTCCGAGTCCCTCTGCCTGGGGCTGGACCTCTTAGAATGTCTGTTCTTAGAGAAGCCATGAGAGATTGTGGGTGTATAAGAATGAATCTTTATTGCTGAAACCAATGGCCATATAGCCATCAGACAAGAACAGTCTTCCCAGCAAAGTCCATACAGGTAGGCAGCCAGACACCAGCTGGTCAATACATATTTTTCCCATAAAGTAGCACCAGTCTCTGTACCCACAGCCATTATCTGAGCAGCTGCATGCTGCCTCCTAGACTCCCGGCCTCCCATCTTAGTGGTACCTGAGATCTCTGGCTCAGCATCTTCTGTCTCTCCTGCGCAGCTGCTCTCTCTAGGAGACTTCTCACTCTATCCTCAGCCAACTCCAGCCTACTCCAGCCAACTAGCTGGTCAGTAACCTACTTAAAAAAAAAATCTTTATTGATTATGCTATCACATGATTGTTTTCATCCCCCCCATTCCCATCCCAAACCCCTCTCCACGTATGCCCTCACCTCCTCCCCTGTTGTCCATGACCACTGGTTAGGCTTATATTCATGCACACAAGCCCTTTGGTTGATCTCCCCCCTTTGCCCCCACCCTCCCCTTCCTTCCCTCTGAGGTTTGACAATCTGATCAATGTCTCTGGGACTATTTTTTTTCCCATCAGTTTATGTTGTTCATTATTTCCCCTAGATGATTGAGATCATGTGATACTAGAAATATACTTATCAGAACCGAACATGGGACAAGCCATAATGGTTATGCAGAGAGGCAAATGAATCAGTCTGTAGTGAGTTTCTTTCTGGGCCAACAGTTCTTTTGAGTCCCAGTTTCAATGTCAAACAGTTCCTTATGTGTACATGTCAGCAGTGATATTTCAGTTCTGGATGGTGGACAAATGGTGGTGATGCAGGTCCAACCATCTCTGGTTTGGTCCTGGGCTCCCTTCAGCAATGCACAGCTGCTGTCTGCTATTATGGCAAAGCAACTGTCAGCTTCTTCCATCTCTGGACTGTTTCTCTTCTGTCTTCATGGCTGGAGCAGTCCTGTGACCCACTTTTATACCATTTACACAACAAAGGCTTCATGCTAATAGTTACATCAATCATAGTGGCTACTGAAGGGCACAGTATACCGCGTGTCCTTGCACACACTAATGGTATGTTGGCCTGATTAGGATTCCCAGGCTCCAAGTCCTTAAATGCCCAGAGTGCCTTTGGTCATTCTGGTATATTGATAACAAGGCCTTTGTGCTCCCACTGGCCTTGTCTATCAGGGTACCTGGCCTGGTTCCCACAATTACCTATCATGAGCCAACTAAAATTTATTTCATACTTAGTAAATATGATTTATACTATATGTTGCTTTTGTCTTTGGTTCACTTGGCTAGTTTGGGTAGCTGATAGCTTATCTTTTACAATCTTACTCTTTGAACCTTAATATAATCTAAAAATCTGTTTATTTTTTTCTACCTATGTAAGTTTTTGTCCTACAGAATTTTGTCCCTCTGGGAATTCTAGTTTTTGCTAGTTTGGGTGAGTTGTGAGGCTTCTCAAATATTACTCAGCATGCTTACCTTCACAGGTGCTTTTACCACTGTATTGTAGTAAACTGAAGCATCTGTCCATTTATTAGGCATACGGGACATCATTCATAGCTAAAGCAATATCATTGGGGCTAGAGAACAATAACATAAATCTATAAAATAAGTGAAAGCTATGTTTGTTGGATTTAAGAATAGAATTAATATCAATAGTTTAAAAAAATATAGAGTTGGTTCTCTGAAATCTTCACTTGTGGCTTTGAAAACTGATTAAATAAAAATAAGGTTCAAAGAGGTTTTAAGGTCAGCAGGCTAAGAAGATTATTTCTACTTTTCCTCATGATATAAATCTTGCCTTCAAATCACCAATTTATAGTTATTCATCACACACCTATCTGATGTTTACACCTGGTTTTACAAGAGGGCAATTGTCTGTACTCATTGAAGCAGTATGAGGGGAACTTACATATTTTTCTATTGTCCTTTTCTATTCAAATCCAATACTACTACTACTACTACTACTACTACTACTACTACTAATAATAGTATTCTGTTCATTGGAAACGTGTACAACACAGAATTGTATTTTCATTTTAATTAAATAAAGCCCAATATTTCTTTTCAATATTTAATATCCTCTTCTAAATGGTATAATCAACTATTTTGTATGGCAACTTAATGTAGTACAAACAGTAAAGGCCTAGACAAAAGAAAAACTGAGTTCAATTTTAGGAAAGTAACCCACTAAGTGTTAGATATCAAATTAGTAATTTGACCTTATTTGAGCAACAGTATTTCCTGATTAAAGTTGAAGTGCACAAAATCATCTTAAAATAAATGTTCCATCCATGCTGTTGCAAATGTAAGAACTCCTTCTTTTTTACAGCAGCATAATATTCCATTGTGTAGATGTTCTAAAGTTTTCTAATCCATTCATCTGCTGATGGGCATTTAGGCTGTTTCCAAAGCATGAGTAGACTTGGAGAGCATTATGCTAAGTAAAATATGCCAGTAAGTGAAAGACAAATACCACATGATCTCACTCATTTGTTGAATATAAAGAACATTATAAACTGTTGAACAAAAATAGAGGCAAATAAACATCAAGCAGATTGCCAAACTACAGAGGGAATGTAGGGGAGGGCTGGCGGGTAAGAGATCAACTGAAGGACTTCTATGTATGCATATAAGCACAACCAACAGTTGCAAAACACTGGGAGTGGGAGGGGGGTGAGGACAAGTGCTGAGGTGTAGGAGAGGCCAGGGGAGGAGGGGTCAATGGGGGGGAAAAAAAGGAGACATATGTACTACTATTAGTAATACCTTAAACCATATATATATATATATATATATATATATATTTTTTTTTTTTTTAAGTGAACCTATATAAGTCAAATCACTAAACCCAGTTTCTGGATTGTCTTGTACCCCAACTTACAGATTCATCATCAATATTAATGCAATTTTTATCAATTTATTTCTTAAAAATTTAATCTTTTTAATAAGTTTAAAAATTTTATGAAATTTTTATTATTTTTAAATTTTTTTTCTTAATAGTATACAACTTTAATGTGAATCTAATGAAAAACTACCAAAGTGAAGAATTTTGTTTTCACATAACCAAAATACAGAAGGAAAAGCTTGTGACTGGTATGGATTCAGGTGTATCTCTATGGGATATCTTGCATTTCACAGCTGTTTCATCATTTTAGCATCAATCACAATCTTTGTCTTTGTTGTTTATTATTTCTTTGACTTTGGCATACATTTTTTTTAATGAATTTTTACATTTATCTTGTGTAGAAATAAATATGAAGATATAAGAAATTTTTTCTAGTTAATTATTTTTAAAGTGGCAAAAACTTCCCACAACTCACTTTGGACCAAAGAAAATGACTTTCTGTGTAACTAAATGATTTTAAAATCATTTAGGCTGTTTCACTATATAGCAAATATATTTTTAATTCATTCAATTATAGGTAGATCGACATGTCCAATTACAGCTTAATTTTTCATCTATATGAAAAGTGAAAGATCTAGTCATCCAGATGTTTTCACATATTTGTTATCATGTAGGGAAAACATCTGGATAAGTTTTTGTTCTGGTTTTCACTTTTTCTTTTCCTCCACAGATTTTGGCATATTACAGAAATAATCTAGATAGCAATCAACCATCAAAATCATTGTTATCTTTAGTGGATATTAAAAATCTTTAGCCCTATTGATTTATACCAGTGAATATAAAAATAAGTATTTATTTTAGGAAGAAATATAATGATAAAAGCTTTATAAATAATGCTAGTACCGTATGAAATGTTATTATGCAAAACATCATAGGATTAAAAAAAACTTTATTACTAGAGGCTCAGTAGAGTGGGATCTGTTCTGATTTAGCTCTATGATTATATATAGGTTATGCTTATCATTAAATGGAAGGTTATACCCTAGACCACATGTGTCAAACACAAGGCCCGCGGGCCAAATCCATCCCGCCAGGCCTTGCAATGTGGCCCGCACCGCGCTGTCATCACTGCACTCCGCTGCGTTTCCATCACAATGACAGTTTATGACTGTTCAGTAAACCATTCGGCCCGCGATTTAGGCTGGATTTTAGATTTTGGCCCCTTCTCTGATTGAGTTCGACACCCCTACCCTAGACAGTTTGGCTTAGTGAATAGAGCCTCTGATTAGAGACCAAAGGGTCCTGGGTTTGATCCCCATCAAGGGCACGTACCTTGGTTGCAGATTCCTTTCCGGACCCTGGTCCTGGTCGGGGCTTGTGCAGAAGGCAACCACTCGATCTGTTTCTCTCACATTGATGTTTTGCTCTGTCTTTCTCTCTCTCTTCCACTCTCCCTAAAAATCAATGGAAAAAAGTACCCTCGGGTGAGGATTAAAAATGAAAGAAAGAAAGAAAGAAAGAAAGAAAGAAAGAAAGAAAGGAAGGAAGGAAGGAAGGAAGGAAGGAAGGAAGGAAGGAAGGAAGGAAGGAAGGAAGAAAGGAAGAAAGAAAGGAAGAAAGAAAGGAAGAAAGAAAGGAAGAAAGAAAGATTGCGTTTAGCCTTAAATTTGAATTTTGATGACCTACATAGCTAACCATACCTATTATTTTTTAAATAATATTAAAATTACACCTTCACATATTTAATCTTCAACAGCCCAGATGGATTAGGTAGAAGCTGTCTTTACTTCTATAGCAGTTCTTCCACTCTCCTCTTGTGTAATTTGATTTCATGATGGTGAACAGCAAAGAGTTGGGTTGGCTTTTGCTCCGTGTGTGTGTGTGTGTGTGTGTGTGTGTGTGTGTGTGTATGTGTGTTTGTGTGTGTGTTTATTAATTTTAACAAAGAATGGTCACTTCTATTTCCCCATCTACTGTTCTTTTAATCATTTAAAATTGACATAAAAAGACTATAATAAAAGCCTCATACTGCTGACATTTATTAATCTAACCAGTATTCAGTGACCTCATGCATTGGTTGATAGAAAACAACAACTAATTTTTATCCCAATAGACATTGTTATAAATATAATGGACAGATGAGACTAGATCTTGCTCAAAAAAGATCTGGTCTAATCTATCTCAAAACCCCTGCAGTTTTGAGAATAAAGGAACTTTTTTTTTCTTTAAAAGTTAAAACTGAATTTAAAAACGGTTAATTTTGGTAAAGTTCCCAAGATAAAAATTACATTTTCTAAATTACTCATTTAAAATAAAGACTCGCTGAAACCCGTTTGGCTCGGTGGTAGAGCATCGGTCTGCGGACTGAAGGGTCCCGGGTTTGATTTCTGTCAAGGGCATGTGCATTGGTTGTGGGCATATCCCCCGTGGGGGATGTGCAGGAGGCAGCTGGTTGATGCTTCTCTCTCATCGACATTTCTGGCTCTTTATCTCTCTCCCTTCCTCTCTGTAAAAAATCAATAAAATATATATTTTAAAATAAAGACTCACTAACTAAACCACCTTCAAATTCTATCCAGTATTTGGAGTGAGACTGCCATGAGAATCAGAATAATAAAGCTAATCATGGAACAGTTAAATTTTGGCAGGATCTGATCATAAAGTGTGAAGTATTAACCATTTCTGTAACTGTTTACTTAATATGTTTGAAAAAATAATAAATGTTATCTGAATTTTAAACTAACCAAGATATTCAGAAAATGAATAAGGAACTCAGGATTCAAGGCATATTTATTTAAGTAGACCAATCACACAGAAATAAGGCCAAGAAAAACTACCGGGCCCATTCTCTGTGTCCCTGAAATCTAAAGTAAAATACAGATTCTGAGAAAGTTCAGTTCAGACCTTGACCCTTTAAGAGTGGTCAGATTGGTCCACATTGTTTAGTCTCCCATCCTTAATTAGCAGAGCTGTCTAAATTGTTTTGATATAAATCTCCAGAGAAAAATAGAATGTACACTCTCTTCCCTATTGTTAATGCTTGTTTTATAGATGGTGAAGTATGAAATGATTGATCATGTACTATAATGATGGATAAGGACAATTTCTGGAAAGGTCAAACCTATTAAATAAATCTTAGAATATATTTTCAAACGGCGTATCTGCCTCACTGGAGCATGGTAACTCTTTTCACTGACAGGTGGCCTTCACATCAGAGGAGTAACAGCAGTGGCAAACAATAGACATTCATACTTCACTAAAAGAGTGGTGGAGAAAGGAGTGAGGATTGTGAAATCACCCCTGCTAAAGTAAGAGGTTATCCTGAATAGAACAAAATGAATAAAGACCTTGACTGCAGCTGCATAATCCTGGAACATCCTAATGAAAAGCAATGCAAAACAAACTAAACAAAGCAAATACAGAACAACAAATAATAACTTTTTAAGCACCCAGATGTTTGTATACACAGTAAGATACAAATATTTGAATCTTTTCTTTTTTTTTTATGCTGTGCAAACAAAAATGTACTAATAAAAGGTCCTTTAGAAATGAAAGGAATGCAACCTTCCTATCAACATGAATGTTTTCTAAAATCTATTCAAAAGCTTTATTTCTATCAGCTTGAGAACATAGAATGCATTTCACTTAAATTTAACAGAATTAAAGAAGCATATAGCTGGAAGAAACATTGGTACTCATAAATACAATGCATGGTTTTTAAAATCTTGTTTCCTTCTTTTATACAACAAATTAACCATTCCACCCACCTTCATTTATAAATTAATTATGTATTATTTCCTTATTTTTAAATTATTTGTGAATAATAATAGATGGGTAGCATTTCATTGCATGACTTCATCAGCCTTTTATTAATGTATTTACCATTCTGTTTGAGATCACTCTCTATTCTCCAAATTCCACTTGTTTTTGTAGTTGATTGAATGGGCTAACATTTTTCATATTGCCATATTTTATATTTGCTGTTTTACTTCTTCTTGTTGGATTGTTCTCTCTAGTATTATGAAGTGGCCTTCATTATCTCTTATTATGTCCTTCACTCTGAGATCTAATTTGTCAGATATAAGTATTGCTACCCCAGCTTTTTTTTCATTTCCATTTGCCTGGAAAACTTTTTTCCATCCCTTCACCCTCAGTCTGTGTGCATCTTTTTTTCTGAGGTGGGTTTCTTGTAGACAACAGATGTATGGGTCTTGTTTTCTTATCCAATCTGTTTCCCTATGTCTTTTGATTGGAGCATTTAATCCATTTACATTTAAGGTTATTATTGATAGGTACACATTTGACGCCATTTTTATTCTATACCCATGTTCCTTCTTCACTTCCTATTTCTTTATTTTTACAGTAGACCCTTTAGCATTTCTTGCATTGCTGGTTTGGTGGAGATAAATTCCTTCAGTCTTTTTTTGTCTGTGAAGCTCCTGATTTCCCCTTCAATTTTGATTGATAGCCTTGCTGGGTACAGTATTCTTGGATTCAGACCCTTCCTTTGCATGACTTTGTATATTTCATCCCATTCCCTTCTGGCCTGATAAGTTTCTGTTGAGAAATCAGTTGCTAGTCTGATGGGGGTTCCTTTGTATGTAACTTTCTGTCTCTCTTTGGCTGCTTTAAAGATTCTTACTTTGTCGTTGTTGTTTGCCAATTTGATTATAATGTGCCTTGGAGTCTGTCTTCTGGGATTCATTTTGCTTGGGACTCTGCGAGCATCTTGGATTTGTGTGGGTTTTTCTTCTCTATCTCAGGAAAGCTTTCTGTCATTATTTCTTGAAATAGGTTTTCCATGTCTTCCTCAGTTTCCTTTCCTTCTGGAACCCCTATTATTCGAATATTATTTTGTTTTGTATTGTCCCAAAGCTCCCGTAGGCTCTCCTCCTGCTTTTTAATCTTTTTTTCTAGAAGCTGCTCTACTTGGGTATTTTTTTTCCATCTTATCTTCTAGTTCACTGATGTGGTCCTCTGCCTCATCTAGTCTACTCTTGATGCTTTCTATTGAGTTCTTTATGGTAGCGATGTCATTTTTTATTTCTTCTTGGTTCTTCAATTCCTCATGGTTCTTCTTCAATTCCTCATGGTTCTTCCTCATTTCTTCTTGGTTATTGTCAAATTTCTCTTCCATTCTTTTTAGCCATCCTATGATCATTATTCTGAATTCTTGCTCTGGTAGGCTGCTTACCTCTGACTCATTTACTTCCTTTGCTGGTGATGCCTGCTTTTCTTTCATGTGCGGACTATGTTTTTGTCTCCCCATGGTCTCTCTTCTCAGGATGTCTGGTTATGTGGTGTTCCTTCTCCTTTCTGTGGGTGACTGATGAACTCCCTTGAATCCACATGTCTGCGCTGATCCGGGTGTCTCAGCTGCTCAATGGACCTCCCCGCTGTGGGTTTTCCAGGCCTCAGAGAAGCTCCTCCTTTCCTGGTAAGATGGCACAGCCTTCCCTCCGGGAGAGCTCGCTGGGGGAGCTCGCCGCGGACGCGGCAGTGCTGGCCTCTTGGTCAGGAAATCCTGTCCAGCGGACCTTTCCTTACCGTCCTTGAGATTTCCGCTGTCCCTCAGCTGCCAATCAACTTTCCCTGAGAGACTCAGAAGCTGCTTCTATCTGTTCTGGGACCAGAGTCAGAACAAGTCCGACTGTTTGGTCGCCATCTTCAAGCTCCACCTCCTATATTTGCTGTTTTACTGACGAGAATTTCCTATTCACACTTAATATCCCTGGAAAGTGTCTTCTGATTCTTTATAACTTAACCCAAGCATCATCTCTTCCATGAAGCCTTTCTAGCTTTCCCCAGACAAGGTTAGGTTCTCCTTTAGATTATCACAATATTATTTTATGCATCCAGTTTTTATAGGATCATGTTAGAAAATGCTATAATTCTTCCTTCTCCTATGTGTTTCTCCTTTACTTTCTTCAAGTTAACACACTCATAATACTTTTGATACCAACTGTATTGAGGTTTCCTTTTCCCCAGATCAAGCAATTCTTTATGCACAAGCTGGATATTCCTGCAACTTAACTCAATTCCGACACTGTCTACCTGGAGGTAGCATTAGATCCCACAGGTTAAGGATTCAGTCCCGTGAGACTTCTCCCACCCCACATCAGATACTCAGATCAAGTCCAGATTGTCACTTGTCACTTCTAACCAATTGACTATACATTGGAGTTTTCCATGACCCGCTCCTCAGGTTCAATTTATTTGGTAAAGCAACTCACAAAACTCAGAGAATCACTTACATTTGTCATTGTATTAAAGAATTTGATAAAGGATACAGGCCAATAGCCAGATGAGGATATATGTGGAGTGAGGTCTTGGAGGGTCCCTAGCCTCCTTTCATGGGATATTCTGTTTCCAGGAGGTTGGGGTGTGTTACCCACCCAGTACATAGTATGTGTTCACTGACCTTGAAGCTATCTAAGTCCATATGATTGGGATTTTTATGGAGACTTCATCACGTAGGCATGATGGATCATTAGCTCAATTTTTATCCCTTCTCCCTTCTTCGTGGAATTGGAGGGGGTGAGAGGTAGCTGAAAATTCCCAAGCTTTTAATCATGACTTATCTAACTGGTGACTAGCTCTCATCTACAGCCATCTAGGGGTCCTTCCAGAGTTGCCTCATTAGAGTAAATACGCTCCTAGTGCTCTTATTACTCAGGAATTATACCCTAACACAGGGTCCCTACGAGCCTTATAAATTCCTTGTTCAGGTATGGAGACATAGACCAAATATGAATTGCTTATTATAAATAACAGTATCACAAAGATTCAACTCATTGTTATAACGTCTTAAATATCTGTCCCTTTAATCAGACTCCTAGGCTTCCGAGATCTGGGGCTGTGGAAAATAATTTATCTGTAAAATCTAAAACAGCAACTAATATATGCACTTCTTTTATAAGTAAATGTATGGCTGACATAGAGAAACATAAGAACTTGCACAGAAAATGTAGTCACAAGAAGCTGTAATGATGAGATGCGTACTGTTATCAAAATCACAAATAGTTAAATGTTTTATACACTATATTAGTTTCCTAAAGTTATTGTAACATGTTAACAAATACTCACTGGTTTAAACAATATAAATTGTCCTCTTGCAGTTCTGAAATTCATAAATCTGAAACCATCTAAAGTCAGTGTGACGACAGGGCTGGTTCCTTCTAGAGAATGAGAGGAGAATCCATTTTCTCCCAGTCTATTAGTTCCCTGAACTCTCTGGCTTGTGGTATCTTTTTTCATGTTCAAAGTACATCACTCTGCTTCCTATTTCTATTGCCACATCTGACTGACCTCCTGTGTTCTTCATATAAGGCCCTATGATTACAATGGATCTACCCCAAAGATCCAGGGTAACTTTCCTTCTCAAAATCCTTAAGTTAATCACCTTTGCAATGTCCCTTTTGCCAGATAAGACAACTTTGATAGGTTCTTTTAGTCCGATCTCGTCTGATCTCAGAAGCTAAACAGGGTTGGGCTTTGGATGTGTTTGGATGGGAAACTAGGACATGGAATTATGTGGGGGCCATTTTAGAGCTTATCACTAATACTAAGTTGCATTCTGATATAGGATTATGTGAATATAGTTTCAACTTTTCTTAATGACAACATCATTATAATTAGAATCAGCTACTTCAGTGTGACATTACAGATACCAAAAAAAAGCCTTTATTTACAGCAAAAATTTTCACACACACAAAAAAAAAAATTAACGGGGGGTAGAAGTGGGGATGTCACTATGGGAAGTGATAGGGAGGAGAAAACCAACAGGAAACTTTTCTCTATCTATTAAATGAATAAAAACAAACTATTTAAATGGAAGCCAATTGGAGGTTCCAAGGTTCTGTCCTAATGGCTTCCCCCGCCTCTTATAACAGCATTTAAGAGCATCCATGGAAACCCAGGCATATAAAGAATTCATTTTGAAGAATGCTAACCCCTTCTCCCACATTATGAATTTGCTTCTACCACTTGTTTTTGCTTTTATTTACTTGTAATTCAAATAATTGCTGCTTTAAGCATCTAACTTTTGTCTAGCATTTTAACCTAATGCACCTAAAAAGCTTGTTAGAAACTGAAGCTTGAAAGCTTTTATGATTTCATTTACATAACAGAGAGATATAATTAAGGGATATCAACTATTAATACATTGACTCGACTTCACTACATGAAATTTATTTCACATACTTTTGTCTATTTTTTTTATTACAAGGAGATTTGAATAAACTAGTTTAAACATACCAAACATTACAGTTAATAATTTCAAAAATGATTCATATTAGTAGTCATCTTTCCATTAAAAAAAGTTTCCTTATACTTGTTTGTGTTTGAGATTTTGAAGTAACAGATATAAACTCTGAATACATTTGTATTTTAAAATAATTTACATTGTTAAATCTTTCTTGGCTCTCTAAATAATTCTGTCAAGTATGTACAGCAAGTGATGCTATCTCCATTTACCAATATAGAAATTTCATTTCCACCAAGTCAAATGTTTTCTCACTAGGCAATTATGATTAATTCCTTTATGTTTATAATAATGATATCTAAAAGAAACACTGAGAAAAATTTCTGTCTGAAGAAGCAGTACACAATCAATCTCTGAAAGTAGTTTTACCAATATAGCTAACTATATGTTCCATATGGTTTAGTATCCATAGTTATTATTAAAGATATAGGTTGCCAAGAAATGATTTAGAATACTTATATTCCTTAATATAGATATTTGCTTTTGTACTCACAACTGATGAGATAGTTTTAACATAAAGGATTGAACATGGTTTGCAATTGAATTATGAGAAAAAAAAGTACTTTAGTTAAAGGACAAATCTGATCATTTTTAAAGGACTTTTAACCCATGTGAATGAAAAGGAAGAGACCATAAATGTAATAAATGGAAATATGACAAATATGGATTTAAACTAGTTTGTAAAGAATTATTTTGATGCATGTACCATTTCCCCATCCAAAACTCCACTAATATTGAAAGTACTAAAAATGACACAATTATCAAAGAACAAAATAACTGACATAAGAGATATGAGGACAGCCGAAACCGGTTTGGCTCAGTGGATAGAGCATCGGTCTACGGACTGAAAGGTCCCAGGATCGATTCCTGTCAGGGGCATGTACGTTGGTTGAGGGCACATCCCCAGTAGGGGGTGTGCAGGAGGCAGCTGGTCGATGTTTCTCTCTCATCGACGTTTCTAGCTCTCTATCCCTCTCCCTTCCTCTCTGTGGAAAATCAATAAAATAAATATTTTTTAAAAAAGAGATATGAGGACAATATCTTAGATAAATATAGTCAAAAGTAATCCAAAGTAATTGACTTAGCAGTCAAAGAAAGCCAAGAAACAATTTTGTCCCTGAGTTATATAACAGAAATGTAATCAGTTAAGGTCAAGAATAGATAAACTGAAAAAAAAAAAATCAGTGAAGGGAGAATTGAAAGAATACTTATGTAAGATTCTTGAACTCTACCTGAAGTGGTATGGTATTATTGAAGATAGATTCTAATATGTTAAAGATGTATCCTGTTATTTCCAAAACAATTATAAGTAAAACAAAAAATTATTGCAATCAAGACTACAAAGGAAAATAATGGAATCCTATTATTTGGTTAATAGTAAAAGAGAAAAAAGAAACAAGGAATATAGATGAGATAAATTTTAAAATGTCATGATGGTAGATATAAATCCAACTATGTATATAACATTAAATGTTAATACAATAAATATATGAATTAAAAAGTAAACACCAGATTGAATTTTGACAAACAAGGATGAATTACATGATCCCCATAAGAAATATATTTTAAATATAAAAAATATAATAAAATAAAGGAAGGTAAAAAGAAAAAAAATATATATATATATATATATATATATATATATATATAATGCTAACACTACCAAAAGAAGGGTGGAGATATTAATAGCAGACTAGTGTATTTTAGAGCACAAATATTACTGGGTTAAATACTGCCATTTAATCATGAATAAGGTCAATTTTATAAATCATAAAAAACCTAGGCATTTATGTACCTAATAACACAGTTCAAAATACACGAGGCAAAAATCTCAGAGAACCAGAAGGGGCAATAGAAAAATCCATGATTATAAGCAGATATTTTGACACACTTTTATTAATAATTGATGGAATAAGTAGACAGAAAGTCAGTAAGAATGTAGAAGATTTGGACAGCACTACTAACCAATTTTATCTACTGTACATTCATATAGCACCTCAACCAACAGAAGCAGGAATGTTATTTTCAATTGCACACAATTTACCAAGAGAGACTGTATTCGGGGTCATAAAGTAAGTATCAATAAATTGAATAGCTTCAAATCATGCACTATATATTTTCTAACATCATGAAATTAAATTAGAAGTCAACAGCAGAAAGAGATCTAGAAACACTCCCAAATAATTGCAATCTAAATAACACATTTCTAAATAGCCCACAGATCAAAGAAATATCAAAAGTGATATACGAAAATTGAACTGAGTGAAAATGAAAACACAACACAAGAAAATTTGTGAGAGGAAGCTACAGCACTACTTAAAAGTAATTCATAGCAATATACACTATACAGAGAAAGTTGTTTTATCAGTGATATTAGCTTACTCCTTTGGCAGTTGCCTTGTTAGAACACATCATACATGCTGTTACTGCAATAACTAAGTCACTGTATTTCAAATGCACTCAATCATCCCTGGCAATTCACCATCTGACCCAGGTGCTAAGAAGACAGCTCTTTTTTATGCACCCAATCTGTTGTGTCTCCTGAAGGGTCAGTCAGTAGGGCTGTACTAAACTAGGGCATCAGTTTCCCCAATTTCCAAGTGGTGCTGGAACTGTGAGGACTGTGAGGCTCTTAGAGTTGAAACCAAATGACTATCCATATATCCTGACTCCACAGAGGTTTTTTTTTTTTAAAATATATTTTATTGATTTTTTACAGAGAGGAAGGGAGAGGGATAGAGAGCTAGAAACATCGACCAGCTGCCTCCTGCACACCCCCCACTGGGGATGTGCCCGCAACCAATGTACATGCCCTTGACCAGAATCAAACCTGGGACCTTTCAGTCCACAGACCGATGCTCTATCCACTCCACAAAGGTTTTTTCATGATTGTCCACTCTTGGCTTGCCATTGTCTCAGCCATAGGTTAATCAATTCAGAACAGCCCTACTGTCAGTGCAAAGGGTTAAATTTCAGGGCTCATGAGTGATCACCAGCCAAACTCGCTGAGTTCAGTTCACTGGCTACCTGTTTCCATGCACATGGGGTCAATGCTGGGCTGAACAGCGACTGAAGTCCATGTGAATGGATTGTTGCAGTCTAGACTAGATCTGTCCTTGCTCCCAGCATCAATGGAAATGTCCCCACTCCCTCTCTACAGGCTGCAGAGCCTGCCACATTTATTAGGGCAGAACATCTGGGGGATCTACATACTTTAGGACCTAGGAGCATCCACATCTCTAGAGATGGTGCGCTAGCAGTCTGGGTGCTCCTCTGCTACACATAGACATGTCACTTAGTCAAAGTGGAGATTTGAGCCATGGCAGACCATTGGAACAGATTTTCAACCTGTTCAAATGTACCATTTAATCATGAATAAGGTCAATCTTATAAATTATAAAAAAACTAGGCATTTATGCACCTAATAACACAGCTCAAAATACATGAGGCAAAATCTCAGAGAACCAGAAGGGGAAATAGAAAAATCCATGATTATAAGCAGATATTTTGGTACATTTTATTAATAATTGATGAAATAAGTAGACAGAAAGTCAGTAAGAATATAGAAGATTTGGACAGCACTACTAACCAATTTTATTTGATAGGAAGGGAAGTTCTCACCATGAAATGTTGTTCCTTTGTGAGCAGCTCTTCCTGGAGGGGTGCTGTGTACATTACTAGGAGCTACCAATCTGTGGGAGTATATCAGTGTACTGTTTCCTTCAGGAACTGGGACCAAAATCCCAAGGTCACTCTCTTCTGTTGTGTCTGCTACAGTACTTGACCCATACCTTCCTGAGTCACAGACACAGCTAACTGAAATGGTAGCCCAGCTTGGGAGATATCCAGAGCTTTCATCAGCTTGACTAGTATTTTAGTCTCCTCAAAGTTGCTGCTTTGTTCTCCAAGCCCACACATGCCCTTTCTTTATTGGGCAATTTAAGGGATGGAGGCACTGTACTAGGTGGAGAATGCAAGTTGTCCAAACCCCCAAAATTTCTACAAAATCTTGTACCTCTTTCACATTTTTAGGGGTTGGATAGGCTTGCACTTTATCAGTCACAGCTTCTGGGACAATGAGCATCTTACCTGATCAAATGACTCCAAAAGGACTTTAGGGAAGAGCCTGGGCCTTAAATGTTTTGTGGGTTCACTTCCCATCCTCCCCCAGGCAGATGTTCCAGCAGAGTATAATGAGTGTCCTACAACAGAGGCCAGTCACATGTTAGCATGATATCATTAATGTTGATTGAAGTAGGAAAGGGAACAGGGACAGGTTATCAGGCTACCATCCAAGGGCCCATCTTGGGGCTGTGCATCTGGCCTTGGGGAAGCAATTGAAAGGACCTATTGTTACCTCTCAAGTGTGAAGGCAAATTGATGGTGCCCCAGGCAACCTATATTGTTAGACAATTGCTACTTTCTATTTGAGTGCAGACTTTACTGGTCCCCAGTTGGATATTTCCCTCAGCACTGGTTTGATTATTCTAATTCAGAGGCAGAATTCACCAATAGAAGTTTGCATGGTTTAGCCTTGTCTGATATTAATTCTTAATATGCTCTCTAGTATTGTAGAGATAAAAATCTCATATTCTCCTGAGGGAGAACTCCTTATTTGCAATGTCAGAGAGCCTTTCCTGATTATGCCCTTTACTCTGTAACCATTGCTGGTACTGAGGGGTCTAGAAAAACCACTGGGGGTTTTCATGTATTACAGTACATTCAGTTCCAGTATTCACTAGAACCATCAACTTTTATTTCTGGAGATCCAGTAAAGGGTGAGCTCAACATGGGGCGTCTGATCACACAAAATGGCCCTCACCTGGAGGTGATCTTTTTAATTTTAATTTTTATTTTTTGGTTGATTTCAAAATGAAAGAAAGAATGAGGGAGAGAGAGATAGAAACATCAACAGTGAGAGAGAATCATTGATCAACTGCCTCCTGCATGCCCTCTACTAGGAATTGAGTCAGCAACCCAGTACTCTGACTGGAAATTAAATTGTGACCTCTTGGTTGATAGATTGAGGCTCAACAGTGGAGCAACATTGGCTGGGCTGGAGGCAAACTTGACCTTCCTATGCCTGGGGCATGGGCAATACCCACTCCAAATAAGACTGTGTACCTACTGCCTCTGCTATAAGGCAGGGCATCAGGGAGGCAGTTTACTCGGGTTTTATGGTTTTATACAGGCTGACCAACATAGCATTTGGGTTGCCAGTCTATCTGTTCAGGTAGGGTCCCAGAAACAATGAGTGCAAAATGCATTTGTTCCAGGATACTTTCACTGAACCTTTGTAGGTAAATAGGAGAGGCTTTAGGTTTTTCCAGCTCCTTCTCTGTCATATGGGTCTTTCCCACAGCCAGTACTTATTCCCAGGATTTGTCAGTTTCCCCAAGATCATCAACAGATGGTCCAATATCACAAATGTCTTCTCCCATGACTGGGATCAGCAGGGATATCACAAATGTCTTCTCCCATGACTGGGATCAGCACAATATCATACCAGATATTGGGCATATTGAAGTGTCTTGGCTTTCTTTCCTGTAGAGACCATGGTCCTATCAGAGTCTTCAAAGATAAGGGCAATGGATGCAATGGATGGCCTGTCTTATTCCCAAATCCCTAAGGACTTGCTGTACATACGCTATAGATTTCCAGAGTTCCACAAACCCAGAGAAATGTTGCTCATTGGTCCAAGCCTCCCGTAAGATAGAATGACCTAAAATATAAGCAGTGTGTATCATGAACCCTCTGAGTGTCATGTAGCCATAGCCGGAGAGCAGGGTACATGGAGGTCAGTTGCTCATTTTCTCTGCCTCCTGCCCAGTCAGAGAAATTCCATGGCCCTGACATGCTATAGCCACACTAACCATGCCTGGATACTTGCTCTGGCCTTTTGCTTAAACTTCACAGCTTTATTAATGTGCTCAGTGGGATTATATCCTCTCTTCATAAATACTTTCTGAACTGGGGGCTGCCTACTGGCTGGGGATGTATTGTGCTTTTACTTTCCTTTGTGTTACAAGTGGGAGAGCACAGGTTGTTTCTTCCATTTCATTGTCAATTATCACAACATTCTTGTCACTCTCCACACTTTTTCAAGGATCCCTCCTCTTAGAATCCTAATCAGGCATGTCACAAGCACTTGGACATTAATCTTTGGCAGTTTAACTTTTTACAAAATGGCCCACTGGAGTCTCTAATTTATTATACTGCTCTCCTACCTAGCCTGCCAGCACCAAAGCTGTCAGAGTAGTGGACATCACATGTCATTTTCTAATCTCAGCTCTTCTTCCAACTTTCTAACTCAAGCTTTAGCCTCTAGTTGGGCATCTGTGACCAGCCAAACTGCCACAGTAAAGACCAGCCCACTGCAGCCACCATCCACTTCCCTTCTTTGCCACAGTGCACTGTGAGTAATTCCTCAAATGAAGGATCCAAACAGCTGTGTTTTGGGGCTTCATTCTCACACTGTAGTCCATAAGCATCTGAAATATGAGCCACCCTCCCTACACAGAGGTTGATGGGCAACTCAGAATCCCCCCACTCCAGATGCCGTTTTCCCAAGGCCCATCCATTTTTAGTCTCCTTGCTGGCTTGCCGCTTGTTGGTTCACAAACTGGCTTTTTATGTAGAGGTGGGGATATCAAAGAAAGATCACTCCAGATGCATAGGTGGCAGGTTTAATAAGCAAGGAAACTTATTGCCTACAAGGCTTGTCTTGAGCAGCTGCAATATGAGTTGATTACACAAATTCACCAAAATCTTAAAAGATTATCTAGAGTCCTCAACTGGGTTTGATTACATATGCCATCCAAATAGTCTCAACAATACATTGCTCTCTCAAAGTGTCCATGGGAAGCTTCAGATTTCAGGAAGGCAAGCAGAATTTATATTCAAGGTTAGCAGAGGGGCAAAGAGCCTTCAATTGCCCAGATTGCCCAGGCCCAGCTTGAGTGTCAACCAGTGATCATATCCTCTATCAGGGGTCCTCAAACTTTTTAAAGTGGGGGCCAGATCACGGTCCCTCAGAGAGCTGGAGGGCTGGACTATATGAACTACTAATTCCTACTGTAACACCTCGGCTGCGCTCACTGCCCAAAAAACCTGGCGGGCCGGATCAGACTCCTCTGCGGGCCGCATGTGGCCTGCGGGCCATAGTTTGAAGACGCCTGTATGGTCTCCTCCAACAAAAGAGTGCTAAGTTTCAGTTATGTAAGATGAATAGTTTTGGCTAGATTATGTACAGCATGGTGACTATAGCTAATACTGTACTGTACACAGATAATATTTTAAATTTATTGAGAGAAAATACATAAGTAGAGCTTGGGGTGAGGTTATAAACTACCTACAGTGCTATAGTGATAGGTGCTCAGCATTAAAACACACACACACACACACACACACACACACACACACAGCAGACTATAGAAAAAGCAAAGTGGTATAGAAATTAAATGTTATAGTACATTGCACAGCTCCACTTTAATAATATTCATTGAATCATAATATAAACACTAATTTTTAATTTAACAAAAAATATCTATATAACTATATTGGAAAAATAGAGAAGACTTCTGATGTAGGATAAATAGAAAACCTTTTGTATTATAGTAGGAAGTCAATTGATAGAACTAACACTTGAAAATTTAAAAATAATAGAAGAATCATGTTATTTAGAGATAAAACATTTTAACAAAATACAGGAATGACACAGGTAAACTGTATCCACTAAGGAGGAGCAATTTGTGATTGAAAGGTAGTTTTTTCTATTTCTATTATAATTTTATAAAACTATTTGACTTTTTAAAGTATGGGGGCATGTATAGATGTGAAGTACAAAATTTAAAAATTAAAATTGGAAAATTTTACCTCTGCATAAAATTGTGAGAGCAATAAACAGTATTATAGTTTAATGCTAATGCTAGTAAGAGTTTATGGTTTGAAGTATAATAATTTTGAGATTTACTAAATTACTAAATGATTAGAATGAAAATATCAATACTTAGCTAACTAGTTTGTCCTCATAAAATAACCAATTTCTTTAAAGTCAGACTTTCTTGCTCTCTCTCTTGTTCTTTAACATCAGAATTTTCTATGATGAGTGTTTAAACTGAATTCTCAGAGTTATTTACATACTAGAGGCCTGATGCATGAAATCCATGCAAGAGTAGACCTTCCTTCCCCTGGCTGCCAGCACCAGCTTCCCTTTGGCCCTAGCTTTGTCCAGAAGGACCTCCAGAATGGCATCCAGAAGGACATCTGGTCTAATTAGCATATTATCTTTTTATTATTATAGATAATACAAAAGGAGACTACCAATCTCTTTGCCACTAGACTACTGTTAGTTTTCACCAAATCCAATTATTATTATTGGGTCCCATTCTGAGTTAGTTACCTGATTTGTTTCACTGCATTTTCAGACTTGTTTTACTTGCTCTTATGACAGATACATTTCCGCCATTTTAGCAGTTGAACTGAACTGTGCAGGAAATTGATTATTGAGGACAGTGTCTCAGCTACACAGCAGCACCATCTTTTGGCCTTCTAAGGAAAGTGATCCAAACTTGTCAATTATGAAGTCAGCATCCCTGGCCTGCTCACTCTGTGAATCACCTTTGTAGCATAATTTAAGTAAACAAATGACTTCAAAATGATTAACATCCATATTCTAAATGAGATAAAATTTCCATAAAGACAGATTATCTAAAAGAAAGAAAAATATCAGTATTTTGTCCATTTAACAAAAGTTAAAGTATATTCTTTAGAAACTGCTTACCTTGGAAATGATCAATTACTTGGTTTTCATCTTATGAATTGAGTATGAAACAATTTTGTATGATTCTTTAATATTAAAACTTTTTATTCCTCTGCCTTTAGAGTACTGATGTTATATATCTACCCCATTCTTATGATTTTCGTATGTGTTTATCAAATATCCCAAAATTTCACATCCTATTATCAAGTGTTTCCTGAAGAAAATTTTCAGGAAGTGGAAATTCTGCGAAAATTAAAATTTAAGTAGGTTTAAAGAATAAAACACACGTTATACCTTAGAATATTATTTTATTTTGTCATTACTAATTTAGCTACAGAAATTGAATATATGAAATAAACACAATGTAGCATTTTATTCTGATCCTGAAAATAACTGAATGATTATATGAGAGAGGTAAATTTAATCTCTATTTTATACAGAGAGAAATATATTTTAATATTGATCTAAAATTGTTTTTTTCTAATTCAGATATTTCTACTGTACTTTTCATATTGTTAATTTTTGCATGGAAATTTCTTTAATTTTCCCAAATAAAACATTGTGGCATTTTATATTTTTTTAATTGTATTTTTCCACTATGATTGTTTAGCCTTTTTACAGTTCTATTATTTCTTCAAGGTTAAAGCTTTAACTTATTTCCAAATTTCTAAGAAAAATATTTTTTCTACAAAGAGTCATTAAATCAGTCTTGTAGTGTCAGCTTAAATTATTCATTCATTACTCTCCCTCTCCCCCTTTAAGCCCATTGTGTCATCTAGACCACTAGTAAGATAATACTCAGAAATAAAAAAAGAAACAATTAGTTGTATTTTCTAGGTTTTCTAGATTTAAGCCTACATCTGTGCTGATATTAGTATAATAGCCATTAATAGTATGTGACTATTTAAAATTAATTTTTAATTTATTTTTTTAGTCACACTAGAGCATAGTGCTTAATAGCTATAAGTTGCATAGTGGCTCAGACATTGAAGATAAGAATAATCCTATTATCACAGAATTACTATTGGATAGCACTCACAATTATTTAAACACTAGAGGCCCAGTGCACAAAATTGTGCAAGGGGGCCGTCTCTCAGCCTGATCTGCACTCTCTTCAATCCAAGACCCCTCAGGGGATGTCCAACTGCTGGTTGAGGCCCCATCCCCTCAACCAGCAGTCAGACATCTCTCTCGCAATCTGAGACCTCTGGCTCCTAACTGCTCTCTTGCCAGCTTGCCTGATTGCCCCTAACTGCCTCTGCTTGCCAGCCTGATCACCCCCAATGCCCCCCTGCTGGCCTGGTCATTCCTTTATTGCTCCCCTGCTGGCCAGCCTGATTGCTCCTTACCCCTCTACTTGCCTGCCTGATTGCCCCTAACTGCCTCTGCTTGCAGGCAAGGTCACCCCCTAAACACCCCTTGATGACATGGTTGCCCCCTAACTGCCTCCCTGCCAGCCTGGCTGTCCCCTAACTGTTCCCCTGCCAGCCTGATTGTTCCTAACCACCTCTGCCTCAGCCCTTTCCCTCCACTGTCGTTTTGTACCAAAGGAAGTCGGATGTCCTGAAGATGTCAGGTCCACCCAGTCTAATTAGCATATTACCCTTTTATTAGTATAGATTACTGGCCTGGTACATAAATTCACGAAGATTAATTAGCAGAAATATTTTAATATTGCTATTTACATTTTCTCTATAATAGAAGTGTAAACCAAATTCACCACCGACAATGACAGCTCAAAACATATATGCGATTGGCACCAGCAAGATCTTTATATATAATGCTCATGTGCTAGTCAACTTAGCCATATATATATATATATATATATATATATATATATATATAATAAACTTGCTTAATTAGACCTGCTTTCTGATTTAGCTAATTTTTTTCCTGCCCAGTGAAGCACCCCAACTTCCTAATTTCTTTCATTCTTTTTCTTTTTTTTCCATTGACTCTCCAATAAATCAAATGTATCTTTTCTATTTATTGTGTCTGCTCAGGCATCCCCCCCCCCTTCCTTTCAAGCTCCAGGCTATTTTTGAAGAATTAAATATTTAAGTAAATATTTGGGGGGAAAAAACAACTAGTTTTTAAACTCTTTTATGGCATGGAAAACGTCATTTCTGATACAAATAATAAAATAGTTAAATAAGGATTAATAAAGATCATTTACAAGGTCCTTAAAACTAATTCATTATCTTAGGTTGTAAGAACTAGTCTGTGTAATCTCAGTTATGCTGCAGTAGCAAATGGCTCTGTAATCTTAGTAGCTTTTAACAATATTTTATGCTCATGATTATATGTATTTTACACTTGCCACAGCTGTTTCACATTCTCTGCATCATGTGTCCAAATTTAATAGTTAACAGAGACTTGAGAGTCTCATTAGGGCAGGAAAAATTTTATCAAAACCTATATGATTCTCCTTATTTCTCCCATGCACAGAGGAGTCACATGTAATTTTCACTCATATTTCACAGGATAAACCAGGTCATATTGCCAAAACTAATGACAATGAAATGAAAAACATGATTCAACTTCCAGATCAGCATCAGTAGGCAGGAATAAAAAAAAAATACTTAAAATCATCCTAAAACCTAATATATAATATACTTACCCTTGGATTCTTGAAGATGTCTCTAAGATAGAAGAGGTAGGAGGGAGGGGCTGAAAGTCCCAAACCCTTAACCACATAGTTTTTCTCCTGGCAACCAGCCCCTACTTGGGTGGGGTCCACAGTCATCTTATTAACATAACTAAAAATAGTTTTTAAAATATATATATATATATATATTTTATTGATTTTTTACAGAGAGGAAGAGAGAGGGATAGAGAGTTAGAAACATCGATGAGAGAGAATCATCAATCAGCTGCCTCTTGCACACCCTTTACTGGGGATGTGCCCTCAACCAAGGTACATGCCCTTATCGGAATCGAACCTGGGACCTTTCAGTCCGCAGGCTGATGCTCTATCCACTGAGTCAAACCGGTTTTGGCCATAACTAAAAATACTCTTATCATTCTCAACATTTAGGAAATTCCAAGAGTTTTGAGAGCTCTGAGCCAGGGACTATGGATGAAAACCAAATATTTTATTTATATTTATCATAATATCTCAGGGGGCAATTCTCTAGCACAATAGTTTTAAAGGTGCATGTCCCTAAGAGAGCATCAAAATACATGAGGCAAAAACTCATAGAAGTGAAGGAAGAAATAGACAAACACACTATTACACTTGCAGATATCAATATTCATCTGTTGGTAATTGATAGATCAAATAGACACAACATCAGTATGAATATGGGTGACTATTCTTAGCAGAGGGTAACTAGCTCCCAAGTGTAGGAAAAAAAATTGGCTATAACTAAAATGTCATGTTAGTCAACATGATAAATTAACTGGCAAATCCAAAAGAATTGACAAAATATGCCCAACAAAAAGTCTTATACATAAATGTTCACAGAAGATTATTCATAATAGCCCATAAGTAGAACACCCAAATGACCATCAACTAATGAATGTATAAACAAAATATGATATATTCAGACAAAGGAATATTATTCAGCTATAAAAAGGAATAAAGGATAAACCTTGAAAATATTATCTTACCTAACAATAGACAAACATGTAAAATTGACCATACCTCCGCTTATGCCACCAGCCAATCAGGAGTGGTATGCAAATTAACCCAATAAAGATGGCAGTTAATTTGCATGCACAGGAGCTGAGTGACTGGGGTGGGATGCTTGATTGTCGCCATGCTGACAACGCAGGAGTTCTGTCCCACCCCCGGTCTCTCAGGGCCTCTGGGCAGTGTGGGAAGGTGGGTTTGGAGCAGAAAGAGGTGGCTCCCAGAGGAGAAAGAGGCGGCTCCTGGGCCTGAGTAGAAAGGGGCTAGGCAAGAGTGGAAAAGCAGTTCTGGCAGCCAGGGAAAGGAAAGCCCATTCTAGCATGAATCTTCGTGCATGAGGCTTCTAGTGCTATATATAAGAACCTTATGAAAGGCTAATATTATATGATGTCATTTATATGTAAATTAATGAAGATAGAGAGAAAATTTGTGGTTGCCTAGGATGGAAGGAATGGAAAAAAATGGGAAGCACCTGCTAATCACTAAAAAGCTTATTTGTACAATAATGAAAATGCTTGAGATTAAATAGTGGTGATAGCTGCACAAAGGTTGCATCCTGTGAATATGCCAAGAAAAAATACTGAATTGTACACCTGAATAAAGTGAATTTTGCATAATATGATTTATATCTCCATAAAGCTGTTATATAACTGTTTTAATAAAAATAAAAGTGAACATATTCTATGCAATTAAAGGTTAAGGGTTACTGAGTTCTATTTTAATATCTTTATATTATCGTTTAAATTATAACTTATTTTATAAATGTATACATTACCAATATTCCCAATAGATGGTTAATAAATATTTGTTGAGCAAATCAAACACTATATCTAGATGTAGAGTGTAATATAGATTTTTACATATGGAATACTGTCTATTTTTCCTGTAATTTAAATGACATTGAATTTCACCTTGAGGTTAATCAATGAATTCATATAAGTATTATACAACCACAGAATATAATACGTACTTCTCAGCTCTGTCACTTCCTTACTTCTTAGTTAGGAGAATTTCTATTTTATAGCTTAGTTTCCTTACCAAAGTTTTATTTCCATGATGCTTCTCTTGACACTGCTTTAAGTGAAAATGTTACTCTACTACTTCATGGATATTCAGGACCTTTCAGCTTTTGGATGAAGAGGTCTGATTGAAAATCAGATACAGACACATAGGGAGAATTCTGAGTTCCCAGTTGCCTTGATGCTAACTGGAGTGGGCACTTGATTATTATAAAGGCTGGAATTGGATTGAAGAGTCATACTTATAGGTGTAGTAGAGCTCAGAAAGTGCCAGACCTTAGAAGTACCTGGCAGTGATTGTAGCAGCTGGAAGTGACTTAACAAGCTCTTGAGGTGACAGAATCAAGCGCATTATATGATGAATGGCCTGTTTCAGTACACTAAATTATTTTGCTCTTTAGAAGTCAGAATTAAATAGTTTGTGTGTGTGTGTGTGTGTGTGTGTGTGTGTGTGTGTGTGTGTGTGTTGGGAGGGGGGGGGGACAGAGAAGGAGCTCCAATAAAATAACTCATAGTCATCTACATAAATGGGAGCTCAAACCGCAGACACATTTCCATATTTTTCTCTGGCCTCCTTACACATAGTTTTCTGCTCTATATTAATTATATGCACCTTTATCAACTTAAGGAAACTGTTTTCTCTTTTGGCATTTGTTCAGACTCTTGTCTTCATGCCCTCATTTTTTTTTCTATATAAAACATGGATGTAGAACCCAGAGCTTTATTTGACATGTTGCTATAAGCATGAAGACTATATCCATATATTAAAGTTAGCAGATCAGGTGGGAGAAGGGGAATTGAAGAAAAGTGGTCATAAGATACGTACTTCTATTGATAAGTACGAGGGATGTAATATATAACGTGATGGCTATAGCTAACACTGCTGTATGATATATAAGAAAGTTGGAGCAAATCCCAAGAATTCTCATCATAAAAATAAGTTTTTTTTTCATTTTCTACTTTCTTTTCTTTTTACTGTGTCTACATGAAATGATGGATGTTTGCTGAACATATTTTGGTAATTATTTTACAATATACATAAATCAAACCATCATGCTGTAAGACTTAAATTTATAGAGTGATGTATATCAATTATTTTTCAATAACACTGGAAAAATAGCTTTATAAAGTTTATTTTAAAAGTTAGCAGATGAGAATGATGGAATACGCCTTAACCTTTCAGCACTGGAAGCACAGAGTCAGCTGATTTCAGAATGTCTTACATTAAATTGGTTAGTTTTAAGTCAATTTAGTCAGCTTCTGTCCCATGAACTTACACATAATTCTAAATATATTTAAATAACTTTTAAAGGCAGATTCAAAATGCTCTTTATGAGTTTGTTCTTCATATTAGTTTGTAGTTAAGATACTAAATAGGTGGGCCAGCCGGCATGGCTCAGTGGTTGAGTGTTGGCCTATGAAGTAGGAGGTCATGATTCGATTCCTGGTCAGGGCACATGCCCAGGTTGTGGGCTCAATCCCCATTGTGGGGCATTCAGGAAGCAGCCAATTAATGATTCTTTTTCATCAGTGATGTCTCTATCTCTCTTTCCCTCTCCCTTACTTTGTGAAATCAATAAAAATATATATTTTTAAAAAGAGAGTTAATTGGTTAATAGATGTATTTTTATTTTTATTTTTAGCAGTTGAACAAGTTGGCCCTCAAATTTCAGGATTTTGGCACCACCAATTCAATTATTTACAATTTATACCCACCATATTCCTCAATCTCAGCTCTAGCCATTACTGCTGCTACTAAAAATAAATGATTAAATATAACTTACAAACATCTTGCATTCAGACCTTCTGCTTCTACAGAAAAGAAGAGAGGGCTCTTTATTTTTGTTAAGAGCATACACATGTGCAAATTTTCCTTTTTTATAACTCATTCACAAGGAAGTAATTATCTGCCCACCCATTAGAAGACTGACATTTTTCTCCTCTTCATAAAGTTTATTATTTTACACATCAATATCTATATCTATCTATCTATATCTATATCTATATCTATATCTATATCTATATCTATATCTATCTATATCTATCTATATCCACATCAACTCAGTGTGTCCAAAACTCCAGCTAGTAACTTCAATGAAAAGCACCTTAGATGCAATGGTCCGTATCCCCTTACACAGGGTCTAGTGTTTGAAGTAGAGTTGCTGATTTCCTCAAATCACATCTCTTGGCCTTTTATGCTCAACCAAAATAAAAATTTCAGAAAAATTGTCCTTTGGATGATTTGGCATCTGTCTCCAATATGTGTTCAATAAGCTAAAGTGTCTTATAAGCTATATGGAATAACTATTTGAAGTTAAAGTAGTGTGTGGATTTTTTTCTTTCATTGAATGAAGAAATAAGCTTAAGAAAATATTTTTAAATATGTAAACTGCAATGATAAAATTTAGAAAAATACTCATTTTTTATCATAAGCTAAAGACTATAAAACTAATTATATATTAAAAGGTTTAAAATACTCTAATCAGTGTAATAAAAATGTGGAATTCATTAATTTATATTGCTGAACATCTGTTCCTAGTTATAATATAGTTGGAGTGGTTGCAGAGTGTATTTTCACTTTCAGATCATCAAAAATCAGGTGCTTCAAAAATTTTAAGCATATTATGCTTGATAATAGACCCCACAGTCTTAGGAAAAAAATGGATTTGGTATTATTTGTGCTGTCAAATATAAATGTTATTTAAAGATGAAATTAATGTTTAAAAAATTAAAATACAGTTAGCATAGAATAAGACATGTGACAGGAGAGCCCATGAAATTCTCACAATATCGTATCAATTTTCAGGTTTTCAAGTTTTATTTCCTATGTACCAAATAGTAGCAGAGTTTGGCACATTGCACTCAGAAGAAACCTCTAAGGTACTTGTGGTATACAAATCTGGATATATTTTTAAAATCTGTTAAATATTCCTATATTCATATAAATTTCTTTAAATTACATTAAAGAGGAAATGTATTCACTCCTACAGTGGAGGGTTACTGAATGCCAAAAAGAGGCTAGGTCCTGGGGTGCAGTAGTAAACAAATGTTTCCCATACTAGTATACATTCAAATAAACAAATTGCATTTTAATATAAGTAAAAGATCCAAGCAACAAATTGGATTTTAGCATGTTGTTCCCAGCTGTACACATCTCTTGCTTTTTGCTTATCCTCTACTTAGATCTAACTAATTTTTCCATCTAACAAAACCTACTCAACCTTAAAATCCCACTTCTTTGAAATTTTTAGATCACTACCATCACTTCACCCCTGCATAAAAGCAATTACTTCTCCTTATTTCTGATAATAGCAACTGCACTGAATCACATGTGTGTTTTTTTTTTAATAGGGACCATACTGTATTTGTTTTTATAGCTCCTAAAAAGCCACTAAATAAAGGGATATATGCACATTGTTTTTATTAATCCTCACCTAAGGATATTATTTTACTGATTTTGAGAGAGGAGAGAGAGAGAGAGAGAGAGAGAGAGAGAGAGAGAGAGAGAGAGAGAGAGAGAGAGAGAGAGAGAGAGAGAGAGATTTGAGAGAAATAAATGGATTGGTTGCCTTCTGCACATGCCCCTACCAGGGCCAGAGATTTAGCCTGTAACCTAGGTACATACCCTTGACCGGAATAGAATCCAAGACCCTCCAGTCCTCAGGCTGATGTTCTACTCACTTATGCAAAACTGGCTAGGGCAAAAGAATTATATTTTAAAAATGGAATGAATTACTAAGTGAATGGGATCATATGATATGCCTTCATAGATAGCATATTAAAAGGATATAACATGACTCAATGAAGAATTAATATTTTACTAGTTTTATTGTGCTGCCATACAAAATTATCACTAATTTAGTAGCTGAAAACATTGCAAATTTATTATGTTATAATCCTTTAGGCTTGGAGTCTGGCCATGAGTATTACTGGCTAATATCTAGTCAAGGCTGCATTCCTTTCTGTAAATTCTTCAGGGGAGAATCTGTTACTTTGTCCTTCTCATCTTCTAGAGGCTGCCCGCATTTCCTGGCCTGTGATCCTCTGTCTTTATTTATTTATTTTTTAATTTTTTCATTTATTTGAGAGAGGAAGGAAGAGGGAGGGAAAGAGAAAAAAAAATCAATAATAAGAGAGAATCATTGATTGGCTGCCTCCTACCTGCCCCATACTGGGGATTGAGCCCTCAGCCCAGGTGTATGGCCTGACAGGGAAATCAAACTGTGAATTCCTGGATCATAGGTCTACGCTCGACCACTGAGCCACACAGGCTGGGTCTTTCTCCATTTTTAAAGCCAGCAATACCTCATCTCCATGACCCTTCTCTTTCTTTCACCACAGCCAAGAAAGTTTCTCTGCTTTTAAGTATTAGATTGGGCACACCACAATAATTGGGAGTAATCACCCTATCTCAGGATCTACAGATTTAATCATATCTGCAAAATCACTATGGACATGTAAAGTAAAAAAATTAAAGATTCCTGGGATTAGGATGTGGACATGTTTGCTTGGGGGAAGGGAGGCATTATTCTACCTACCACAAATAAGAGCAGGCTAACAGTTTGGTACATATGTAGTAGTGACCGTGTCTAATAGGTAAAAATAAAAATGACCAGTAATACTAGTAAAACAAATTATAACAGTTGAATTAAGACATTATAAAAATGCATCTGATGAAGATATTTTCTTTATAGTTGATAAAGAATACATAAACAACTAAGTAAAATGAGTTGAGAAGAGTTACAAAAAGAAGTAAAGGAGCAAAAATATTGGCACACTAAATATAAGCCTATAAAAGGCATCAAAACCAAAATGAAGTGTTTTTGTGGAAATTTAGTTTCAGAATTATAACTCTCTTTCAATTGAGAAATAGTGAATATGAGAGAGAAATCTAAATCTGTTTTTATAACCCACAACTTCAATAGCCAGTTATAAGTTTTGAATGTACTGGGGGCGGGGGGGGGAGGGAGGATTGGAGGAGGGAAAAATACATAGATCTTTTGCAATTTCCCCAAAGAGATCAAAGCATTGTGAGGGCATTTGTTTTGATATCCAGACTATAATTTCAGTGGCTGTGTGTTGCCCCATCCCTTCTACTTACATTCATTCCCATGAGCCAAACACAATAATTTATCACTATCTTGATAAACACATCCCTCAAATACTATGGCTTGTCAATGACATCAATTTAGTTTTGTTGGAGATAGGGTCAGGAGCCAGTATCTGATGGACTGCAATCCTCTTAATCTGATCTAAAAAATACCCCATTTATTGTTGTCATCACCATTTATTTGAAAGAGAGAGGAGAACAAAAAGAAAAAGAGAAAAAAAAATATTACCCTAGTAAATGTCAGCAAGGAACAAAAGCATGGATAAAAGGAGAGGGATGGATATTCAATGAATGCTTTATTTTTTAATATTAAACAACTTTGAATTTCTAGTCTTTTCTAAGTTATTAAGAGGTATTCTTATAATTATGGTTTTGAGACTATTCATTTGTCTTTCCACCATCCTATGAAAAAGCCATTTAAACAAGATACTTTTCATAAGTAAACATATTTCTGCTTATCTTCATAAATCAAATAATTAGCTTGTGTGTGTAAAATGCATTTGTAAACCTGTGTTTTATTTTAGAAGCAAAGTTATGTTACTTTCTTTATAATATTTTTTAATGTTATCAGAAAATTTCAGGTTTGTATTGTATTTGCAATTTTTATAACAAGAAAGTTTAGTTTTCCTTCTCAGTTAGAAATGTAGACTCTGAAATCAGACTTTCTGATTATGCATCCCAGCTCTATTAGTTTTACTAAATGAATATTCATGAGAAAATTACATAAGCATCCTGTCTCTGTTTCCTCATCTGCCAAATGAGGATTTTCAAATGAAGAAATTGTTTACAAGTGGAGAAAGGTACAATATTTTAGTGAGTAGCCTGAGCAATTTAATTTACAAAGGAAACATAAGTAAATTTGGGCTTCTACCATCAATCTAATATAAAAATGTATTTCAAATGTTTCAATAAACTCAGATTAGAGAACTGTTTACGTAAAGTGCTTACTTACCTACATACTTGTTTAATAATTTAATTTTTATTGATATAATTGATCACTCACATTTTAAGGTACAATGTGCTGTTTCAATATATATGTATATATTGCAAATATATTCCATTTGTATAACTTTTCATTATTAAAAGATTGCCCCGGATTTAAATTTGGGGGTGATCTATTTGTTTCATAAATTGGTATGTCTAAATCTTTTTTCATATTTGGGAAGCTCTCTGCCATTATTTCTGTAAATAAATTTTTTGCTTCTTTGTCATTCTCTTCTCCTTCTGGGACTTCAGTAATGTACAGATTATTTTTCTTAATGATGTCCCATAAGTCTAAAAGGCTTTTAACATTTTTTTAAAATTTTTGTTCCTCTAACTGGATAATATTAAATGCTGTCTTTGAGTTTGCTCACTATATATTCTACTTAACCAAGTCTGTTATTGGGGTTCTCTATTTAGGTCATACATTGTATTCACCACCTTCAAAATTTTTGTTTGGTTCTTTTGATGTATTTTATCTTTCTGTTGAACTCATTTTTCTTCTTGTATTATTTTTATGATTTCAATAAATTGTTTATGTGTGTTCTCTTGTAGCAATCTGAGCATATTTATAATAATTATTTAGAATTCTTTGTCAAGTAATTCATGTATATTAATTAATTTATTTGAGGTCAGTTACTGAAAGTTTACTATTTTCCTTTGATGGTATCATGTTTTCCTGATTCTTCATAGTCTCCATAGCCTTGTATTATTGCTTGCAATTTGAGAAAGCAATTATTTCTCTCATACTTTATTGAATGACTTGGGTGAAGAAAGACCATCTTTGGGTGGGAGCATGATGAAGTGTGCTGTTACCCCTGGTAATAGTGCAGAGCACCAGGTGCATGGGTATGTAGCAGTACTGAATCAAGGAGGACATGATGTCTTGATAACTCAGGCCAATGGCTCTCTAATACCAATAACTGCGCGTTCCTAGCTAAGTGCTACAGTGATCTCCAGTGGGTTCAAGGGCTGTTGGGGTCCTCAGTAGCACCTCCAGATCCATCAGTTAAGGACCATAGCAGGTACTGGTGGTGGCTGGAGCTAGTGGTATGCATACCCGCAACTTTGAGAACCAGCTCTAGGTGTTTGAAATAGCAGAGCCAGTTGTAGATACACATGTATAAGTAGGGCTAGGACCAACAGCAAGCACCAGGGCCAACTGCGGGCACACTAGCAACTTTAGGGCTCTGGATATTGGCATGTTCTCCTGTGGCTTAAGGGCCTTGCCAGATATATATTAGCAGCAGTGGGGGCTGTTGATGGGAGCTGAGTTGGCAGGGTACAGGTACAGAGCTGGAGGGGTAGCTATGAGTTCAGTAATACAGGTTAGTGACAGGAGTCAAACAAGCAGCTGTGGGGATCCCTGACTGTCAGTATCCACTCTGTGACTTTGGGGTCTTACCATAGGTGCACAGCAGTAGAGGCCTGTGACTGGAGTCAGACCGGGGCTTGCAGGTGCACAGCTGGAAGACTAGCTACATGCAAACTCAGTGGTGCAGTCTAGTGCTAGGAGTCAGGGCTGGATTTGGTCCAGTAGGTAGCTATGGGTGCCCTTGCTGTCAGTATGCATTCCCATGGCTTCAGGGTCTCATCACAGGTGAAGGCACAACAGTGGAAGAAAGAACTTCTCAAACACAATGTAAATCTAAATAATGGAGAAATAGATCTGTGTTTATTAGAAGACTGAATAAAGAGAGTGAAAAAGAAGGCAAATATTTTCAATGTAAATTATTGGCATAATGACACTTTTTTTTGTTCTAAAATACAGAAAGAACTGCAAATCAATTCATAAAAGGCTAAATAAAGCAGTTTTATAGAAACTTTACAAAGAAAGCTAACCAAATGGCCAAATAATATATGGACAGTTTCTTAACACTAATTCTCATTGGTAATCAAGAAAATACAAATTAATATGATAAATATATGTTGCTATTAAAATATGACAAAATTTGCAGTTTCTAAAGTTCAGCAATACCAAGTGCTAGCAAAAATTGTGAAGGAATTGGAAAATTTTAATTTTCTGATACTGCTAAACAATGCTATTCTTATTTTGTAAAATAACATTATTTAATATCAGCTGATATTAAAAGGGATCACCCAATAGCCACTAGTAATGGTATACACTGGATAACATTTCTCAAGTTTTAGAATGAATGAATATACAAGAATGTATATAACAGCATTATTTGTAAAAGGCCAAAATTGGCATCAACTGTCAAAGGAATGAATGAATTAATATATTGTGATATATTCTTACAATGGTATACAAATGACATACACATTTACAATGCTTTAAACAAAATATATTCAACTCAGAAATGTTTAGATGAACTAGACACTAAATGGAGATATGTGAATAAACATAATGAAAAATTACCATAATATCTTATATATGTATAAATAAGTGAACATTGCTGATCATACAATAAGTAACTTTATGGTTAAAATGTGGTAATATGTAGAATAAACATGAGAACTATCTAATGTATTATATATGAATATAAACACATTCCTAATCATACCTTAAAAACATTTATAGATAAAATAAATTATAACCATATTAACAAGTTTTTTTTTAGCCTGGTTCTTAAATTCTTACAGAGTTTCTACTAAAAACCAGGGACATGATATCTAAATATCCCTTTAACTGTTCCCATGATTCAATCACTGATCATGTCAAAAGAGACAAATAATGATTTGCTGAAGCAAATGAGACTTTATGACAAGATTTTGAAGAGCCAACAAATCGGTAATTTTATCTAGCTTGACAGTTAGAAAGAGCATATCAAAAAATGATTGTATCTGCTATGATTTTAAGAGATCTACAATACAGCTAGGGAGCAAATGTTCTTAAATCTCTTCACTAGAAAAGGTACTCTAAGAGATGTTATTCTTTTTAAAAAATATATATTTTATTGATTTTTTAACAGAGAGAAAGGGAGAGAGATAGAGAGCTAGAAATGTTGATGAGAGAGAAACATCGACCAGCTGCCTCTTGCACATCCCCTACCGGGGATGTGCCCACAACCAAGGTACATGCCCTTGACAGGAATCAAACCTGGGACCTTCCAGTCTGCAGACCGACGCTCTACCACTGAGCCAAACCGGCTTCGGCAGAGATGTTATTCTTAATTCACACAGATACTGTCACTATTTTCTTTAGATTAAATACAGATTATTATGAAATATGACACTTTTTACTGCTTTAAGGTGCTATATTTCAAGATATTTATATATAGATTTTTGTTATTTTTTTACTATATGAGATAAACATTGATTCTAATTTTAAAAGTTTTACTATCTTTATGTTTCTATTTGACCATACAAATTTAAACCTTAATTTTTAAGGATTTTTATAAATTTAATAATAGCTAAAACCAGTTTGGCTCAGTGGATAAAGCATTGGCCTGCAGACTGAAGGGTCCCAGGTTCGATTCTGGTCAAGGTCATGTACTTTGGTTGTGGGCACTTCCCTAGTAGGGGGTGTGCAGGAGGCAGCTAATCAATGTTTCTAACTCTCTATCATTCTCTCTTCCTCTCTGTAAAAAAATCAATAAAATATATATTTTTAAAAAGATATCAGAGAGAATGCACTGATTTCCACATATATACTTATTTGTTCCCATTAGGTAGTGTCAACCCTCTCTCTTATGATAAAAAGGGTAATTCTCCATACCTTTGCTTTACTTGCTTCCCTGTCTTATGTAAAACACTCTATCTTTTGGAAGATGTATGTGTATGTGTCTCTATAAAGGCTCAGTATGTATGCCAGAAGCTGGATTTTGAATAACAAATAGTTCTCTGCTACAGAGAATATGGTCTTGAACTAGCAACCTAAGGTATCTGCTGTTAGATTCTTGGACTTTTCCTTGGGACTTGCCAGAAATGCATAGGGTCTTATTTTATCACATATCATTTGTCCCCAAGCCTGAGTCTGTGCAGACCTCTTTTTTACTTTCTACCTATTCTATATCAGTGGTCTTCTGAGTTACTGATTATTGATATTCTTAATATCCTAAGAGGTCCACCAAGCATCTTTCTTAGAGATAGAAGTTACAAGGAAGAATGACTTAGTTTTTTCTTTGGTGGGATATGTTAGATCATACACTTCTATAGTATTCACTAACAAAGTAGTCCCCTATACCACTGCAGGGTTCATTTTATACTCCAAGGTACTCATGTCTCTTAAATTACCATAGTTATTTAGATTACTTCTTTTCCAGATATGATTATTTAATATCATCCATATAAGAGAACAATTTAAATTTTATGAAAATAGCCAGATGATCAAGTTTTCTTTGAACTACATTGTGAAAATAACAGGAAAATAATTATAGATATAGCATGAAACAGTGGTGTGTTGTTGTCTATTACAAAGGAAAACAATTTGTTTTATTCCTCTCTCTCTCCATAGGGACAAGACAACATATAAGCCCCAGAGGCTTTGATTTTTCTGGTACCAAATCCATCTTCAGTGTATCAGCAGTGATTGGCACTATCATTGATTACCTTAACAGACTGTTCCACCATTTGCTGATCCAGAGAAAATTCTTGTAAATTAAACAATGGTGTGATAAGGCTATGATACTTAACACCTTCAGGTATTTGAGAACAGTATTAATTGATGCCATGCAACTTGAGATACTGTATTGCTTCTGGTTGTCTATCTTGGCCAAGGATATGTATACAGTTTTAAAGGCTTTCACTTGGCCTTCCCTGCCGTGAAGTC
The DNA here is from genome assembly GCF_014108245.1 of Pipistrellus kuhlii. NCBI lineage: Eukaryota > Metazoa > Chordata > Mammalia > Chiroptera > Vespertilionidae > Pipistrellus > Pipistrellus kuhlii. The sequence continues at coordinate 23,186,751 of NW_023425529.1, forward strand.
TTAATTCTTACTCCACAGGAAGCCAATGTGGAGGTTCTGATAGCTGGTAAGTGTGTTTATCCTTATTTCAAACTCATAACTAGAGAGATGACCAATGGTTGGTGCTCTACCCATTGGATCCACTTTGAAGCAACTTTAGGGCAGAATGCATTTATCATCTGACCAGGGTGTTCCTCCTCTCTAATGGAGGATATGATAGTCTTTTAGGTTCCTTGGTGTTACTTAAATTCCTGACTTACATCTAATAGCCCTTGGAAGGTCTATTGCAAGTCAAGAAACTGGATTATGATTTTCCTGAGTGGAGATAGATATCAGTCAGCCTTCACTTCACCAGCCGTTTACAGTTTCTGAGGTTTAATCAAGTAATAACCCCCTTAGCTGCCCATCTTTGTATCCCTAATAATTAATGGTTTGTTGACCTCATCCTATATCCCTGTGTGTAAATGGCCCCCTACTGGCCATTTGAATCTCGATCCTCATTATAGTAATAGCATCCATCTTGCTTTGACAATTATATGCTGCTATTTTGCTCTGCTATTCCTATATCCAGTTATCCCCACTGACTCTATAATTTGAATCACTGTGTATGTCTGGAATGACCCTTTTTGAATTCTACCCTTCTCTTCCCCAAACCCATTTTGAGCACCTATCCTTCCAGGCCCACGTTAAATTCACTTCTTTGTCATAAAGTTGTCTCAGGTTCACCGGCCAGACTGAGTCACTCCTATGCTCATCTCACTTTTATATTTTGTACTAAATTGTCACACCTCAGATTTTGTATTAGAAGTAGTTGCATATCTATAATAATAAAAGTAAACTATGTTAATTAGACTGGACATCCTTTCAGACGTCCTTCCTTTCAGACAAAGCCGCAGCAGCTGGGGGCTATGACCGAGGTGGCCAAGGTTGTGTCTGCGGTGGCTGCAGGTGGGAGCAGGGGCAGAGGCAGCAGCCTCAGCGGGGCCAAGGCCCTTGCATGAATTTCGTGCATCGGGCCTCTAACGTTACTATAATATAAGGTCCCTGAGTACAAAACTTTGCCCAGTTTATTACTGTATCTCCTGCAGCTCATCTTCTAACAACCTTTCCTTATTTCTAATAGTTAAAGTAATCTAAATAAAATGTAATGCATGATATGGGAAAATATGAGATGTATCAGACAAAGATTCTTGATGTTTACATATTTTAATAATTAACATTTGCTCAATTTTTAAGTACTAGAAGTTGAGCAACAAGAATAATACAGAGTTGTGATTTTCTAGATCTACAAGGCAGGTGCTAAGATATAGTATATAAAAGTGTATTTATTGTAGATGAGACTCTCATCCCAAAAGACTGGAAGATAAAATGAAAGTTTATTCATTTTAATGGAGAAATTGATATGTATTACACCAAAATCCTTCTACATCTAGTATATTACATTTTCCAGCAAATAGTTTAAATAAAGTAACATGGCTAAAGTACTTGTACTACTCCAGTTGCACACATACACACAAACACAGGTATTGGAATGATTACAGGAAGGAATATAATAATAGTGATTTCTTTAGATTAGCAATTCTGCAGCAGTTTACTTTATCTAAAAATCTCCCAGGCTTTACAACATTAACACCTCCCTCTTGCCCAGTGAGATAAGTAGCATTATCCAAGTTTTAGAGTGAAGTGATAGAGGCACAAAGAGATTAAGTGTTCATTTCAAGGTCACAGTCAGTTGTGACAAAGAAATGAATAGCAATTACATTTATGATTCTCACTCTTATGCATTGACTATCCTTGGGACTTGTGTATATTCACATGCAAAATTGAGAATACAGTAAACAAAGACTGTATAGGGGGAAAACAAGTATTTGGATATTTGACATCATATTGATTAAATAAATAACAGCACTGAACACAAATCTGGAAAACTAGTTTTATTTTAAAAAAAGGTGGTTCATAGTTATATAATTAAATGAGAATGGAAGATTCTGTGTTACCTTAATGCTAATCAATTTAGATATAAGAGTATATGACTGTGCTGATAAAATTCTAATACTATATGTTAAAAATGTTTACATTATTTTAAATTTAACATGACCTTTGATGATCTATAGACCAAAAGATTACATTTGAGTAACATGTTTTCTTTACTTTTTGTTTCAACAATCCATCTTGTCTGTTTATAAAGGTTAAAAATCCTTTTTCTAAGTGACCTCTTTATAAAACAGGAATTTTATTGTGAAACAGAATAGAATTTATTTAATTTTTATTCTGGTAAATCAGACAAAAGAATGATCTTTGTATGGAATGCCTAAGCAATCATTAACCTGCACCTATAATATATGTTTATCTAATGATTATTTATAAGAAATAAAATTGATCCCAGGGAACTACTACAAGTCTGGGCATTCTTCTCAAACAGTGTACTCCGAGTCCTTTAATATATATATAGCTGAGAGTATTACAGATGTCCCCCATTTTCTTCCCTTTGTCTCTCTCCACCAGCTTCCACACACCCCCCTCCACCCCAGGCCTTCACCTCACTATTGTCTGTGTCCAGGGGCTATGCTTATATGCATATAAATTCATTGGTTAATCTTTTCCCACCTCCCCTCCCCCCAATCCAACATTGGCAGAAAATAAGAGTCAACTAATCTGAAGTTTTTTAACTATGAGCCAAGCTTTCATTTTTGCAAATAGAGGATGTCTGCAGGCTCCTTGATATTTGCAGTAAGAGTTCTTCCATATCCCCAAATTTGTTGCCTTACCACTAATATACCAATATCTTATCTATTCAAAGTCAACTGTGAAAGGACAATAAAAGGGAGAAAGGTCATTTGCACTATGGCTCATGGGTTATTCAATCTTGGACAGGCTGTTGGTTCTCTTCAGTCCCTTTGACTCATATCCCTCTGCAGGGGATATAATAAACTACACATATTTAAAGTATTCATTTTGATAAGTTTTGACATCTGAATGCACCTTGAAACCATTATCATTGTCAAAATAATGACTGTCCACCATCCCCCAAATTGCTCACTACAGTTCTTGTTTCCCATTCCTTCCCCCTCATTGTTACCTCCCACCCTTCCACAAGCAACCACAGATCTGTTTTCTGTCACCCTAGACTAGTTTTCATTTTCTGAAATATTGCATAAATAGAATCATGCAACATGAATATTATTCAACATTATTTTCTCATGACTTATTTTATTCAACTTTATTTTGCTATTCACCTACATAGTGTATATAAATATTTCATATTTTATTGTGGTGTAGTAATTCATTGTGTAGGTATATTACATTTTAAAAATGTATTCACTGGCTGACGACCATTTGAGTAATTTTCAGGTTACTATTACAAATATATCTTCTGTAAACATGTGTGTACAAATTTTGTATGTACATACTTTTTCTTTTTCTAGGCAAATATATAGCAAGAAAAGTACACATCTTATAGTAGTTGTATGTTTAATAGTTTTAAGAAACTATCAAACTATTTTCCAAAGTGGTTGTATAATTTTACATTCCATAGACCATGTACATGAGTTACAGTTTCTCTTCATATCAGCTAACTCTTAGGAAGGCAATTATTCTACATTTTAGACATTATAATAGGTGTGCAGAGATATCTCACTGTGGTTATAAGTTGCACAACCTAATAACTAATGATTCTCAGCATCCTTTCATGTGCCACCCATATGTTTCATATTGCCATGTATATATCTCCTTTAGTAAATGTCTAGTCAAAATATTTTGCTTATTTAATTTTTTTTAAATTCACATCCATACTAAGCAAATCTGAAAGATACTCTACCTGAAATCTGCTTGAGTGCTATGAGTTCATATCTTTGAAGCACAATATGTTTACACGGTACTTACACTATAATCACTTTGCAATCATGAGAGCAACCAGTTGTTTAGAAAAAACATAAAACAATGGATGACTCTTCATTTTTATTAAAACTATTGTATTAGTTGGTTAACTGAATGTTATAGAAAAAAATATACTATTATTTCTACATTATTATTTGCTCCTTCAATGCAATAATAACCAACACCCTTGTATATTTGGGTTTCTAGCAACAAACAGAAAAGCTGGTATTTTTAAAGAAGTAAATAGCTTATTTTCATGTTTTATGACAAAGTAATTGACTAAATAAATTTTTAAAACCTTCTGTGATCATATTTATACTAGAGTCCCTATGCACGAAATTTGTGCAGAGGTAGAGTCCCTAGGCCTGGCCGGCGATCAGGGCTGATCTGTGAAGCAACTGACGAGGTGCTTGAAGCAACTCACCAGCCTTGGCTGTTCCCCCTCGCCACTGCTGCAGCTGTTTGTTTCCCTCTGTGGGGCAACCAGTAGGGCAATGGGGTGTGGGGGAGCACTGGCACCCACTGGCACCCATTGGCACCCGCTTTGACTGGCCTGGGGCCTTCAAGCTGAGGGCAACTCCTGTGTTGAGAGTGTCATAGCGACTTATGGTTCCATGGTTTGGTGGATTTGTATATTAGCCTTTTATTATATAGGTATACACATTATTTGATATCATATCCTGAGGGAGTCAATGAAATCTTCCTAAATTGAGTATTAAGAAAAAATTAGGCATTAACCTAGTGAAAGATGGGCAACAGGGGTAGTTGAGGCAAATGAGACAGCATGAATTTTGAGGTGTGAAATATTAGATATAGAAATTCAAGATATAGAATTTGGATACAAATTTGAGATTGGAATCAGAAAAGTTGAGCCTAAAAAAGTAGTCAGATATCAGACCATAGAAAGCATCCTAACCTGGCCAACTATATATTTGTATCTGACAGACTTTTGCCTCCCTGTGCTGGCACACTACAAATATCATTCTCTTCCATTCATACTTGTGCTCATTTGGCCAATAAATTATATGGTTTCTGTTACTTAAGAAATCAATCTCTTGATTTCTTCCCCCTACAAATAGTAAAGAGCCATTGAAAGAGTTTAAATAACGTATTTGTATATTTTGCGAATCTAACAAAATCATCAGCATAACTTTTATCCATTCACACCAGACGTCCATTGTTGCGTTGGCTATAGTCATTGATTTTATTTGACAATCGAAGGGAAAAGAGGTCAGTGCCCCGGACTGAATGGTCAGGGATTGCATGGTATAAAAATGTTTCTGGCACTCCAGTGTGCTGCAGCACACTGGTTGCAAGTCTCTGAGATAAAGCATGAAATGAGTGTGGAAGTTATTGTAAGATAACTCTGATGGAGTTCCTTGGACACAAATACCAGACAACTTTAGTGTCAGCACTGAGAAGCATGAGCTTAGATAGAAGTACAGGATGATCCGGAGCCTGTCAGGACCAGACACGTGTGGGGGTGGGAACAGGCTGCCAAGTTCTGCAATAGCATCCAGGTATAAGCTGTCCCATGAGTCCGGTGTCAGAGTCAGCAAATCAGAGCCGAATCTGGAAAACAATTCTTTCTGAAGGCAAAAGGGTGAGAACAAGATCTATAAGCTGAGGATACCATGGGTAATTAGACCAGGTAGGGACAAAATCAAGGACTCCCTTCCGGGGCAGGAAGGCCAGGCTGGGCAAGTCGAAAAGAATAGATGATTATTTGTGGATGGAACTGACAAATTATGGGTGAAAAATTGTTCGAGAGCAGATAAATGGGAAGTGTGACAAGGCAAGAAGCAGACGGAGGTAAGACAAATAACTACTCACTCAGTGGGGTTAAATATTACCCAAAAGGTAGATTGTAAGTGCTACCACTTAACACGTCAGTTTGCAGATCTATAAGCAACTACATCCAAGAGAAGTCTATGCAACAGTCCATGGTAATTTAATTTATTTATATTCAATAAGAGCAATTAGAAACATAAGGAGATGTGTTGGTAGGTCTATAATAAGGTATATGTGATTTATAAGATATCTGTAATGTCCTGCTATAATCAGCTTTTATTTCATATGGGCATATGTAAAAAGTTAAATAGCTCTACTTACCACAGATGACTAAATTTTTCCAGTGAAGTTATAGCAGTGAAAGTTTCTGTTCTGAAAGACTATCCTATCTTGCATTATATTTTTACTGATTTTACCCAGCAAGCCTCATATCTTTTTAAATATTAGGATTTTGTTTCTCCTCTAAAAAATCTTCCCTATAAAACGATGCATTTGACTGAGTTACAGTTATAATTAGTCATCAACAGGAGGCAAATTGAGTGTTAAAAGCTATCATGACACTTAGGTTTGGGAAATTACGGAACAGCAATTTGAAATTTAAAGTAAAAGCAATTTTCAAACTGGCATCTGTCAGATTCAAACCAACATGTCTAATCTTAAATATCTGCTTAAAGCTAGGATGTTTCATCACTATTTCTTTGTTTATGCATTTTAAAAACTTTTCGGCATATTTTATGCCATACCCCAAAGAATTCTAGCAAAAATGAAACCTACCCTCTTATTAAACAGACCTATATCAAAACAAACCAAAGGCAGTGTCACCCTTTGTGCCCCATTTGAAGTATACTGAAATCATCTGTCTCAGAAATCTACAGGTCTATAATCAGGAAAGATTCACACAACGAATGGACATATGCAAGAGAAATAAAGACAATAAATATGAATATAATCAGTAAACGTCAGCCTAGTTAGTAGTCACAAAAGAAAGTGCTTATTTTTAAGTTTAGTCAATAGGATTTAAGCAAATGAAGTTACTATAGAATTCTGAATTTCTATAAGTAACATAATTAATATATCATTAAGGCCCATTGTTAGTTTTGCTGGTGACTGACCTTCCATTGCATCTGCCCAGGCTGGCTATAATTCATCCTATTGTTTATCATGTCTCACTTACGGTTTTATGAAAGCACATGTAGCAGCTTCACCTCTGGCTCTACCCTGTGTGATACTACATCACAAACTCATTTAAATAGTGATATTAATGATTTCAGAAATCACTACCAACGGTTGGCAGCATCATCGATGTTAATGTCTCAAGGGAGCCATGCAAGAGAGTTTTATCAGCTGGAGGCTGAGGTATTTGATGAAGTAATAACAAACTAGCCCTGAATTGTCTTTCATTACCCTTTATCTCCCCTAGAGAGAATATAATCTTATTCAAATTATAATGGCCTCTGTTATCAATGAGCTTTACTATTTATTTAGCTGCATCCAGACATGCAAATGCACATGCATTTTGCTCTTTCATCCTACCTGTAATGAAATTTCTTCGCTATCGGAATCATGCACAATCACAAATTACAAACTAGTTACTAGTATAATTTGCTTAGCATAAAAAAACCTTACTCATTCTTTTAATATAGTATCTTGATTAAAGCAGTAAAATCCAATCATTCTGGTTGAAATATGGTATACACTAAACAACTTTCAAAACAAGATCACTTTTTCAATTAGGAGGTAGTTTTGTTTTTCTCTTAAGCAAAATCTGCAGTTAGATTGTGCTAAGGCTGACTTAGGTTAAGCAGAGTCTTGCTGGATTGTGGTATTCCTGATCAGCAATAACACTTGTATTTGCTTTTTTGTTTTAACCTAGTTATCTTTATTTATAACAATGTTCTTTATATTTGTATAAGCTGGGTAATTTCAAATAGCTTTCAGTCTCCTTATCAATTTTAACCCCTTAGCCAATCCATAAAGTAGGCCAAGCAGGTAAAATTATGTATAGTTGGCAGACAGAGGAACTACAATTCAGAGGGGAGCTTTGGTGTCATGGAAAGAGAATCATAAATCATGAAGATAGACATAGACAATGATGACATCTAATTGTTAACTATATTGCTTACCTTGGCTCAGTCATTAATTTAAATGGAGGCTTCAGCCAAGAAATCAAAAGAGGCTGAGCCTAGGAAGGGCAGCCATGGAAGAATTAGTAAAAATCACTCGGAGCAAAGATGTGTCATTAGAGACCAAGGTTAAGATCATCCACACACTCCTATTCCCAATTACTATGTACGGATGCAAAAATGGGACAATAAAAAAGTCTAATAGGGGGAAAAAAGAACTCATTTGAAATATGGTGTTGGGGCAGAGCATTATGGATACCCTGAACTGCCAGAAAGATGAACAAGTGGGGAACAAGCAAATTAAGCTTGAAACATTCTTGGCTACAAAAACGATTAAACCAAAGCTGAGATCATTCTAAGAATAGATACCATTTTACCAAGTAGCAGTTTTTTTCAAATGCAGATTCTAATTTTTCTGACTCAACCCAACAAAAGGTAGGACACATTCACAAGTTAGGTCTCTTTCTGTCTCTGGGATACGTGACAAATAAAATACTAAGGAGACAAAGAATATAAAATATTATTTTATAGAAATGTTTGAGTCTCAGAAATGAAGAGTATGATACCAAATAAATGAAATGTCAAGTGACAAATAAATAAAAGATCAAATAAATGAAAGATCAAATGAGAATACTGTTACCTTGCACTTTCCACCTTGCCTACAAGCAAGTCCACAGGCTTTCTTAACCCAATTCAAATACCTTAAGGGACCACTTTCCTTAGAATACTGGCTGTGACCTCAAAAGTGATTAAAGATAAATGGCAATGCCTGGCAGGATATTAGAGGATTTAAAGCAGAAAAGAAGGTATGTAAAAGAAAGGTAAATGCATAGAGTGTCACAAATTAGTTAATACAAATGAGTGACTAAATCATCAGTATGCAGTAAAATAAATCACCGTAAAGAGGATATAACCATATCACATAAACATGGGGCTTTTCTCATGTATAGAGGAAGTATAAGGATAATGTAGAGAGAGTGGTTTCCATGTATGACAGAGCATGGCATAGTTTAAGCAGTTATAGAGCGTTACAGAGTTCCTTTTGTCTGTTGGCTTTTGAGTCATGGCACTTTTTTGTAATCTGGCCATCAGCTACATTAGAAGATTTCTCATTTGAAAATTTTCCATATTAACATATAGACCATTCTGCATTGAATTTCAGAGTGCCAGAGACCACTAGGGGAATGCACAAATCTATGAAGATCCTTCATTATAGAGTAATATTTTTACAAACATTTCTTTACAAAATAAAGAAAGACTTTTTAAAATGTTCTCATTCTGTTGTAGAGTAGAAGTGGAGAGGCTTCTCACCTCTTGTAAAACGTAATAAGTAGGCAGACTTTGCTTTTCTGGGTAACTGATATTAGGCCACCAAGGCTGGATTAGTTAGTCTTGCCTTTGAGCAGTCTCATATTTATCTCCTAAATCATTGCAAATTCTCCCTCCTTTCTCTCTCTCTCCCTCAACTTATACATTCTAACATGTGATTTTTGTAAAAGTCTTCAGCAATTCTTAGGTTTTTCTCATTTTATCACTGAATCATGTGAAAACATGAGTATCAGTCAGAGTCCAGTTCCAGCTAACACAAACTGCTCTAGCTTAAAAGAAACACTCCTTGGTAGACTAATAATAGAGAATTTTAGGACATTGTCCTGTCAAATTAACCTTTATCTATTTAAGGTCAATGGATAATAGCCTTAGTTAACATTGTGTTCCACCCAAAAATACTATGAAAAAGATGCCATTGCAGGCAGCTCAAAACTACACCTGTATAGGCATTTTTTAGAGCAAGATTATAAACAATAAGTTAATAAACCTTAAAAAAAAAAAAGTATGTGAAGGTGCAATAGATTCTAATAATAAATAAATAAATAAATAAATAAATAAATAAATAAATAATCTCTACATTTCTCAGAATTGCTGAAAGGAAAGTGTCTTCATCTCTACCCAGGCTCCTCCCCACTCTGTTAGTGATGACTCCATTTCCAGCAGGCGATGACATGGCCCTAGCAGAAGTCCTCTGGCCAGTAAGGCTTGCACATGCGTGCTCCTGATCCCACCTGTGCTGATTTTTGGTCTGCCCATAACTGGCCTGTCTCATACTGAGACTCCTTGGGATGTGTGTGTGTGTGTGTGTGTGTGTGTGTGTGTGTGTGTGTGTGTATGATGTACATGTCAGGGGTTGTCAGAAATCAGTGGGAATAACAAGAACTCTTTTTATTCAAGTGGCCTGTCTCATACTGAGACTCCTTGGTGTGTGTGTGTGTGTGTGTGTGTGTGTGTGTGTGTGTGTGGTGTGTCAGGGGGTGTCAGAAAACAGCGGGAATAACAAGAACTCTTTTATTCAAGTGTTCTCATACTTTTTCTCAATCACTTCCTACAACTATCAGAAAAATGTTATTGGGGAGTATAGCTACAAGCCTAGGTTGAAATAAAGGCTCACTCACATGCTTTCTAATTCTATCACGTGGGATTAAGCAGAGCATTTCTGAGCATTAGAAGGTTATTTATCCTCCTATATAGAAACCCTGCCTTCAAAACCATTGAAATAATTCGATAACTGCATACAACAAGTAAAAATGCCAAGCTTCAAGTTCCACAGAAAGAAGACTCAATGCGTGTTAGTTCTCTGTCTTTTCTGGCTCTCTCAAAACTGTATTTGCTCTCCCCCTAGTGGCAGACCTCCCACACTTACTAGTCGCATGAATTCTCATATGTACTGTGTTTTTACTCACAATAATAAAAGTAAAAAAAAAAAAAAGAGAGAGAGAGAGACAATATTATGTCCAAATTAAATACTGTAGGGGGGAAAAACAAAATTCAAGATGAATATACATTAAAAAAATACAACTTCTGAATGGAATACTCCATTTAACCAGAAAATGAATATTAAAATGAGAAAATAAGTAATATAATTACAGAGAAGGACTAACACATGCTTTTTGCCTAGTCTGTGTATGATTTTTGGTTCTGGTTGTCACAATTACAAGTTAAGTGGAATTATGTTGCTTGTGTTTTATTTACTTCTGAGCTGTTTAAAGGCACCAGCTCTCAATGTTTGTTTTGTGCCCACACATATATTGATGCTTCCTCCTTCTCTCAGTTGGACCAGAAAAATTGGTGATGATTATGGATTCAATCCTCTGCTTGTAAATAAGACTGCTTTCTAGAAGCATTTGATTCTATATGGCAAAAATCTCTTCTGTAATTTCAAACATTGCAAACTATGTTATTTATTATAGCCAGATTCATTTCTTTTTGTGTCCTTTTTTTTGGTCAGGTTTTAAGGGTAAGACAAGGTGACTTCTTTATTCTTATTTCCCATCAGGTTAACAATGTCATTTATCCATTAACCTATGCTTTTTCTTTTTCTTTTATAAGCACACCAAAAGCAAAATGTAAAAGATGTCTGATGGGTACAAATGAATTAAATTTTCCATTTACTTGTGACTTGAAAGTTGAATTCTATTAACAAGAGTAAATATTTTTCTAAATATAATTTTGATAGATAAAGAGACTTCTGTGGCACTTTTCATATCTGTAGTCAAATATATCTTAAACACCCCCAAAATTGCATATTAACTAAGTGCACTAAATGTTTACTAAATAAAGTTTTCTTCAAAAAATTTCTCAAAGAAAATTAATATTGGAATGAGTTATAAAATTAGCTATTTGTTGGTAACTTCATTCCAAGTTTCTTCCTTTTTAGCTTTGGTTATCTTCATTTGTTGTCTTTTACAGATAAGAAATATTCAGGTCAGCCCCATCAATAAGTTTAATTATTTAAAAAAAAACACACAGAGATGTTATCATTGCCTAGGTCTGTCAGTTTAATTAGATATATTGAAATGTGCTATATCCCTGTTTAGCTTAAGACTATGAAAAACTAGCTTGTTTTCCAAGTTCAAATTCTTAAAAAAAAATACAACTTCAAAAAGTGAATAATATTTTACTTTTAATGGGATCAGAGAAGAAGCATAATTTTGGCACATGTATTTCAAATAAATAATCTAGATGTTTTAGTAAGTCTGATCATATTTAACATGAGCCTACAGATCATGGTACTATATATAGCAGAGACATAAGCTCCATTTTCTTGCCACCAATATAGACCAATAAGTCCTCGGAACATTATAATATCAAATAGACTGTAAAATTAATTATGATTAAGTTAAAATATTATTATAATAAGCAAAACCTATGAAGTAGAGAAATATATTAAAAATATAAAGATTATATATGCAAGTGTGTAGTAGGAGGGGAACATTAAAAACTTGCAGAGAAAGTAAAATGTTTAAAGTGGCCCTAGCTGGGTGGTTCAGTTGATCATTATGTACACCAAAAGGTTACAGGTTCAATCCCTGGTCCTGGTGCTTCTGGGAGGCAACTGATGACATTTCTCTACCTTTCTCTCTCTCCCTCATTGTCTTGCTCTCTCACTCTCTCTCCCTTGCCCTCTAAAATAACAATGAAAACATATCCTCAGGTGAGGACTAAAAAAAAAAAAATTAATTGACTGAGGATATCAATGTTCATTGTAGCATTGCACACAATAGCCAAAAAAAAAAAAAATGATAGTAATCTAAATTTCTATCAACAGAATGGATTAGAAAATGTGGCATATATATATATATATATATATATATATATATATATATATATATACACACACACACACACACACACACACACACACAATAGAGCATTATTCCACTACCAAACAAACAAACAAAACAGAGAGGGGGGAATTGTTACACATTCCAACATGGATGTACCTGAAGGACATTATGCTAAGTGAATTTAACTACACAAAAAGACAAGTACTTCATCATTACAGTTTAATAAGATATCTAAAGTAGTCTAATTATAGAAACAAAATGGAATGGTGGTCTCAAGGCTGGGAGAAGAAGAAATGTGGATTTGCTGTTTCATGGGTATACAGTCTCAGTTTTACAAAATGAAAAAAAATCTACAAGTCTGTTATATAAGAATGTGAACATGGTTAGAACTACTAAACTATACACTTAAAATTGTTATGATGGAAAGTGTTATTTTATTTTTTATCACAATTTTTTAAATAGCCCTGGAAAAAATGGAGATAGATTTCTTAATGGGTATGGGGTTTTCTTTTGTGGTGATAAAAACATTTTGGAAGTACATACTGTGTTTCCCCGAAAATAAGACATCTTTAGAAAAGACTTATTTACAGGTTTCCTTCTGAGTGAAATATAAGGCATCCCTCCCCTAAAATAAGGCTCCCCTAGGCTAAACATGAGAGATTTGGTCCACTGATTCTGAAAGAAATGGAGTCACAAGAAATTCACCAGGAAATTCATGAATTGGATTGTTATGACGATGTTCCAGAAGATGATGACATGATTGTCATTGAATAAATGAGTAAATTCTTCATACTGTAGGATTCACAGTTTGTCTGGTTTGTGTTGACAACTACTGTACTAACATACCGTATACAGGTAATAAATTTCCTTTATTTTCATTTAACAATAAATGTGTACCGTATTCTTCTTCATGGAAAAATAAGATATCCCCTGAAAATAAGACCTAGTGCATCTTTGGGAGCAAAAATTAATATAAGACACTGTCTTATTTTCAGGGAAACAGGGTAGAAGTGGTGTTTGCACAACATGGTCAATGTACTAAAAGCAACTGAATTGTACAGTTTAAATGTTTAATTTTATGTTGTATACATTTAACCTCAATTTAAAAAAAAGAAAAGAAAAGAAAAAGTGAATATGAAGTTTATACAAAGCAGTGCAAAGTTTACACATACTTAGTGTGCTCCATGCTCCAGCCCAACGTCACTGTTCTGCAAGTACTAGTCATCACAAACCTATGGAGTAGGTGCTGTTATTTTCTATATTGTCCAGAAATGGAAAAAGAAACAATTTTCCAATACCACACAGCTTACAGGTCACACCACTGAAGACTGATGAGAAGCTACCTTCACCAATACGCTGCACCACATCTTAAAGAGACAAAGTAAGCTGGTCTCCAGAGATGTTTCATTTACTGGGAGGGAGGGGACTAATTCCAGATCCATGTGACGCCTGATTTCAAACTGAATGTTTATTAAGGCAGCTTAAATGAATTCGTGTTCTTTACAACCAAATGGCCCTATTTAGAACTCAATGGTTGATATGAAGAGGAGTTTATGGAATGAGATAGGTCCCTCTTGCTCAGAGCAGGAACCTGGAACCGGGGTCAGAGGATCAGCAAAGGAAATGTGATGCTGAGTGAAAACATGAGATGTAGAGAGAATGGGACCTGGGAAGAACCGGTTGGTCAGAATCCAATTGTTTCTGCTTGATGAGGAGAAAAAAAGCAATGTGTTGAAATAAAATTTAGACAGATCGTCAAATTGGTATCTCAAAATTCTGGATGAACTCCTTCCACCTGGAAACCAGATTAAATGAATTTTTTCTTCAACTCCACATGCAAAAGTAATCACATAACTTATAAAGGAATGTTATTGTTTGGGCCACAGTGGTCCACTGATAACTATTCTATCTCAGTTAGAACTTAAAGTTCTTACCTTAGATATTAGAAATATATATGTAACTTAAAAATGTATACAGTTAATTGTTTTTCTTTAATCTTCTGAACTTTTAGCTATTCAATTAACATAATATTATTTTTATACTGTTATTATTTGTCTAGACTCAGCCATTTAAAATATATCTGATGCTTGCTGTTACATATTGACCTTTCCTTCTGTGACTATTTTTCTGTTTCTTACATGTATATCCTTTGAATGGTAAACATTAATTATATCTAATTAAGTCTTCTGCTGTACAGCTTCACAAATTTCCATTTGAACTCTAAATGAAAATCAGACAGTTGTAAAGTATATTATTAAATGCTAGCTCCCAAAGATAGTTTTAAAATTAAAAAGTCAAATTCAAAATTGTATATAGTACTAGAGGCCTGGTACACAAAATTTATGCATGGAGGAGGGGGCGGGATCCCTCAGCCTGGTCTGTACTCTCTTACAACCGGTGACCTCTGGCTCTGCAATGCTGGCCTGCCTGCCTGCCTGATCGCCCCTAATCCCTCTGCCTGCCTGCCTGATCACCCTTAACCATTCTCCTGCTTGCCTGATCGCTCCTAACAACCTCTGCCTGCCTGCCTGCCTGCCTATTCACCCCTAAACACCTCTGCCTCAGAGCCCCTGCCACCACAGCCTGGTCCGGAAGGATGTCTAAAATGATGTCCAGAAAGTCCTTTGGCTATCTGGTCTAATTAGCATATTACACTTTTATTATTATAGATTATTTGTTTGTTTCTTTTGTCTGAGAGATTTGGTATCAGTTTGAAACTCTAATATTCCAAGAAATTAAAAATCCAGTTTCTTCTCATCTTTTTTATGAAACCAAAGCTAATGATACCGCTCTTTAAAGTGCTGCCTAATCTATGTTACTAGAGTGTAGATTACTATGGAAGCTATAATAATCATAGAAAAATTAATAATGCCTGGCTTGTTAATTATAAAGTTTTTACTATAAAAACATTATTTAACAACTACAATGAACTAGTTTTGAGGTCTTATTAGAAATAGGGATTAATGGTTCCTATGATACCGAGTACCATAAAGATATAAAACATCATTATGTTTATGATAAAACTGTGATGGTTTGGTGTTAATAATTAATAAACAGTTAAAAATCTAGAATTCATAATGTTTAATTTTTCTTTGAAGTTTTATATATTTAAAGACTAGGTTGACAATAATATATTAAAAGAAGCTTTTAATAGATAATAGATAATGTTTAAATGCTATCATTTCCGACAGATCAGACTTATTGAAAAAATTGTATCTCAATTCTCCTAGCGAAAACATTTTAGAAAACTTTTTATTTTTTTTTAATATATTTTATTGATTTTGTGCAGAGAGGAAGGGAGAGAGTTAGAAACATCGATGAGAGAGAGTCATCGATCAGCTGCCTCCTGCACACCCCCTACTGGGGATATGCCCGCAACCAAGGTACATGCCCTTGACCAGAATCGAACCTGGGACCCTTCAGTCCCTAAGCCGATGCTCTATCCATTGAGCCAAACCGGTCTCGGCTAGAAAACTTTTTAATATAGGGGGTTAAATTAATTAAAATAGTTAAATTAAAATATTTTCTATTATATAATTACATATGAAGCTTAAAATATGTATGCCCTGAGGATAAACAATTCACTGAAAAAACTTCTCTCTGTAGTGTAACCTCTTGATATTAGACCCTTTCAGGAAAATATCCTCCTATATAATAAAACCCTAATATATAATACAAAATGACTGTACAGGGAACAACAGGTGCTATGATGCTCACTGACCACTAGGGACAGATGTTCAATGAAGTAGCTGCCCCCTGGTGGTCAGGGTGTTCCTACAGGGAGAGTGCTGCTCAGCCAGAAGCCGGGCTCACAGCTGGTGAGTGCAGCAGCGGTGGAAGGAGATTCTCCTGCCTCCATAGCAGCCACTAAGGATGTCCTACTGCCAAGTTAGGCCTACTCCCCATTTTTGAGGGATCCCAGACTGCGAGAGGGTGCAGGCCAGGCTGAGGGACTCTCCCCACCCCACAGTGCATGAATGTCATGCACTGAGCCTCTAGTATTCTAATAAAATAAAAAAAAGTGAGGAAGTATTTACTGAATATGTTTGCTTTACAGCACACTAAGTGCTATCTGATTTAATGATTCTCATTCTGTGAAATAAAAATTGTGTGTGTGTGTGTGTGTGTGTGTGTTTTCATTTTCAAGATGTGACAACTGAAATGAAGAAAGATTGGTAACTTGCCACAAACCCTGTAGTTATTAAGTGTGAAGCATTACTTTGAAAAGCAAGTATATTCAAAAAATTTCCCTGGTAGGCATGTGATATAAAATACAAATAGAAAGTAAAAAACTTTAAAGGATAAGAAGAGAATGAGTACTAAAGAACAGCTCCTTCATCTTCATAAATTTCTGGTGGGATAGATCCCAGAAACCCAATAACCATTTTTTTTTTTACATCTTCTCTTTCTGTGTAGTATATATTCCATTTTACTGTTTGGAAGCATCCATTAGCAATGAACTGAGAAAAGGTGTGTGTGTGTGTGTGTGTGTGTGTGTGTGTGTGTGTCTGTGTGACTTTCCTATATTTACTGGAGTTCATATAACTACAATGTTTACCAATCACCCAAAAATTAAGTTCAGTCCTCCTCAATGACTTTGCATTCTATAACTAGATGAGGTACAATAGGTTGATATAAGCAGATACTATGGAAAGCATTTCAGGCCATGGTAAAGATTATATTGACTTTAAGTGTGAGGAACATGCTGGAGGAATGACCAGTGAATATTTCACTTCTGTGAAGTATTTCCTGATTTACACAAAAGTGGTAAAAAGAGAAATAAGAGAGGACATAATAAAGAAAACAGAAAAGGGGGAAAAATCAAATAAACAAAAACAAAGAAAAGAATAAGAAAATAAAAGCAAATTATGTATTCCCCCAAGGCACTGTTATATCAATATTGTGAAATAGACACATAGCAATATTTCTTCCCCATTCTGCTTTATATGGACGTTTCTAGCTGAAACCATTGTCCATGATAATGGATGAAGAGGTTGCTGAGTCAGGAGGTTATTAAATCAATCTCTAAAAATAATACAAAAGAAAGAAGAAGTAATATTATCAAGTTGGAATTAGTATTTTAAGAAAGAAAATGACTTACGTTTTGGACAAAATCAGAAAGATGGATGGGGAGGACTTCTGGAATATTGAAGACTTTGGAGAGATTTGCAAAGGTAACTGCATTTTGGGGTATTTGGCTTAGGGAAATGTAATATTTTTGTCACTTATTTGAGAAATTTTACTAAAGATATAAATTGCTTTTCAATGTTTGGCAGACTTCAAATTGGTGAGATTTTTAAATATAACTTGGTGCTGAAATGGGCCTAAAGACAACTCATCAACTACAGCAGCAGTATTCTATCTTATAAAGAGTGAATATCCTAATTGACCATCACACCCTCACAAATGAGGGAATATGCTAATTGACTGTTACACCCTCAAAGATAGCGGTGCCTGTAGGCACAAGATGGCAGTTCCTAGTCCCCTCAGCCCTGCTGGGGTGGCAGGTGCATAGCAAGGCCAGGCCCACCCCCAGGCGGGGTTGGCCACTCCACATGCCTGCCTCTGGAGTCCTCCAGTCCCCTCAGACCTCCAGCCTCCTCGGGCTGGCCCAAGGCACAGGCAAACTTTGGATGGTGGCTGCCCAGCCACCCAGTGCCATCTGAGACTCAGGTAACCAGGCCAACTGAGGCTTGTGTTGCTGGCAGTGGCAGTAGCAGAGGTGTGATGGGGTATTGCCTTCCCCTTATTGATGGGTCACCTCCTGCGCCTTAGAGCCTTGACTATGAGAGGGTGCAGGCTCTGCTGAGGAACCCCACTTCCAGTGCATGAATTTTCATGCACCAGGCCTCCAGTAGATGCAATATTAGAAGTAGAGGTCCAATGCACAAAGATTCCTGCAAGAATGGGCCTTCCTTCTTTTGGCTACCAGCACCATGTTTGCTCTGGCCAGAGCCACCTTTCCACTGTGGCCTGGAGCCACCTTTAACTGCCTTCCCAAGCTGCCCAGAGGTCTGGAGTGGCTGGGGTAGTGCAGAATGCCTGGGTTGTTGCCATGGCGACATCCCACCCTGCCCCGGCTTCTTAGTGCCTACATATGCAAATTAACCCACCATCTTTGTTGGGTTAATATGTATACTCACTCCTGATTGGCTGGTGGGTATCACAAAGGTATGGTCAAATTAGCATGTTACTCTTTTATTAGTGTAGATTAGTTGCATGTGTTTCCACTTTCAATGACTTTTTTGACAATAGGTGTCAGATGCTGTGGTGCCTATTTTCGCAATCCTTTTTCTTCTGTGCTATAAGTGACATAATTTTCTCTTGCAGGCTTAGGTATATCCATTTGCTGTGCCAACTATGACTTTATTGAAAATGAATTTAAAAGACTGCTGAAGGTTTTTTATTACTATGTGGAAGAACTACACACAGGCATCTGATCTGTTCTTTACCTAGAACTTGCAATTGTTTGTGTAACTCATTATGTATTCCTTGTTGTGCAGCTAATAACCTAATGTCAAAGTATTCAGCTAAAGAATAGTAAGACTGCTAAATCCTAGCACGTGTGAAACCATAAACTAGAAAACGTATATATAATAGCTATGCAAAAGAAGTTTTTGTAAGTAATATAATATATAATATTTAAATTGAAACTCACTGAATGTATAGATTAAATGACTGCTAGGGCATCTGTTCTATTCTTCAATTCCAAGCTATCAATTCTTAAAGATATATACATTACATTAATAATAAAACCATTCTTATTTCAAGACTGCAATTAAATTATCGGTTGATATAGTTTATTTTGTGGCAACCTCCCTAGTTGTTCATCTCTTTCATGGTTGTGTTCTGTGAGTAGCTTTAAAGAAGTATTCCAGCCCTAACAGGTTTGTCGCAGCATTGGCCTGCAGGCTGAAGAGTCCCAGGTTTGAGTCAAGGGCATGTACCTTGGTTGCGGGCACATCCCCAGTTGGGAGTGTGCAGGGGGCAGCTGATCCATGTTTCTCTCTCATTGATGTTTCTAACTCTCTATCCCTCTCCCTTCTTCTCTGTAAAAAATCAATAAAATACATATTTTTTTAAAAAAGAAATATTTCACTTGATCAGAGAATCATGTAACTTTGAGTTTACTATAAGTGTGAGTTCCCTCTTTCAGTCTGAAAGGGTGAAAGAACAATATTTGGTGCCTAAGAAGAGAAAACAGCCTCATTCTAAATATCTAGAGCATTATTCTCCCCAAGTTGAGAGAGCCATCTTGTGCTGGTAGCTTGTCACCTTTGCTTATTAAAGTGGTGAGCACTTTCTGCTATATGCTTCCTAATCTCCACATAAGACACGTATCTCATGAGGTGATTCCCACAGCAACAGCTGACACATTCTGTTTATGTGTGGTAACTCGACAGCAGCAAAGAAGGAATCTAAAATGGCTCATTCTGCCTCACACACCAACATATCCAAAGGGAAACTATCTTTTTGAGAAGCTTCCCTGAAAACACACATCTCTGACTACACATAATGGGGCCATCTGTCTCAGCACTGTCGCAACTATACTACTACAGGATGAGGAAGAAAACCTTTTGTCAATGTGTAAAAACCTGCTTTTAAACAGCTGTTTCTGATGCACCAACAGGTAGCCAAGCATATGAGCACCAAAATACCCAAATTCCTTACTTTTTAATAGCATGTTATGCCATTCAAATTTCCCTTTCTAAGGCTTCCATTGCCCCTGAGATACAGGGAAAAAATAATTATGAAAAAAATGCCTTGCCTGGCCAATGATTGCTCAGTGGTTTACTATCGTCCTGTGAACTAGGAGGTCATGAGTTTGATTCCTGTTCAAGCACATGACTGGGTTCATTTCAGGCTCAATCTCCGGTGAGCGATGTGCAGAAGCAGCAGCCAATCAATGGTTCTCTCTCACCATCGATATTTCTATCCCTCTCTCCCTGTCCCTTCTTCTCTGAAATCAATAAAATATATTTTAAAAATGATTTTTCCATGATGAAAAACTTCTAGAAATCAATAATACTGCTGCACTGTACACTGAAAGGTTTTTTGTTTTTTGTTTGTTTTTTAAGTGAGTGACAGGTCCAAAATCATCTATTAGTGGTAACAATAGAATCTAGTACCCTGCTTCTCCAAAAGACATTTAGTCCCCTTTCCCCTGTCCTTCCTTCTTGTCTTCCTGCCTTTTTTTCTCCCTCATTTTCTTCCTTTCTTTCCATCTCTCATTCTTTTTTTTTCTGCCCATTGTTTCATTTTTTCCTTCCTTCCCTCTTTCCTTCTATTTCTTCCTTCTTTCCTTGCTTCCACTACTTGTTTCCTCCAGTTGTATCATATTTCTTTACATTTTTATTTCTAGAATCTACATTAATGCCTATCAATGGAAAAGTCCTTATAAAGACACACTTCTTTGCAGAATACAACAAACATGTAATTATATAACTTTATTTTTAATAAAATAAGATTTTATAATGTTTATCAAATGTCAATCACTTCTTAATTTTTTTCATAATTAACAATTCTATGCAACTAAGCAGAGGTCATTCACAATTTACACATGAGGAAAAATTAGGACATTTGAGTAACTAGTCCAAGGTCATAAAACTGTACCATTAAGGGCAGCTTCACTGCAGCATCTAAGGAGCTTATAGTAATTATTCTCATCATCACTAGAATCAGACACGTATTGCATAGAAAACAAACACATTAACAAAGAAATACATAAGAATGCTGATATTTATTAGCTCAACAGATTTCCATTTTATTACCACATACTAGGAGCTTTTTTCCAAAATTTTTTAGGTAACAACACATACAGTCACAAGTACATAAGCATGTAAGATTTATGAAAAGTGCCAACTCCTTTTTTAATGCTATGCATACTTTTATACCGTCTGTTTTTAATTCCATATGTTTTTGAGATCTCAACACTTTATTCTTTTATCTCCTAATGGCTATTACATTATTTTAAAAGTTTTGTATCATTGGGTATATTTATAAATTTATGCAGAATATTACAAATGTTGAATTACTAGATGAAAGAGCAGTTTATTCATGGTCTTAAGTATATAGCCACTCAAAATCATGTAATTTGAACTACAGAAATAATTTATTTGAATAAATTTACTTTTTGTAATAAAGTGGAATATAATTATATAGAAGGGTATAAGAAAAATCAGAATGTATTTCTCCTATTCACATAAAAATGTAACTGAAATAATTTTTTTAAAAGTTAAACCTTGTAGAAATTGAAATTAACCTATATTTTGGTATAGTCTTGACTACTATAAACTTGAAGCTTTACAGAAAATCATAGCATTTATAACTTTCATGGAACTTACCATATATATTTAAAAATGAATTCATATGTATTTTCTTGTTGCAGCCCTCTCTAAATTTGGTAGTAAAAATAATGTGTCAAAAATAAATAATACAGTAATATCTGAAATATTAACTTGTTTTAAAATTTTTAAATGTTTATAGCACATACTAATTCTATATAGTATCATAGACATAGATAGAGAAAACCACATTTTTTTGTACATAACTTCTTGATGATTATGGACAGATTGAATTCCTGTAAAGTTGAATCAATATACACTAAGTGGCCAGATTATTATGCATTCAGAGATCATAATAATCTGGCCACTCAGTGTATATTTGTTGTCAGTGTACAAGAAATGCCAACCTCACTACTGATTTTGGTACAGAATATTTGCCTGTATTATAGGCCATGATAGTGAATCTTTTATGTATTTTTATTTCAACTTCTTTGTTTACTAGGAACTTGAATAGTTTTTTATCTGTTGGTTGCTTATTTGTATTTTCTTCTTGCCTCATTAAATGGAGTTACTGCTTTTTTTATTTTTTCTTGATTTATGCATGTATCAAAACTGATTTTTCCACATAAATATTTCTTTTAAAATGTTATATACTTATACTCATACTAGTTATAAACAGCATAATTACAATATTAAGTAATGAAGACATACATTTATCACCATACAGTGAAATAAATATTCTCTAGAAGTTCACAAATTTTATTTATTTCACATCACAAATTAAATATTTAATTTTTATTACATTCCTACTCATCTTTAACTGTATATCTTTTCTAGGTCTAGAGCTCAATGTTTTGTTTTAAATACATATAATGTGTGAGAAAGTTTTTTCTGATTAGCTCCTGTGCAAAGGCAGACCTATAGTGTCTTTTATTATATTTCTCAGTATTTCCAACCATATAAAAACGTTAAATTAGACTTATATGATATAATTATACTGTGAGGTTTTTTATCATTGAAGTACCCTGTTTCCCCGAAAATAAGACAGTGTCTTATATTAATTTTTGCTCCCAAAGATGCACTAGGTCTTATTTTCAGGGGATGTCTTATTTTTCCAAGAAGAAGCATATGGTACACATTTATTGTTAAATTAAAATAAAGGAAATTTATTACCTGTATACAGTATGTTAGTACGGTAGTTGTCAACACAAACCAGACAAACTGTGAATCCTGCATTATGAAGAATTTACTCATTTATTCAATGACAATCATGTCATCATCTTCTGGAACATCATCATAACAATCCAATTCCTGAATTTCCTGGTGAATTTCTTGTGACTCCATTTCTTTCAGAATCAGTGGACCAAATCTCTCATGTTTAGCAATAGCACTGTCTTTAAATGAGTACCGTATTTTTCGGACCATAAGACGCTCCAGACCATAAGACGCACCAGTTTTTAGAGAAGGGAAATGAAGAAAAAAAGATTCTGAAACAAATAGTGTCCTAAAATATTTTATGTGCATTAAAACCCAACATCACAGTCATAAACACATGTAATCAACCCTGTAAAGTAAACAGCAGCATTTAGAACCATTTTAGAGCTGGGCAAGCACACAGAGACCACACAGAGCCGGGCAAGTAAAAAACTTTTTTTTAAAAGTATATGTGTAGGCTATATTTGGACCATAAGACGCAGGGACTTTTTCCCCCCCACTTCTGGGGGGGAAAAAGTGCGTCTTATGGTCCGAAAAATACGGTACTTCTTATCAAGGTAGCCTGCTCGCAGTGCATTTGCAATGCAACTGTCAGTGATTTTCTCCCATGAATTCTTCACCCAAGTCACAACTTCTTGCAGTTTAGGTTTCACAAAGTTTCTGACACAGAGCCTAGTGAGGGGGGGGCTTATTTTGGGGGGTATGCCTCATATTTCACTCAGAAGGAAACCTGTAAGTAGGTCTTATTTTTGGAGGATGTTTCATTTTCGGGAAAACTTGGTATATTATTTATATCTTCACTTCCAATGCATGAATACATTTGCTTTCATAAAGCCCATAATGTTATTGTAGTTATGATTGCATTCTTAGGAATGCATGGAGGTAGGAAATACCAATTAGAGAAGGTTGTCTAGTCCATCTTCCCTATGTGTCCTCTGCATCCAAATTCATACCACATCCTAATAAAAGGCTAATGTGCAAATAGACCAGACAGTGAAACAAATGGAACAATTGGAACAACTGAACAGCCGGTTGCTATGAGTGCACTGACCACCAGAGGGCATGTGCGGTACATGGTGGGTATTGGCAATGGCAGGATGGTAGAGCAGGTGAGTAGGGGTGCCAGACCAAGGTGGGGCACTGGTTGCTGTCATTGGGGCGAGCCTCTGGTGGTTACTGAAAATTCTTTGCTCCTGTGCACTGTGATCCTGCCCAGCACTCACACTTGCTGCCAGTGCCAGCCCTGCTCACACTCACTGCTGGCACGGAGCCACCACTCACAATGCACTGCCTGCATTGGGTGCACTCACACCCCAGCAGGAGCCGCCACTCACAGCTCCTGATGCCAGCCCCAATCACTTGGAGCCATCGGTGGGTACAAATGGCGACTGCTGGCCCTATCACCCCTGAGGGTTTCTCCGCATCCCCCTGTTCCTGAGGGGTGATCAGGGCAGCAGCTGACACTTGCACTCGCTGCTGGTGCTAGCTCCAATCGCTCCATGCCTTGGTCCCAATCGCCCCATGCCTTCAGCAGGTATGAATGGAGCTGTTGTCTTTAGTATATGGGAGCAAGAGCAGAGGGAGTGGGACATGGTGGGAGGGGCCAGGCAGGGGCATGGAGGATGGGCTGAGACCTGCTCCTGTGTCCACCACAGCCTGGAGGCCCACAGTTCCTTTCAAGGTGCATGAATTTATGCAGAGGGCTCCTAGTATAAGAATAAAACTTCTAAGCAGATTTGAATGGTCATTTCAAGAGAAATTTCATTTTTTCTTTAATATTCTTTATTCATTTTAAAAACTTACAATAAGGAATCATTATAAAGATTAGGCAGCTCTCGTATCATCTGCTATTCAGAAATTATTTCTCAAGTATATATCTTTGGAAAGATTTGTATAGATGGCTAATCTAATCTATTGTTATTCATTTGCATGAAAATTTATTTCAGAGTGACATTTTTATGATCTTGATTTCAAATTGTGGGTTATGCCTTATTTCAATTTGGTAACCTGACATGAACTTGCCAATATAATTTTCTTAAAATTAATGGAGACAATATTCTGAGGATCAATAATGTCTTTCATTAGAAGAGTAATTTCAATGCCTAATGACTCCATTCAATTTTCTATTCTTCCATAAACATTTCCAGCATATTCCAGCCAAATAGGTTCTTTTACCTTTCTCATTCTCTGTAGAATTAATGGCTAATTCTTTCCTATGTAGCACTGGCCTATTTTAGAACTCTTCTAACACACACACACACACACACAAAAAAAAAAAAAATATTTCTAGTTCAATATGCTATTTTATTCCTATTTTGGATATAAGCATATAAATATTTTAATAAGTATTTATATAAAAAGTATTTGATACATGCAATTTTGTCCATAATAATATTGTGAAATACATAATGATGGAGGATATTATCTCGTATAGCCTAAGAATAAGGGAAGTACTTAAAAAAAAAAATACACATTTAGCCTTAGCCAATTTGGCTCGGTGGATAGAGTGTCTCCCCAAGGATTGAAGGTTCATGGGCTCGATTCTGATTAAGGGCACATACCTGTGTTGCAGGTTTGATCCCAATACTGGCCTAGTCTGGGCTCCTGCTGGAGGCAGCTAGTCAATGTGTCTCTCTCACATTGATCGGTCTCTCCCCCACCTTTCCATCCTCTCTAAAAGTCAGTGGAGAAATATCCTTGGGTGAAGATTAACAACTACAACAACAAACACATTTATTTAAGGGACAAAATTCAGAATTATTCAAGTAGAGAATAGTACCTTCTATAAAACAGATACAAAAACTTCAAGTTGTCCCTGTGGGAGGAAATGCCTAATTTGTAGCACAGAGCTTGATTTTGGAATACCCCTCTCTTTTCTTTGCATTTGTTAATGTTTTTTGAGAGGATTTTTAAGATGGACTGTACCTTCTTAAATAATTAAGTGAATTTTAGTAAAGAGATAGTTTAATTGACACTGTATTTATAGAAGCATTTAGAAGTTATTTATAGAAGCATTGGAAGTGTAAATTGGCTTCAACTCTCAAACTATCTCACAATGTAACTGCAACGTTCTTCTAATTTAATCCCAATTGCTTCTTACTTTTTACTCCCCTAGAAGCCACTTTTTTTTCAAAGATGTCGAGTTTCTCTTATTTTAATTCTGAGCAGAAAAGCCAACTTCTGATATTAAGTTGGTCTCTTCTACAGATTTTTATATTGAACAATAATAGGATAGTTAAAAGTTACTACATTTCTCATTCTGTATTAATACGCTATCATCCTAGTGTATCTGTTTCTCATGAGTTTGGTTAACATGAACAAAGCTATCCTGAAATCTGAACACTGCCAAGCAAAGCAATAAAACTGAGATAATTAATATTTACAAATGAAGAGTAGATGCTGAAACAAAAACAAAACAAAACAGAAAGGACATACATCTCTCCCGAATTTGGCTGATTTTTAGCAACCTCTGGGATGAAAGCTGACTGTTTCCACACCCAGTGGCTTTGTAACCTTTATAACAGCAATGACATATTCGTTTACTAAAAGACTCAGCCTTTTAAGACATGAAACTTAAGAGAATTAATATTACTTGTTATTTCTGCCCTTTTAAAACAAGAGTAATCCCTGCATGCTCTGAATGTTATCTAAAAAAAATTTTAGTTATCTCTGTGTTCATTTTCTCTCAGGTCAATTACTGACAGCCAGGTGTGCAGAGGTGTGTGTGTGTGTGTGTGTGTGTGTGTGTGTGTGTGTTCAGAAAGAGAGGGAATTTGTAAGTGTGATTTTTTTTTAAAAAAACTCTTCCCTGTAAAATCAGTAAGATGTTGCTTTATTTTCTCCCCACATTTGACAGATATAAACATGAAGATAAGAATCATGATAGGCTATTGAATAGTTTATCTGTGTGTAGTTTAGCTTCAAATATATGGCTCTAAAATTCAGAATAGATACATCACTTGGCATAGTTCAGATAATTGATTCATAAGTCAGCTACATCAGGCAGGTTTTGATGGTATCTTTATAAATAGGCCCGAGCTTTCAAATGCCTGATGATATCTCTCATACTGACATGAAAGGCATTTAGAGGTTGGAATATGCTACCAGTACAACTTGTATTCTAGGTACAGTTTATGAGGCCTATTAGCTTCCCTAGTACAAGTAACAAAATATCCCTGAAACGTAATATAACAAGAAATGGGTTCACAATTGTGTTTTAAAGAAGCAATGCAAGATAATGGCTTTTATATTAGATGTTTAGAAATGAAAACACAAGCAATTTTAATATGTTTAAGACAAAAATAAAATAAAAAGGGACTAAGAAGTCCAGGGACATATCCATGGGTACACATGTCCTAAAATGGGTTCTCATCTATTTGTCAATCAGACTGTTCCATCCCTTCCACTCAATAGACATTCACTCGGTCTGCCTTAATAATTTCTGATGCATGCACACACATCTTCTGTTCTTAAAATGGGGTAAAGAATTAGGAGATTACATAGTAAGATATAAATCAAACAACCATTAACCTACAAGGTGCTGGACTTATACATCCCCTTGTGCAGGTACATGGAGACCCACGACCTTGTGGAAAACTACAACCCCCTACCAGGCAAGCTCTGGAAGCTGGTCGCTGAGGGTGCAAGGATGCAAGGTCGCTGAGGGTGCAGGGATGCAAAGTCACTGAGGGTGCAAGGTGGTGGTGGCACTCCAGAAGCCTGCAGGGCTGGAGGTGGGTTCCATCAAGGTCATTGTGAAATCCCTGGCCCAGGAATTCCTGACTTCCAGTTTCCTGGTTAGAGAGAGAGTGTCGTCAGGCAGCCCTTGCTGGTCATCAAGTTGCCATACCTGAGGACTGAGACACATAGAGCCCAGCCCACCACAGCCCACTTGGCCCCACCCCAATAAACAAAATGGCTTTTTTAAAATGTTTATTTTATTGTTTAAAGTATTAAAAATAGTAGTACATATGTCTCCTTTTTTCCTTATTGACCTCCCCTCCTTCCCCCCCTCGGCCTCCCCTACACTCCAGCACATGCCCCCCACCAGTGTCTTGTGTCCATTGATTATGCTTATATGCATGCATACAAGTCCTTCTGTTGATCTCTTACCCCCTTCCCCTTCCCCAAACCTTTCTCTGCCTTCCTGCTGTAGTTTGACAGTCTGTTCCATGCTTCTTTGCCTCTGTATCTATTTTTGTTCATCAGTTTATAATGTTCTTTATATTCCACAAATGAGTGAGATCATGTGGTATTTATCTTTCACTGACTGGCTTATTTCACTTAGCATAATGCTCTCCAGCTTCAAAATGCTTTTTAATTTTTTCTTGAATGCTTCATTCCTGATCTTTCATGCCTTTGCTGAAAAGATCTTTTCAGAAAGCCATTCCTAATTTCATTTAAAACAGCCAACCTCACCCAGCTAGTTTGACTCAATGGATAGAACATCATGCTTCAGACTAAAGTTCAAGTCTGGTCAAGGGCACATGCCAGGGTTATGGGCTCCATCCCCAGTGTGGGACATGCAGGAGGCAGCGGATCAATGATTCTCTCTCATCATTGATGTTTCTATCTCTTTCTTCCTTTCTCCCTCTCTGAAATCAATAAAAAAAATTTTTTTTTAAGAAGAAGTTTAAAATAGCCACCCTCTCTCTTCCAAGACTGTGACATTCTGCTTCTTGGCTAATTTACTTTTCTCTATAGTCCTTATGCGCTCATCATGATATAAAATCTTGTAAAAATAACATATTTTGTTTATCATTGTCTCTTCCCACAAAAATCAAGCTTTATGATGGTGTGAAGTTTTGTGTTTTGTTTGCTTTTCTCTCCCCAAAGCTTAGTCAAAGCCTGGCCCATAACAGATTGTTGATAAACATTGATGGTTGTATTTATTTGTTAAAAGAATGTGTTTTATGTTTGAAAGAGCAAAGATGAGAATAAAAGAAACACTCTAAACTAGTAATACTGAATATTTAGGAGGGATTGCTTGAGAATGTTATAAGAGAACTATCAGTATTTTTTCTTTATACTTTTATATTATGTTTAAATGCTTTCTACTTATTAACAGTATATTTCTCTATAATAAAATATTATTATACAATATCCTACATAATAAAATCCTAATATGCAATTCAACCAAATGGTCAAACGACCAATCACTATGATGCGCACTGACCACCAGGGGGCAGTCGCTCAACACAGGAGCTGTCCTCTGGTGGTCAGTGCTCTCCCACAGGAGGAGCTGCACTCAGCCAGAAGCCAGACTCATGGCTGGTGAGAGCAGCAATGGTGGCAGAAGCCTCTCCTGCTTCTGCTGCAGGGGGCAGTAAGGAGCAAGGTGTCCCAGACTGAGAGAGCCCAGACTACAAGAGGGATGTCTGGCTGCCAGCTAAAGCCCAATCCCAGTGGTCATCAGGCCTAATCTAGCAGATGGACATCCCCTGCGGGGTCCTGCACTACAAGAGGTACAGGCCAGGCTGAGGGACCCCCCTCCCCCAAGTGCATGAATTTCATGTACGGGGCCTCTAGTTTAAAAATAATAGTGCAATGCCTGCCATACAATATACATTCAAATATTTTATTCAATAAGTCAACTATGTATCAGAAATTATGATAAGGCCCTGGGAAGATTTTGGTGGAAGAGAATTACAATCAAAGTAATGTAATATGGGTGTATTCATTGCAGAAAGGCCACATGCTCTTTCGATTGTTTATAACAATTGCATGTCTTTTCCATTGTTAATTAGGCTACATTTACATTTATGAAAAAATGGCAAGCTGATTTCCAAGTTGCTCAGAAAGGAGAACCAGGAAGTTTCCAGGATAATGGAAATGTAATAGATCATGATTTGACAGCAGTTACACGAGTGAATACATTTGTTAACATTCATTGAACTGTGCATTAAAAATATGTGCATTTTATTAATAAAATGTATGTAAATTATATGAATAAAAATGTCTTTTTTCTAATTTATAAATATAATCCATGCTCTTGTAGAAAATTGGTGAAAAAAATAATCTTCAAAATCAATAATAAATGTGATTAATAAGAGTTAGATTTGAAAATACTAGTAAAGATCTATAAGATCTTAATAATAAAAGTAAGCTGTGCAGACATTTTTATAATTCCCTTAAAATGTTTGACTATGCAAATTAGCCCAATAAAGTCTTTAAGTACTTGTCACTATGAAGTAATCTTTAATTGTCCTTTGGTTTAAAAAAAAAAGTAATGTTCGCTTACAAAAAATTTGGAAAGCACAGAGAGAAAGTCATCCAAGGGCTAACAATTCTTTGGCATATTAATTTTAAATTATTTTTCCAGATACAATTGTACATAAATTAAGTCATACGTACCTATACTTTTCTATCTTGTTTTATATTGAACTCGGGAGGATTGTCCCTCAGCCCAGCCTGCACTCTCTCCAATCTGGGACCCCTTGTGGGATGTCCAACTGCCCATTTAGGCCTGATCCAGGGCAGTCGGACATCCCTCTCACAATCCAGGACTGCTGGCTTCCAACTGCTCACCTGCCTGCCTTCTTAATTGCCCCTCACCACTTCTGCCTGCCAGTCTGAACACCCCTTAACCACTCACCTGCCAGCCTGATTAATGTCTAACTGTTTCCCTGCCAACCTGTTTGCACCCAACTTCCCTCCTCTCCTGGCCTGGTCACCCCTAATTGCCCTCCCCTGCAGGGTTGATCACTTCCAACTGCCCTCCCCTGCTGGCCATCTTGTGGTGGCCATCTTGTGTCTACATGGGGGCAGGATCTTTGACCACATGAGGCTGCCATATTGTGTATTGGAATAATGATCAATCTGCATATTACTCCTTTATTAGATAGGATAAATGCCTGGTGCATGGGTGGGGGCCAGCTGGTTTGCCCTGAAGGGTGTCCTGGATCAGGATGGGGGTTCCCTTGGAACATGGGGCAGGTGGCCTGAGAGAGGGGCCTGTGGTGGTTTGTAGTCCAACCATGCGCCCTGGTGACCAAAGTGGAGACCCTGGTATCTGGAATTATTCTACAATTAAAACTTAGTAGCCTGGAGTAGAGCCAAGCCATGGCTGGCTGCCATTTCTATTGGAATTTATGTATCTCTTATAATTGAAACTTTGTAGCTTAGAGTGGAGGCCTGGTCTGGCCAGGGTGTGTGGAAAGTTTTGTTTTCTCCAATTGCCAGGGGCAACCCTAGCCTCCCACTCTTTACTGCTTTGTGGCTGCTGCTATTTTTGTTTGGATTTGTTTACCTTCTATAATTGAAACTTTGTAGCCTTGAGTGGAGGCTTTGGCTGGCAAGGGAAGGCAGAAAGCTTGGCTTCCTCCATTGCCTGGGAAATCCAAGCCTCCCTCCTGCTCATTGTGGCTGTAACCATCTTTGGTGGGTTTATTTGCATTCTCACTCTGATTGGCTGGTGGGTATAGCTGAGTGATGGTTAATTTGCATATTACTGTTTTATTAGGTAGGATATCAAAACAAGCATTTGTAAAAATCATTTTAAATGTGTTTATATTTTTCATTAGTGTTAAAATAGGGTGGTGTGGTGGAGAGAGGACTTTAGAGCCAGCTGCATTTACTGGAGAATTCCAGTTCTGGCAATAACTGGCCTTTGAACTAGATTAATTGTTTTATCTATGCTGAGCTGTGTAAATGATATAATTACCTAAGCTATGTAAAATTAGATATGTAAATGATATAATTGCCTAAGCTATGTAAAATTAGTATATTCTTTGCAAGGTACTTTTATATATTTATATAAAATATGTTTAAACCAGCTAGCACTACATACAGAGTAACTTAGTAAGTGATTATATAATCCACATACCATAATTTCTTTAAATGTATTGTTAGACAATAATATTGCTTATACTTTTCTCTGCTATAACAAAGCCTATTTGAAATAGCATGTTTTCCTGAGAAGCTATGTCTAAATTTCTAGACTATAGAAGTCAGTTAAGGGTCACCAGTGGTAAATAATATCACATATTCTATTATATTCATATAAATAGATTTATCACATTTCTTTCATATTATAGCCTTCTAGTTCCTAAGCTTCTAATTTTGATTATTCTCTATTTATTGGTATTGGAACTTTGATAATATTTTAGTAACACTATTTGGTTATATTTTGTGAGCACAAGCTTATCTGAAAATATCTTAAGTCTCCATATTTCAACCAAATTTATTTATCTTTATAACTAGAGTTTTACAAACATTTCCCTCAAATATTCCATATTCTTGTACAACCAGAATAGGAATTATTGTTAGTGCTTTGGAATTCTGAGTCATATTTTAGGAATATGTATTACTATTATTTTAAGTTTGATTCTAATTTTTGTATTTATAATATTTATATTATGACATTATTTATTTTTGTGTGTTATTAAAAAATTTCCCTTGTTTTACACCAATGTCATTTAATTTATGTTCTGTAATGCCAGTGCAACTTTTCATTTCCTTAAGTCCATATTTTGAAAGTGTGTTCTAGATTTTCTATTTTATTTTAAAAATTATTTTTATAAATGTATTCAAATGTCATATTGATATCACTAGTCCTTGTCTTGAAGGATATTTTTTAAATCTGTTATTATTAATGCATATGTTGAGGGATTGGTATTATCTGCGTATATAAATTTATTGTCCTTGATCCTCATAATAGTAAAGATGTTGAATTATCCAGTTTTGCCAACATAGGTGCACCTATTTCATCCTTAGCTTCATCATCCTCTTAATCATTATTTTGAAAGGGTATATTTTAGTTCTCTCAGATCTCATGCCGGAAGTCTGGTTGTTGTGTCTATCGCAGCATAATTCCTATGCGTAATTGAAATTGATTTAGTTTTTGCTTTATTGTGATGGAAGGTGGTTCCCAAACATGCCATTCTCTCTAGAAAGTATCCTATATAATAAAGAGGTAATATGCAAATTGACTATTACTCCAACACACAATATGGCAGCCCCCATGTGGTCAAAGATGGCCATCCCCATGTGTACACAAGATGGCCACCACAAGATGGCCAGCAAAGGAGGGCAGTTGGGAGCACCAGGTCTGCAAGGGAGGGCAATTGGGGGTGACCAAGCCTACAAGGGAGGGAAGTTGTGGGGGACCAGGCTAGCAAGGGAGGACAGTTGGGGGTGACTAGGCCTGCAGGGGAGGGCAGTTGGGGGTGACCAGGCCTGCAGGGGAGGGCAGTTGGAGATGACCAGGCTTGCAGGGGATAGTATTTGGGGGGAGGGGCCAACAGGTCTACAGGGGAGGACAGTTGTGGGGAACCCAGGCCTGCAGGGGAGGGATGTTGGAGGTTACCAGGCTTGCAGGGTATGGTAGTGGGGGGAGTCCTGCAGGGGAGGGAAGTTGGTGGGCACCATGTCAGCAGGAGAGAGCAGTTAGTGATGACCAGGCCTACAGGGGAGGGCAGTTGGAGTGACCAGGCTGGCAAGGGAGGCAATTAGGGGTGACCAGGCCTTCAGGAGAAGATAGTTAGGGTCAACCAGGCCAGCAGGAGAGGGCAGTTAGGGATGACCAGGCTCCAGGGAGGGCAATTAGGGGCAATCAGGCTTACAGGGAAGCAGTTAGGCCTTCACCTGGCTGGCAGAGGAGTTGTTAGAAGCAATCAGGCAGACAGGCAGGCAAGCTGTTGGGAGCTAGCAGTTCTGGATTGTGAGAGGAATGTCCAACTGCTGGTTTAGCCCTGATCCCAGTGGGCAGTTGGATAGCCATTGAGGGGTCCCAGATTGGAGAGGGTTCAGGCTGGGCTGAGGGACACACACCCTGCCCATGAATTTCATGCACTGGGCCTCTAGCATGTACATAAACTGATGAACAAAAACAGATCCAGAGACAGAGAAGCATCAATCAGACCATCAAACCTTAAAGGGAAGGTAGGGGAAGGTGAGATAAGATGGAGAGATCAGACAAAGGACTTCTATGCATGCATATAAGCCTAATCAATGGACATAGACAACAGGGGGGTGAGGGCATGAGTGAGGGGGGTAGGGGGTATTGGAGGGATAAGAACATATATGTAATACTTTAATAAATAAAGAAATTAAAAAAAAGCAAAAGAAAAGAAAAAGATGTATTAGATGAATAGCATAACATTAATTGTTTTATGTGGTTTTTATAACAAACGCAACACAGGTATGATTTTAAGTCACCCTTGAGACCCCAGCCCAACATTTTCAACAACTAATTCTCTGCCTCATCTGCCCATGAGTACTAGGCAGTCTAAGGAACTGTTTGTCACTATGACTTTTTTTATTTATCTTGCTGTGAGTGTTTGAAGAAAGATAGAAGATGTTGATAGTGGGTCCTTTGTGATAGGAGATAAGGGCTGTGGCTATTTCGGAAACTCTCATGGCGTGAGGGAGCTGGCCAGTTTTCTAGTTGTGTAAAGCTTGTGTACAAGCGAGGACTCAAGCAAAGGGTAATACAGGGTGGGGCAAAGTTTACATTTGTTTGTATGAAAAATAATACAATAATTAATACATAATAATGCAAGAATAAGCTGTGTTTTATGTACTTATATCTGTAACCTACTTTTTCCCAACCCTATATACTGTAGCTAGATGTCACCTGGCAAACTATGCATTTTTAGGCCAGAACATAGCACAAACCTAACGTATGATTTTATCTATCATTTCAAGTCTTATTTTAGTTATGAACACTGAATTATTGTTACAAGACTTCTGTCATATGAAGCTTCAGAAGTTTCAATGCTATTATGAATTTTTATTCAAATTAAAAAATATATAATTTTAATAAAAAATGTAAAATGGCAGATTCAGTCCTTGAAACTATTGATATCTCAATTAACCCCCATGATTAAAAATATATATGCCAATATGTGTACAATCTTAAAGTTCTTTAATAGATATCACTTACTGGTAATATATATAACTAGTAGTGTATCTATATACATATATACACAAACGCATATATGTGTGTAAGTCTTAGTCTACAAACAAATATGTTTAGTTTCAAAAGGATGTTATTAAATATAGTAATTTAGAGTGATGAAACTAGTTTTGAACAAATTTTTCTCAAAACCTCTTCTGTTGTGGAGAATAACAAATTGAGTAATATAGAGAGTTCTTTTGTTATAGGATGAAAATCTGATAAAGTCAATAGTTATTTTTTATAAGTGTTGTTTGAATAAATTAAACACTTTACCTCCAGCCCAATCCCAGAATTTTAACCCCAGATGTGTTTGTATGTAGAAATACTACCAAATTTTGAAAACCAAAATAATTTATTACCAGGAAAGTAACTTTATATCTGGTAACAATATTAATCTAATTTAATGTGTGTTTTGAAATGTTTTCCTGTGTCTAGCTGTTAAATATCTCTCTTTAGTCCTTTAAAATGACCCAAAAATACAGAAATAACATGGTCATACTTTCATATTATGGCAAATCCCAATTTCATGTCTTAATCTTCTTCATTTTGCTCTTTTTTTTTCTTTCCTTAACTCCTTATGCCTTAGTTGTTCCAAGATTACTAAAATCTGCAGATACCACATTGCAACTGATACTTCATAGTCTGCTAATTCCCTCCTTAGAAGAACTTATATTTCCATTATTAAAAATAAACTTGAATTATATCTCTATCCAAAGAAAAGAAAAATCATCTGTTTGGTGGTTTATACATTTGGAATTTATGATGAGCTTCTTTGCTTGGAAGATAATATGTTGTCACTGAATAGTATATTTTCAATTTACAGTATTTCTATTTTTTTCTTTGAGAATTTAAAATACATTAAATAATTTTGGCTTTGCCTGATTCCCCCAGAATTGTAGAATATGACTGATAACTTCCTTTAGAATCCCTAATAGCTAAATTACAATTATTATGCAAAGTCCTACAATGGACAGTTATATGGATTGTTAAATGACTTTGCCTTTTTTGCAAACTATAATCATTTTCCTTTATTAGCCGAAGGATTTCATAATTTAAGGAAGATGAGAAACCTATAAGTCACGCTTTCAAATAAGGAACATGGATATTGCAAACATTAAATTCCCCCATAAAAACGTTAAGGCATCATTAAACTAGGTTCAGATTAATACAATTCAGTCAAC
The DNA here is from genome assembly GCF_014108245.1 of Pipistrellus kuhlii. Taxonomy (NCBI): domain Eukaryota; kingdom Metazoa; phylum Chordata; class Mammalia; order Chiroptera; family Vespertilionidae; genus Pipistrellus; species Pipistrellus kuhlii. The sequence continues at coordinate 23,222,718 of NW_023425529.1, forward strand.
TCTAGATAGATATCTCTCATAATAAGCTGAAACAATACCTAGTGATCTAAGATGTAAAATGTTTTACTACAGCCAATTTATAAACCTATAAAACATACAGGTATCATTCAACCTCTTTATTAATAGTGCATGCCTTGTATTAAATCAAAACCGTTTCAGAAGCCCCCTCCTCTTTGGCATTCCCTTCCTCAGCTGTTGCCGCTCATTATGTGTTATCTCATTGAAGCTCATCCAAAATGAATGACAGCACCTTTTTTACTAGAAGCATTACAGGCAATTCCCAGCCTAGTGATACAGCTTAACTATCTCGGAGATTTATAGAGACACTTGCGATCCTCAATCTGCAACTTTCTGTGGCCTAATGTTGATGTATTTGTTTCTCAGTGAGTAGATGTGGTTACTACAGTTTTTGGAAAACTGCACTTTATTATTTTTAGGTTTGCAAGTTGCTTTACATGCGAATTATATTTACCAGAAAACTGGTATTGGGACAACTTCATGTTGTAGATTATTTTGAATCTGTTCAGAAGAATCTTTTTTTTTCCACCCTTTTTTCCCCCCAGTAAGAAAGCCAAGCATTTCATATCGTTTGAGTTACTGAACATTTTAATGAATTATCTGTTCTAAGTTGCCATGTAACAACACCAAACCATGATGGTTTAACAAACCCATAACAACACGATACTTAATACACTCACATGAGGTAAAAGTGGGTGGGGATAACTCACTCCTGTCCCATATGGCATCTGCTGTGATAGTGCAAGGTATGAGACTGGAGTTATCTGAATATTTGCTGATATGTTAGGTGGTTGTGTGATCGCTAACCCCTTACCGTAGCTCCAGCCTGGTGCCTTCAGGGAAGCAAGATTCATATATGTTGACTCATGGAACCCAAACCGAAGGCTGATGGAGGAATGGATTGGGACTCTAGCTCCTTTACCAACTGGGCCTCATAAGTCCTACCTATTATTTCTACCTCATTCAATTGGTTAAAATAGACTCAATAAGGATAATCCATTAGCAAGGGAGGAGAACTGGACTCAATCTTTAAAGGGAAAAGTGTCAAAAAAATAAAGTCTGAACGTGTTTTGAAACTGTCCCAAAGCAGAAATTACCCAACTACTTTTAAATTTCACTCAGAAAAATCAGCAGTTCATTTCTAAAGTTGCCTCAACGAAACTACATCTTAAAATGTAAATTCTGTTTTTACTGTAAAACAATGGTGATTTTCCAGCTATAATGAGGTACAATTGACAAGTAAAATTAGAATACATTTAAAGTGTACAACAGAATGTTTTGATATATGAATACATTGTGAAATGATTACCACAATCAAGTTAATTAACACACCTCTCTTGCTTTGGTGAGAGCACTTATTATTAGTATGTTTTACAAAATACTTATAATAATATAAGCAAGTGGTATTGCTAAAAATCAAGGTATAATAAAGTTTTGTAATAACTTTAACAGAGAAATTTTGCACTATGACACATCACAGATACGTATACACAGCTAAGCTTTGAAAGAATTTCCATATCATATTGACAGTAGAGTCCTTACATATAGTATGGGTAAATGTTTTGTTATTAATGCAGCACTATCCCCCATTCTTTAAATGGCAAAATAATTTTAAAGAATGAAGGCCAAGACTCTAAAATTAAGAGTATCCAGGAGAAAATAAGAATAAAATAAAACAAAACAAAAATTTAAAGTGTTAAGTGCTTAAATTGGGATACATGTATATATGCAAATAACATATGTAGTCCATACAAAGATTATACAATGTTAATAAAATTCTTATAGTTGACCCAAAAAAAGTATATCACTGAATTCACCAGAATAACTCTTTACACTAGAGGTTTATTTCTCATTTACATAGCAATCTAATCTGAACATCCTTAGTTCATAAGAAACTTTTCTCACTTCAGCTTGATGTATTAGTGCCAAAGGAGAGCTGTGCCTCATTGCATCCCACATGAAGGTAACCATGAAGTTCATTAGTGAAAGCAAATGATCCCATTTGTCAGAGTTTCAAGGAGCACACTTTGTTGTCTACCTTGTATACTGGGAAAGGTGTCATGTGGACCAGATTTCTAGGTAGGGATCATAGTTTTGCCAGTTGGTGAGAGATATCTGAGTGTTACTTTGTACAATGAAGGGAAAAGACTGGAAAATAGCTACAAGAATAACTGGAGGAAAAGCATGTGGATGAATATATCAGAGATGGAATAAAATATACAGATCTTTGTGTATCATCTTAATGCCCACCAGACAGCATCCACCAATGAGAAGTCACATTACCACCAGATGGACAGGATGACCCTGCAAATAATCTGTCTCTTTTCCTCACCGCTGTTGTGCTTATGTAATGGACCCAGGGTAACAGCAGCCTTGGTGGCCGGGATGGAAGCAATGCATGAGTCCGCAATATGGACTCTGCCTCAATACAGCTCATTGAGAATGCCACTCCTAAGTGTCCAACCAGTCAGTAGTATCAGAAATGGAGCCTCAACCCTGGATATAACAGCAAATGCATAATTGGCAAGGGTTCAGTGCTGTCATCAAACTCTGCTGTTCCAGGATTCTATCATTAGCATTGACACTGAGGACTGCAGTTCAATGGCAGCCGCCCTATTATCAGCTCAACCTGAGAACCCAGTCAGGTGGTAGGTGCTTGGGTCCAACTTACCATATCAATTCTAACTCCTCCACCTTCACAAGCATTATGAATGGTTTTGTATATCACCACGCAAAGTTCTTTTGTCTGTACCACTTTTACTCCAGCATAGCATCAGGGTTAGATTTCTAATGAACAGCAAAGCTATAGAAATGAGCCCTAGGTGTTGCTTCTAAAGGGTTGAATCGTGACTCATAGTGAGTAACACCAAGTCAGTGATTTCCTTCCTACCCAGCCTAATATTATGAGCCACCCTACCCTCACTCCTATCACTCTCTACTCCAGATATTCCACCCTTTCCCCTAGGTTACTGATGCTGACACGGTAACCAAGTATGTAGTAGATTGTTTGTACTCCTAGTTTAACTTCTCTAATACTTAACCTTCATTTTCAACAATCTGTCTTACAATTGTAGAAGGTGGCAAGCTTAGCAAAGGCAGCAGCAACGGTGATAAAGTCCATGAGGTAAATGGTTGACTTCTGAAGGAAATCCAAAGTAATCTGGGAAGGCCTAAAATGTTTGTATCAAATGCAATATTTCTTTCAGGGCAATAAGTCCTTAAAGGTTATATATTTACCAATTAGCTCTTACTTTTTTTTCTTTTCTTATGATGTATAAGTCCTAAATGAACTATAAAAGACTAATTTTTTAGTCCCAGAAGGATCTTAGCTGTATAAACTAATTTCTCTGTTATAATCCCCCTTGTTAGTTTAGCATACAAAGCAAAGCAGAGGTTTTTTTTAACATCAGACCAACTACAAACTATGTACTTATGGGCAAAACATTTAACTTCTTAAAGCCCGAGTTATAAGTAATATGTGTGCATTATCAAGTCATTCAATAGATTATTAAAATGAAGACATTTTAAAAATTAAATTCATGTATTTCTATTAAATAGGTCATGAAGTTTCACAAGTATATGTTAAGCCCTACAAAATATGAAATACATGAATATAACTATATGTTTATTCTAAAGAAATACATAAAATAAAGGTAAAAGTGCATGTAGAATGGTAGTTAATAAAGTTACAGAATCAATGTTCATTTGCAAATCAAACTGTATAGTAATCAACCAATAATTTATAGTGAGGGCAATTCTGTGAAATAAAGGGAAGTTTAAGTGTGAAACAGAGTGTACAAAACACAAACACCCAAAAAGGCAAGCTATCTATTGAAAAACACAGCTGTGGTTCATATTCAATCACTTTATATGTCTAAAGTATTTTTAATTGCAAACAAAGGTTAAATTAGCATATGAACTGAACTCTCTGATATAAGAAACCCTTGAAATCACATGTCTACTAAACAGATTTCCTTCTCTTTCCAAATACATTATTGATCAGTTTGGCCATTGATCTAGATCCACTGGATCTTCTCTTTTCTTTGAGTTTGAAGTTTGTCAGGACGTCCTTGATGATTCTGATAAACATCATTTCTACCTCCAGAGACTGCTCTGCAGCCGACAGTTCACAGAATTGGCACCGGTTATCCAGTGCCAGTTTTTGCCCTTCTTTCCAGCCAACCTCTCGCACATGACAGAGATCTTGCTTGTTACCAACCAAAAGCACTGCTGATTCCACAACTCTGAAATACAGATACACAATTCTTTGGCAAGATTGTTTGTAAAAATTATTTTTAATTGAGTAGATTTATGTAAAAAAGAATTAAGAACCAAAACAGAAAAAAAAATAGTATGTGTTATTAATGGTCATGTCTCCATGTATGCATTACAATTATTTCAGGTAGAATGTAGTAAGTGGCACAGAAGCAAACAAGGCTCTTAAAACATATGATTTGAAGTGACACAAACTTATTCTTGAATTATGGTTCTGTTTACTAATGAGGCATAATTGCTATTTTTCCAATTTTCATTTTCCTTGTATGTGAAAAATGGTGAAATAGTCATGGTCACACAGAATTCTCATTGAAATTATGCTTATAAAAATACCTAGCACAGTGTCAAGCAATAAAATATGCTTAATAAATATTGTCTTTCTTTTTTTTATCAATTGAAAGAAGATTAACTTTTTATTTATTTATTTATTTATTTAAAATATATTTTATTAATTTTACACAGAGGGGAATTGAGAGGGATAGAGAGTGAGAAATGTCGATGAGACAGAAACATCGATCAGCTGCCTCTTGCACACCCCCCACTGGAAATGTGCCTGCAACCAAGGTACGTGCCCTTGACCAGAATTGAACCCGGGACCTTTCAGTCCGCAGGCTGATGCTCTATCCACTGAGCCAAACCGGTTTTGGCAGAAGATTAACTTTTTATTAAATAGTAACTGCAATTGGACAATTTAGATATATAATAAGATATAATATTACTCCATACTCATTGCTGTTTATTCTTTGTTAATATTCTTTATCGCATAATAAAGAAAAAATTTCACGATCTCATGACCTTGTACAATTTTTCTGTTTATTTAAGAAATATGTTTCCTTGTTAAGGTAATGTCTTTGGCAAATATCAGTGTATCCTCATTTGTTACAACAAAACATTATTAAAACAGAGTTTTGTTTAAAGAACATGGTAAGATTACTAGTTCATAAATGGTGAGAAACTCTGCCAAGATATCTACTACAGGAAATAATTGAGTAAATGCAGTAATCAACTCTTTCTGAAAATATATTGTCCTCATATCCCACTAAGAGTTTCTTTCATTCATATGACAGTGTGAACCATGAAGAAAAAAAGCACTGTATATGTTGGATTTTTGAGGATATTAATAATAACTTTTTCTACATAGTTCAGAAAACTATTGTAAAGAATTAATGGGAAATTGTAAAATATTTTGAAGGTAGATCACAAATATGAGAAGTAATTTTAATAAAACAATATTATGTTGCTTTTCTAGTCTATACAGATTGAAAATACAAATTATTTAATCAGGACATTAAGAAGATAGTCTGGAAATGTTAAAGACAGTTGTTTGTGTTTTTCTTTTGTATTCTTGAGTTCTTACTTTTATTTGGAGGAATATCAAAGGATTGTTATCTCTGTCCCTTATAAAACATTTAATGCTTGAAACAATGATGTTTAAAGAAACCACACAGTAATATTATTGGAAATCAGAGCTGTGGGATACCCTTGTAACATCACATAATTCTCTCCTAACATGCTCCTAGCAGTTCTATAATCAGAAAAATTAGGTCTTAGAGATTAAAGGATTTACTTAAGGTCAATCAGATATGGTCAACTGACTCCAGGGAAATATCTTTTATTAATTATTATCTGATGGTTTCTTGATAGTGGGCATTTAAAATAGTTATAAAAATCACTAATATTGTGCTTTTTTTGCTTCTCAGTTTTGAATGTTATTTTAGTCAAAGGGCAAATTTGGTTTAAGAACACACAGAAGCCCTTACATCAGCATTTTCAATAAAAAGAAACATTTTAAATGGGAAAGGCTATTAAACAAAAAAACAAAAAGTAGGTAAGTTATATGTTTAAACTAATATCTACTAATGCAAGAAGGCACAGTTATGTCTTTCTTCATAGTTATTTTTGTCAAGACAATTAATTGACAATTGTTGGTTAGCTATTTACTTTAGGAGGTGAAATGAAGAAAAATTGTATTCTCATACTTAGAATTTGTATAGGTTTCATTACGCTGTCTATTTTGCTTTGATACATTGAACAACCAAATGACTAGAAATTGGATGACAAATGTAATAAATCTGGATTTATTTAGTATCCTTAACATTTTTGTGGGAATGAAAGAAAAGGTTGGAAAGCGAACTATCTTGTGTACAAAGGACCATTATTTCGCAAGTGAGTGTCATGTTAACAATAGAAGCTGTCTTGTAAAATAGCCATTTACTCGGGGCAAGTAACTGTTTATGTCAGCCAGGATATGAAGTATTCTCATCTTAGTCCTTTTACTACATGTATAACTCCTGTGGAATGGAATGTGAATTGTTCAGGGCTGTTAAATTTCATAATTGGAAGGCTGTATTAAACTCTTTCTAATGATGCTTACAGCTCTGTGGTGATTTACTAAAAAGAAAGGAGAGAGGAATGAGAAATATCTTACCTTTTACAATGACTAGTTTGTGGCTCCCGAATTCTGTAAATCAGTGCTTTTGCAAAAGCAAATGAAGACCTGTCACTGATGTCATACACAACAACAAATCCATCTGCCCAATGCAGCTCACTGGTGAGGGAAAATTTTGCTTTCTGTGGCTGCAAACAAACCAGACACATTGAAAGTGGTGGAATCTGACACCTGTATTTACACGTTAGAATTAATTAATGAAGACACATTTCATTTAGAAGAGAATTCAATAAGCCAAACACTGATATTTTCTAAAATGTAGCTTATTTCCTCATCATTCTCTTTGGTTAAAAGTGCTTAAAACATAAACTATCATAAAGTCATTTCTATCTCATTTTACAACTTTTCTCTAAGAAAATATCTCAGTTTTCTTTGAAAAAGTGATAAACTCTAGTTGTCTTTTGAATTAATATCCACATATATTATTTGAAAAGATATAATATTTTCTATCTATATTAATAGAGTATCTATTGATTTTTGGTGCTATATTTAAATCAGTAAAAAAAAGATAAAGTTTAGCTCAAATGACTTAAGGTAGATTTTCATCAAGTAAAAGAATCTATCCCATGGAGTTGTTTTGAAATCTTGAACAGTTATTATTTATATAATACTATTTTCACTTTTTTTGGTATTTGATTAAACAAAAAAATTTATATTCAAAATCTATTTCATGCTTGATCAACAGTGGTTAGACACAAAAGAAACAGTGAACATATAAACTTGAATGATAGCCCATTATTAACTTCTAACAGCTACTTGTGACCTGATAGAAATCCTATATAATAAAAGCCTAATATGCTAAGTGCCTGGTCATCCATTCAATCAACCAAAGTATAATATGCTAATGATATGCTAAGGCCACTCTGACCACCAGGGGGCAGACAGTTGACTGATAGGTTAGCTTGCTGCTGGGGTCCAGCTAACCAGGACTGAACAAGATGGGCCAGACATGCCCTAGAGGCCTTCCTTGGTCCCTCCCTGGTTGCCTGACCTTCCTAGTCCCTCCCTGGCTCTGATCGTGCACTAGTAGAGTCCTTCTGACTGGCCTGTGCCCTCTCACAATCCAGGACCTCTCACAATCCAGGACCTCTCACAATCCAGGACCTCTCACAATCCAGGGGATGTTGGAGAGCCTGTTTCATCCTGATCCCACAGGCCAGGCCAAGGGACCCCACTGGTGCATGAATTTGTGCACCAGGCCTCTAATATATTATAAATCCAACCTAATATTTGTATTTTAAAGATATTTATAATATGACAGTTCAGTCATATTTTACAGAGAAGTTAGATAATGAAATCTATAACACTAAAAAGAATCTCTTCAATTTTCAATAATTAAAATAAGAAAATAAAATTAAGTTTTAAGATTGGAATTTTACACTGACCCTTATCTAATCCTCTTCAAATAATGATTGGAAAAAAAAAAAAAGAGTATGTTGTTTACTTACTTGAGAACACGGGTCATATATTTCTAGATTCAGTTGCTTCCCTTCCAAACACAAATGCTTATTGTAGATGGATTCTGCAAAATAGGCATATGTTCATTGTCAGTATGGAAATACTCCAGAATAAAAAAATAAAAAAATGGACATATATTTGGATTACAGTGTTGCAAATTCAAGCTGTCATATTTTAATGGAGTTTTACAGTGGCTCTCATTTATTGCTAGTGGTCAAAAAACATGTATTTTTTTCATATATGTTTCTCACAAGTGAAATTCACCACACCTATTCAGCTGCATGCTTTTGTGCTTATATGCTCCATCCTATTATTATGGATGAATTGTCTGTGTTTCTATCTAAAGCCAATCCATTCACTATGAACAAGTCAGCATTTCATCTGACCTAGTGAAAGACATGGCCTCACAAGTTCTACATCTCTCTTAGGCATCATAATTTTTTCCTCTTTCCTGTATGTATCATTACAACTGTATTTTTCCTAACTTGACAATCTTTTAGATCTCACAGTCTTTCGACTGCTGCCCCATTTCTCTGCTGACCTTTTGGTAAGCACCTATACCTCCTGCATTCAATCTCTCTCCTCCCATGCTCTTCAAATTATTCCAATCAAGTTTTAACTTCAATTACTTAACTCAAACTGTTCTTAGCAAGGTCATGGTTTTGGACACAATGGTCAGTTTCTGTGCCTTAATTTTAATTGTTTTATCAGTAGCATAAGTAAGCTAATTACTTTTGCCTTCTTAAAAGGTTTGCCTAACATGTCTTTCAAGGCAGCACACTCTTTTGTTTGCTTTATTCCCTATTGCTCCATATTATTCTTTTTGTTTTATTTGACCTGCCATACCTATCTTCCCACACTCCAAGCGTGAACCTAATTTATGGATCTCATCTCTACCTAGCCTCACTTCCTTGATAATCGCATCCATACAGCCTTTGTGTAACAATTGCTGCTAATGAATCTAATTTATAACTATAGCCTAGACCTCTTTCCTGAATGCCAGATAGGAACAACTACTACAATTGGACATCTTCACTTACATACACAATGGACATCTCCCTGCTAAGACTGCATCTTTCACAATTTTCCACTCCATTAAATGGCATGTCCTTAACTCTAGTTTCTCAGATTAAGAGCTTTAACATCATCCTTGATTCTTTATTTCTCTTATATCTCATATTTATTCTATTAAAAATCCCTTTTTGCCAAAACCGGTTTGGCTCAGTGGATAGAGCGTCGGCCTGCGGACTGAAAGGTCCCAGGTTCCATTCAGGTCAAGGGTATGTACATTGGTTGCGGGCACATCCCCAGTGCGGGGTGTGCAGGAGGCAGCTGGTCGATGTTTCTCTCTCATCAATGTTTCTAGCTATCTATCCCTCTCCCTTCCTCTCTGTAAAAAATCAATAAAATATATCTTTTTTAAAAATCCCTTTTCACTCTACCGTTAAAGTATATTTTGAATTTATCAGCCTCTCATCACCACCATTGCTAATACACTGGCCCAAGCCATCATTGATTGCCTATATTATTATTAACCCTTCTAACTCATCCCTCTGCTTCATCCCTCACATTATTCCTTTCTTGTGCCTACTCTATTCTCAACACAGAAGCAAATGTGAGTGAGCCTTGTAACCACATCAAGTTACTTTTCTGATCTAAGTGCTCCAATGGCTCCTCATCTCACTTGGATAAACCAAAACCTTTAAAATGCCTGAGAATGCAGCTGATTATTTAGTCTTCTATTACTTTGATGACATCAATATAAATCCCTGGCTCTTGCCTCTAAAATTCTTTCCACTTTAGCTACTACATGCTACAATTCTATCCCTCACATTTTCCAGAACTTTCCTGCCTCAGAACTTTGATGATTGTTTCTTCTGCTGGAATGTAATCCCTCAAATATCTTCATGGTTCAGTTTTTACCACCATGATGCTCTTTACGAATATCTCCTCAGTTAGGTATAACCTGATCACCCTATTATAAATTACCACATAACATATAGGACCACTCTCTCATGCTTTGTTTTACATCATAATTTATATTTAATGTTTTTAATTGAGTAACCCTTCCCTCCAGAATGTAAGTCTTAGGAGAGTTTGGATATTTGTTTCATTTTTGTTGCTGTTCGTTGCTATAACCCCCTACTTCGAAAAGTGCCTGGGACATGGTAGGTGTGCAATAAATTTTTCTTGAATGAATGATGGATTTTATTTCTGTAACTGTTCTTTCAGTGTTTTAATAAATACCCACTTCTCTCCAAAATGGAACACTGACACAAAATCATGACCTATTCTAGCAAACTCTCTAACTCACAGCAGAGTTGTAGCAGAAATTTGGGAAGCCAACCTCAGAAAGTTAGGGATGAGTTTTAAAATCCTTATGTTACATTTAATGAAATTAATATAGTTTCATGAAACCTTAAAATATGTTTTCAGACAATGCCTTCTAAACTTCACTTAAGTTTACTACTGTGAACCATAAAATTTCCTTCTAGACAATCTTTTTTAAGTCCATCTCAAAACTCAACAACAGCCATCAGGAGACATCAACTCCTATCTTTTTAGAATTTTAATATTTCTCCTTTGGATAAACCAAAACCTTTTTAGTCTTTTTTTTTAGGGAAATATTTTATTGGAAAAAGCTCTTTAGAGAATAATTTAGGGTATCCTCACAAATTAAAATGTTCAATCTTTTGACACAATTCTCCTCTTTGAACTTATTTTATAGGAATTCAAGAAACAGTGTAAAATTGAAAATGTATGAGTACTAGTAAATTTATGACAACATTGTCAACATAAACATTAGGAATTACTGCACCATCTATGAGTACACATCTGAGTAAAATACATTATTGTGCATACCTAATGAATACTTATGCAGTTGTAGAAATGAGTTGTGTTATCTTAAGACAGATATGAAAACAATTTTCCATGATGAAGTTTAAAAGCACAAGTTTGTGTGATCCTGTTTTTAATTACATATGTGTGTTTGTATGTCACCAGAAAAACTTGAAAGTGCATTACCAAATCGTTAAGATTGGGAATTTCATTTTTAAACAACAAGATATTAAAATATCTATTGTTTATATAATTTGGTTTTATAATTCTACTTCTATGGATAATGATCCTAATAAGTCATTCAAATAAATACATTTTATAAGGATAGATATCCATCACAGTATTATGTATGCTTTTTTAAAATAGAAAGAGCCTAAATACCCATGGAATAGGCAATGCTTAAGCACGTGATGGAACCTAAACAGGTAAAACATTATGCAGCCGTTTACGGGCAACAGACATTTCTTGTGAGATAATGAAAACAAGACAGAAACTATTTCAACATGCACAGGAAAATACTACAGGCAAATACACCGATACTGCACCTTGCATGTGATTATCCCCGGGTGATGGGATTCCGGGTGATTTTACTTTTGTTTCTCAGTGGATTGAGACTCAGGACTTCTGGGTAAGAATCACTCTTTCCCCTCAATGTTCCAAGAGCAGAGTCAAGGTCTTAGGGCACAGAAGACCTAAGTACTGTTGGCCTAAAAGGAAATTATGTGGCTAAGCCTCCAGCAAGGTTTGGGTCCCCCCTAAGCTCCTCGCTCAGATACGAATCACTAAGAAACTACAACCCCTGCAACAAGCTCGCTCAGTAAGTAAGATTGGGTGTCGGGTTTTCTTGAACAGTGTCTCAGAAGGTGGTTCTGGAGCACCTCAGAGCAGCATGCCATTGGGTAAAGCCAGCATCCACTCTATTCTATCCACTGGGATTTTGTCTCTCAGGGCCAGACAGGGGAAGAAAGGCACCAACACAGCAAACTCTGTGAATACCAAGTGACAAATGCTTTGGCAGAGCATGACATGTGCTTCTCTGGACACTCGAAACCTTTTTAATCTTTATTTACAGGATGGAATCATTTTTTTCATACAGTGGTCACTTTTTGCACATTCACTGATCTTTTCAAAATGTCTCTAGGTCCCGTCTTCTTAGTAGGGACATAACAACCAGAAATGTGTATACCTTGTTAATAAACTATATCCTATAAAAGATTAAGGTGGTATTTTTTTTTATTATTGCTGCTATTGTTTCGGGGCATTGTTTTATTTATGTTTGGCTTTGTAGTTCTGGAACATTCTCTCATGTCTGACTGCTAGCTTATGTGTTATGTTGACCTTATTGACTGAGATTGCTGACCTGAGAAATAAAACAATGAGAATGTCTGTTTCTATATATTTCTTCTTTCTAGAATCTTGTCCTAAGATTCTCACAGTGTCATATGTACAGAAATACTATATTGGATATATGTAGAAAACAGCACAATGCAATCAATACTTTCTAAAGTTATTTTCTATATCCCATAACTGAATGCTAAAGATTTTTGTTTATATTTATTTCTCATAGAAAACACTTGTTATCATAATTTCCTTTTACTCTAAATAAGTATTATTGAACATAATAATTATTTTCTTTTCCCCAATTTTCACATTCCTTATAAATCTGTCATTCTTTTTAAATTAAAAGCCAACACATTTCCCCCATACCTTCAATCAGGTGAGATATTAGTACAATTATGTTGATTAATTGGTGAGCCAAAAATATACTCAAACCTCTGGCAACATTCCCCATTTTATTAGTTCCTCTCCATGATATTTCCCATATGTCATGTTAGTCCTGATCAAAATAATAAAATTATATCATGTTACCCTGGCATCTGTTTTATAAAATTTCTCTGGAACTTACATAAGCAACCTAGATAATTAGATGTGATCTTTAATCAAGACATAATTTTTCTGATATTTTCACACAGTTTTGCAATAAAAATAAAGCTTATTTTGAAGTTACTTGTGCTTTTATAATTAATTTGCCCTTATCTTTCAACAGATGCTGATTTAATTTCAAAACTGTTTCATAGCATACAAAAACATTCATACTTGCTCTACAATATGTTTTTTTTAAGGGGGTGGATCTCAGTTTTGCTAGTTTTAAACTGAAACCAAGTGACCTTCTAACATCTAACCTATCTCAGTTAACATGAAATTAGATGAGTTTTATCAGTTCGAGCACTTATTTTGGCATTTGTAACCAAAATCTGTGAGGGGGAAAATAAGTTGCTTTAAAGTGTAAAAATGTAAGTTTCCATTAAAATCATTTTCTGATCTGAATTATTGTTTAATTATAATATGACATTTTAGGGTGAAAAATGCTAAAGTAGATACTTACCAAAATTAGAAGCATATTCTCCAATGAATCTCTTGGTGAGAAACCTCACTGTAAGGGCTGAAAAACAAAGAACCTGGATTGATGGACCTTTCTATTTTAGGATACAGATAATTTAATTATGTACATAGAGGTTTATCTTTCAGCTCAAAAATGACCAAGCATTAGGAAGATCATAAAACTTTACTGAATTCTGGTCTAAATAAAAGTCAGCAAGATTTCCAATGAACAACAATAAAGATTAGGACGGTAGAAAGAAAGTGATCTTAGAATGTTATCCACTCAGATCATTGTGTAATTAATTCACAAACGCAAACACAGAAAGCAACCTACCTTCCGTAACAGAAAAGAATTTCTCATTCTATCTGAGATGCAAGAATTATAACATATCTTTGTTTTCTTTATCAAATTAAATGTAATTCTAAAGTGCTACAGGCTCAAAATGGCAAGGACAATATCAAACAATTGCAGTTTCTTAAGGATAGCGAGACTTCAAAATACAGGAACTGGAAAAAGGACCCAGAGTGTTGGTTTAGCTCTTTACAGTGCCTGGGTCTGGCTAATTATGATTCCTTAGGCTCAGGGGGCTCTATGGCTGGCAACCTCATTACAATAATGTTACAAAAAAAATAAATAAATAAAAATAAAAGATGGCTTACCAAGTAGGGGTAAATGTTGCTTAGTTCCTAGGTATCTACAAAGCCATGCCCCTCCAGAGTTTGTTTGCTTTGAGATTCCCCCATCCCCCTGTAATGAGGCATTTAGAAAATGATCCACAGGTCTTCAGGAATGTCACTGCACCCCTACTCTAAGGCAGAAGAATCCTTTCATGTCCTTCGTTTGGCCACTGGTGGGTGTGAGAACAGGTGTGTTGGAGTGAGAAGTAAGTGGGATAGTGATGGAGGGTTTCCTGTTATTCTTATATTCCTATGAATTTAAACATCAGCAAAACAAGATACAAACTAATACTTTCAACAGTTATCTTTCTTAAGCTGTCTATAAATTATTTCAATATACAGTGAATTGCCTAACTTGCTTATAAAATGAAAACTGCTAATAAGACTCAATATGTAGTTATATCGTTATATCAAGTTTTATATATGCATCAATATATTTCTCACTCTATCTGCACTCTACACCATGCCTGAGGAAAGACTGCCACTCACCAGATTTGCCCGTTCCTTCACTACCCAGGACAGCAAGCTTCACATCATTCATGTTGTTTTCTGCTCCTTCTTGGTCAGCTCTGTCTTGTGGAGAAATACTGACTTTTGACAAGTGTGCATTCTTTAAAAAGAAATGTTGCTCTCATTTTTCTAAGGCCAACTCCATCTCATACTTCCTCCATCCAATAATAACTTTAAAAAAATATTTTCCTACGGTAGTTTTGAGCATATGCCATTAAAAACAATTTGGAGCTACTATTTAGACAAAAAGACTTATTAAGCCAACCAGAGGCCCAGTGCATGGATTTGTGCACTGGCGGGGTCCCTCAGCCTGGTCTGCACCCTCTTGCAATCTGAGACCCCTCTGGGGATGCAGTAGTGTGAGAACCAGCAGGCTGCTGGGGAAAAACCTGAGACCAGGCCCAACACCATGGTGTTCCCACTCAATCTGGCCTACTGTGCCTGCTACCACCGCTGCTGCAGAGGCAGGAGAGCTGCGCTCACCAGCTATGATCCCTGTGTCTGGCACCCATCAGTCAGTCAGCTGAGAGATGCTCCTGCTGTGGGAATGCACTGACCATGAGGGGACAGCTCTTGCATTGAGCATCTGCCACTTGGTGGTTAGTGTGTGTCATAGCTACCAGTCAAGTGGTTCATTGGTAGCTTATGCTTTTATATATATACTAGAGGCCAGGTGAAAGAAATTTGTGCACTGTAGGAGGTGTCCCTCATCCCAGCTTGCACCCTCTCTAATCTGGGGCCCCTTGAGGGATTTCTGACTGCCAGTTGAGGAATGATGCCACTTGACATCCCTCTCACAATTCGGGACTGCTGTCACTTAACTGCTCCCCAGCCAGCCTGATTGACAACTAACTGCTTCTTTGCTGGCCCGATAGCCCCCAATTGCTCTCTCCTGCCAGCCCAATGACCCCTAACTGCCCTCCCCTGCAGACCTGGTTGCCCCCAACTGCCCTTCCCTGCCAGCCATCTTATAATAACATGAGGGTGGCCATCTTGTGGCAGCCATCTTGTGATGATGTGGTGGGCAGCCATCATGTGATGAGAAGATGCAAGGGTCAATTTGCATATTACTTCTTTATTATATTGGACAGGTAGTTAAAAACTTAACAGAAGCCAAGCTCTTCATACTCTTTTTTTATGTACATAAAATCTACCTTCTCCTAGGACCTACAAAAATAATCTCACTTTATGAAGGAAGTTTTTAGCTCAAACCAGTCCTGGGTTTGATTCCAGTCAAGGCATGTGTAGGAGGCAACCAAGGCCCTGGTCAGGGTGCATGCAGGAGGCAACTAATCAATGTGTTTCTTTCACATCAATGTTTCTCTCTGTCTTTCCCTCTCTCTCTCCCACTCTCACTAAAAGATCAATGGAAAAATATCCTCTAGTGAGAATTTTAAAAACAACAAAAAAGAAAACAAAGTTTTTAAAAGAGGAGTAAACATTCCTATAAATTGACTTAGTTGAATCAGTTTTGCTTTTTCCATTAATACCTGAATCTTTATTTCCTTGCATTTCTTCTATAAAAACCAAGGGGGATATGTTGATTCACTCATGAAAAGAGAATGGTTACCTCAATGAATTTGTTGACAGAGATGTATATGAGCATCCACCCCATGTTTCTGAGTCTCAAATTTCAAGGAGAAATATGGTTACTGCAGCTTCACCCTTCCAATGTATTTCTTAATATGAAACCCCTCTCTCTCTTTTTTTTCCTTTTTAATTTATGCCAATAGACAATAGTAAGATTTCAGGGTATAGAGGGGAAAAAGCAATCAGCTTCAAGTTGTTTAAAGAGGAATAAATAGAAACTTATAAGGTTTCTTTATGTAGTATTTTGTAATTAGGAAAAAAGAAATTTTAAAATTTGGAAGGGGTATTTTGATAAAATTAATCCTTGCTATGAGATAAAGAGGTAAATATAATATGAAAAGTGATAATTTTTTTATATTTCTTTTTTTAAATATATTTTATTGATTTTTTACAGAGAAGAAGAGAGAGATAGTTAGAAACATCAATGAAAGAGAATCATTGATCAGCTGCCAATAGGGGATGTGCCCACAACCAATGTATGTGCCCTTGACTGGAATCGAACCCAGGACCTTTCAGTTCACAGGCCAACGCTCTAACCACTGAGCCAAACTGGTTTTGGCTATATTTCTTTTCATACATCTTCCCTTCTACTCTAAGCCCACACATTAGTGGCATCCATTTTTTTCTTTCCCCGTTTATATATGTATAAATTTGACAGTTGGGAAAAGAGTACAATAACAAATAGAAGAATTCAACTTTTGTGTACTAAATTTTGAGGCAAGGTGAAGAAGTTTTATTTCTAGGCTAAGATGATCACAGGAATAACATGCTTTTTAAAAATGCATTTCTTGAAAAAACATTGATTACGTGTCATTTTTTATTCAAACTATTCTGGATTTAAGAGGTCAACAATAAATAGTGAGTTTTCTGCCCCAATGGAGTATATATGTCTAGCAGGGAAGTGGGGGTGGAGAATGAAAACAACTAGAATTGCAATAAATATTAACATTATTAAAATAGGGCTGTAATAGCTGGAAAAAAGAAAAGTAGAGGAAAGAAAGGACTTCAAAAAGTAGGTTAAACACTAGCCCATTTGGCTCAGTGTATAGGGTATCACCCTGCGGACTGAAGGATCTAGGGTTCGATCCCAGTCAAAGGCACATGCTTGGGTTGCAGCCTCCTTCCCCGGTAGGGGGTGTACAGGAAATAGCTAGTGGATGATTCTCTCTCATCATTGATATTTCAATCTCTTCCTCTCTATTCCTATCTGAAATGAATAAAAGCATTTTTTTTAAAGTAGGTTAAGCTAGAAACAAGTAGGACCTCTTAAGAGGAAAGAAAAAATGATTGAGGATTAGTGAGATTTTTCTATTCCAAAAAGAAGAAACTGATTTTGTAAAGTAAGAAAGGCAAGAGAGCCCTATCCAGTTTGGCTCAGTTGATAGAGCATCGGCCTGCGGAATGAAGAGTCCCTGGTTTGATTCTGGCCTAAGGTATATGGCCAGGCAGTGGGTTCAATTCCCAGTAGAGGGTGTGCAAAAGGGAGTCAATCAATGATTCTCTCTCATCATTGATGTTTCTATCTCTCTCTCCCTCTCCCTTCTTCTCTGAAATCAACAAATATATATAATTTTTAAGAAGGCAAGAAAAATATGGCAATTTGTAAAATCAACAAGACCCAAAACAGCACAAATTTATAATTTTATTACAAATTATAGAATTTTTAAATAAGCTGTTTTCTCTTTACTAGTAATTCATGCAAATGTATTAAAAGTAGAAGGAATGAATTTAAGGAAGTTTACCTGATGATTTTTTCCACTATGTAACAGAGTGTTTTTCTTCTATTTGGAGAAATTCAATTTTTATCTTCTTAAGAAACTTCTGGTGGAGTTCCTAGGATATTTATCTACTGACAGGAAGAAAAATGTTAATTTCATAACAGTCATGATTTAAAAACAATATATGAGTGGTTGTTATCAAGATACTTCTCTCTTTAACTTATACTCTTCTTCCTTATTTCAATTTAGATTCCAAATGTAAATCTAATAAGAAAGTACTCTGGTGGTGGGATAGCAAACAAAACAGAGAGAACTTAATTACTTGCATACTTTTCTAAGAAAAAAAAGTGCTAATATATTTTTTTTTTTCTGTCCCTGGTAAAGAATCCCATCTAATAAAAAGGTAATATGCAAATTGACCATCACTCCAACACACAAGATGGCTGCCCCCATATGGTCAATAATGGCCGCTCCCATGAGTATACAGGATGGCTGCCACAGGATGGCCAGCAGGAAAGGGGAGTTATGGACAGTAGTCACGGATAGCAAGAGGGATGTCTGACTGCCGGTTTAGGCCCAATCCCTATAAACCTGCAGTAGGACATCCTCTGAGAGGTCCCAGATTGGAGAGGGTACAGGCCGGGCTAAGGAGCAGCCCCCTTCCCATGCATGAATTTCATGCACTAGGCCACTGGGTCGGCAACTACGTAATTGCGGATTTTTTAAAGAAAATCAAAGACAATTTTTTCATGGAACTAAATAACTTTATTCTGTAATGTATTGCCCATTTTGATCAATGACCTTTTGCCATCTTTCAGGCAGCATCATAATCCCACATTCAAAAAACTTCTGGTTTTTATTAGCAAAAAACTGAATCAGGTACGATTTGACATCATCATCATTATTGAAATTTTTACCATTCAAGGAGTTTTGTAAAGATCGAAACAAAAAGTAATCAGATGGTGCAAGGTCAGGACTAAAAGGTGGATGTGGCAAAACATCCCAACCAAGCTCCATTAATTTTTGCCGAGTGACCAAAGATGTGTGTGGCCTTGCATTGTCATGATGGAATATAACACCTTTTCGATTTGTCAATTCGGGCCGCTTTTCTTCAACTGCATTGTTTAATTTCGTTAGTTGTTCAATGTAGAGATCAGAATTGATCGTTTGGTTGGGTGGTAAGAGTTCAAAGTAGACAATTCCTTTGTAATCCCACCAAACTGATAACAAAACCTTCTTTTGATGAATATCAGCTTTTGATGTTGTTTGAGTTGGTTCACCTGGCCTGCTCCACGATCTTTTCCGCTTGATATTGTTGTAAACAACCCATTTTTCATTGCCAGTTATCAGTCGTTTTAAAAATGGATCATTTTCATTACATTTCTTTAGCAAATCGCAGCTGCTAATGCGTTGCGTTAACTGTGATTCTTTCAGTTCGTGAGGAACCCATGTATCGAGTTTTTGAACATAGCCAAGTTGTTTTAAGTGATTTTCAATGCATGTATGTGATACATGAAGCTTCTCTGCAATCTCACGTGTTGTACTGTGACAGTCCGAATTGATTATTGCTTTGATTAGGGCGTCATCAACTTCAACTGGACGACCAGAGCGTTTTTCATCTTTGAGTGAAAAATCACCAGAACGAAATTTGGCAAACCAATTTTGACACTGCCGTTCTTTTAAGGCTTCGTCACCATAAATAGCACATAACTTTTTATGAGCTTGCGATGCGTTTTTCCCTTTGCGGAAATAAAAAAGCAAAATATGACGAAAATGTTCCTTTTGATTTTCCATTTTTCAACGAATGCCAAACGAAAACTACAAAACAGATCAAAAAACTTTTTTTACTGATTAACAGCTGAATAGCCAACTATCAAATAACAAAATGTGTTTTACATTTGTACTACGTCTGCAAACCTAAAAATTGAACTGAAGCCATATGTGTGTGAAACCCGCAATTACTTAGTTGCCGAACCAATAGTAAAGAATAAAAGGGATGCAAAGAAGAAGAAAACTAAAAGGAATATATACTTTTTTATACGATTAATTCTGTAGCTCTTTACTAAAGATTATAAAATGAGTTTTGAATATACTAGGTACAAACAAAAATAGAAGATCCAATGTTGTAATTATGACCAAATTAATCCAAAAGTAAAATCAATAATAATCAAAATCCCAACAAAGGTAGTTTAATTTAATATGGATAGCCTCTTTTTGAAAATTGAATATGAACGAATGAAAAAATTTAGGTAAAATAGTGATACAATGCTTTTTAAGAACCATATCATATTAAAAATATCTAAATATTATTTTATTAGAACTGGGTTGACATGTTCATTAACAGAATAGATTTTCACATATAGGAATTAAGTCCATAAAATTTATTTTATTATAAATATAAAGTTTTTATGTGTGCTATCTTTAAATTGTATTAGTAACATAAAATCTAGTTATAGAATAGTAAGTTATGTCTATAACTCATATCATGCAGGAACAAATCATGAATAATAAAAATCTTACTATGAAAATTAAACTAGAAAATGATCAAGTTGATGTATATATAAGATCTTGGGGAAGCTCTTCCTAAGCAAGAAACAAATCCAAATGCATATATATATATATTTTTTATTTTATTTTATTTTATTTTATATATATATATATATAATTATATATATTTTTTAATATATGTATATATTTTTTCTAATATATATATAATTTTTAATCCAATGAAGATAAAGTTACTTCTGGGTTACTTTATGGATTTTTCCTTGATTCTACCTCATATAAATAGAAATATATATATTACATATCTAACTTTAAGAGTAATTTCTTATGTGCTATTATGTTATTGAAATACTGTATACATTAATTTTAATTTAGAGGAAGAAATCAAGTTTGACAACTTCTGCTCTAGGATTCCTAATCTATAAAAATAAAAGCATAATATGCTAATTAGACCAGAAGTCCTTCTGGACAAAGCCAGTGCTGTGAGAGAAACAAACATGTATCCCAGGTGCCAGAGAGAAGCTGGTGCTGGCATCTGGGGAAAGGAAGACCTACTCTTGCATGAATTTCATGCATCAGACCTCTAGTTGTATATAATCCCCATCATAATTAACTTTACCTTTATGACCAGTATTGTTCTGTTGCAACCTAATATATAGCATATGATTTTTTCTATATGATATATATGTGTGTTTAAATTGCAGTTGAGTAAAGTAAAAATGTTTATTTCATTCTCAAGCATTTCAAAAGCTTAGTTGACCTCATTAACAGAATTGACCTATGACAATTACGCCTTTATAATTCTAAATCTCTTTCAGAACAAGCTTTGAAAGATAATCTTTTATTTCTGTTACATATGGTAATGTTTTATTCATTTTGTAATGTTAGTAATTAACCAAATTACAATTGAATGGCTTTGCTAATTTTCCTCAGCATGTATACTTAAAATTACAAATATCTTTTCAAGGTAATGATTCAGTAATTATTTTACTCTTTTAAGTTATTCTTGGGGTGTGTTTTTTGTTTCATAAGGTTTTAGTTTCCTGCTATGGTTATAATAGTTGAAACATGATAGCTAATAATAATTTCAACTTGAATATTCACCCCTTTTATCTTCTTTAAAAATTTGTCAGTTTTTTTGTAGAGGCTAGTCATTTTCTTTGATGCTCCTTTCATTTTTTTTTTCTCCAAGGTTAGTACGTAAGCTAAAATTTTAGTTAGCTATTAATTAACTGAAGTTGCTCAGTAGAACAAAATTTGCTGTGGTCTTCACAAACAGTCATTCTTCCATGCTGTCACCAAAAGTAAGGTTCCCTTCTTTTCTATGGCCAAGTAGTGTCCCATTGTATAAATATGTCACAGTTGTTTGTTTGTTTTTATCCACTCATCTACTGATGGGTACTTGAGTTGCTTCCAAATATTGGCTATTGCAAATCATGTTGCAACAAATGTAGGGGTGCATATATTCTTTCAAATTATTATGTTAAGTGAAATAAGCCAGTCAGAGAAAGACAAGTACTATTTGATTTCACTTATATGTGGAATTCAATGAACAAGATAAACCAACAAAATAGTAACAATAGAAACATATTCAGAGATATAGAGAACAGACTGACAGTTGTCAGAGGGGAGGGAGTTTGGGGGGCCTAGGTAGAAAGAAAGAAGAAAGAAAGAAAGAAAGAAAGAAAGAAAGCAAGAAAGAAAGAAAGAAAGAAAGAAAGAAAGAAAGAAAGAAAGAAAGAAAGAAAGAAAGAAAGAAAGAAAGGTGAAGGGATTAAGGGAGAAAAAAAAACCACAACAACTCATGGACACAAACAGTATGGTGATTACCAAAAGGAAATAGAGTGAGATGAGGTAGATAAAGGTAAAAGGGGGGAGGGGGGGTAAATGGTGATGGAAGGAGATTTTATTTAAGTGGTGAACACACAATACAATATGTAGATTTTATTAACCAATGTCATCCTAATAAATTCAATTAAAAAGAAACAAAGAACATTCTCTTGTAATACACTGCTGTAACAGGAAGCTTAAATGAGCACTGCTCAGTGAAAGCATACTCCACAGAAATAGTGAGTCTAAAAGCCATGCAGCTGTGAGAAGGATAAGTTTCTCATATTCTCTCAACTCCTTTTATTACCCTGTAGAAATAAAGATCCCAAAACTGCATTTTCAGAATTAAAGTGGAATCCTATAATTACACAAAATTGGATGAATAAAAAGCATCATTCCTCTGAAACTCCATTATAAATAAACCTCAAAATATGCAGTGGTTCAAACAGAAGAAAAGTATATCTCTTGCTCATATTAAACATTAAATAAAAGTTCCTGATCAGTGCAACATCTTCAAAGCCTGGCTTCCAAGCAGCCTGCACAAGAGCAGTAGGAGGGAAAGAGCATGACAAATCATGCTTGGGAGGTTTGGGTGGGTTGCCCCGCAAGAGGTGTGCCTCAGGTGTGCTCACATAAGCATGAATCATTGATTGAGCCATCAGCTCTTTACCTCTTCTTGGGACTTGAATGAGCAAGATTTTGGACTGAAAATAACATGGGCACTCCTAGGTCTCCAGATCTCAGGACTTTTCAGCTTCCATAATCATGAGCCAATTCCTTTTAATATGATATGATATATGATATGATCTATACTAATAACAAGGTAATATGCTAATTAGACTGGGTTGACCAGACATCTTCTGGACGTCCAACTTCCTTCTGGACAGATAGGATGTCACCAGGTCAGCAGCTGGGGGGGTGCTGTTAGGGGGCGGTCAGGCCAGCAGGGGAGAGGGTGATTAGGCCAGCAAGCAGAGGCAATCAGGGACTATTAGGCAGGCAGGCAGGTAAGCAGTTAGGAGCCAGTGGTTCTGGATTGCAAGATGGATGTCCAACTGTCGGTTTAGGCCCTATGGGATGGGGCCTAAACCGGCAGTTGGACATTCCCTGTGGGGTGTCAGATTGGAGAGGTGCAGGCTAGGCTGAGGGAGGCCCCCACTGTCCGTGCACAAATTTTGTGCAATATATAAATATCAGATCCTATTTATTCTGTTTCTCTGGAAAATCCTGACTAGTCCAGTTCCCAAGAAGAAATGTTATTCTCTCTAAAAGAATATTTTAAGATGTTGTTTTCTCCATGTTACACTGAGTAAAGATTGAAGCCAAATTGCCACAAAGCTTACCATCATTCCACTATAGCACATCACCACCCACCATAGATCTCTCCTCTCCCTTCTCATTTGTTCTTAGATGAAACAGATTTTTCATTCTTAATATTTTGTAAGCTTCTGATCACCTGTGCTTTAGCCTTATGTTGTCATTCTAACAAGTTTATGATACATGTTTATATTTGGCTTTATTTTCTTAAACCCATCTTCTTGACTATCTTTCCAAAAGTTGAGCTCTTTAAAATGCTTTCTGTTTTTAATTCACAAGCATAAAGCCATGGTTATGCTTATATATCCCTCTATTTTCTTTCTCATTTGGCAAAAATGTGTATGTGTGTGTGTGTGTGTGTGTGTGTGTTTGTTTTTTTGTTGGGTTGTTTTTTTTTCCAGTTTTGCCTTGTATCAAGTATTTTCTTCTATAGTTTTTAGTTTGGCAATGACTCTTATATTTCTGCCTGTTCTATATTACAAAGAAAGCTGCGTCTTAAATTAGGTTGCTTTTGCTGAACAACAGATACCAAAAACTTAAATAAATACGTAAACAGCTTTCTATCTTAGCTGTTTGCATATACATTTATTATCTCACACTTTATATACATCAGAAGCACATTTCAATTGGGTTTTTCTGATTCAGGGTCTCACCAGGCTGCAACCCAGGTATCAGCTGGGCCTGTGATTATTTCTGAGTCTCTACTGGATCACAATGCTTGTGTTTAAGTAACCCTTATTTTACTTCAGAATGGCTTTAGAGTGCAACAGGAGGGATAATGACAATTTGGATATGCCAAAGAGAAGCCTTTAAACTTTATCACAGGTATGTCGGTATAGAAAAAAACAAAACAAAACAAAACATAGATTTCATTACCATCTGTGGTTTCAAGCATTCACTGGGGTCATGGAGCATATTCCACAAAGATAAAACTACTGTAATATAAAACATGGTATCGACGTAGGGCAAAGTGGAGGTAAGGGAAGCTGAAGAAGTAGAAACAGGAATACCTTTTAAAAAGCTCTCTTATACTCTTGAGGGATCTGGATGAGGGTGTCCAGAAGAGCGAGGGAAGATTGTTTTGAAAACCAATAGCCAGTCAAAATCAGAAGGATTCAGTGATTGTCTGGGGAGGTGTTATGACTGGGAGAATAGAGACTAAACCTTAGATGTATACTGTACTAAGTTCTTACTTACATGATTGGGTTGATAGTGGTGTGGTTAACTATGTTTTGTTGTTTAATTTCACTACAAGAAGCAGTTTGAAGGAACAGATGTTTCCATTCGGAGATATGTTAAGTTTTAGAGACCGTTGGGGTTGTTTATGGAATCTATGCAGTAGTGAGGTTGGCTCTATGAGTCCAACACTAGTGATAAAAAAAAAAGGCAGAACTGACAGAGCATGCAGTTTGCTTTAGCAATAAACATTCAGTGCAGAGTTAAGTTTGCCAGGTAATGGAAATGGACATGTGAAATAATTTCTGAAAAATAATCCACTTTGATCTCAGGAGAAGAGAGAAAGCTATTTACATAAACTTTTCCACAGTTGGTTTTTTTAGATAGTGTCATAAGCCAACATGCCATAGATATTTTGGAAATTCCAGGAAATATTGTAAGTAACCTATTTCTGCTTATTTTCACAAGCCAGTGCATAGGCATTACACATCATATTTTTCCCAGTTTGTAGGCATGCATACTGTGGCTCAAAGGGAATTTTAAGTATGTAGTCCAGAGAAATATTCTCCGTAAGTAGAAGCTGTCATTTAAGCTACAGTTTTATTGTGTGTTTTTGTTTGTTTATTTGTTTGTTTTGTTGTTTTGTTTTTTGATACATAACCCCAATGTCCATTCTACTTCACCGTGCTGGATCTTGGCTTTCTCCAAGCTAAATGATTCTTTTTCTTAGCATTTGTTGGAGCTGAATATTTTTATCAGTTTGTAGTACTGTGTTGCAGAAATCAATTTCTAAAATTAAATTATAGTCCTAAAAAATATAGCATAGCATTGAACATATATATATTTCATTTGCCATTTATTGATTGCTGACTGACAATTTTGAATGCATGCGATCAAACCAAGCTTCTTACTGAATTTTTATTTTAACAGATGCTGAGATATAGGTAGGCATTATCATAACTTCTATTACAGAGAAATCTTCTGCCTCTGATAGACTTGTTATTTATTTGGCTAAGCAAAGACTTGTGCTTTGTCACTATAATAATTAAATTCTTCCCAAAGGAACTCCAGCTGAGAATAGAAACTTTCCCATGAGAATCTAAAGCAGAGTGTCCTTCTACAAATCTGTTTAATCTCGTGGTCCTTATTCTTAGACTTGTTTTCCCCATTCGATGACAGTATCTAGCTATGCGCTTCCATATCAGTTGCAAGTGACACTATATTCTGTTGTAGGGATCTTTGAAAATACATTCACAAAAAGTATATTTGATCAAAGAACCATGTTGAGAATCCCCTTCCCCAAGGAAGAATGGTCTTTCCATTTTACCAATGCCTTGGTTGGTTTTCTGCCCTATTTGGACATATTTAAAAAAAAAAAATCACCACTCCTGGTTCCTAAGAGCTTGGATTTGTTCCCAGTATACCCTGTCCACCAGATTTCAACTTGCAGTAGTGACCATTTGTGGAATTAGAGTGGCGCAGAAGTTCCCTGGACTTTTAACCCAGACCAGCCAGCAGCCCCTCAGAGGCCTATCTCAGGGGCCAGTTTATAGAGCACAGTAACCTCTATTTTGTAAAAACTGCTGTTTGAAATTCCCACTAGACATAGACAGTCCTTTGTTCTGTGAATTAATTCTGCTATTATTGGCTCCTGTAAACATGCTTGCTCTAATGATAGGGGAAATAAGCTCAACTGTCAGACCTTGCAGGCTGCTCCACTGCTGTCCCTAGCTACCCCATACCAGGTATCTTTTAGTTATCTGTGCTCAAGGCTATTGAGCTGTGTTATGCTAAAGACTGCAGGCTTCCTGCGAGATATCTGCTAAGTATACACCAGGCTCTTTAGAAAACTTGCCCCATATTTAGGAGACAAAGACATTAGAAAAGTATAAAGGGAACACTTTCTCCATGTTGCTTTGCTCAGACTCTGGAAACAATATTCCTCCAAATCTGCTAGCATAATAAAGACTCCAAATTAATCTGGCTTACTAAGGCATCTTGTGTTCAGCTCGTTGATTTACAATATAACAGTTCCATGTACTCACCTCAGCCCAGTCAGGCATATTCTTCAGTCCATGGTGCTCTATTTCTTAGTGAGCTTTAATGTGTTAGCCAAGTGTTGGTGAATCTGAATAGAATTAATATGTAGAAATAAACGGTGTTAAAGATGTTCAGGACAACCATAGATTATCATAACTTTGGGGATGATGATAATGAAAATAAATAAGCCACTCTGAAATATATTTGTGAAAATGTATTTTACAAACAGAATGGGTGAAGGATAACGAAAAGTTTTCAGGTCTATAACAAGGAGATACCAACTGCCTTATTAACAGAGTGAAGAAATGAAGAAGGAAAGACCATTTAGGTTTCAAGATACATTATATTTGAGAGCAAATTAATTATTAAAACAGCTATTTAACGTATTTAAAAATATATTGCCTAGATTCTCAGTGACATCACCCAGTTTTAGAAAAGGAAAAACAAAAGTGTCTGGATATGAATATGAAGTAGTCTCTATGGAGAGATGAGCTGTGTCACATTTTTTAAAGATATATTTATTTTAAACCTTTCTGATATGACAATTTCACTTACATTGCCCATGGGCTTCTTAGTCTTAAACTCTTAATGTTCTTTCCCTGCAGGTGAGGTTCTGCTCAACAGTGTTCCCCTGCCGGCAGGCCTTGGGAAAAGCAGAGCGCTCTGGCATGTTTCAAAACGGATCCTATTCCCGTCCCCTTGCCTGGAGCACAGGGGATTTTTCTCTAATATTCGCTCTAAGTGTCTGGTAGAGTTTGTGGAAGTCAAACTCACAAAGGGTAGGGGCCTCTCTTATCTGAGTCTCCAGGGGGACTTAACTCTGAGTTGTCCACCCAGAGCCTTCAGCAATTTGTCAATTACAGTTCAGTTTTCCTATCTCAGCACCCGCTTCCACAGAGGTTTCTGCTCAGGTTGTCCCATCCCTGCAGGCCTTTCCACAGATGTTTCTGCCCAGGTTGTTCTATCCCTGCACTGCTTTCCACAGGGGCTTCTGCCCTGGCAAGTTTCATTCTCTGTTTTTGCCTCTCCTTTGCTCTAATGGTTTGACCTCACTTTTCTGAAAGATCTAAGAGGTATTGTTGCTTTTACAGTTTGCTCAGCTTGTTTGGAAAGCTCCTTATATATCAAGCCCCTATGTTTTGCTTTTTTAAAATATATTTTATTGATTATTTACAGAGAGGAAGGGAAAGGGATAGAGAGTTAGAAACATCCATAAGAGAGAAACTTCAATCAGCTGCCTCCTGCACACCCCCTACTGGTACATGCCCTTGACTGAGAATCGAACCTGGGACCCTTCAGTCCGCAGGCCAGCACTCTATCCACTGAGCCAAACCAGTCAAGGCCCTGTTTTCTTTTGGGGAGGGGAAAAATGTTAGTAACAGTTCTATACATCAAACTGGTTGAAATGAACAGATCTATTGTTATTATAATTGACAGATGGGAAACAGACTCAGAGGGATTAAATAAGTATTTCATGATTATGCAACAAGTGGCAAACCTGCACTTTAAACAAGCCTTAGCATTAACATTATATTTGAGACTTTCTTAGAAAAATGAAAACATATTTATGAAATTAACAGCTTTTAAAAAACTGGAAGACACATATTTCAGATAGCTGCCATCCTATAAGTCAGCAATCAAGAGACTGAATGCATTCAGGTATTAGGCAGGTAATATAAATATATGAAATGGACAGACACACAACAAAAGGGGAGGTTCTGCACATGATGGCGAGTTGAAGAGTGAATGTGCATGCCCTTTAAAGGTGTTCATACAAAAAACAAAAGACAAGCTAAATTATCTTTGCCTTTGCTATCCATCAGTTTCACAATAATGTGTGGACTTTTGACCCAAATCAAAATTTAAATCTTGGAAGTGATTAAGTTATAGATTTTTGGAATAAAAAAAATTTTACATGATACAAGACATAATTTAATTTCTTTTTTATTTTTCATTTTGAATATACCCAAACATAAGAAATCAGGATTAATGTCCACAAACTACTCTGATTCAAGTTCAGAATTAAAATATCTCACGGAGAAAAAGAAAAAAAAAAAAAAAAAAAAAAAAAAAAAAAAAAAACACAACGAAAACATTACCAAAAATAAAGTTGAAAATAAATTATAAGATAAACTAAAAATAAAATATATGGGAAAAATAAAAATACCCTTATACTGAGGGGAAAAAGTCTGATTATGAAGCTTTGGTGCTTTTTAAATATTTTGTTAGGTAAAAATATAATATGAACTTTTGCAAACCCCACAACCTTTTAAACCTCACAATAATATAGTTATTTGTCCAAATTCTCAAAACTACATGCAATTATCAGATTTTATTGTGCAAGAGACTTAAGATTTACTCTCATAATAGAAATCTTCACCACTGCCTTTTGCATTGCAAATCTTTATAAAATAACTAGAGGCCTGGTGCATGAAATTCATGCACTCAGCCCAACTTCCACCCTCTCCAATCTGGGACCCGTTGGGATTGGGCCTAAACCTGCAGTCAGACATTACTCTCACAATCCGGGACTGCTGGTTCAAAACTGCTTGCCTGCCTGCCTGCCTGATTTCCCCTAACCACTCCCCTGCCAGCCTGATCAATACTTAACTGCTCCCTTTTCGGCCAGATCTCCCCCAACAGCCCTCCCCTGCAAGCCTGATTCCCACCAACTGCCCTCCCTGCAGACCTGGTCCCCGCCAACCATCCTCTCCTGCTGGCCATCTTGTGATGGTCATCTTATGACCACAGGGGGGCAGCCATCTTATATGAGGGCATCACAGTCAATTTGTATATTACCTCTTTATTATATAGGATTTTCTTCTCTTGAAATTACATTCTTTGTAAGTTTCTTCAGTGGCAATGTATTGAAAGTAAACTCTATGCTTATTTTGCCTGAAATTGTTTTTATTTATTTCATGTTCCTGAGAAATACTTTCTTTGGATATACGTTGGATGGTATGTATTTAATCTTTGTCCTCTGAAATGATTATGCCATTTTATTCTTCCCCCATCGTTGCTATTGCTACGCAGAAGACAACTAACTGTCTTGGTAATGTCTATTTGTATCTGGCTTTTTTCCCTGGAGGGTCTTTATCTTTGTATTGGCTAATCATTATTTTCACAATCATGTGTTTATGTGTGGATTTCAACTTATTTTGTTTGGCAATTTTGTGATTTTCTTCAATTACATAAAGTCCTCAGCTAATATCTATGTAATTATATCCTTTCAACATTTCATTTAATTATTTTGGAGCTCAACTGGTTATATGCTAACATTTTCTGTAGGTGTACTATGGCATTTAACCTCTGTTTTATACAGTTGCTCTCTTCATCTTTTCAGAACATTCAGCATTTGTATACAGTTCCTTCAGATCTATATTCCAGTTCATTAATTTTCTTTTCAGCTGCTATTTAACCAGACAATTGAAATGAATGCAATATGAAATATTAATAAATGTATTACAGAGTTTAGGGAAAACAACAAGAAATAGTGCAGTATTTTAGAGAAAACAGCTGGGAACAGTTACCATATCTAAACCTGAAGGCATAAGAAAAGGGAGCAGTTATAACAAGCTGAAGAGAAAGCCGCTGGGACAGCACCTCCTAATAAGATTTTTTAATCTTTTTAAAGAAATGTAGACAACTCAAAGTGACCCATAAGGAGAACATGATGGAGAACAATACTTCAGCCTTAACCTCCTATTCCCTTCCAATTTTCTGCAACGGATCCCCTTGGAGGAACCCTTTCAGAAAGCAAAGAGCAAAGAAGCAAGACAATACAGTTCATCCTAGTCAACATCTCAGGGCACAGAGGAAATGAGAGAAACTGGAGGAGCAAAGAGAAAATACCTGCCATGATGAGACATTGCTATGGTCATCTTAGGCTATATAATATTTTGGCTTAAAGCTCTACATATGATTCTATTTAAATTTTTCTTTTCAAATGAATAAAAATAAAGAGGAAGAAGAAGCAAGTGTTGCTGTTGCATTGTATGTCAGGGGAAGTTCTTCAGAAATATTTTTAGTCATTTGACACAGTGCTCAAATGTAGTCAGTCCTAAATATTTTCAATCACTATAAACCCAAAAGGTCCATCAAAGGGTTGGGAATAAAGTAGATACTATATTATTTGTTAAGGCATTCAATTTTGAATTAATGTGGCAAACTTTTCCAAAAAAATTAAAATGTCATACTCACTTGCTTCAACTTTATTTTTATTCATCCCTTGAGTTACCATTATCATCATGATTATATTCATCAAAAGCATTGCTATCAAAACCATTGTGTAACTGAATTTAAAGCTAAGGGAAAGCATTTCAATACTTTTGCACATGAGATAATATAGAATAATATCAGATAAAAACTTAGAATAATTAATTTTCTTCTTTGACTTATATTCTGGTTTGTGACAACACATCAGTTTAGAAGTATAATCCTTAAATAGTCTCGGTACAGCTCCATAAAGCCTAAAACATGGACTCATGAAATTAATTGCTCTTTCCTTCTTCCCTTGATCATTTTAAACTCTGATTCAAATAAACAATTTAAATCTCTCTGTGAAACGGTAATTATGCCAATTAGATTCAGTTGATTGTGCTCTTAAAAAATTAGAGCCTAGAAAATTAGTCTTTATATGTTGCAATTCAAATCTTTGTAATTCACAACTATAGTAAAATTTTCATGTGAAGTAACCTTCACAATAATTCAGTTTAATTTGAAAGATTCTCATGGATATTAAAAGAACGTGATACATTTAGCATTAGGTATGTATCCCATATGTGTTTTTATAATTTTTAGAGTTTAATTTATATTGTTACCTTGAGTATTTTAACTTTATTTTTGGAGGAATATTGAACTAAATGTCTACAGTTTTTAATAGAAAGTTATCTTTTTAATTCCCATTCTGCTCTGGGGAGTAAATTCCATAATCCATTGTTTCCAAGACTCATTAC
Source organism: Pipistrellus kuhlii (assembly GCF_014108245.1). Taxonomy (NCBI): domain Eukaryota; kingdom Metazoa; phylum Chordata; class Mammalia; order Chiroptera; family Vespertilionidae; genus Pipistrellus; species Pipistrellus kuhlii. The sequence continues at coordinate 23,254,457 of NW_023425529.1, forward strand.
AAATTATCTTATTTTTATTCACACCTTTCTTTGCCTGTTTTATATTTGACCTCATCTTCTTCCAACATATCACTTATTTTTTTTTTAACTCTTCTGCTTCTGGCCTTATCTCTGGTATACATAATTTGTGACCCAATCTTTACCTTCTTTCTCATATTTTGTCTCTATTCAAAGTGTTTTTCTATTTAAACTAAATTCCCTGTTAACAGGTATTTTAAAGGAAATTCTTTGTAGAATTTTCTCAGTTTGTTGTATGATATTAATTTATAGCACTTTAATTCCAAACCATTCTTTTTTTTCTGTTAATGTTTTGAAATTTCATGTTTCATGAAGTCAATATAATTTGTGGCTGTTGTCATCTTCTCTAAATTATTTGACACAGTCATCTTCTGTAAATTAAATCATCTTCTCTAAATTAATTTTATGTATGTTTCTTAATATCATAAATGTTCTTTGAACTTTACAATTTTGCATCATTTTAATTTCTAATTCTTATTTTTTTAACTTAAAGCTACTCTTTAAAACTAGATGATCATTATGTGTATATAAATAGTTAATATACAGGCATCAAAATGAGTTACAGACTACTGAAATTAATTTAAGAATATTTATAAACATATAAAAGCTTTTATTCATGAATATGTGTTGTAATGCATCCCCACAGGCACAGAATATACCCCAACTAAAATATTTGTTTGGCTATTGAGATTGATAGCACACACCAAATACTGAAGGTTCTGGAAGGTTTATTACTCCCCAAAGGAGGTTTCCTGGGAAAGGCAGTGCAGACTCCCAAGCAGATCCAATATGCTTAGGAGAGCAAGGAAAGGGGACCCTCTTGGATTATATTGGGATGAGATGGGGGGCAGGCTGAGGGTTCCAGTGCACATGGCCAGGGCTGGCGGTGTTTAAACTTCCTGCTGGCACCAAATAATGAAGCACGGGAGCTTTCTTATCAGCCTCCCCAGATAGGAGGCAGAAGGGGTTGGGGATGGGGTGTGATGTGAAAGCTATTAGCAGTCAAATATTGCAAATGGAGTCAGAATCTTCTTATAATAATAAATAAGCATTTTTATCTTAAATATTTAGGTGCATTGGCAACACTTAAAAAATAAAATTTTTCAGAAATCTTGAACATGTTTATCATTTATTTGCCAATAATCATTTCTTTGTTCATTAAACTGGCCCACCATTCTCTTCTCATGTTGCAATCTGGATCACAGTTCAGGACATTTCTCACAGTTGGAAGGTTTATAATTACTCTAAAATATATGCACATATTCTATATTAGTTTAAACATTTTAAATTATATTCGATTATGTTAAATTACTTGAAATATTCCTCATATTTTTGAAAACTATCTTTTTAACCAACCTTTTTATTTACAAATGTGCCATTTGTACTAAAGCAAAATGGTTACAAATCAAACAAAGGGTATTCAAAAACTCATGAGGCTTCATTATAAATTAAAAATAAGTTATATGACTTGACTTTCTAATATTGACTCTTATCTTCTGACCCAAAGAAAGTCTTACTGTATTAGCAGTTCATCCTAAAAGCTCAGCATTTCCACCCTAATGAGAGGACAGAGGGTGAAAGCTCTGAGCCCACTCGTGACTTGACTGTTTCTACTTTTAGAGCAGGACTGACCTTTCTCAGGCTCAGGTTTTGAAGGAAAAGTTCACATGACTTTTTGGGATTTTAAAAAATTAGGAACTTTCACCCTTGAGATTGGTATGATTGATGTCCTTACATTTCTTATTTTACAGACATGATGAATGGCTACGATGAAAATCGATGTTATTTTGACAATTTTATGGTAAACACTCTAAAGATTTTCTTTTCTAAAATTAGCACAAGATATCTGTTATGGGAATATGAGATTGGTTAATCAAATTCTGGCTCACTAGAGATAATTTCTATCAGATATTCTTTCTATGTATGTGGGTTTCTTTTCCTAATATTGTTGAAACTTAAAAATGTATAGGAAAGAATAGTGGTTTTTATATATAAACTGGCATATATATGTTGAAAGAACATTATGAAGTTGGAATATGCATTTTTTCTTTTTTTAAAAAGAGTAAACATATTTCTGCTATTGAAATTCTAGTATTAATTAAGCCCATCTTTAAATTTGCTTTGCTTTTATATTTACCCTGATCCATCCAAATATATTTAATATTTCCTCTACGAAAAGGGGAAAAAAACGTTTTCAACTACAAAAACAAGCTCATGGATACAAACAACAGATTGGAAGTTGCCAGAGGCATGTGGTGGGAATTGAGTAAAATGGGTTAAGGGGTTCAAAGGTACAATCATCTAGTTATAAAACAAGTAACTCATGGACTATAATGTGCAGCATGGTGGCTTTAGTTAATAATGCTGTATTGCATTTTTGAAAATCACTAAGAGTAAATCTTAAAAGTACCCATCATAAGAAAAAATATTTTTGTAACTATGTATAAGGATAAATGTTAACTAGACTTACTGCAGTGATAATTTCTCAATACATACAAATATTAACTCATTATGTTGTACAACTGACATGAACGTAATGTCATATGTCAATTATACCTCAAAAAAGATGTCAGTGTTTTTCCTTCAATTGTAGCATTTACTCACATTTTGCCTTGATTACAGATTTGAGTTATTTAACTCAACTGAAACTTACTTCAAAAACGCAGTCTGGGATCGATATTGTTATAGAAAACTGGAGAAAAACCAAACAACACTGAGAAAGATGGAGTTACATTTTTTATTACTATTATTACTGGCGGGCCCAAAGGACAATGTCTCTCAAATTCTGGGCCCCTTCACACAGGAAGTTTCCTGTATTTATACTTTTTTACCCTCTTTGTCCTCCCAAATATGGGATTTTCTGGCCCCCTTTGCAAGTTCTTAAAGAGCCTCTAAGTGCTGGGGCTTTGAGACCTCAACCAAAGGCCAAGACTGATAACTTCATCTGGGAAGGTTTAATGCAATGGCCTCTCTGAAGTGGGAGACGTCTTATTTTCCTTATTATTTAAGCAAGCAAGCATTTACAGGAGCCAAAATAGCAGGGTTAAAATTTTAAACAGCAGTGTTTATATAAGATGGATGCTTCAATATGATTCAAAGAAGTATATATTAAAATAAAATTTCAGTCTTTGTGAGATGAAAAGAAAGATGAGAAAGTAATCTTGGGGAAAGTATATGAATACATCTCTGGGACTGAGCATCGTATTTGAGGAGGTTTGTGTCCCATAAGGTGCTGTTCAGAAAACAACCGCAAAGAGAAGACTCAATAGTTAAGTAAGATGATGAAATAATCCATCCTATGAAATTCTGTCGTATGCCATCTTATGTATGTAACCAAGGGACCATGGGAGGAGAAAATCAGGCGTGCATGGCCTCTAAATATAGGAGCCAGTTGACAACAGCAAAAACAAATTCTAGGTTTTTGATGTGGCGTAAGTTCCTGGCATGCCAGTGATGATGGTAGGCTGTACCCAGGGTCCCATTGCATTCCAGGAGCAGTGATGACTTATCCTCAGAGAGCTCGATTCATATGCAGATGTGCTTTTCCTGTCTGAAGCATTCTGTCAGCACCACCACTCTGCTTTTATTTTTAATATTATAGTTTTATTTATTTCAGAGAGTAGGGGAGATCAAGAGAGATCTATAGAAACATCGATGATAAGAAAGAATCATGGATTGGCTCCCTCCGGCACATCCTGCATTGGGATGGACACCCTGGCATGTGCCCTGACCTGAAATCCAATGGCAGCTGGTCATTTCACAGCTGACACTCCACCACTGAGCAATGCCGTTGGGGCCATTTGGTCTGGATCCATCTGACACGCCACACATCATCAGAGAATGCATTTTCGTAGCAAAGGAAGGGAGGACTAACCTGCTGGAGGCTCACTGATGGCATCATCTGGGATACACAAACTACCCATGTGGGGTGCTATCCTACAAGATGTGGTAAATTCCTCAAAGCAGGGGCCATCTAATCCAGAGCCACCGACCCCAGAAACAAAGGAGCAGAAAGAAAAATGGTCTTTCTCACTGGCCACAAATAAGCCACCTCCCCTTATCCTTAAACTCAATCAGATGGTGGGAGGTTCCAGTTCTAAAGAGAGAACTCATGGTCATGGTCTTACTACACTGGAAGACCCCCGGACATGTGGGGCTCCCAGTGAAGATTCAGGCCGGCAAAGGAAGAGATCTTTGCATGGATCTAAGTGATTTTAAGTCCTCAGGGGAAACCAAGCCACTGTTACCCAATGAGAATAAGGACAATATATTTGAAAACCAGAAATTACCTTGGATGTACTGCTTAATATTACTTTTATGAGAATGAGAGTACACTGGACATTTAAAATGTCCACTTGATAGAGACATGAGGCCCAAAATGCCGATCTATGTAAATGACCAGATTTCAGTCACCTCATCCTGCTCAGACACTGATAGAAGGAAGTCAGGTGAGTTTGCCTGGTAGCTGAAGAACTTTTAAGAACAAAGACTTTTTCCCCTTTTCATCCAACAAATATTTGTTGAATGCTTATGGCAAAGATATGATTCTGAGTATGAAAAGTTGGGTGGAGTGGACAGTTAAAAAAGTTGGGTGGTGTGGACAGTTAAAAAAGGCATTCTAAAATATATACATTGCTACCACATAAAATGCTCCGTCATCCTCAAACTTGTATATTCAGAGGCAATTTGTAATATTTCAACCACCAGTTGCCTCCATAGGCCATTGTGGAATATGCAGAAGAGAAGCAGGGAGAGAAAGTCTGAGTCTGAAGCAATTATGGGACATAAGCCCCTGAAATTGAAAGAACCAGCAGTGATAGACTCACAACTTGATAGTGGTAGAAAGAGAAATGACCTCAATATATGTGTGTGTATTCTACTTCATTAATCTTTTACCTAGGTATTGTTATATCAATCAAGTATTGTACTAAACTCATTTATCAATAATTAGCCTTTGATTTATTGGCAGTAGATCTCCAAATAGTTGACTCCTTTTGAAATATTTTCTTGCTTTTTTTTTTTAACTTTAAGTAAAAAATTGTCATATTTTTAAAAGCTTATTTTATTTGATTATGATGTACCTCATAGTGATGTGTGGGTGACTCACATATCAAACTAGATAGTATAAAATGGTAAATGAAATTTTAATTCTGTTGCTGGAGGATTATTGTTAGTTAACCAAAAACTGAAGTAACTGAAATTTTTGCATATCAGAACTGTGCAAAGCAAAGTATGTGTGTATTTGTTTGTGTGTATATATGTTTAGAGAGATTTATCATATTTAATATTTGATTAATTTCTTATAGTAAACATATAAATTGCTTCACTTAAGATTTCTTGAAAGCATTGCACAAGAAAGTTGAATATGTTTATTCTAGATATTGTGTAATGTGCTGTTATTTTCTGAATGGCAGAATTTACTTTCAGCTTTCCTAACTGGCAATTTCTGATATATGTTAAGGGTAATATTTTTGTCAGTGTACAGAGACTTTTTTCATTTTGTTTCTGAAGTTTCTGAAAAAATACAATCACAACATCTGGAGGAAACGTGTTTTTTTTTTTACCTTTACAAAAATAATATCTCATAAATTATATAATTCTTAAAAAATGTATAAACTGTATGACTTTTCCTATCACACTGCATTGACTAGTATTTCCAGAACTATCTTTTTATGTTTCCAAATTAAATGTAAAATTTACCACTTTATAATTAGGTTGTTGGGTATTAGTTTCTCATCCTGATAAGGAAAAGTGACTGACTTATTTTTTAATAATACTATAAAGTTAGATAATAAAAACTATATCAAATGGAAATACTTTAATACTTTGATTGATGTGATATAATTATTTTTATAGATTTTGTAACATTACTGCATTACCACTCAGGAGAAAGACTTGTAAGCTGATCCAAGATATTTATTTCTATTTCATAGACTCTGTCCCATATCTATCACAATAATGGGCATCTCCATACTGTTTCTAGCAAGTTTTCCATCACATTTTATTGCAGCAACTAAAATACTTTTATAAACATTATAGGAAGTATAAAATAGTCATTTAGATATTTTTTAAAATTACATGTTATATCACCTCTTCTTCACATGCACAAGAGAATGGAATATTCAGTGAATATCAAAAAGAATAAATGCTTCAGTATAGTGTGTTTTCTAAGATCAATTATATTTTAAGAAGAATAAACACTATTATACATAATTGTTTTCTGTATACTTCTTTTTGTTCTTCACCTACAGGTTATTCTGAGATTGTTATATGAAATTCTGACTTCTTTTAATAAATTCCATAATTATAGCTGCATTATCCTAATAAGAATTTTATTTGAACTACAGACAAGGCTAAATTAATATAGATTTAGTTATAAGAAGAACTTAATAATTTTTCCCATCTGTTCTGTTCAATCATCCATAGTTTCCTAGGCATTAGCTTTAATATCTTCTTGTATTTACAGATATTTTGAAGAAACTTTAAAAACAATCTATAATAATAAAAGCATAATATGCTAATTAGATGGGATCGAGGCAGTTGCCACAGCTGTGAAGGAGGGATCAGGGCAGCTTTGGCTGCAAAGGCCTACTTTTGCATGAATTTCATCCATCTGGCCTCTAGTCTACCCTATAAACTAAAAGGGTAATATGCCAATTGACCCTAATAGCAGAACTACCAGGAACCAGGAACGACCAGTTGCTCTGATGCACATTGACCACCAGAGGGCAGACGCTCAACACAGAAGGTGCCCCCTGGTGGTCAGTGCACTCCCACAGGGGGAGCTCCACTCGGCCACAAGCTGGGCTGATGGCTGGGAGTGCAATGGATGGTAGTGGTGGGAGCCTCTCTAGTCTCCTCAGCAGTGCTAAGGATGTCCGACTGAAGCTTAGGCCCGCTCCCCCAGGGAGTGAGCCTAAGTTGGCAGGTGGACATCCCCCAAGGGCTTCTGGGCTGTCAGAGGGATGACTGACTGCCAGCTTAAGCCCAATCCCCCGAGAGATCCCAGACTGTGAGAGGGCACAGGCTGGGCTGAGGGACCCCCCAGAGTGCATGAATTTTTGTGCACAAGGCCTCTAGTGAGTATATAACTCAGAAGGTCACATGACATTATTAAAATTTAATGTTGTAAATGGTGCAATTAAATTTTTATTTAAATATTAACAGTTGCTTGCATCAATAAAATGACTTAATAAACACATTATGGTTAGCAGATGGCTTGGTACATAGTAAATGTTCAATAAATGTAGCAATTATAAATAATTTAGAATAAAAGATAATGCACTATTATCCCTGGATATGTGGTTATTTATAATTAGCTACAGTTTTCAGTTGTGTTCTCAATCTAACAAAGTTAGGAACTATTTTAAATGTAAGATATCTTAGTAAGACATAAACTCAATAGATGTTAAAAGTCACTTTTGAAATTTAAAATAAATCATGTTGTCCTTAGCAATACTGAGAAAACCTTGTGGTATTTTTTATTATTATTTCCCCTTCATTGACTTTAAACTTATTTATACAACTCAGGTAAGATTATTCATTTATTCATTCATCCAACATTTGTTCAGTGATCCCAATACGACAGTGTTCAGTCTGAAAGATATGAGACTATGTCTGAATTTGCTTTTTCTTAATTATGAGTGTCCATCATAATAACCTGATTTTCTTTTACCCTTTGTCTGTGCCTCCCTCTTCATTCCTCCTTATTTCTTTCTCACTTATTTTCCTCTAAACCTTCCCTATTAAGACTAGATTTTGATATCAGGCATGCCTTCTTTCAAGATATAATCTATAAACTCTGAATTCAGAGCTTCTGAACTATAAATTTGGATGATATATTTGACAAATTAAATGATGTGTAATTTGTTCTGATTAAAAGTCTGAACAAGTGAACAGTTTATTGCAACCCAATGCAAATCCTTTTCACTTTCTTTTTCCCTTCCTCCACTTGCATATGTGCCACGCAAACTTGCCATTTCTCTTGTTCATTCTATTCGTCTTTTATGTTGCTCATTAAAGTGTTGGATTTTATACCCTGTATTGTTCACACTCAACAAGGTTTTTATCACTTAGATAAAAGCAATCTACTTGATGCACAGCTGTTTTCCAGTATGATCTAATTGCTTTTGGGATATGTCTCAGACACCTAATGCCACACAGAGCACTGCTGGGCTTTTTCACATCAGTAAATTAAATTATTTGCAGATGAACTTGTTTTATAACATGTATCTGGAAAGAGATTCAGCTCATTTAATGATGTGTTTACCATCAGATTTCATTGAAAATGTGCCCAGAATCAGTAGATATTTTGAATTGTGTATCTTATATTCCTGATTTATGTGGATTTTTATATATTTGTAAACCATAATTTTGTTTGTGAATATTGATGCTTTGAATGTTTACCACACCAACATTGTGTACATTTATTTTAGTGATTTCTTTTTATTTTCAATTCCCATGTACTAGTCAAAATTTGTAATAAAATAAGTTTAACTAAGCTATACCTTTAGTTTGGTTTGCATTATTATTTTATTGTTTTTAATATATGCCACATCACTTATAGACCATGAACCTTCACTTCTGAAAAATAGCTGGTGTTCATTTCACTTTCCTACATCATTTTCAAGAGGTAAGATATTGTCATCTTGCTTTAAATCATGTTTATATTAATTTTATATTTAAAAATTTCAAGTTTAGTGCCATATGTTTATTAAATGTTTATACAGCTTTCTAAGAACATATTTATTTTTAATATATAGCTGACATCCAATATTATATTAGTTTTAGGGATACAACATAGTTATTCTGCATTTATACACCTTATAAAGATTATTATAACCATGTTATTATAACCATGTTATTATAATATTGTTGACTATATTTCCTATGCTGTCCTTTACGTCTCTGACCTATTTGCAAACAAAAGTTTCAATCTCTTAATCCCTTCCATCTTTGTGGCCTATCATCCACCCTTGACCACTGGCAACCATCAGTTTGTTCTCTGTATCTATGAGTACATTTCTGTTTTGTTTTTTTCATTTTTTTTTATTCCACATATAAGTCAAATGATATGGCATTTGTCTTTCTCTGTTTGATTTATTGCACCCAACAAAACATCCTTTAGGCCTATTCATGTTGTCACAAATGGCAAGATTTTATTTATTTATTTTGTGAGTGTGTGTGTGTGTGTGTGTGTGTGTGTGTGGCTAATATTCAACATGTGTATCATCTTTTTTTTATTTATTCATTTATTGATGGGCATCCAGATTGCTTCTATAGCTTGGCTATTAAGTGAAACTGCAACGAACATAGGAATACATGTCTTTTCAAATTAGTATGTTTGTTTTCTTCGGATAAATATCCAGAAGTAGGATTGTTGGGTTGTATGGCAACTCTAATTTTAATTTTTCCAGGGATCTCCATACTTTTTCCATAGTGGCTGAACCAGTTTACAATTCCATTGTATATGAGGATCCCCCTTCCTCCGTATCCTCACCAGCACCTGTTCTTGGTTGTGTTTTACATGATATTGGGCATTGTTTCATGTGTTTGTTGGTCCACATTGAAATCAAGTACTATAATTCCTTTACTAAAAGTTTAATCTAATTACTATATCTTTTACTTTAGAAATTGAAAAATAATCATGTTTACTCTATCCATTGTTGTGTATATCTTAGTCTAATGAAATACTATGCAAAAACATAAGTTGTATGAGAACTGATAAGAGAGAGATGTTTTCAGGTAAAAAAAAAAAAAAAGAAACCATAAAAATATACCTATTACTGCTTAAGAATTAAGAACCTGACATTGCTAAGAAAATAATATATATAATTTTTTTAAATATTAGTATGTAAACACTAATGTCTTTCATTCAAGTTTTAATAGGCAAGTATTTTATATGATCATCCAAACCTATGAATGCAAACATAATGCTTGCTTATAGTTTACAATAAGGTGGAAAGTACTTATAGGAACTTTATGTTTTTGTATTTTCAGCATAAAATCACTTAATATAAGTTTTAAAAGTTTTAAGATATGTAAAAATGCATGAACTGTGTGTAACAATAGAATAAATTAGGTACTAATGAGTATTGGAAGCAATCAAACAGTAGAGGGAACTAAAATGGAACTCTAATGGTGAAGATGGATCAAGAATATTGATGAGAGGAAAGCACAATCAGAAATTAGATAAGAAAAGCAAACTGCCATAGGACTAATCAAGTAGAAATATCAGATGAAAAGAGTTCAATAGGGTATAATCACCATGAAAGAGCATAGAATATATGTGTCAATTTGTACACTCTAAATTTAAAACCACTGGGACAAAGTTTAAAAACACTGAATACATACTCAAAACGTAGTTATGATTGAAAGAATTCAATCAACCACATTCTAAAACATTTGTTCTATTTTAAGAGTTGCTTATGAGAGATACGTGAGAAGCAAAAAATATGGAGGATATTCATGAGAATCATAATTTAGAAAAGAGATATCAATAGATAGCAAGGTTAAGCCATGTCCTGAAAACCTTTTCTGTGTCAAATAGAAAGTCAGACTACTAACACTGTTTACAATTTGCCATCATAACATAAATTTCCCAATTGCAATTATAAAAACCGAAAACATGGGCTAACCAAAGGTAAAGTATGCTCAACATGATCATAAAGTACACTGTTAATCTTATGTGGATAATCTCACCTTGTCTGAAATCTCTTTTAGGACAATGAAGGACTGTTATAATGTATACTATCTTATATAGCAACATTTCTTTTTAAATAATATTAAGACTTGGTGAACATTTTGAAAAATATTTAAATCTGGTAGCTGAGTGTTTAAATGCCCTCTGGAGTAACCCAACATAGATAATATAAAGAGTTTATGGGTGGCCATGATATGGCTATTTTTATCAATTTCTATTCAATAAAAATGATCTCAATAGATTAGTAGACAATGATATAAATGACATATTATGACAGCCTGAGCAGTTAAAAAAGAAAAAAAACATAAGACCTAATGATTGAGTTATTGTCAGACATTATTTCTCCGGTGGTGGCTATTAAAGCCAAATAATATTTTGGTGTATGTGTAATGCAGCTATCGTGTGTAACAGACCAGATGTACTAGTAAAGGGACCATTCTAAAATCTTAAGATGTAGTAGGAGAAAAAAAAGAGACTGGAAACTCTATGGCACAGCATCTAAAATTGTAGTGAATATAATGTAGAGAAATATGCAAAGTGTTTTGTGTGTGTGTGTGTGTGTGTGTGTGTGTGTGTGTTAGAGCATTGTCCAGAAAAGCTTCTTAGAATTGGTACTTGAAATAAGAGGTTTTATTTATCTGACTGAGAAAGTGTAAACTGTTTAATTCTCCTGAAAATAAGGAACAATAATGAAGACATTGGACTATGAAGCAGCATGGTAAGCCGGAGCATTTTTGAGAAGGAAGAATTAAAAATAAAGACGTTGCCCAAAATAGGAGTGGAAAGGCTGGCACCCCTGGCTCATTGAAGAGCCAGTGCATGCCATGGAGGAGCATCGGATTTAGACTGATTTGGAGAGGTATTACTCAATATAAAAGATGGGAGCAATATGCTCACACTATTTTTTAGATTCATGATTCCAGCATGAGTGTAGAAAATGGAGTTAGCACTTCTGTTTCTAATTACCTGGCAAATTAGAATTATCCAAACAACTTTCTCTATTGATACAACTACAACACAAAATAAAATATACTAAGACTAATTATTTAAACATGTTGCTAACTGAATGAAAGCAATAATTTTGAAAGAGAGAAAGGGAGAGATCTCTCAGCCTGGCTGGTGTGGATCAGTGGTTGAGTGTCAACCTATGAATTAGGAGGTCAGTTTTCCAGGTTGTGGGCTCAATCTCCAGGGGTGGGGGCATGTAGGAGGCAACTGATCAATGGTTCTCTATTATCATTGATATTGATGTTTCTGTCCCCTCTCCCTCTCCCTATCCCTCTCCCTTTCCCTCTTCCTCTCCTTCTCCCTCTCTGAAATTAATAAAAATATTTCTTTTTTTTAAAGGGAGAGATCTCAGAGATAAACAAATGCTTATACCAGCTTAAGCCCTGAATGTAATTGTCAAACAACTTGGGCCCTGAATCGTTGCTTAGACAATAGCAAGGCACATAGGATAGGCTATACAGACCAGATCCCACTTCTGTGTGTGATGGAGTAATTCGAGTCTAATAACCTGACCCTCAATTTAATAACAATTAGGAAAGCTGAGATGGAGCTGAAAACTATTCCATGGCACTGGCAAGCAACAACATATTCCAGAAACTGAGGGATAGTGGCCAGTAATACAAGAGAAATCCAATGTGGGCTCCACACTCACCCAACTTTGACCCTGCAGCCACTTTTGGTCTGTTTTATTATGGTGGCTTAGAGCCCAAACTGAAAGTGGTTTTATTCAGAAGACACCAGGTTGAAAATCACAGTTGCCAGGAGACTTAGAAATTGGAGAGCAGAATCTTGAGGCAAAGGACCAAAAGCTTGACATTTGGGGGAAAGCACTAAGTATTTGTGTTTAACATATGCCTGGAAATTGAAGAGGACAGGCTCTGCACGCCACGAAGTGATTAGCTGTAGCTCTAATGGAAGCCAGCCTGCTGTCCACCAGCAGCACGCCAGCTGTGGTGCTTCCTGCAGACCTTATTGGGACCTTGTGGAAGATTGTCAAGAGGCATTTTGAATAGTTTCCTTGGTTCTTTTTTAATCTTTAGTGTTGAAAGTATAACATAAGTTCTCCTCTCCCCCCCTCCCCCACCGCCCCAATTAATCTCTTCCGGCTCACTTCTATCCTGCTCTGCCCTCTCCCCCAGTCCTCACCACCCCATTGTCTGTGTCTATGGGTTATGTATATATGCATGCAAGCTCATTGGTGAAGGTATTTGTACCAGGGTAAATATCCTCCCCTGAAGAAGAGTACCATTGGTAGATGCCAAGTGATGAAAGTGGGACATGGGATGTGGGAAAGTATGTATACTAGTCATAGCTACCTGTCCAAAAATTATGATTTATTTTTTGAGACAGAGAAGAAAAGGCAGGATTCCAGGAAGTGAGACAGCTACGAATGTGTGCTAAATTTCCAGGGTAAGGGTTATAGAGTGAGCATGATCACAGGGACATTATCACACATTTTAAAATTATCCGGTACAGATGTTTAAGTTTATGGAAAGCAAAGTTCACTGAGACTAGAGCTAGTGACTTCATCTACATGCCATGAGGAGTTTCTGTCTTCTTTTCCTACTGGAAAAGAATATTGTAGTTGTAGCTCACAGACATGAGTATGACCCTCTTCAGACTTTCTGATGTCCCTTACCTTAATTAAGCTATCAAGAACACAGGACACAGACTCTATTTCCTCTTGCACTTTTTTATGTCAGGGTGTAGACGGCCCAACTATCCTGCAACAAATAATTGGACATGCTTCTGTCATAATTATCCAGCAGTGCAGTTATAAAGTTAACCATTTAACAAGTATAACTTTATTAACTAAGGTATTCATGACGGTTAGCAGATTGTAATTTTGTTCCTTGGGAAATGTGGTTTTCCCTTAAGGATTATTCTGGGAGAATAAATTTAAACCATTTTTTGTTTTAAACAGGTACAGAATTTTCTTAGGCTAAGAAATATCAAACTTTCTCTCAAATATAAAGGAAGATTTGGATGACCCATTTATAAATGTGAGTGTTCACTATAAATTGCTTTTTTTGTAAGATCTCATAGGGAGCTGCCCTCTGACTAATCAAAATTCACTTGCACTACTACTAAGCCTACAGGTTTTTTTTTAACTTCAACGTTGAACTTCAGTTTTCTTAATAAGGCTACACAAAATGGGATGTAGAAACTTTACGCTAACAGGGACTACAAGTTAATTGATTCGATTGTGTTGAAATCAGTAGACTTTGCCTAACATGATGTATTCTAGTCCCTACCATTTCCTAATCCCTACTCCCTTTTAAAAAAAATACTTGGGCCTAATTGTCAGAAATATACACATTTCAAATTTTGTCTTATCATCTAGCTGTTTTAAATTACATTTGGCTCAATATAAAAATAAAAAAAATCAGAAAAAAAAGAAAGTTGGCCCTAAGGTGACTAAAAGGATAGTTTCAGTATTTATTAATATTTATTATTGTGAGAACTTCTGATCATTTAATTAAGTTACCTTATCATTTGCCTTAAAGTTTTAAAAGGACAACCAAATTAATCGAGCCAGATAATCACCTTAGAATTTTTAAAGTCTATTGATTCTTTTTTCTTCTAAATTCTTTTCAATTAGATCTGTCCCCAGAGGATTCTATAAAAGGGCAAAAGATGTCTCTGCTGCCTTGGTTCTTTCAGACACTTGGCAGTTTAAGGACTCGTTGTACTTATAAATGTTCCTGATTATGCTCTTTTATTTTTATTCTGTACTTTAATTTATATCCTTGCATTTCACACAGAATTTTCTCATTCCTGCTGCCTGATGCACACATCATTAAATGTCCACTTATGCAGTTGATAGTCTCTTTTAAACATCAAGCTTGTTTTCTGTTCGGCCTTTGATAATCTATTAACAGACCACTTCTTTCAAAATGTTAGAAGTTATTCTATGCATGTAAAATATCTATAATATGGTGAGTACAAATAATTTATCTTAAAATCAAACTTCAGACATGCACTGACATTGAGAAAAAAAAGTCATACCATTGGATAATGCTAAAAATTAATTATGTTCCTTGGATTTAATGTTGCTCAACTCTTGGAGAAGATGTAATATTGAAGCAGCTATTTGCTTACTGGGATAGTAGCTAAACTTTCCCACAGCATAGTACGTCAGATCAGAAGATGTACACTGAGTGTTAAAATAGAATTGTACATGGAAGCACAACTTGTGATAGCTATACCAACATAAACTGCCAAACCAAAATACAAAATCTTTCAAAAGATATCTGTAAGAACTGCTTCTAAAATTCTTTAACCCCCTTATCCACTTTGATAATCCTATATAAAAAAGAGGTCATATGCAAATTGACCCTCACACCCTCATAATATGACCACCTCACATCATCACAAGATGGCTCCCCCCACATAATCACAAGATGGCTGCCACAAGATGGCCACCTCCACGTTGTCACAAGATGGCCAGCAGGGAAGGGCAGTTGGGGGCAACCAGGCCTGCAGGAGAGGGCAGTTGGGGGTGATCAGGCTGGGAGAGGAGCAGTTAGGTGTCAATCAGGCCAACAGAGGAGTGATTAGGAGGTGATGAGTCAGACAGACAGGTGATTGGTTAGGAGCCAGCAGTTCTGGGTTGGCGGAATGTCCCATTGAAGTGGGTGCAGGTTGATTGAGGGACATGCCCCCCATGTACAAATTTCGTGCACTGGGCCTGTAGTATAACATAAAGTGCAATTTTCACAAAGACATTTTCTTTGAGGTGGACTTTTGCCTTATGGTGAGCCTTCTTTCTTGAGAAATGGGGGCTTTGGTGTCCTTTTCACTGCAAGCCTACTGAGGAAGGCCTCAATGGTAGGTATTGGTTAGAAATGTGTTGCCTGAGATGTGCAGACTGACGCTTGACTTATGTCTCAGAAAGCAAAAACCACCTTCTGTAACAGGGAGTGAACACCCTATTCTGTTGATATGAGTCTAACTAACAATAGACTAGAACCTAAAATAAGAGTGTACTAACAAAGCCCAAATTAATCTTGATGGATGTTCAACCCAGATTATTACTCCAACCTGATGTTTCTCTCTTAAAACTAGAGTTTACAAGTTAAAAGTTTATTTTCTAAGTATACTTTACTGGAATTAGCAGTTTCAGTCCCTGTGTGAGCCTGAGGAGCAGCCTGGCCGACTGCTCAGACACAGGAATCCAGACAGCAAACCCTAATCCGTGAAAACCCATACTGAGACCAGCGAGGACACTGCCTGCATGTCCATAACCCTCCTCTGATGTCTTTGTTCTGCTTTTCCACTCCCTTGTTATAAAACCTCTACCTACCCTGAATTGCTAAGATGGGTTCTTGAGGACATCAGTCCCCTCTCTTCTCAAGTTGCCAGCACTTTCCTTCTCAGGAGTTTGGCTTTGTGGTGGCAGGCAGCCAAGCTGAATTTGGGTTTGGTTTCCCTTTCAACTGGGGTATGCCTCCTACCAGGAAAATGGCTGATGAACTGTTTTGGATCTAAGAATTAAGACCGTTAAGATTCAAGAAATACTATTGTCATGAAGTAGTCTTTCACTCTATTTTCAGACTTAAGTTGTACAGATATTTCCCAGGAATGATGTCTCACAAATCAAGGTCCAGAAAGAAGCTGGAGGTGTAATTCCTGATCCTGAAGGTCTAGAACAGGCATCCATATCAGGGAACTTCGGGGGAGAAGGACTCGGTGAAAATCCCCATGCATCCCTAGGGAGAGTTCGCATTAGCCAGCTGCCAAGGTGGAAACCTTGGAAAAGATTGCAGGTAGAGATTGCTCACTCGCCTTACCTCCCCTCCTCCCCTCTATCCTGAATATAATAAAGAAATTTTGAAGCTAGCTGTGGAGGACCTAAAACAACTCTGAGACAATCAGGGCAAAACAATCAAGTTTATTTGTGTGTTTTTTGTGGGTTTTTTGACATTCCAATTACTAAAGTATGACAGCTCTTCCTTCACTGTGAACTAAATTGTCTTGAAAGACTTACCTGTAAACAGGCATGAAAAAAGGGAACCCTTAAAAGTTTTCATACAGTGCCAAGAAATTTTTACCCTAACTGAATACATCTTAAAGGGATAATAGCAGGGAAGAGGGAGGGAGGTGTGTGTGTGTGTGTGTGTGTGTGTGTGTGTGTGTTATTATGTCATGAGTTCTGCTTATTCAGGATGATTATAATATAATTTTTAAAGGAAAAGCATTTTGTCGAATTGAAAATATATTGTAGTTTACTAAAAATAATACTCTGTGTTTCTAAACTATAATACTAAAATGTTAATTATTTACATTATAAAGTTCCAAAAATTATTATTTATTAAAAGTTATTTTAATAAATGGCAGGGCTTGGAGGTAACTGGAATTTCCAACCAGAATAAATAATATTAATCTTTTGTTCTTAATTATTTCAGTTCAACCAATTATAAGCATCTGAGAAGGAAGACTATGTCAAACATGTTTGTACTTCTAAGACTAGCATGATACCTGACAAAATATACCTCCCTTGAATGTTTAGTAATTGATTCACTTGCTGGAGGCAAGTGAATTACTATTCAAATATTCTAGTTGTTAAAAGCTCACATTTCTGGTTTGCCTATATGCTACAAAAGAGGTTGTTATTATCTCCAATATTAAAAAAAAAAAAAAAGGAAAATTGATGCTCAGAAAGTTTAGTTTCTCCCCAATCCACACTACTAGGAAAGCAATAAATGGAAATTAGTCTGATCCACTACACTCTATTAATCAGAGTGAGCGAGTTAATTCAGTTACAAACAATCATATTTTCTAAATGAAATTAATTAAAACAAAATCAAGTCATCTGTATATTATCTAAACTAGGTAATTTTACAAAAATCCTTGATTTAAAAAAAGAAAACAAAACACTAAAATGTCTTAGAACATTCCAATTTGGTTGTTTGAAACAAACAAGTTCTGATTTATATGATTTGTTACAAAACTGGAAAATGCTGGAACTTATTTGTCTTGAAATTACAAGATAGAAAGTGTCTGCATTCATTGATTCATTAGGTATTTGTGGGGTTGACTCTGTGCCCAGCACTGCCATAGGCCATAGGCTCTGGAGATTAATCTGTAAACAAAACAATGTCTCTATTCTTATGTAATTTATCTTTATAATAGAGAAGCTGACAATAATCACAAACAAATTGGTTTTAGGTAGTATGAGACTTACCAAATGCCTTCTATGTAGTAAGCATTTTCTAAAACAAAATCATTTTAAAATGTGTTTTGAAGCAAGTACTTATACAAAGATTGGGAGGCAGAGGGGTGCTCATTTGTTGACTACATTTCTCACTGACTGAGAGACAAGCACAATAAAAATAGTAGTACTTCCACAGCATCAATAGATAAAAAGATACTCTTCAATACCTTTAGCAGCAATATCTTAAAACACCACAAGATGGAGACATTACTCTATAAAAACAAATCTTTGGGTCAAATAGTATATAAAGTTTCCTAAAGCAAAAAATGGAAGGCTTTTTTGTTTATTTATTTTTTGTTTACTCTTTTAAAAATAGAAAGTTGGGAATTTGAGAATACTTAACTGTTGAAATTATATTAAGAGCAATTTTCCAAATTAATATTTTTAAAATCTATGAAATATTTCTATGTAGCAGTATAAATAAAGGAATCACCCAAAGCGTTGGCAAACATTGAGGTTTCACCCTTAAAATTCTTGAATTCTTGACCTAAAATGATAATATCTTATCTGTTATGTTTACACACAATATTTTGTTCTGCAGGAGTTTCACCACTTGGACTTCCCTTGGCTGGCCCTTATTACAAATTTCAGAATGGTTATATATCAAAATAATTTAAAAATGTTTTTATACTAAGAGATATTTCATTGGTGGTTTTTTTCATCATAGTAAACAGATGACTTGTTTCATGGCTGACATAACTTTCAACAACTATAAATTGAAACTATAATAGCAACATATTCTGAAGTAATCACATATGTCTTCTCTACGCATCAGATTTTATTTTTGCTTGTTTATCAGATGGTCTGTTGTCAACTCTATATTCTCTTCACTACTTACCTTCTCCTCCAAATCACATGAGAATCCCTTTCAAGGTACCTACCCTAAGTCAAGATCTGACAATGAGAGACTGGCTTTTGAGATTAGAAAGTCAGAAGGAAAAGAGAAGCTCTTATTTTATGATGGCGCTTTCAAGCACAGATGTGAGCAAGTAGCAGATATGATGTTGCAGTGATTTCCAGAATTAATTTCTGTAAACCATCCATTGCAGTGCTAGGGCACCTGGGATCAACAGGTTTTCTTGAAATTGTTCAATTTGAGAACATCTAAATGAGCTTCTGCAAATTATCCATTTGGGTTGAGATCATTCACTGCAATGTGATTTTTGTAGCCTCTGGCAGCATTTATTATGAACTTTATTTCTCAGTCCAATTCAATTAATGTACAAACCTCTAATCTCTGTTTAAAAATTAGTATATTTGGAAAACACAAGAGTGGCAAATGCTTTCGTAATTTGACCAGAATTATACACTCTTATAAATTCCCCCCAAGATGAAATGATAACAGAGCAGGTGAAACTATGTCTACATTTGCATTACCAACCTTTGGTGCATAAGTACATATATTCAGAAGTATAATTATATTAATCACAACCTACCTTTCCATTCAGAAAGAAAAAAGGGGGCACATATTAGTCATAGCAATTGTGAATTCCTGCTGGCAATTTTGCAAGAAAGCTTGTCCTGAAGATAAACAATGTTCTTAGGCAGTTAGCTAGAACCAGCTTCCCAATTCCTTGTTCTTCTGATTTCAGTATCTGAGTATTCCTTTCATTTCTTTCATCTCTTTAGCCACATCTGAAAAGCAAGGCTTGTTTCCAGTGGAAATGTAAGAAACCTAAGGCCATCACACATCTTGAAGAGCCTCACTCTCTTAATTCAGGCTGGATGCACTCTGTCAGTATAATCCTCTCAATGCATTGGCCTTCTGGCCATTATATTCTAATTAACTACCTGTTGCTAGGATGCCAATAGCAACAGCCACAATTATTTTCAAGACAAGGCTCTGTCTAAAAATACCAGGCTTTCTTGGGGTGCCAAACACTTAAGTCTTTTTTCTCTGAACCATCTCCTGCAATGAACACATTTTCAGTCTTGCTGTAGTTGAGCCTTGGTTGCTGTTGGTGTCACTGGGAGGAATTGCCCTCCAGGCCAATTGGCTGTGAGGATCAGCTGCGACTACAGTGGGAGAGTTGCTGTGCAGGAGACACCCTTATAGAGCAGGACTTGCTTCATTGAGGCTTTGGTGCTCACTGAGTCTGCCCCTTGAGTGTGTTGCTTATGGATGTGTGGAATTCTAATCTGGTATAATCTAACACTTAACACTAGGTACACTGGCTCTTGGAACTCCAGGGAGGTGCAAAGTCAGCCACAGCAGAGGGCCACCCAGCAGAAGCTACAGAGAGATCTGCAGATTCCTCCTCTTTGTTTTGGGTTTGGAAGTGCCCAGAAGAGGCCCAGCTGTGAAGCAAGGCAGGCTGGTGCTGGTGCTGGGTCTTTGGCCTTTTACTGATAGGTTTCAGGCTCCCTGACCCAGCTGCAGCTTCTTTGAAGTTTTTAAGAATAGACCATTCATATGCAAAAAAAAGCTGCTGCAGGCAGCTTGGGTTGGATTGTAAATTGGATGAGGAGGGTCTTAGGGAATCACCCGCTGCCAATCAGCCTGTATGGGAGGTCCCAGCACAGGAAAATTTATCCTTACAAGCACTTCCATCTGGGGGAAAGCCACCCCCAAGTTCCTGCCCTGATGCCAGACAAATGTTTCCCCCAGAGCCTCGCCCTGGTGCTGTAGCTCAGAGGAAGCAGGTCTTGTAAGTTCATTTCATGATGCCGGCCTTTTAAGAGGAACAGTTGGGACTCCAGCAGCCTCTGTGTCACTGAGCCCCATCCACACTGGTTTTTATATCATGTAGTTCTTACTGCTCTTAGGAACTTGTTTTCCCAGCTCTGGGACCCTGGGCTGGGGGTCTGGTATGGGGATGAAGCCCCTTGCTCCTCTGGACATCTCCCGACCAATAAAAAAGCAGCAGATGTGGTTGGTGGACCAGTGTGTTCCTCACCTCCACACCTCCTACCAGTCTCAATGTGCTTTCTTCTTTACTTCTCTGTTGTAGTACTTCTCTTTAGCCAGCTTTCCGGTGGTTCTGGATGATGGTTGTTTATTTTAGTCGTAATTTTGATGTAGTTGTGGGCGTTTACCTATGCCACCCTCTTGGTTCCTCTTCACTGTAAAAGGTTTTATAGACACACTTTGAATTGGATTTTGCTTGTAGGTTGTGTTTGCTGTTGTTGTTGTTTTGTGTGTTTTAATCCCCACCCTAAGATATTTTTCCATTGATTTTTAGAGAGAGTGGAAGAGAGAAGGAAAGAGAGAGAAATATTGATGTGAGAGAAACACATGGATTGGTTGCCTCCTGCATGCTCTCTGACCAGGGCCAGCAATGAGAAGGAGCCTGCAACAAAACCAAGGTATGTACCCTTGACCAGAATAAAACCTGGGACCGTTCTGTCTGCAGGCTAATGCTCTGTGCAATGAGCTAAACTAGCTAGAACTGTATGTTGTGTTTTAATTGGTCTTTGTTACTCAGAGCAGTTTGAAATTAATCTTTTACTGTTTGGATACTAGGAGGAAGTGTATTATTCAGCAATGCAGAGATATCTTTAATGAATTGTATTTTCTAACTATGTGATGCTAGTATGTGAGACTAAGGTTGAAGCATTTCTTCCTTTCAAATATATATCTGTAATAATAAAAGCATAATATGCTAATTAGACCTTCTGGATGACCTTCCGTGTGTGAAGCAGGGGCTGCAAGGGAAGCCCGGGTCCTGGGTGCCAGAGGGAAGCTGGGGCCAGCAGCCAGGGGAAGGAAGACATATTTCATGCATCGGGCCTCTAGTATATGTATATTTCTGGAAAGAAAAAAATCACAGAAAATAAGAGTTGTCAAAGGTAAATAATTAAACTCAAAATTATTTATTATGTCATAAATATTTAAGTATTGAGTGATGGACTGTGGACTGTACAGTAATGTTGAAGAGGTCAGGAAGGTAGTAAGAGCTGTCTATTGGATATAATTTTGAAAGACAAATTGCTGTGCATTCAGATACATTTTAATGAAAGAAAGACAGGAAAATTATATCAGTTGCCCTGTGTAAAGTATATCTTAGAGTATGCAGGCTAATTATTATTGGAACTGGTATATCCCTACTTGTTTAATATGTATATATCTTTATGTTTGATTCAATGTGCTTTAATTGTGTAACATAAAATAAACTCAAGTGGTATTATTGAAATAATTTTTATTCAAATTATTTTTATATTGCCTCCCACACTTCACAACAGTTAACGCCAGGCCAGATATGAAGTAGAAGTGTTAAAAAAAAAAAGTAATTTCTTTTAATTCAGTATCATACTGAATTGAAGACAGGAGAGATCCCTCTTATCAAAATTTGATTATTTTAATGTTGACTTGTGTATAAAGGAGTGGCAGGAAAAGTAGAGTTTAAAATTTGAAACCTGATCTTTTTAGAAGCTAAATTAGCCCTAAACTCAAAATTATTTAATATATTGTAAATATTTTTTTAATGACAAAATTTTGAGAAAATAAGCTATTCCAAGTCAATGATCGGCAAATTTATTAGTCAACAGAGCCAAATATCAACAGTACAATGATTGAAATTTCTTTTGAGAGCCAAATTTTTTAAACTTAGACTTCTTCTAACGCCATTTCTTCAAAATAGACTCACCCAGGCCGTGGTATTTTGTGGAAGAGCCACATTGAAGGGGCCAAAGAGCCGCATGTGGCTCCCAAGCTGTGGTTTGCTGACCACTGTTCTAGGGAAATGCTAGCACTCTATGGAGTTTTTGCTCTATAATGTTCTTCAAACAATCTAGATACAATAAATTTGAGAAATTAGCATTTCCACAGTGAAAGACTATTGTGTCATCTCCTTGATATGCTATGAAGTAAATTCACAACACGGAGTTTTGATGGATGGGCTAGATACTGAAGGTACAACATAATGAAATTACAAGTTCCGTGCTTTAGTTATCAGTCCTTAACAAGACAGACAACACATTGATTTATTAACTTCAACCAGGTGGAAAGATAGAGTGGGGGGATATTGGAAAAAAGAAATGTCAGGACTTCAAGTTATAAGATACAGATACTTATGAATGAGCCAAGATATCCTCAAGTACATAATTTAGAGGAAAAATGATAGCTATCTAAGCAAGGAAAGGAAATTGCTATTTACCATGAAGATAGAGATGCATAATGTCTTTTAATCAGTACATAAAATGCTATTGATACAAATGGCATGGCTACATTCAATTCAATTCAGCCTTTATTAAGAAACTATTGAGACAGGCATTGTAAAGGGGACTGGGGACACATAGATAAAGAGTTAGACTGAGGGTTGCTAAAAACTCCTCCCAGCTAAATAAAGAGGAGAGGCAAGAAAACGAATAAACCTTAAAGATTTAGAAGGATGGCATAATTGAATATATACTTAGAATCAATAATAGAGTAAAAATATTGTTTTTAAATCTAGGAATCATTAAACCTTCCTGGATGAAATGATATCTGCCCTGGATTTGAGCACAGAGGGAAAAGCTGTGTCTCTGCAAGAACAGCATAGGACAGGTTAGTGAGTGCAGGCAGCATGGTGGCCCCACTCTGCTAGGGAAGCCCAGGTCACAGATGCCAGAGGGAAGCGATTGTTGAGGACTCTGTACTAACATTTGACCATGATCTTGAGTAAGATAACTTCTCTGAGCTTTGGTCACATTCTCTGTAAGGAACAGATTGCAATCCTTACTTGTACAATAGTGATAAGGTTTAAAATATATAAGTAATAAAAAAATAGTAAATAATAAATTATAATAACCCTAACCATAATTCATCTAGCATTTAATATACTAAAAATTAAAATGAACACTTTTTATGCATAATCACATTTAGTTTCAAGCACCACACTGCTATGCTATATATTATTATCGAGTTATAAACCGAGGCTTAGGAAAATTGGGCAATCTTTACAATATTATGGCACTTAAGGGGAAGCACCATTTGAATGAACAATTCTTTGAAATTTCTTTTTCTTAAGAAAAAATCCAAAATGATAATCCAATGATAAGCCCTGCACAATCTTTTCTGCCTGTTTTCCCAGCCCCATCTCCCCATCCTCTCCTTATTCTCCACATATCAGCCTGACTGCCCAATTCATTTCTCAAGTAGGCCAAGCCCTTCAACTTACCTACTGTTTTCCTGAAATGCTGATCTCTTCTTCTTTGCCTAGCTAATCACTCTTATTCTTTAATTCTTACTTTCAAGACATTTTCCCTCTCCTTGCAAATTTCACCAGATATATTTATTGAAATAATTTGGGATGAAACTCTCTATTTCCACTGTATCATACTTACTTAACTCCAAATAAAATCAATTTCAGTCATTAATTGTTAAATATCAGCACCACCACCAACACGACCGTGATTCCTTTGAAACATTTCCATCTTACTGGCCACTGAGTCTGTAGCACCTAGCATAGTCCTTTATGCATTACAGAGGTTCAAAAGCTATTTGTTGAATAAATGAATGCTTGAAAAGACCCAAACATGTCTAATCCCAAAAGCCCTTCTCTTAAACCTCAAAAGTAACTAAATACTAATACTTGTAAGTCATTATTACTGTAAAGTTTAATGTTTGCAAACTGGTAGAAATATGGTTTCATTGGCAAACACCAAAGAAGGAGAAACATAGAGAGAAATAAAAAGAGATCAGACGATGGAAATGGTGCCATAAATTAAATCTGCTGACAGCAGAGGTGGTAGTTAAAAGTAGTGTGGTTCAGAAGCAGTGGAGGCTTTCAGAAATAAGGACAAGGGGAAAAAAAATAACCCAGCAATGAGTAACCGAATGTTACTCTGCGTCCAGACATCTGTGTACAGAAGCAAAGTAAAAAGCCTCTAAGAGAATCAGTGTTCTATGACAAAGACAAATCAGTAAGATTTCTGTGATACTTGATATGTGGAGTGGAGAGAAGGAAGATGAAGAGGTGGCAGAAATGACCTGCTCTGCCTTTTGGGGGTGTATGATGTATTACTAGGAAATAAATATACATCAGGATCTTTTCAATAAACTAAGCTACAGGGCCTCTCCTGTACTCATTTTTCTCACTCTGTACCTAAAGTTATAAAAATGTTTATAATGGTATGTCTGAGCTATCCAGAAAATGTATGTGGATGTGTGTGTAACATATATTTTTTTCTATAGGCCTGAATTTTTTAGGCTGATGTTCAATTATATTATGTTGAATAGGTTGAAAAGTCTAAAGCACATCTTACCTAATAGACAAACATGTAGATTGACCATACCTTTGCTACACCGATAGCCAGTCAGAATGATTATGTAAATTAACCCCAAAAATATGGTGGTTAATTTGCATACATAGGCACTCAGTGCCTGTGTCCCAGGAACATCCTGGCACCCAGAAACATCCCGGCATCACATGAGGTAAGTCCATGTAGGCCCAGAGTAGCCTAGGAAGGGCCTGAGCCAGGGAGCTCCTGAGCAGGGCCAAGCCTGCAATCAGAATGAGGGGCCAGGAGCAGAGCCTGCGATGGATTGCAGGGAGCTGGGGGGGTTCTCTGCCAGAGGCTTTTGGCCTGGGCAGACCCAGGCAGGGGTGGAGCCGGAAATCAGAGGGAGCTGGAGGGCCCCTGCCCAGGCCTAAAGCTTCTGGCCAAAGCTCCAAAGCTTTAGGCCTGGGCACAGACCAGCCTGGGATTGGTGTGAACTATAGAGGAAACACCTTTTCTGACTGCATATTGTCTAAGCTTCCCATATGCCACTGGTAATATTCTTAGTAACTTGAGTAATAAAATCCAAAAAGTAGTGATCTAGGGTTTTTCCACCACACTCCTGGAAAAAAAAACAAACAAACAAAAAACGCAAAGGTCCGCTGCTAGAGGGCTAAGAAATGTCATATCCTGCCCTAGCCAGTTTGACTCAGTGAATAATACCTCAGCCTGCCAACAGCAGGGTCTGGGTTCAATCCTGATCAAGGGCATGTACCTAGGTTGCAGGCTCCTCCCTGGCTAGGGCCCAGATCAGGGCTCATGCAAGAAGCAACCAATCAAAGTGTTCCTCTCACTTTGATGTTTCTCTCTGTCTTTCCCTTTCTCTTCCACATTCTCTAAAGTCAATGGAAACATATCCTCAGGTGAGGATAAAAAAAAAAAAAAAAGTAGACAGAAAGAAAGGAAGGAAGGAAGGAAGGAAGGAAGGAAGGAAGGAAGGAAGGAAGGAAGGAAGGAAGGAAAAAGAAAGAAAGAGAGAGAGAGAGAGAGAGAGAGAGAGAGAGAGAGAGAGAGAGAGAGAGAGAGAGAAAGAAAGAAAGAAAGAAAGAAAGAAAGAAAGAAAGAAAGAAAGAAAGAAAGAAAGGAAGGAAGGAAGGAAGAAATGAATATCCTATGAAAGACACATCTTGAAAATGCCTAAAGAAAGTTGTCATTTTTTTCTTGGTGAGGTTACTGGAGTCCATGCTGATGAAAACACCTTGGTGGCTGTAGTGACTGGCAGTGGCTGCAGCAGCGGGGTGATGGGGCTGGTGCCTTCCTTTGATCAGCCTGGTTGCCTCCCACAAAGGGAGGCCAGACTTCTGCTTATGCCCACTCCTCAGCTGTCAGTAGGACATCCCCTGAGGACTTCCAGTATGTGAGATGGGGCAGGTTGGGCTGAGGGACACCCCACCCACAGTGACGAATTTTATGCACCAGGCCCTTAGTACCGTGTTTTCCTGAAAATAAGACATCCTCTGAAAATGGAAAGATAAGACATCCCCTGAAAATAAGACCTAGCACAACTTTGGGAGTAAAAATTAATATAAGACACTGTCTTATTTTTGGGGAAGTATATATTTGGGAAAGAAGTATTTTTAAATGAAAATTAAAAACAGGGTAGTATATATTTGGGAAAGAAGTATTTTTAAATGAAAATTTAAAAAATTCTGATTCTCAAATTTCAATGAACTTTTAGAAACTCTTATCAGGTATTTTTAAAACTGAGCTCACCAGGGACGCACTTTAGGGGGACCCACACTTAATAGCTGTGACTTTCCTGATTTTCAGGGTGATCTAGAGAAGACAAAGCCACTCTGTCTTAAGGAAATCAAAGGAGATATCTTGAATTTCCAGTGCTCACCAACACTCTTAGAAACATTGACTGGAGCAGTGTAAGTCCAACCAAGGAAATAAACTTAGACTTAGGATAATGCAAGTTACACTCATCTGACTGGGGAAGTCCTTTCAATCCAGGTTCTTTAATCAGTGACCCCTGTCACTTCTCCACTTCTGCAGATTTTGACTCTTTTCCACAATCAACCTCCTCTTTTTATTCTTCTTTTTCTTTACACTTAGAGTCCTCCAGAAGTTACTGTCTTGCTGGCACCACTACCCAGAGTTTATGCTGGTACCAAAGCACAAGGTTTAAACTGAAGAAAGTTTAGATAAAAAGAACACTACAGGCAGAAGTTACACATTGTTTTTCTGAATTCATATTATGATTTGAGCCCATATGCAGACTATCTCATTTACACATGGAAAGGTTTATTTGTTGTGAGTTACTTTCTATTGAAGAGGATGCTGTAAAGTCAAAAAAATTAAATAACTTGATCAAACTCCTTCAAACAAAAATACAAAGTATTAGGATTTAAATACAGGTTGCTGGTCAGCAAGGTCTATTTACATTTTTTCCAACCTGAAAAATATAGAACATTTAAAAACACAAGCCTTTGGGAAAACTACAAGTATTGCTTCATATAATTACTCTTTAACCAGTTTCATATTTATCTTACGTAAGCTTATCAGCAGATATTCTTGAGAATTGATGTATTTGAGAACATGTCAAGAAATTTTTCAAAATAATATTTGAAAATAATTATAAACTTCTTGACAGTTTAGTAACCAGTTTTTTTCTCTTGAAAATAATTATATACATTTCAAATAAAATATAAAGTATGCAATTATGTGATCATGATCTCTCATTAACTTATTTAATAATCAAAAGAGGGAACAAAATAGCAAAAGTGAAAAACGTATATTTTTAAAAAGATATTCATTACAATGACATTTTATCCATCTGAAAGGTCTATGTATAAATTCCAATCACCACTTAAGTATTCTGAAAAATAACTTTATAGTGGAGTTTTCTGTTTTATGCAATAGAAGTTTATATCTCTATTCATGCCCACTGATTATATAGCTATCTTAGCATTATACCTAAAATAATTATTAACATTTATGTTGTATTCCAAATATCATATGTTCCTGTTGAATTATATGATGTACCATAAAAACTTTATTTATTTCTAGTTGATGCTTAGTTAGTAATATTTCCTAAAACATTGATTCTCTATAATAAACATGTTAGTGTCTAAATGGAAGAAATCACTATCAGTATACCTCTACTTCCAAAATCTGACTCCCACTGTAAAAAGGAATCTCCTTTTATAAATGATAATTTTAAAGTATGGATCTTCTTAAAGTAAGTTTTTTATAATTTAAAAAAAATATTTTGCCAGAACCAGTTTGACTCAGTGGATAGAACATCAGCCTGTGGACTGAAGGGTCCCAGGTTCGATTCCGGTCAAGGCCATGTACCTTGGTTGCAGGCACATCCCCGGTGGGAGGTGTGCAGGAGGCAGCTGATCAATGTTTCTTTCTCATCGATGTTTTTAACTCTCTATCCTTCTCTCTTTCTCTCTGCAAAAAATCAATAAAATATATTTTCTTAAATATATTTTTTTTATTTTTCTTTTCTACTCAGTTTTCCAGAAACATGTGATATACGTCAGGCACTTATTCATAAAGGTATCACCCTAGGTAGTTGCTTTTAGCATCTGTTTGTTATAAAGTTCAGTATACCCTCAAGACACACCATTCATAAACACTGAACATAAGAAACACTGTTCATATTAAATTGGGTTGCATGAATAATACAGAAATCATGAATTTAAATTATTACTTGCATTCAGAGAAAATGGTAGTATTTCAGCCTTGAAATAAGAACCCACTTTATTTCCAGAAGCTGAAGTTATTAAGTTGTAAATCAGGCCAGACCAGACCTGGACTCTGAGCTATTCCTTATCCTCAAAGCACTCTAAGGTATAGCTCCTTCAAAAGAATGTTAAGTTTCCTTTTGCAAGAGACTGAAAACCTTTCAAATGGTTTGTTTTGCATTTTCTTATTTTTGTAAATAGGCAGGATAAAATATGTAGCAGATGCTGAAATATGCACCTGACCTAAAATATGTGAGTAGATGGATTCATGAACTGCCGTCAAGCACTATAGTAGTAATTCAGTGCAGCTTCAGGGCAAATATTCTTTTTTAATGAAGTTACCTAATTGAAACAATTTTTTTTCTCTTCCTTACATGTTCCCACTGTGCCTTTTGCTATCTTGGAACTAGAACAGTACAGGATTTTATGAGCTGTATTTATAAGAAGTCAATGTGAGAAGACGGAGTGAAGCTACAGTGACAGGGACTGGGACCATGATCGGGGGAGGGAATAGAAACAGAAACCCAACTAGATGAAGTTACTAAGGCACCCCAACTGGGCAGAAAAAGAAGGGCAAGCTCTAGGGAGGCACATGCTTTAAAATGTATGAATGTTGCTAAGACAGGCAGCGTACAGATAACCAATGACAAGGCTGTCGGGGGTATAAACCAATCCCAAGGATGTTCCTAAGACACAATTCTTTGAAAGGACCAATCAGGAGCTAACAAACAAATATACAAAAAAGCCCCTATGCTTCCTCTTCTCACTCCCTGGCGATTTTGGAGTGGATGGCAGGAGACATGCTCCCCTGTGCCCATGTGGCTGAGGGCCACGTGGGCCTCCACACATGGACTGCTAGACTTTAATTAGCTTGGATGCTGGACTACTCCCAACTGTACAATGGAAAGGAAGCTTTGGACACTGTCCTGCTCCTGGAACCCTAACCACCTTTTCCAGGACTGGCTGCTCCCAATAAACTTTGGTTCCCTAACTGTTTTAGTCCATGACTTCATTCTTCAATTTCGACAGACAATGAACTCAGACTCAAAACCCCACATTTTGGTTTCAATCGGGATTTGGAAATATAAATGTTAGATCTATTGTTTATTTTGTTAACCCTGACCAATAACAAGCAGGGCTTTTTCTCTTTTCGGTCTGAATTGAAAGAATTGTTTAACAGTTCAGTTCGGTGTCAGAAAATGAAGAACACTGGTGCTGTTCAAGGTCAGAGCAACCTGAATTTTGATTACCAATTTTTTGTATGCTCGCAATAGGTCCAATGCAACCTGTCCTCCCCTTCAATTTCTGAAATGAGATGTAATGGTGAAATCCCCTGCAATGGATTGGTGAGGGCAAGATTGTGAGAAAGAGAATGCAACAAGGTGGGTGTCAATTCCCTATAATTTCTCAGAGCACAGCTGATTAAAAATAATTTTTTATTTTGCTTAATTTAAGATCTACATGTTACAGCAACTGAAATTAGATTCTAATTAGTGTGCTTATTTATCCTGTATACATTATGTAGATACTAGAGGCCTGGTGTATGAATTGGGTACGGGGCCCTAATCAGGACCAATTGGGCCAAGCATGCTGGGCGGGGAGAGGACACAGGAGGTTAGCTGGCTGGCCCCGACCCTGCTCAAACTCCTGGTCCAAAGGACAATTTGCATATTAGCCTTTTATTATATTGAATATACAATAGTACAATAGGAGATATCCTATCACCACATTATAACATCATTGTAACAAACTACATTTAGAAATGTAAAAATGGAAGAAAGGAACGTGCTTAGGAACTGTTAATAATCATTTTAAAGGGAGATACGGGATTGAATAAAGGGGTCATAATAGAGAAGAATGGAGAAAAGAAAACAGATTCTGAACAATTTCTAGAGTGTGGATATAAGAGCTCTGTTTTAAAAAAGTTAAGTATGAGATACCGAACTGTCATACAAATGAAGTCTCACAATTAGCTGTGAAAATCATAGATGAGCATTCAGTGTTGGATTTAATTTTGACAGTCATCAGCCTATAAACAGACATTATTTTATTCTATATTTTTTATTGATATTTAGAGAGAGAAACATCAATTTGTTGTTCCACTTATTTATGCATTCATTGGTTGATTCCTATATGTGCCCTGACTTGGGATCTAAAATAGAGCTATTTGTTTAAAGTCTGAACATAATGATGTATTCTATCATTATAGCATATAAAAAAATAAAGTTCATGAAGGCAGTATCACAAGAAATGGTATGGCAGAATTAAGAATACTGTGGAATAAGGTACCTTCATTACATATAAGGTAGTACAGTGGCATTTTAAGATGGACTTAGATTAGTTTAAAGTATATATTGTAAATGCTAGAGGATCCATTAAAATGTTTTAAGTATAATTGATATATACTTACAAGAGGGGAGATAAAGTAAGATCATTTAAATTGCTCAAGTAAAATCAGAAAAGGCAGAATATGAAAAGATACAAATAAAATAGTTACAAAAGTGGTGGATTTTAATCCAAGCATAAGTAATCACTTTACCTTTGAATGGCCTAAATACACCAATTAAAAGGCAGAATATTAGAATGGATTTAAAAACTAAACATTATGTTGTGAATAAGAAACTCACTTTATAAAAGATTTGTTTCTTCTAATGTAAGATAGTCAATAAAACCTAAAAGTATTGGTAAAATATTGGATAAAACTATATTTAGAAGATCTCGGAGTTTCAGTCCACAGATTATTTATTAACTACAAAGGAGAAAATGTTTGTCTATTTGTTTATTTTAATCCTCCTTTAATGAGTGAGGACATTTTTTTCTTTTGATTTTTATAGATTTGAGGAGAGGTGGGAGGGGGAGAAAAAGAGAGATAAACATCAACGTGAGAGAGACACGTTGATTGCTTACCTCCCACATGGGCCTAACCTGGGGAGGGAAAAGGGGACATAGGGATTGAACCTACAACCCAAGTTCATGCCTTGGCCTGTAATAGAACCCATGATTCTCGATGCATGAGCTGATGCTCTAACTACTGAGCCATGCTGGCCAAGGATGAATTTGGTTTTTTACAAAGGAGAGATCTAGGTGTTGCTCTTGGCATTGCCAATAGTGGAAAGATCCAACATCACGTGATTCCAGCAATGATAAAGTGGGAGGTACTCAACATCACCCATAGGGTGGTCTTGTCAAAAATATTTTACCTAAAACCCTAACCAGTTTGGCTCAGTGGATAGAGCGTCAACCTGTGTTCTGAAGGGTCCTGTATTTCATTCTAGTCAGGGGCGTATACCTCAATCACAGAATCCTCCCCCAGGAGGCAACCAATCAATGTGTTTATCTCACATGGATGTTTCTATCTTTCCGTCTTCCACTCTGTCTTAAAAATAAATAAATAAATAAAATAAATGGAAAAATATCCTTGGGTGAGGATTTAAAAAAATTGGATCTAAATCAAATCATAAAACATACTTATTAATACAAATTGTGGGTTAAAAGGCCTGGACTCAAAGAATCAAGTATGAAGAATAGCAGGGAATTCTAGGGCTTTTATAGAGAGAAGGGACATAACCTATTATAATTGATCAATCCTAACTAAATCCTCAATGGGGTTTTTAAAAAAACAAACAAACAACATAACAGACATTTTTACTACAACTGAGGAAATTCTGCATGTTGCATATATATTTTTGTTGGTGAGGAAATGATTCATGCTGAAATAATTAGGAGTGAAAAGTCTTGATGTCTGAAGCATTCAGTTAGAGAGAGAACTAGGGGGAAATGGAGCAGGTGGATAGAATATTAATAAGTGGTCAACGTTGGTGATGGGTGTACAGGTTTGTATTTTACTGTTCATTTTCAACTTTTCTGAGCATTTGAAAGTTTTCACAATAAAAAAAAATAACTTTTTAAAGTTGAAAGCAGACCTCTAAATTGAAGAAGCATGTTTTTATCTTTGAAAGCTGATTTCTCATTTAAATGAATTTGACACAGGTCCAAACTAATTATCAAAGCATAAGCCTTTTGAATGATGCCATTAATTGAAATTCAGAGCTGTGATACTAACTATTCAGAGTGAAGTGGTTACATTGTGAGCAACTTGCTTTTTTCACAGGGTCTAATCCATATTATTTAGGGTGAGGATTTTTTAATTGAAAACATCAAGGTTTCATTTAATTGTGTAAATCATTCCCTTGGCTTTAGAAACTCTAACAAAATAGATGCAAAAAAAATAATTACAATATTCAGAATCAACCACTAACAGCAGGATGCATGCATCAGAAAATTAGCATTTTCATCTAATCATTCTAGTGACACCGGCTAATTTCAAACAGACCTTAGACACAGACATTACTTTTCAAAGCATCCTTATGCAAACCCTTAATTCACACTGAGCCTTGTTACAACATTTGGAATCAGTTAAAGTTCTAAAAGAGATTATCCTTACTTCTCAAAAATAAATTAGGAGCATCATGGCTTGTTTACTTCAAATCCATATTTACCAAGAAAGCTAATACTATGCAAAGCAGATGTTATTTGCCTTCGCTCTTCAGACTGGGGATACTTCCAAAGGATGAGTGATCTCAAATTGCTCAATAGCATTCATTTAAGTGAAATATTGTCAGAACATATTTCTTTTCTCTCTTCTCTTTCCATTCTCACAAGCATTAAATAAAATGGTTTTGTTATAGGAAGAAATTTGTGCAGTTTTCTAAGTGTAGTGTGAGGGTAGAGCTTGAATTTTTCTGACAATCTCTCAAATAGTCCTTTCCCTAATTTGCTGCCTACAAAAACAAGTTCATCACTTTTTTTTTTTTTTACTTTTTTTCCCTTTTTTTTTTTTGTATTCCCAATGATTGTCATTTCATTAGCTACTTGATAAACATGCATTATTAAGAATGAATTCTGTACATGAAATACTTTTCTCAATAGACTGCACCTCCTTCTTTTAATCTCTTTATGGGTAAAAATTATCTTGATTGGTTCATGAATCCTTCAATGTCTCCTTCAATAAATATGTATCAAAACCCTACTGCATGTCAGCTCCTATGTTAGCTTCTGGGTTTACAAAAATCATCAAGGCATGTCTTGTGCCCTTTATGGAATCTTAAATATGGGGGGAAACATGAAAATAGATAATAAAAAAGACACATTATACTAGCGATAAAGTCATTATTTGCAAAAAGTCATAAGAACGAATCCACTGCAAAAAAAATAATAATAATAATTGAAGCCAAGATCACATGTCTTTTCCCTGCTCTATTTAAAGTTGAAAAAGTGTCTACTTCAATGTCCAAAATTGAGTTTATTATCATTCCTCTTCTTTTCACCTTATATTTTACTTCTCTAAATGCCATCCCCTCCAGGTACCCACATAAGCTATAAACTCGGAACCCATCTTTGGTTCTTCACTCCCCCATTTGCAATCACTCCTGGTCCTATATATCAGTCTTATTAATCCCTGGCAATTCTATCTTCTTCTTTACATACCATTGTTGCTGTTTGAGTTCAGGTTTCATAATTTCTCATTTGGACTATTGCAACAATATATTAGCTTGTCTCCCTGACTCCAGTCATTCCTCAGCAACCCATTCTCCATACAATGAGAATGCTCTTTGTAAAATGAAAATCTTTCCAAGTGTCTCACATGTTCTAATCCTTTAGTTTCTCTACTGGCTTCACACAGAGACTAAAGTACCTAGAAAGTCTATATTCAAACCAGTGTTATCTGTCTCTGACTTGTCTCTCCAGCTCTAAGTGTCACTAACCAGCTCCTCCACTGCCAACAATATCACTGCCATTATCATCATCATTACTGCTACAAATACATATTAATTCAAAGCATATGGAAGTGCATACATTCCATTACCATCATGGATATAACTATAACAAGACATTATAAAGCTAGATTTAGATATTTTATTGATAAAATTTTAAAAAAATAATAATCAAAATAATGTAATTTATATAATTGTCTATATTCTAATTAATTTCTGAGAGGAGGTTAGTGACTGGAGAAACTTCAAGAAATTAACTAGAAAATCCAGTAAAAGAGAATTCTGATTTGTTCTGATAGGGCAACTGATGTGCTGTATGTTTCCCATTTTGTTTGTTTTACTTTTCATTAGAAATTAGCAATAAATGCCAAATTAATTTGCATCTGATCTTGAAGAATATAAACTTAAAACTTTGTTAATAAACAGGACTAAGTTCTGTGGATGGTCTTTTATGTAGAGAACACATTAAAGGTTTGGGATCAGAAATCTAAATTTTGGAGTCCCAGATTTACCACTTAGCAGTAATCTTAGGACATGTATAATATCTAAGTTTTAAGTGTCAGAAAATTACATAACAAATGCTTTTCTCAAAGAATAAAATAAGATTATGAAACCATACAGCATAGTGTTAGATTAATAGAAGTTCAGTAATTGCTATTGTCTCTATTTTTTTGTCTCCAAGCATTAAAATTTAATGTGGATATAATTATAATAATGATAATAATAGTAATCAATATGATTGAACATTTCTTATGTGCCATTTACTTCAGGGCTTTTAAAATATAATCTAATTTAATCCTTACAACAACCACGAGATGGATGAATCAGAAATGGACTAATTATAAAGAATTTTAAAAAGTATATTGCACATTTACATTTCTTTTTTTATTATATGTAGCTACAAAATTATAACTTGATTTTGAAAAATTGGTTATGTTCAGTAAAGTTAATTTCCAGTTTGTACATAAATCCACTTCTAACTGGAATATGATGAAAACAACTTTGCATTTTCAAGGTGTGGTTCTCATTAAGTGATGAGATATTGTAGGACAAATGTTCTCATTCCCAGAATGTAGGTTAAGAGATTTCTTTGTAGTCTAATTTTACAGACAGGCAGACTTATTCTCATAGTCTCTTTTAATGACTGAGGTGTGAAAGATCCTATCTTTATGTAGTAGTCTCAGTTTCAAACTCACCCTTTGTTCAGATTTAAGAACCAAGGCTCTTGAAAAGAAACAAACAACCTCAGACTAACAACATGGTTAATAAGCTAAGGTTATAGTCCTGCTTTCCAAGTTTCCTTCTGTTTCTCTGTTTCTTTTCTCTGTTGTCTATTCCCCGCATTCTCAACAGCCTTTTTTTTTTTTTTTTAATCATTTAGAGTTGTTTTTACTTTGTGGTGAGGAAAGCAATGCAATGAAAGAATATGTGTTTCACTTTTCTACTATTTATAACTAAGATATCTTGTATGGACTATTGCTGGTAACAGAAGACAAAAATAATTTTCCTTTTAAAATAGTTTGTACAGAAACCAGAACAGAAAAACAGGGACTCAGTGAGAGATAAAACCAGAATTGACATAATTTCTTTGCAAAATACTTAGTTTTATTTAAATTGTTATCCATTTATAGATTTATTTTCAAAACTATTTCATTGAAGCATAATAGACCTAAAGTCATACAGAAGAGTACTTAAATCAAAATTTAGAGTTCCCAATTAAATGAACTTATCTATCAAAATACCACCCAAAAGATAAATATCACCAAAATCCTGGAACACTTATAACTTTTAGAAATTCTATTTGATCACTTCCATGAAATGTATTGTCATTGCATGTTTTAATTCTACATGTATATTAGAACACATATAGAATTAAATTATTATAAATCTTATTGTTTTATACCATTATTACTCACTTAGACTTCCTAGATATTTATGCTTTCTATTACTCTTCATTAAATCCTATGTATTTGACTTGCCGTCTGCAATATTTTCCCCTTGCCTAAAGAGTGGCCTTTTCTTCTATGAATCTGAAACTGCTTTAAAAATTAATCTTAAAAAAATGGAGGTACTAAAATCTTGATTGGAGGAGTCCATAAAAGATACATGTACTGTCTAGCTGGTGTGGCTCAGTGGTTGAGCATCAATATATGAACCAGGAGGTCACAGTTCTATTCCAGGTCAGGGCACATGCCTGGGTTGCGGGTTCAGTCCCCAGTAGGGGATGTGCAGGAGGCAGCCAACCAACGATTCTCTCTCATCATTGATGTTTCTATTTCTCTCTCCCTTTCCCTTTTTTTCTAAAATCAATAAAAATATATTTTTAAAAAAGACATGTCCCTTCACTGACTTAATTTAAAATTAGCAGTTGAAGAAAGCATTTTTATGAGGCCATCTATCCAAGGCAGATTGTGGAGATATTTTTTTAGGGTTAGTCAGTTACTTGGGAAAAGGATTCTTCCATTTGCTTTCTGGGGAGTGGAAATAGGAAGGGGTGAACATGCATCAAGCTGCCTCTTGTCTAAGTACAAGAATTAATCATGTCTTTGCTAACTTGCACCAATGCAGAAAGATGGATGTTGAAGAGTCCATGAGTACTTATCAATCGACTCCAAAGAAATAAATTTTTTTCTCTCTGTGAATTGGGGAGAAAGAATTGGGGGGGAAGGGGTAGGAAACAAGAGATAGAATGACTCCTGTATAAGACTAAGATCTCCTGGTCCATATCTAATTATTATTTATCAGTTTTACTATACTCTTCTGCTTAGAGCTCTAATTCCCTATAAACCTTCTACTACCCCATGAATAAGATTCTGCTGTTTTAAATTTCTTCTTTCTGCTTGTACTACATACTTCTCAAAATAATTCCAGAAAAATATTATCTAAGTTCTTCTCTAGAACATTTTTTCCCCCTTCATTGGTATCTTTCTGTTTTTCAATTGTCTTTTGGTCTTCTTTTCTAGACCTGGTGACAAATAGATTTCATGACAAATACCACTTTCAAAAGACTGCAATGTCAGTTTGAAGGTCTGGGCAGAGAGAAGTTTGAAGGCCAATTCCAGCTTCACAGAAAAGAGTTGTGGAGTTGACTAGTAGTGTTCGCAATGGACAAGAGAATGGAGAGTCTGGTGCACATGCTGTTTGCTGACACTAATATAAACCTTTCACTCCAGACCACAAACACTTCTCAATGGAACCTTTCCCTGATTTTTATCTCCTAACAATGACACTGGCCCATTTATTTAACTAAAAACAACTTTCTTTGTCACAAAGTGGAAATACATGATATAACCTTCTCTATGGGACAGTTGCATCATGTGTAAACCGTAGGGCAATACTTCCCTATGGTTCCCATAGAATATTGTGAAGATCAAACGAACTAATATGTATAAAAAATGCCAGGAAAATTTCCATTTTGAAAAATTATTATATGATTTTTAAGGCAAAAATATGTTATTAGTCTTTATTTTTTACTAAGCAGTGTCTACAACAAAACTTTATATACAATAGATGTGCAATAAATGTGTTCGTTTCATTGAGATGTGCCATTCACTTCCTTTGCAAAATATTTTTATGATTGTTTTGATATGGAGATTGTGTGTGTGTTGGGAGGGGCTGTGTGGATGTTGTATGCATGTGTGTGTGTGTTCTGTGGTGTGTGTGTGTGTGTGTGTGTGTGTGTGTGTGTGTGTGTTGTATAGGCATCTAAAGCAGTGAAGGTCTATAAGTTCTCTAGGCCAAAATCAATAAATTATCATTTTGAAAAGTCACACATAATTGATAATGGTT
This sequence comes from Pipistrellus kuhlii, assembly GCF_014108245.1. Classification (NCBI taxonomy): domain Eukaryota; kingdom Metazoa; phylum Chordata; class Mammalia; order Chiroptera; family Vespertilionidae; genus Pipistrellus; species Pipistrellus kuhlii. The sequence continues at coordinate 23,292,863 of NW_023425529.1, forward strand.
CTTGGCATTTCTCTTTTGCACTGTAACCTTATGGGAAAGCAATTGTGTCTCTTCCGATCTAACAAATTATTTAATAAAATGTTCAGAACTCATGAGATAAATAATAATTAATGTTGATGAATTAGTCTGATGAAATATTCCCTAAATAGCATGCTGTAAGACTATAAAATATGGCTTGTTCTAAAGTTAAAAGTAAGAGCTGCTAGTTCATTAATCCCCCCACATTTGTTTCTCATCTTGGGGTGAAATGGTTTTCAGGACCATTAACCTATTTGGCAGAGTTCCACTTTATTATCCACCAGCTTCTATACCTGGATTTGTTGTAAAGCCATGCTCATTCCTTCAAGTTTATAGCATTTCTACCAGAATACTCACCTTAAGGCTTATGATAAAATATTAAAATGATAAAAACAAACTTTATAACTCATTATTTCATTGGAGAGCAAAAACCACATGCATATTTAAACTAAATATGACTATATTCCCAGATTCTCCCCAGCTCAAATCTGCTCCATTGTTCCTGCATTTCAAATAACTCATAATGAATCACACTTTATTCATCCATTCAAGCAAGAAGGCCTCTAATCATCCTCATTTTTCCTTCTCCTTGACTACCATACTCAGTCGTGTACTAAGTGTACTCCATTTTTACCTCTTATATGCCTTTGACTCCATTCTCTTCAACTCTACCATCACTGACTCAGGTCGTTATGACATTAGAAGACAATAGCCATCACATAACAACCACCCTTTCCCACGTTCACTATGGAACATTTTCTATTAATTCTTCAAGAGTTTCAAGGTAGCTGTTGAGAAAACATAATCTGCAGATGTTACTTGTTAGGATCAAAAAAGTTCAAAAATAAAATGAAATTTAAATGCTTTTTCCCTCCAGGGACCTCAGTCTCCACTATTCCCAAGTATCTTGTTCTGTCCTGATTCACACTTTTATATATTATCTGACAAACTTCTTCATGCCTCTTTTCCTTGTAGTGAAGAGGATAACAATAATCTTTGTAACATAAGATCACCATATTAAATTACTATAGATCAATGCCTAGTACTTAATAATTCTAATGATTGTTGGAAATAATACTAATAATATATTGTTGTTGTTATTATTATTATTATTATTATTAAACATTTGTCCTCTAATGTATCTTCTGATTTAAAATTTTTTCAATTTAGTTTGAACAGCAGTCCTGGTTTTCCAGACTATCCAGTTGCTCACAATATCTCCAAACAGAATTAATCATTTCCATCTCTGGGCTCAATTTGCACGGTATTCATGCTCATTTTTTATAGTACTTTATCCACTTTTTGTGTTGCATAACATTTGTCTATTTCCCCAGTTCCACTTACTAATGGACTTTTCTTATGCCCTCAATTTCTAAAGCAGCACCCTAATTTTAGGGAATCTAAAACTAAATAAACTTCACAGAAGAATTCAAATGTCAAATTATGAGATATTGGCTTGGAAAGATACACATTTGTTGAATCAATATTTACTTTTATTGGGAGGACTTTGGCCAATAATTTATTGATAGGATGAAGGAAATAGAAAATTACTTGGGTACATATGTACCTGCTTGGGTATCAGACCAGTGTAGCTGTTGCCTAACATTTATACTCTATGCTCTAATGTATTAAATTCATCCAAGTCCTATGAACTATATATAGATTCTTCTTTCTGTCTTCTGTATTATATATAAATTTAATCTTTGTTTTTCCTGTGAAGAAACTGTCCACGTCATAGCTGTATATGATCTATCTAAATTGTCTGATGCTCATTCATTATTGATGACATAAATTCATTAGTTTTGTGGCTGAAAATATTACTTGGAAGAAAAATGGTATATTTATAACTCATCGATGTCAAATATATTTTAGGAAATATTATAAAAGACTCATATATAAAACTCAAGCTGCCAAACTTTGTAATGTTCATGAAATACAGTTATACTGAAGCTGGGAGTGAGGTACAACAATCATTTTTTTCTCTGAGACACACTCTGTGGGTGGAGCCAATCTCCCATACCTTTGTGTGAGGGCAGAAAGCACAGTAGTCAGCACAGTGGGTTCTGGAGATGATCCTGACATGAATGTGAATTTGAAGACTTGCAAGCTATGAAACCTGCAAAAATTTATCTATCTCTATAGTTCAGTTAACGCAGCTGTGAAACAGGAATTACGTATAACTATCTGGATTTCTGTGAATTAAATAAGATGTCACTGATTGCGCATTAAATGCCATAAATAACATGGAGCATATCCTTGATAAATTCCAGAAGTGATCATTGTTATCATTTTATTTGAATGTGTATTTCCAATGGCTGAACAGGAGTAGATAACTCAATTTAATCAATTTAAATTCTGACTAAATTGTTAGTTGTTCCAAATTTTATTCATTAGAATAAATTAGATAGTGGAGATTAAAAAGTGCTAGAGACTAAAAAGATGTCTAAATGCTTTCAAATTTAGTTTTGACTTTGTTTTTTAACTTGTCCCATCCAAAAACATATTAGGTGTTTCAAATTGTTCATCCCAATGAATAAAAATAACAATGATGATTGTGATAGGATGTATCTATTATAGGTTGAAAGTACCTGTATATGTTGTGGATTTAGGGATCCACCTTTGCTTTCTCTGACACATTTTGCAACTGATTGAAAGATATATGCATGAATGGTTTTACAAAGATATACATATGAAAGATATACACATGAATGATATGTACATACAGCTTTCATGATAAAGTGAATGGGTGTGCATAGTTTTTGTGTACAGCTACAATGTGCTTCTTGATGTTAACTTGCAGAATTCACTTACTCTTCCACATTGCAGGCCTCACCCTCACAGGGTCAATGCTCATCCTGGTATGCTTATCACCTGACATGAGAAGCAGATCACGCTGGCTTCTTGGTGTCTACAGGACGCTGAGTTGATAATTCACTGCTCTGCCCTAGACAGGAGGTAATAAGAAAGTACAGAAAAGGCGAAGGTGTCCCATCCAAGGACTTCCCTCTTGGAAGGTGAATAGAAATTCTATCCACTTTGAGCAGATGTAATTAGTGGGGATAAGTGTCTGTCCCTAATCTGTAATATTATTATTTGTACATCAGTTGATTCAAAAAGAACTTTTCTAGTAATAACAATGTTGCATGATTAAAGGCAGTTTCTAACCTTACACTGTTATACAATCCTAATTCTGAAATAAATAAGGAGTTATGAAGTTTTCAAAAATACCAATAAGTTGAGGGTTCCTATAACACAGACACTGTGCATACTATAATATAATGCATCTTTCAATTGTTCGAAAAATAATAGCAATTTAGAGAGCCCACAATCATGTTTTGTCCCCAAACCAAAATATATCCAAAGCACGCTTGTCTGGAAAATTTGAAGAGATGGTCATAAATTCCTGTTATCTTCTCAAAGGAGAGATAGGAGATCAGGGGAATGGAAAGATAGGTTTTTTAACGAGGGATGAAAGCCTTACCAGCATGACTTAGTGTTTGAGTGTCAACCTATGAACCAGGAGTTCATGTTTCAAATCTCAGTCAGGGCACATGCCCAAGTTGCAAGCTTGATCCTCAGTGAAGGTGGGGGGTTGGGGGATGGTGTGCAGGAAGCAGCCAATTAATGATTCTCTCTCATCATTGATGTTTCTATCTCTCTCTCCCTCTCCCTTCCTCTCTGAAATCAATAAATATAAATAAAGCAATTTAAAAAAAAAGAATTGGAGAAGCCATAATTTCCATGATGCTCTCTCCTTTTTTAAAAAAAGAGGGATGACAAACACCCTCCTTGTGTGCAGTATGGGTTTCTCATATGTGCTGAGGTAGGCAAATGACTACAGGGATCAGGGAAACTGGTGATCTAGTAAAATATGGTCTTTAGCTAAAGGTCAGGTGAAATTGCACTGGGAACCTTGGGGATACTCTAAAATAGTAGCTAAAGACATGGGGCTGCTGATTAGAGCAAGTGCTTAAGCACCGATTTGACTTTATCAGGGAAATTGTTCATTTGTGTGATAATTTGACCTCTGTCAGGTTGCCAAGCAGGCTGCGCCCAGGGGTGAGCTCAGGCTCACATGTGTTGCAGAAGTTAAAGCTACCTGGGGACTGCTTTCAAGGTCACTGCCAAGGTTAAGGAACCCCAAATCTGACCTTCCTTTTCTTTCCATTTATATCTGTATGCAAAGTTCAAATAGCCCCCTGCTCCTCCCAAAGCCCTTCTCATGCAATAAAATGATAAAAGATTTCAAAGGGTTGCAGCTATAAAAGAGAGAAGATGAGATGAAAATGCTTTACTTAGGAAGGCTGGTTATTTAGAGAAATATAATTCAGATAGCTGCATAACAATTACCATATTTCTTAACCTACATTAGATCTAGCCGTAAAATTTTATGGGGCTACCACCTTTTAACCAGAACCAGGCCTTACAGCTGATTCATTAAAGAAGTTAAAGAGGACAGGGGCTTTTTCACAGGGTGTTGTTACCCAGAGTAGCTAATAATTCTGGATTTTTTAAATTCTCCAAATATGTGGACCCTCTTATTACATATCCACATAAATTAAGCTTGAAGGAAAAAGGAAGGAAAGGGCCATGTTGTGTTCTAATGCTATAGATATGCAATGATGAAAGAAAAATTGAATTTTAAATATGCTAAGCACCTACCACATGCCAAGATTTTTTTTATTTCATATTTCTATATGCAATTATTATGCTTTTTAATATATCTACTTAGTTACCATTGGTGTACTCTTAATAGTGTATCTGCTTTCAGAGAGAATGAAATTTGTCTTATTAACTGCTTTACTTCCAAAATCCAGAAGCACCTGGCATGTTCATTTTTTACTGTTAGTTTGTATTATTTTATCCTTTCTTTAATGAGTAAATACACAGAAGATATGCTTATATATTTTAATCTCATAATCATTTTCACAAACCATGTGAACTAGTTACTTGAGAAGTAATGTTGATGAAGAAATAACACTCTCATAGCTAATGAGAGGTAAAAATATAACTGATTTCTATTACATGGACTTCTCACTTACCACAATAAAGACAATTTTATGTGTAATATAAAGGATATTTATACTTATATTGTTAGCAGAGAGGTCTGAACAATTTTTCTAGCATAATTAAAAGTACTATGAGCCAAGCACTTTATTGGGAGCTTTGCATACTTTGTGCCATTTGTGTGGGAAGAGAAAGCTATTGCTAACTTGAACCATAAGAAATTTTTGGTACCACACTATTTTCAACTCACATAAATAATAATATCATGTGCTTCATTCAGTCTAATATCAACTCTATTTTACAGGGAGTATCTGAGGTTTAGTGAAATTAAATAAATTGTACAAAAGTCAATGCCAGTAAGCAATCAACTTAAGATCTGAACTCATACTTAATTACAAATGCCATTTTTTTCTCTCTCTTGCTTTCTAAATATAGTATATATGTGGTACAAGAGACCCAGTACATGGATTTGTGCACAGGTGGGGTCCCTTGGCCTGGCCTGTGGGGACTGGGTGTAAACCAGCAGTCAAATCTGTGCACCTGGCCTCTACTATGCATATAAGATCTTTGGTTAATCTCTTCCCGCTCTGTCCCTACCCTCTTCCCTCTGAGATTCATCAGTCTGTTCCATGTTTCCATTGCTGTGCATTGAGAATCTTCCCCCTGGTGCACGTCATAGCTACTGGTTGAATGGTCAAATGGTCACTTAGGCTTTTATATACAGTATACAGACATACATTTGTCAGTGAAATCTCAGAAGTTCTGAAGTCAGTGATAAACATGCATAATATTTGGGATGTTCTTTTTTAAAACAAATATGGAATTATATATAGTAAAATGCAAAATTACATAAATTCTTAAGTTGACAGTGGGCTTATGAGAAATTTCATACTATGTATGTGGGATCATTTTGCTGTTAGGGTTTTTCTATTAGAAAATGACATCATATCACATGCTTTTTCTGCACCTATTGATAAGATCATATGATTTTTATCTTTTCTCTTGTTAATGTGGTATATTACATTGATTGATCTGCATATGTTGAACCAACTTGGAATGAACCCCCTTGATTCTGTATTTGTATTTGTCAGATATATTGATCTATAGTTTTCTTTTTTGTGTCTTATCTTTGCCAGATTTTGGTACCAGGGTTATATTGGCTTCATAACATGTATTAGAAAGTATTGTCTGTTCTTCAATTTTTTGGAAGAGTTTGAGAAAAGTAGGTTTTAAATCTTCTTTGAACATATGATAGAATTCACTGGTTAAGCCATCTGGTCCTGGACTTTAATTTTTGGGAAGTTTTTGATGGTTGTTTCAATTTCCTCACTGCTGATCGGTCTATTTAGTTTTTCTAATTCTTCATGATTTAGTCAAAGAAGGTTATATCTTTTTAGGAAATTATACATTACTATTAGGTTATTGAATTTGGTGGCATATAGTCTTTTATACTATCCTACTATGATCCTTTATATATCTGTGATCTCTGTGTTAACTTCTCTTTCATTCCTGATTTTGTTTATATGGGTCTTTTCCCTTTCTTCCTTAATAATCTAGCCAGGGGGTTGTCAATTTTATTTATCTTTTTAAAGAACTACAAGCCTCCTCTCATAAGAATTCATGTAATTTTGCATTTTACTACATATGATTCTTTTTGTTCTCTATTTATTTCATTCAATTCTGTTCTAATTTTTATTATTTTTGTCCTGCTGCTGCTGCTGCTGCTGAAACCTCATTTACTGCTGGTAGGAATGTAAACTGATAAACCCTGTCTATGGAAAGCAGCCTGGCGATTAGTCAAAAAAAATTAAGAATAGAGCTACCATATGACCCAACAATCCCTCTCCTAGGAGTATATCCAAAAACCTCAAAATCATGTACTTAAGTTACTGGTTGTAATTTAGAAATGTACTAGGTGTACCAGTTAATAATGTGGATTTTGTAATCAAAGAAAACATGGTAATTTCAAGAGAAATATCAAAAGTGCTTTATGATGTAAATATTTCTCTCTTTTCCACATCTAATGTGGCTAGAGAGTGGGTCCAGTTCCTGAGTAGAGGTGCTGGAGATTGAAAACAAAAGAAAGAGTCACAGAGATAAAAGGAAAAGTATGAGAACCAGGTAGGACCACTGCCTTCTTCTTGAGAGACTGTGATCCAGAGCCAATACAGCAAGTTTATTCTATACCCTCATATACCAGGAAGTTTCAGCAAAAAGTCAAAACAAAGGAGACTATTTGCATTCTTGAGTAGGCCCAAGCATTCCTGGTGCTTGACTGGATTTACATATCAAAACCCAAAACCAGATACCTGGGCTGAAATGAAGGTCAAGCTGATAACACTCTTGCCTTTTTGGCAAAGCCTGTTCCCAGGGCATGGCTTTGCCAACACCACTGGATTCAGCTGACATTAATTAAAGAATGACCATGTGCCTTCCCAGGCACTCTCTACAGCTTTATTCAAAGTAATGTCCATTACTACTCCATCTTCCAAGTAATTTATAGATACAGTCCCCATAGAACTTTCTTGTTTTGAGGCAAACCATTCAAAGACCCAACTTTTCACTTCTTCGTACATTTTGAAGTGCTGCTCAGAAAGTGTGTGTGCCATCGATTGGAACAAGTGGTAATTTGAAGGTGCAAGGTCTGATGAATACAGTGGGTGGGTTGATACTTCCCAGGTAAGATCTTTTAATGTGTCTTTAACTGGTTTTGAAGTGTGTGTGATGGTACATCAAAATGAAGCAAAATTACTTTGCCATGTTTTCTGGGACATTCTGGTTGTTTCATGATCAAAGCATGGTTCAAATTGATTATTTGTTATCAGCAGCAATAAGTATTAACAGTTTCACCTGGTTGTAGAAACTCATAATGCATCACACCTTCCTGATCCCACCAAATGCAGAGAATTGTCTTCTTTCCGAAGCGATTTGGCCTTGCAGTTGGTGTTGATGGTTGACCTGGATCAACCCATAATTTTGTGCATTTGGAATTTTTAAAATAAGTCCACTTTTCATCACCAGTCACGATTTGATGCAAAAAAGACTTTCTTTCCTGCCATTGAAGCAACATTTTACTGATGAGTTTTTGGTTTTCTATTTGTCTTTGGTTCAGTTGATGTGGCACCCATTTTCCTTCCTTTAAAAATCTTTCCTATTGCTTGTAAATGATTGGAAATTGTTTTGAGCAACGTTTAATCTTTCTGCAAGTTGTTTTTGGGTTTGACATACATCTTCATCCAATAATGCTTGTAATTGTTGATCTTCAAACTTTTTCGGTTGACCTGAATGTTCTTTGTCTTTCACATTGAAATCATCACTTTTAAAGTGTTTAAACCAGCATTTACAAGTATCTTGAGATGGAGCATGTTCACCAAAAGCTTCCTAAAGTATTCAGCATCACTTTTCTTCAAAATAAAGTAATGTATTACAACTTCCTGCATATGCTCTTTTATTTTGGCATGAAGTTCAACATTTTTAAGTGCACAAATATCTATGATGTTAACACTGTCAGCAAATTTGACACATGAAGTTTTGAAGCTTGTTGTCAATACAACAAACTAGCATACATATCAAATTGTATATATATATCAACATATGTGTAACTCCATTTATTGAAAAAAATCCGCATCATTAACCGGTACAACTAGTAATATGAATGCTCCAAACATCTTTTGATTCTATACTTAAACAGTAAATGAAAAAGATTTCAAAATACAAAATATTCCAAGATACAAAAAAAGGGACTACTACAAATAAAGCTTACAGTGACCCAGGTGTTATTTACATAAGTAATTATCTCAATTGACTTTCAGTGAAATGCATTACTTTTCAATTAGAATTCTGAATGGGATCACAAATTATTTAATGAACTGATTATCAAGGTCATATTCATCACATACAGCTTTCTGAGCAGCCCTGGTTTCCTAAAATGACATGTATTCTCTGCAGACATATAAAACAAAAACAACTCTGACCCCTGAGGTCTTTTCATTTTGCCTTAAAATTTCATCTGGTGAACAATGATTATGTGAAAGAAAATTAATTTGGGACATGATTGTATGTGTAGCTGATTCCTATACTACTCTTCAAACTCCTACTTTTTATTAAAACAATTGGGGGGGAAAATAAATCCTCACACACAAGTCACATTGCACTCTAGCCCCCCAGGGTGTTTTATCTAGAAGTAATAGGAGGGCAGAAATGGTGTTTGTTTTTAAACAGGGTATAATGTGCCTGGGGATAACTATTATAATAGAGACAGTCAGAAGAGCTTATTTTTTTCCCTAAGGAAGTGGAAAAGGTAGAGTATGCTGAACACACATAAGATCTGAAATGGTTAAGCAGCAGTAAAAAGAAGCAGTCCCTTTCATCATCACAGCCTGCTGGAGCTAATTGTATTAGTTATGGTAGTAGTGCCCTCTAGAGGAACTTTGCAGGAACTTGAAAGGCACAGGGAAAAGGAAAGGCTGTGAAAATGATGAATTTAAATACACACTGACAAAGTGAGTTAACTTATTAATCTTACCGAGATAGTTAATGTATATTTAGGTTAACTTTAGAGCTGAAAGGCAACAAACACTACATCCACCACTACAAATATCAATAAACATACATTTTGTAATATTTGGGGTCATCTGGTAATTTTTACTTATATATTATATGCCTAATTTAACCCAAAATATGTCATACGTTATTTTAAAGTAAACGTAGTCCAAATAAATAGTAAAGGACTAAAATTGAGGAATCCAAATTTAGGATCCGTTGTTATGTTTCTGTCATGATATTTCCTTTGGCAAATCTTTAGAGCTTAATAAAAATACAACTATATTCTTGTAAAGTATCACTGTTGAAATAAGGCAAAATTCTAAACAACCATCATCAATTATTGGAAGTAAATTAAAAAGGGGGAGCCCACACACCAGATTACCCAATAAAACCAAAAAATGTTAGATGTTAAAAGTAGGTAATAAATGTATTAGATAACAACAACAACAACAACAACAAAGCCTTGTTTGTTATTTAAATATTAGAAGCCCAAATGAAAGAAATTTGTGCTTTGGTAGGGTCCCTAGGGGCTGGCTGCTGATCAGGGCCAATCTTTGGGGAGATTGAGGGGCCCTTGCTGGCACCTGACTTGGCTGGCCTGCTTTGAGCATCTGCCCCCTGGTCAGTACACATCATAATGACTGGTCGTTCTGCTATTCAGTCAATTGGCATATTAGGCTGTTATTATATAGAATTTGTAGTTTCTTGGCTTTAGAGAATGCATAATGATTGCTTCACATGATGATATCATTACCATAGAAATTGCTTTTGCTACTTTATCACGCTAGTCTTTGAGGCCAATGCTGGGAAAAGAGAATTATATTTAATGATTTATCTGCTTTTTACCCTGTGCACTAGTATGAGCCTCCACTACAGTGACTTTCTATATTTTAAAGTTTGAAATAAAAACCAAATGATCAAAAAACAAGTTTCTCTTAGTAACTTGCTAAAAATAACTAGAGTTAAAAATTCTATCATGAAAAGTAACCAGAAATCACAGAAAGAAGTACAACAGTGGAAGATAAAATAAGAACAAATAAAGAGGCAACAAATAGAAAACAGTAGTCAATATGGTAGATATTAAACTGACTGGTCCCCTCATACATGGATTTTGTTTTCAGAAAGTACCTGGACTGTTTTTGATCTGTGGAATTGGGCTGATGTGGAGAGCCAACTGTATACATTGAGTTACACCATTTTATCTAGGGGACTGCACATTTACATATTTTGGTATCTGCAGATGCTCCTGGAAACAATCCCACATGCATGCCCAGCGACAGTTTAACTTTGGGGGAAGTCAAAAGTTATTCATGGATTTTCCACTGTGCAGGGGTCTGTGCCCTTAACCCATCGTGTAGTTCAAGGGTCAACTTTATGTCAATAATCACATTAAATGTCAGTGGTCTATAATAAATGCACCAATTAAAAGACAGATATTGTCAGAATGGCTCAAAAGCTAAGATCCCAGAATCTGTTGTCTAACAGAAACCACTTGGAATATAAAGACACAGATATATTAAATGTCAACATAATGCCACTATTTTATATACACACTAGAGGTCCAGTGCATAAAATTCGTACATGGGACGGGGTCCTCTCAGCCTAGCTTGCACCCTCTTTAATCTGGGACCCATTGGGGGATGTCTGACTGCTGGACATCCCTCTCACAATCCAGGATACTGCCTCTTAACTACTCTCCTGCCTGCCTGCCTGATTGCTCCTCATTACCCCCGCCCCCTCCCCATTGGCTTGGTTGCCTCTAATCGCCCTTCCTGTGGGCCTGCTCACCCCACTCAGCTGGCTGCTCCGTCATTTGGTAACCCCCCAGTGATCCCCCTGCTGACCTGGTTGCCCCACACATTTAGTTGCCCTACACATTCAATTTGTTCTTATTTTATCTTCCACTGTTGTACTTCCTTCTGTGATTTCTGGTATTACTTCTTAAGAGACAAAATTTAATTCTAGTTATTTTTAGCAAATTACTGAAAGAAACTTGTTTTTTGGTTATTTGGTTTTTATTTCAAAATTTCAAACGTAGAAAGTCACTGTAGTGGAGGCTCACACAGAGGTCCAGTGCATAAAATTTGTACATGGAAGGGGGGCCTCTCGGCCTAGCTTGCACCCTTTTCAATCCAGGACCCATTGGGGGGATGTCTGACTGCTGGACATCCCTCTCACAATCCAGGACCACTGCCTCTTAACTACTCTCCTGCCTGCCTGCCTGCCTGATTGCTCCCCACTTTCCCCCCCTCCCCCCCCCCCCCGCCCCGGCCTGGTTGCCCCTAATTGTCCTTCCTGTGGGCCTGCTCACCCCACTCAGCTGGCTGCTCGGTCATTTGATCACCCCTCAATGACCCCTTACTGGACTGGTCGCCCCACACATTCAGTTGCAATAGTCACTTAGGCTTTTATATATAGATATATACACTGTGTATATGTGTGTAATGTGTATATGTGTGTGTGCTTGTCCATAAGTTTGCTCAAATAGTATGTCACTTAAGTTACTGTAATTTATTTGTGCATTTTTTTGTGTGTTTTCCATGCTTCGAGTCTATTTACCAGGCTCTTTAAAAAAATTCTTGTTTTCCTTAATCACTCTTTTTCATGTTTTCACATCTATAATGACTTGTCAAAGTATACAGTGACTCAGTTACTCCACCCCAATATCAAACTTTAACTCTACTCACCCCTTTATTTTTATTTAATTGTATCTACTATATTATTTAACTTGTCTTTAAACTTCTTGTTATTATTTTTACAACCTATGTTTTTGCATATAGATATGTAATATTACTAATTTATTCTCCCATCATTTTTGCATACCACTCTTTCTTGAGTTTGGTGACACTTGGGTAGTACATGCCCTCACACTTTCTTGCAAATTCTTTAAAACTAATTTAATATAAAATTTTGTTTTCTGTTATTTTTTAGCATGTTAAATATATTATTTAATTATGGAAATTGAGGACATTAGACTAAGTGATGTAAGTGAGATAAAGACAAATACTGTTGATGTCACTTGTATGTTGAATTTAAAGAAACAAAAGTGGTAGAAACAGAGTAAGTTGTGGTTATCAGGGATTGGAGATGAGAAAAATCAAGAGATTTGATCATAGGGTACAAAATTCTAGGGATATAATGTAAAGATAGTGATTATAGTTAAGAATACTGTATTATAATACTTGACAGTTGCTAAGAGAGTAGATCTAAATGTTCTCGATACAAAAAGAGAAATAGTAGTTCAGTGACATGATACAGGTGTTAGCTAATACTAGGTGATAATAATTTTTAAAATATATTTTTATTGGTTTCAGAGAAGAAGGGTAAGGGAGAGAGAGATAGATACATCAATGATGAGAAAATCATCAGTCAGCTACCTCCTGCACACCCCCTACTGGGAATCGAGCTAGCAACCCAGGTATGTGCCCTAACTGGGAATTGAACCATGACCTCCTGGTTCATAGGATGGTTGATGCTCAACCACTGAACCACACAGGTCAGGAGGTGATAATCACTTTTAAATATATAGATATATTAAATTAACATGCTTCACACCTTAAATTAGCATGATGTTTTTCAATAAAACTGGGAAAAAATAAATTCAGATAGTAGATATTTTAAATGTTTCTCAATTTTAATTTCTATTATGACAAATCTTAATATATATAAACAAAAGTTATTTGGTGGTTTTTATTGTTAAAGGGATAAAAGATTCTTAAGACCAAAATTAGACTTACCTTATAGACTTACCTTATACTCTGCATTCCTTATAGAGAGGACATTATAAAGCTACAGCATAAACCTTTCATTCCAAATCCACTAATTAAACTTTATAATTTTATATGGGAATCAGGAAAAGAAAGTAAAGATCTTAAAGAATAATAGTTTCTATTAGAGGTTCATTAAAGTATTTGTATAGCCTTGATCACCTGTCCAGGCTTGCGAGTTAGTGAAAGAGGGGGGGGGGGGGTTAAATAGCTGGATTATTACTGGTAGCTCTTTAGTTGTACTTATGAAATGTGTTCATAATAAGTATTAAAGGAAGAGATTGAAGAAAATGGTTACTGAAGGTGCTCAAACAAAGCATGGGAACATATAATTTTATTTGTGCAGCAACCGATAAGATAAAATTAGGTGTGAAGAAAACTCCTTTCATAGTGTTGTGGTCAATCATTAAACATGAAATGAATTTCTGAACTCAGCCTGTTTGCATTCAAATGACGAGAGAATCAAATTTTAAATAAAGAAGAAATTATAAGGTAAGTAATACTGATGTGTGAGTATAAAATATGTTTTCGCATTTCTATGATCACATAAAAGCCTAAATAATTATAAAAAGTACTGATTTATAAATGAAGTAGGATTTTTAGCAATGTTTCCTTCAATATATCCTTTTTTTAAATTTAAGGGATAGTTTTTCTGGATAAGAACTGTGGAGAAAACAGGGTATAGCAAAAGTATAATTGTTGCTAATCTCTTCATTGTTGAGGATCTTGGTTTGAAAGACTTAAAAATGAAACTGAAATGATATTGTCAAGATCAGTATTTCGCTTCAATCTGCAACAATATGAACGCAAAGAAAGAAGAAGGTAAAATAGAAACTTTAGAAACACAGATAGATAACTACAGACATTTTAGCCCAAGTAGAGTATGCAGGTGAAGAAAAATAATTAGTGAGAGTGAGTACCAAACCCTGGAGAAACTGGTGGTGAGATTAATAAAGTCCTTATTATAGATCCATCACTTCAGATTTTCTCATCTTCCAGTTTATGAAACTAGCTTTCATTTTTAATGCATAGCCTCATTTCCTATGGTTCTAGCGTTTTCAAATATAATTTCAAATTCAGAAGACCTAAATGTGACACCAGGTGCCACAGTGAATCTATCATTTTAATAATATTTAAAGGACATTCATAAGCTCATTGATATTATAATCATTCTTTGTATATTTATGTGCTAGGTTTTACTCTAAATAAAAAAAATACCAGAAAATGTTGGCTAAATCTTTATCTTCAAAAGTTTATGTTCAGTAAGAGAGAACAAAATGACAAGTATCATTCAAAGAGCAGTGTGATAATAACTATGAGACATAAAGTCTCTATTTTATGCATTTAGTATAAAATATTGATAGAAAAGAATATTAGCTGTCAATGTGATCTTGGTAAATTAAAGATATGGAATCAAGCACAATCTGCCACAAAAAAAAAAAAAAAAATCTAGGAAAAAAAGACATGTTCCCCTAAATTCTATAACATGTAAAAACATAAAAAGTGAACTGCAAGCCAATAGATCTAACAAGATAACAGAACCTGGTGACAAAAATTAATAGCAGAGCCTAAAAGGAAAATAAAATAAACCTAAGATAATTCCAATATAACGGCTGTGGTCAAACAGTTGGAAGCAGACATTTAACAAATTGGAATTCTGGAGGTTCTTGTAGATTGCTAAGAGGGTATAATAAAATAGAAAATTTGATAGACACAACATTTACATTACTTTTGCTGGAATTTTGAGTTCATGTTGTACTTAATTTCCGGGTCTCTGAGAATTACCTTAATCCGGAAGACTCATGAATTTGATCATTTTATCTGACCTCTTAATTTCCTAAAGGAGATTTTTAAAAATAAAGTGTTACCAAGGTCAGGAGAGTACTAGAATTTCCCATCATTATTTGATGAGGCACAGCTTCAGCACGCCTGCCTATGATACCATCAGGTTGCTAGGAATTGTGGAGAATAATTCAGGAGGAGACACCTACAATACCCTTTTAATAACAAACATTTATTTAAAAAGACACTGCAGCCCAGGCCTGGTGGCTCAGTCGGTTGCAGTATCATTGTGTACACCAAGATGGCAGCACCCACAGCCACAAGATGACAGCACCCAATCCCCTCAGCTTTGCTGTGCACCTGCTCTGGAGTCTCCCAGTCCTCTCAGCCCCCACCTGCCCAGGGCCAGCCCCAGGTACAGGCAGGCCTCAGATGGTGGCTGCTCATCCACCCACGGCTGGCCCAAGGTACAGTCAAGACTCGGATGGCACCTGCCCAGCCATCCAAGGTTGCCCAAGGCTCATGTAACAAGGGCCAGCTGAGGCTTGCACTGCTGGCAGTAGCAGCAGCAGAGGTGTGATGAGGTCGCCTTCCCCTGATTGCCCAGTCACCTCTTGCCCCTGAAGGCTCCTGGACTCTGAAAGGGGACAGGCTGAGCTGAGGGACATCCTCCCTCCCCCCCCCCCCCGACTCCAGTGCATGAATTTTCATGCACCGGGCCTCTGGTTATATAAAATTGTTAGGCTTCCTCTTAAAACTTTTGCAGCTTTCTGTCACATCTATGTACATATAAAAGCCTAAGCAACTGTCCAACTATCCAACTGGTAGCTATGACATGCAATGACCACCAAGGGGCAGATGTCCCAACTTTAGCTGTGACATGCACTGACCACCAGAGGGCATGTGCTCAACGTAGAAGCTGCCAAGCTGTGGTGACTTGGCAGCTGTGGTTCTTGGGTGACACACACAGAACCAGAGAGGAGGGAGCCTGATTCTCTGGTGCATCACCCAAGAACCACCCTCTCATAATCTGGGACTCCTAAAAGGATGTCAGGGAGCTACTTTCAGCCTGATCCCCACAGGCCAGGCCAAGGGAACCCAGGCTGAGGGCCTCTATTTAACATAAAAAGTGGAGGGTAATTTAGTAAGTTACCATTGGCAATATGACTGTCATCAGACTGGAAATTTCTACTGGACAAAACTAGCACATTCTCTCCCCGAAGGCTGGCTGATATAGAAATTCAAATTAAATAAATTTCTTACACAACTCTACAGCAGGAAAAGAGGAATATTCTAATTTGAGTATTTAATGGCAATAGACTAAAATGATGAGAATCACTCACTATTGTGTTGGAGATTGTCTATCTCAAAATTTCTTAAGTTATATTGCAATGGGCTGATAAAAGTGATTTGCTCTGTAAAACGTAATGTGTAATTAATAAATTCTAGAAATGTGCTTCCTCACTGCAGGACTTCTCACAGCTTTTTATGTGCCAGTGTTTTTCTTGATGTCTCAGTGGGAAATCTCATAAACTCCGTTTCCAAAACAGATTTGGGGATGGGGAGGGGTATATCTATCTGCTATCTTCCTGTACTAGAGATCCATAAAGATCAGATTTAGACATCATAAAACTCAAAAGGCTCCAGACTCTTCTCCCAAGATGTGTGGACATCTCTTTTGAGATGTGTGGGCCTGTGTGGCGTGCCTAACAAGTACAATCAATCAGTGAACTTCAAACAAGTGAGAATAGAAGCAGAAATGAACTCCCTGGATTGTTAACTGTGGCAGGGTTATGTAAGAGCTACCAAGGACATGAGACTGGAACAGACATAGAGGAAAGAAAACTTGGAACGGGAAAAAAAAGAAAACCAAGTTCTGATGAATAGCATTGGAATCGGAGGTCAAGCAGTGTCTGAAGTCAACTATACCTCTTAATTTTTTTCCAATCAACACAAGAGAAGTTTTATTGAGACTCATGGCCACAGGGTTCAGAGTTCAGATAGAAGGCTTCCCTGTAGACCCAAGGAGGTAGTAAAGGGGCCTTATTTGACCTCCTTTTTAGGACACAGGTTGTTGGTATGGTCACAAGTCTTCTTATGGCAGTTGACAGTACGTGGATGCAGGTGGGAGGGACACTTGTGACAGATCATCTTATGACAGTTGTACTTCTGGGAAAGCTGGTGGAGGGAGGGTCTGACGATACCACCCCTCAGATGAAGCACCAAGTGCAGGGTGGACACTTTCTGAAAGTTGTAGTCTGTGAGAGTGCAGCCGTTCTCTAGCTGTTCAGGTAGGATGCCCTCCTTGTCTTGGATTTCAGCTTTGACATTCTCAGTGATGTTATTGGGCTCAACCTCAAGGTTGATGGTCTTGCCAGTCAGGTCTTTCTCTCTCTTTCCTCTTCCCCCTCTAAAACCAACTTGCAACCTAACTAAGCTTTACTAACAAGGGCAAAATTAAAAGAGGTTCCTCAACTTTAGTCAATGGCTGGTATTTTGTGCATATTAATAACGCTTAAAATTATCACATTCTTTATTCATGTAAGTCATATCCTATGTAATTAAAGGGTAATATGCAAATTGACCCATTCTCAGTGGAACAACTGAGAATGATTGGTAGCTATGACGTGCACTGACCACCAAGGGGAACACACTCAATGCAGGAGCTGCCCCCTGGTGGTCAGTGCACTCCTACAGGGGGACTTTCGCTCAGCCACAAGCACTAAGGATGTCCGACTGACTGTGGGGAGCGAGCTTAAGCTTTCAGTCAGACATCTTCAAGGGCTCCCAGGCTTCCAGAGGGATGTCTGACTGCCAGCTTAGGCCCGAACCCCTGGGGAGTGGGTCTAAGCCCAAAACTGGCAGGTGGACATCCCCTGAGGAGTTCTGGACTGTAAGAGGGCGCAAGCTGGGCTGAGGGACTGCCCCCCACCCCCATGTTCACAAATTTTTATGTACTGGGCCTCTAGTATTATATATAAAGACAACACCTTGGGAAATGTCTTGCTCTTGTCATCTAATTCATTGAGGTGATTTATTTTATCTTTGCTCTGACTCAATATGTAGTTGTTTTAAATTTACTAAGCAAGAGAATTTTGTTTATTTGCAAGTTTTCCTCATTTTCCCCCTCTGTACTACTGCATTTTAAGTATAGTAATAAATCCAATAAAATGGTTCTGACCAATTATTTTTATGTAAATCTTCCTGACTTGATGGGGTGCTTTTGGTTATTAGGACTGCAGCACACAGTATCTGTAAACTAAGCACACACAACAGTATCTGGCACCTAATAGACTCAGAGGCTGTTGGATTTTATCCTAGAAAATGTAATCAATCTGCTATTTTTCTATTGCTATGGGTATTGCTCTCTTTGGAAGGCACATGTGCTCAAAAATTTGGTCTGCCAGTCTCTGTCCCCCCGCCCTCCAAGAAAAGATGTTCCTACAGTGAGTGATGTTTTTAAGAAATAAATATGTTAAAATTGCTAATAACTGATATACTATTAAGTTGAGGAGACAGAGGTAAGCTAGATATACAGGGACTGGGACCAGGGGGGTGGGAATAAAACCAGGGGACCCAACTAAGTGGAGTTACTAAGGCACCCCAACTGGGCTTAAAAGGAAGGGCATATGAGAGAGTCATGATCTTTGAAATATATGAATGTTGCTAAAACAGATGATGTGCAGATTACCAGTCACAGGACAGTGAGGCATATAAACATTCCCAAGAATGTTATTAAGGCAGAATTCGTTGAAAACACCAATTACTGAAAATACGTACTTGAAGGTGGAAAACATAGAATGCCCTAGGCTTAAATCTGAACTCTAGTTGATTACAGGTTTAATTACAAATTAGAAAGAAAAAGGCCGATTATTTTATGTCTTATGGCAATAAAATGTATATTCATTCTTAGCCTTAGAACATATTAACTGGAACTGCTAAGGCTTAGCTTGTCCTTAATGGTTTTAACAATAGTGTTACATATTTCTATGCACTATTACCCCAAATGCCACGAATTATAGAAGCAGAACAACTTTGTCCTTTAATTTTAACAAGTAAAAAAAAAAAAAAAAAAGTAAACTTGACAGAATGTTATTCCTCATATAGCAGTCAAAAATATATATTTCATTTATCCTGCATTTGTCCCACATCTTTAACTCTAACCCCTGAAGGTGGTGAGGAATGTAATGTTTGCTTAATAGAGTCATATAGCTCATGAGGCATGATTCTTCTCAGTGCAAAACCATGATTCTACCAATCAAAATGAGCTGCTTTGTGCATTTAGAGAAGTATTTCATTTCCAGAAGGTGGTGCTCTAGAATAGCTGGAAACATGCTTGCTTCCATCTGAAACAAAGCAGACCTCCATTCATTAGCATCCAAGTTAAGAAATTCTAAAACCCAGAGTACTATTCAAGCCAAAAAAAAATGCCCTGCTTCCCTTTCTTTAATAGCATTAGAACTCAATCTTTTTCTGTGTCAGTAACCTATCGAAATAGCTTATTGTCTGGGAAAATTAGCAACACAATTGTTCAGAGATTGCAGAATTAAAACAAAATAGACAAAAGCATAAGGGGATTTGATAGAAAAGTAAGCCAGTTTTATATAACACTATATAGTTTTTGTTTTGACTTTTAATAAAGTTCATTTATAATTGTATTTAAATAACATTTGAAACCATACAATTGTATGATATGCAAAATCAGATAGCTATGGAAACTTGTATCTCCCTATGATTACTAAGAATATATCTGAAATTACAAAAACCTTGGCCTATAAAAAGCATATGGAGAAGCTGAAAAAAGAGTAGGAAATTAGAAGAGATATAAAAAAAAAATTCTTCAGTAGAGAAAGGACAATTTTGCCTAGTGAAAATGTATGTGGAATTAGAGAGGTAATAAAGTTTGACTCCAGTAAATTGATCCATTTTCTATGTAGAAACAGATGGGGAACTTTTGTGATTTTGCCTGAGATTATAAATATTTCCAGCACATTTTTATTTTTGTCAGCAATAAGAATTTACTCAATGTTCAAAAGTAAAACGTATTTAGAATACCAAAGTCCACTTAAACTGTAAACTAATAATTTTCTGAAAGAATTGAAAGTCTTAATCATAATCATTTATTATATCCTGAGAGCTACTTGTCTATTTGAGTATAGTTGTTACAATATACAAACCACTACTGCATCTCTAAAATAAATAACTGTAAAGTATGTGAAATTACAGGCTGACTTGAGATAAATAATGTAAAATATATTTTGTGCAGCACTTAGTATATCACAAATGCATCAATGAGTCTCACTCTTACTTTACTAAGGTACTACAGTTTTAAATAGTTGATGAGATCAAGAATAGAATTCTCGATTCAAACATTTAAATATTAGAGGCGTGCATCATGGGATTCCTCAGCCTGGCCTTCAGGATTGCGCTGAAACTGCTCTTCAACTTCCCCCAAGGGGTTCTGGATTACTAGAGAGCACAGGCCAGCCCATGGGAACCCACTGGTGCACAATTAGAGCTGGGGAGGGATGTGGAAGGTTGGCCAGCAGGGGAGGAACTGCAGGAGGGCTCCAGGACATGTCCAGCCCATCTTGCTCAATCCCAATTAGCTAGACCCCAGCAGCAAACTAACCTACAGGTTGGATCATCTGCCCCCTAGTGGTCAGTACATGTCATAGCAAGTGGTTGAGCAGCCTTAGGATATCATTAGCATATTACCTTTTGATTATTTGAACAGCCTATTGGTTGACTGGACACTTAGCATATTAGGCTTTTATTATATAGGATGCATGCTGTTGTATTATGTCTGTCTTTCTTGAAATATGAACCAAAAATGTTTGGATTATTCAAAATTACTTATCTGTTGTTTTGCTTAAATTACAGCTTCTCTGTAGTGTCAGTTCACAATGCATTATAGAAATATATACTGCACTCATTTGTAAGGATTTGGATGGATGCTTGCAATAAACCAGTAACTTATCTGAAAGGAGGAAGACTGAGGGGGACAAGATTACTTGTGACCCTTTGGCAATATTAATGTCTCTACTTATAACCCATCTCTAAATATAATATCCTATTCAAATATGTTAAATATGTGAATTACATTTATTTTTCTTTAAATTTGTCCTCAATTAGAGTTGTTTATAGAAAATGGATATAAAGAAAATTCAGTTGCAAAGCCATAAAATGCAATTCTTTCAAATATTAACATCTGAAATTAAGCAGACCAAATATTCAAATTTAAATAAATGTTTCCAGTTCTCAGACAAATGGAGACATTCATTACAGAATTTTTAAGCAGGGTATAACTATGTACAGGCCACAACTGCAGATAGAACTAACACAGTGTTCATTCCTAACTCTCAGTTTTGCTCAAAGACTGAAGTGAGGAGGGATCATTATATTTTAATCACTCTCAACATAATTATTCACTATGTGCATTCAATTAGAAGATAAAATGTAACATCTTAAATGTATTTTATATTTGCTATGTACCAGTACAGACTCCTTTGCCAAATATACATATATACAAACCACTAATGCATCTCTAAAATAAATAACTGTAAAAAATGTGAAAATATTACAGAGGGTACTTATTGGGAAAGTTCAAGAAAAAATGAGGAGCATCTATTCTCCCCTGGATTATATATATATTTTTAGAACTTCAAGCTCATCTTTACTTAAGTCAATGTTACCTACAATGTGTATGTTTGTAAAAAATTAGGATAATCATTATATTAAAAAGTGAAGATTGTAATTACTCTGAAATTAAATCGCTTGTGGAGAGACATATTTTTTCAAAGATTATTTTATTTGATCCTAAAATATCCATAAATGATTTTTGTGGAATACATTATTCTATCTTTAAAGAGAGGCTAATAAACTGAAATGGGATGTCAAAAAATGTAAGTAAAAATTAATTTGATATAGGACTATCAGTTCTGGCCACGATAGAGTAATTTTCATCAAATTTACAATTATGCTATGTGTAATTACAAAATTGGACAAAATTGGAAAACATAGAACTCTGGAGTGTGATTATTAACTGGAAGCAAATACATAAAAATGAGATCTACCTTGGATTATTCTGGCTTTTTGTTAGGGATCACTGTCTAATTTAAGAAGTGGAGTCCAAACACAGAACAGCAATTCCTTGAGTAAAAGAACTAAAGATTGAATTTCTAGACCACCAAGGAAACATCCGTGATGAGAGAGAATCATTGATCGGCTGCCTCCTGCTATTTTCAGGGAAGGAAGGCTACCAGAGAGAAGATGGCTGGACAGATAACTCTTCCAATCTGTCAGTGTCCTCTCCAGTCTTTGTTCAAATGTTAAGCTCTCCATGCATGGAGAGACACTTCAGACTGGCACATTGCTATATAATGCTACAAACCTATCAAAGGTTCAGGCATTGCAGTGCTAAACCACATTATCAACTTCACCAGCCAGAGAGGAAAAGCCTTCTTGAGCACCATAGGAATTCAGCTGAAAATCCAGAATTGCCAGGGCTCAAAAACAAGGCTGATCCATCCCCTACTGTAACCAAGCTGGATAGGATCAAGCTGAGCCAGTAATAAAATAAAATCACTTGCATGCCAGAGCCAAATTAAAGACTCCTCACAGTTTCCTGGCATAATCAAGAATATCTACAAAGGAGGAACTAATCTATGGGGATAGAATTTAGCACAGTAATCGTGTTTAGGAACAGAGGTGGGAATTTCTTGGGAGAGGCGTGATGCCATTTTCCCTGGGAAAATGAAAATGACCTATATCTGGACTCTGGGTTTTATAGGTATAGGTATTTTTCAAAACTCATCAAACTGTACACTTAAGATCTATACATTTCACTGAATATAAATTATGTTTCAAAAATAATATATTCAAACAAAATAATAGAAAAAGGGAGGCATTTTAAAAATGTGTTGAATTTTTTATGAGACAAAATAGGAATTTTATTCCTTGCTGTATTTATTTGGCTCCAGAGAACAACAAAATGAGTAAAAAAATAAAGGTCAGTAATTTAAAAAAAAACTTTTTTGTGAATGTATATATTTAGTAAAAACAATGTAATAAGTGTGTTCAAATACAATAAGGCCCAGCCCCAGAATCAAGATCTATTAACAATGAAATCTTAAAATAAACATATCGGTGCTTAGTATGTTAAAAAAGCAATAAAATGTGAATAAAACACAGACTCGATAATATAATAGGAAAGTAAAAATATATACATGCCAATTTTATACAAGGCAGGAAGTGATACAGGGTGGAGCAAAAGTAGGTTTACAGTTGTGAGTATGCAAATCAATTTATTCTTGTAGTATCATTTATTAATTATTGTATAATTTCCATACAAAAAACTGTAAACCTCTTTTTACCTCACCCTGTATATGACTCAAAATTTGTTGAGATAAAAAGCAATGCAATTTCAGAACAACAGAAGATATTAAGAATATGTGAATAACTTAAATCCAAAAAAGGTAAAAGTAGACTCACAAGGAAAATATCATCAGTGTCCATGGCCACTGTATCCTGTGGTTGTAGCTCAATGATCCCCGAATCCTGAAAGTATTCACATATCTTTATATCTCAAATGTCCACAATATAGTTCCAGTTTATCACTATCCTTACATTCAAATTCTAATTATAGATGGTACAGTAAAGCATAACAATTAGTAAGTCAAATTAGCCAAAAGCCAATCTGTTAACTTCGACACATTTTCTTTTAATTTCATCCTATTGATTTCAGAGAGGAAAAGAGAGAGAGATAGAAATGTCAATGATGAGAGAAAATCATTGATCAACTGCCTCCTGCACACCCCACAATGGGGATCCAGCCCCCAACCTGGGCATGTGCCCTGACTAGGAATCGAACCATGATGTCTTGGTTCATAAGTTGATGCTCAACCATTAAGCCATGCTGGCTGGGCAACAAATGTTCTTTAAACTTTCAAGAGGGTCTGGTCTCAACTCCTTAAGCTTCATATCTCAGCTCTTCTCTCACCCTGGCAACCCTATGAGCCACAGGCAGTGAGAATTTTCTTATCTTTTCCAAAGAGGAAAAAAGATGCATATTAAGCTTGGATTTGAGAAACACAAGCAATTTACTCTAATCAGTTTAAGGATGGAGGAGTAATATGTGTCTTGATTGTGTTTTTATTTTTTTTTAATAGAGGAATTTTCTCAGCCTGTCTTATTAAGCTGAGAAAAAAAGTCTAAAATCCATTTGAAATCAATCCTCTATTTTTGTGAGCACTTTGTACTCTAAACATTAAATTTATATACACTTAATGATCTAAGATAGTTTTTAGTTGCTATTGCTTCCTAGAATAGATGTCTAGATTTCATAAAATCACATTTCAAATTATGTATGACCATTATTTCTCAGCTTTATACCAAACTATGTGAATCTATGACAGAATGTTTAATATGTGAACCTATGACAGAATGTTTATTGGAATCACTGTAATAATTACTGGCCTCAACATTCAATAGATAAACTCTTCATTATAAATATTTTCTGAAAATAATTATTTGAGAACAATTAAATTTTTATTCTAAATTTTTGGAATATCAATACTTTGTTCTATTCATACAGAAATAGTCAGTTTGAACCTCTGCTTCAATTTTGTAAGTAATGTTAGATTTTAAGAAAAATAGTCATTTTAATCTATTATTATGTAAACTGTGCTTATATATTTTTAATCCAAACTCAAGATACCCAAAGTATAGCAGTGTAAACAAGAAAGAATTCTCTCTCGCTCTCCCTTTCTTCCTTGTATTTAAGGTAAAGATAGGAAATAGCACTTCAGTTTTGTCATCCTTGGTACTCTACGCATTACCATCTGCCATATATTAGGTCTAGTAATAATTAATGTTGTTTTCTAATACTTTTTTAAATCGAATTTATTTAAACAATACAACAAAATTTAATCAACAGTATAGTTGCCGTTGTTTTCTACTACTTGTGCCCAATGCTCAGGAAGCATTTTAATCCCTCTGTTGTAAAATTCTTGTGATTTTGATGCAAAAAATTCGGTCAATGCATTTTTGAGGCATTCTTCTTTATTAAATTTTTTTCCAAGAAGAAAGTTTTGCAAAGAACGAAACAAATGGTAATCAGAAGGGGCAATATCAGGAGAATATGCAGGTTGAGGAAGAACTTCCCATTCCAACTGGTGCAGTTTTTCAGCAGTGATTCTTGCAGTATGCGGTTGTGCGTTATCGTGGTGAAGAATTACGCCCTTCCGCGGGTTCTTTTTCTCTTAAAGCTTGGGCTAACCTTTCCAATTGGGCACTATACACTGCACTTGTAATGGTTTGGTTAGATGGTAAAAGTTCATAATGAAGAATTCCTTTAAAATTCCACCAAACACACAACATCACTTTTTTTGCATGCAAGTCAGGTTTTGGCGTGGGCTGCGGAGCCTCATTTTTGTCCAACCATTGAGGCCACCTTTTCAAATTAACATACAGCACCCATTGTTCATCTCCAGTAACAATTTGCTCTAAAAACGGCAAACGGTTTTGACGAGAGAGGAGCGAACTGCAAATTGTGACTCTTTGATTACAGTTGTTGTCTGTCAACTCATGAGGAACCCATTTTCCAAACTTTTGGACTTTGCCAAGTGCACGCAATTGATTGGAAATTGTTTTTTGTGAACAATTTAAAGTTGTTGCAAGCTCTTGTTGGGTAATTTGAGGATTTTGCACCAAAAGAGCTTGAAGAGCTTCTTGATCAAAATTGGACACACGGCCTCGACCACTCTTGTCATCTAACGAAAAATTTCCCTGGCGAAATTTCTCAAACCAACGCTGGCATTTTCTGGCGCTAACTGCATCTTGACCAAGAGCACTACAGATGTTTTTTGCAGCCTCACTTGCTTTTCTTCCTAATTGGAACTCGTAAAGCATGCAGTGCCGAATATGCTCTTCATCCGCCATCTTCTTAGCTCTAGTTTTGCAACAAAAACCAAACCAAACACAAACCTTTTCAAGCAAAACTTGTTAATTGCACTTCACACGTTCTGTAGATACCACGTGTTTGAAGGTTATGTCAATTCAAGTCAACGCCAAGCAAGATTTTAAACGAATGTTTAAAAATGACATTAATTATTACTAGACCCAATATGTGCGTGTGTGTGTGTGTGTGTGTGTTTGGAAGGGGAGCAGACATATTGTGCACATGAAGTCCTATTAAAGGAATAACTGGGAGAATTACATATCACTTATTTTCACATATCATTGAATAGAACTAATAACTTGCCCACATCTAGTTGAAAACTAAGCTGGGAATGTGGCCTTTGACTGATGGCCATCTACTGTAGGAGCTGAAAACTTGCAGTCCATTCCCAAATATTCAGGTGCACACTTCTTCCCTCTATACACTCGTGCACCTAATATTATAAAGTCCCATTCAAAAAATGGAAGAGTAAAGTATTATAGTAGTAAGTATAGCTGGCTTCCCCCAAAATTGAAAGAATAGGAATAGCAAAGATGTCATTCTTCAAAGCAAGGATCAAATCCTACCAGATAGAAATTTTAAACTTTGCCTGCTATGCGATTTCCTTGATGAAATCCTGATTGTATTATCAGAGAGTAATTCCTTTGTCCCTTGTCATTTATGGCTCCAAAATTTTCTTGACTTTGGGATATTTCTTTTTGTTATTTCTACTACCACAAGGACTAGTTTGCTTGTGACCAGCCTGATTTATGCTCATTCTTTGTTCTAAAAACTTCTTAAGTATGTGAGGTCTCTGACTCATATATTCAGGGTTCCCACACATATCTATGTATTACGTTTGATTATCTTCTCTTGCTAATCTAGCTCATGTCTGTTTGATTATTAGACCAGCCAGAAGAACCTTTGGGGGTGGAGGAAAGTTTATTCGTCCTGCAGTGTGGCGCGGTGAGCAGATACACTCACTGGCTGGAACTCTGCACGTCCCCACGCAGTGCCGCAGATGAGGAGATCCTGGGGCCTCGGACACAGGCCAGCGGAAGGTAAGGAAGGGTTCTTACCATACCACTCGTGCTCAGGTCTCTCGGCAGGATCGGGTAGAAGCAGATACTGTGAGAATCCTTTTCTTTTTTCAAAAATTTGATTATCAGAAGAAAATATTTGTGAAACCAGTGACTGTTGGTTACCTGGTACAAGTATTCCTGGGTTTGTGGGTTTTGTTTTTGTTTTCTGTCTTTGTTCTGTTTCTCTCCTTTCATCTTGTTGTATGTCCTGAATAGTTGGCCTAATGCTAGTGAGAATTTTCTCTCTGGCTTCTACCATCCAGGGTGCACTTGTCAAGGTTTCCCTTGCTCTCTATCTGGCCATGAGAGACTCTCAAGGGACATTTCTCTGTCTGTCTTGTTCCTCCCAGTCCTGGTCTCAGGGAGAAAGCATGTGATTATCTCTGTGTTGGGATAGCTGTTTAAACACCGGGCTCCCTATCTTTCTTAGACTCACTCTTGGAGGACCCTTTATTTTGTGAGGATTTTCTTTCTGCCTTTCCCCTTGGGCATGCCTTTTGCATCCACAGTACTAATTTGAGTTGCTATAGATCCTAAGCCAGACAATGGATCTTTTTAATTGGAAAAACTTTTAATTGGAAAAAATAGAAAAATGATATTAAAGAGCCCTCATGTTGTTATCATAGTAGTCATTAAGGTTGTCTTATTAAGATGAAAGGACAGAAATTAACACAAAAATCAGAGTCTACTCAGACCTTTTTCTATTTGCCTCCAGACATTTTCAAATACTGTAAAATATCAGGACACTGGAAGTACAAGTGTCTTGCACTTTAGAAGAAGAAAATTGAAAGAAAAATAATGGTGAGATTTTACCAAAAGACAACCTGAACATTTTATGTCCTGAGAACTGAGCTTAGTATAATAATTGGCAGGCTGGAAGCTTCAAAATATTGCCAGACAGAAACATGGTCTGAACTCCATTTATGGCTGGAGGCCCACCAAACTCTTGCCATCCCTTAAGGAAAGTATAATCTAAAATTACAATGACTATCATGAGGTATTTGTCAATTAGAAAAATGGGATAAAGAAAAGGGACACTGGGTTAAAAGAAGGATGTAGTACAGTACTTATATAGGCTGAATGGGCCAACCTTACGTATAGTATTTACATAATCCTGTTGGTCCCAAAGATTAAAGTTCCCCAAACAACTCTGCTCTGTTACCAGAATGAGGAGAAATTCATAAGACTGGAAAAGGAGATTGCAATAAGAAACCTGACCAGGAATCGCTAAGACAATAGTAAGGATGGTTACATTGAGTTAAAATTGATACCAGGGCTAGGGTCCCTTGGCTTGCCCCCTCACTGGAGGCCCAAAAGCCTTTTTACTCCAGAGTGGGCCAAATGGTCAGGAGATAGACAAGAGTGATTTCCAGGACTCTTTGATATGAGAATCCAAGCACTGATACCAAAACCCATTGGTGAAGCCCCAACTCAGGCTACAGTTGGGTTAAAAGAATATGGAAATATAAGGATTGATGATAAGATTATAAGTATTGGCCAAAACCAGTTTGGCTCATTGGTAGAGCGTCAGTCTGTGGACTGAAAGGTCCCAGGTTCGATTCCCATTAAGGGCATGTACATTGCTTGCGGGCACATCCCCGGTGGGGGATGTGCAGGAGGCAGCTGGTCCATGTTTCTCTCTCATCGACGTTTCTAGCTCTCTATCCCTCTCTCCTCCTCTCTGTAAAAAATCAATAAAATATATATAAAAAAATATCCCTAGAGATTAAAAAAAAAAAAAGATTATAAGCATTGGAATGTCTAAATTCTCTGCTTGTAGGACTTCCATTCAGCCAGATTTCAAGCAGTTTCAAATGATTGTTGCTTTATGTCTGTTGGAAGATGCAAGTACTGCACTTACCGAAATTCCTTTTTTTTTTTCTTCTTTTTTTTTAGTTAATTCTAAACCTAGGATATTTTTTCCATTGGTTTTTAGAAAGAGTGGAAGTGGGAGAGGAGGGAGGGCAAAAGAGAGAGAGATAAAAAGAGAGAGATAAAGAGAGAGAGAGAGAGAGAGAGAGAGAGAGAGAGAGAGAGAGGGAGGGAGAAAGACATTGATATGAGAGAGACACGTTGATTGGTTGCCTCCCTCATGCACTCCAACCGGGGCCAGGGATCAACCTGTACCCTAGGTACATGCTCTTGACCAAATATTGAACCCACAACCCTTTGATGCAGTGGTCAACACTAACTGCTGAGCCACTTTCCAAAATATCTAATAATTTAGGCACCCCCTTCACTGAGAAAATCATATGAATGTTCAAGACTGCAAGGGCCAGACACGGCCGGGGATCTCCCTTCTCCGTGGCCAGCACGGAAAGAGAGATGAAATTGGTTGTTCGTAGAGGCAGCCAGGGATTGAGAAATAAAGAAATGAAGAGAGTTGATGCAGAAATAGGTTTAAGCTGGGCCCCAGGTGGGTCGCAGACCTCGTCTGCTGGAGAGACTGACAACCCCTGAGCCACACAGCACACTATTTATTCTCCAATACACAAAGGGGGGCGGGGGTTCACAGGAAAAACAAGGAGCCTGGGAGGGGCCAGGTCCCACCCACTCCTTCCTGCCTGACAAACACAAGCCAGGAACTAAGAACATCTCCGCACTCCCAAGGCAGGAAGGTAATTGACAGGATTCTGTCAATATCCCAGGTTTGGTCAACAACAATCTAAAGAATGTCCAGGTATTTTCCAGGGGGCCCACTACAAAGACAGCCCTATAAACTTTTTAGAATTATCACTGACCCATTACCCTCAGTTATCAGGCAAAGTCAGGAGAACACTGGGAAAAATGAAATCAAGCAGAACAAGTTTAATTACACAGGACTGAATGAACTGATAGAAGGGTTACAATTTTATGACTTTTTATTTGAAATATTACTGATATTTAAGTCTTTTGTTTTACTGACATAAGGAATTTATTTTTCTTCCTCTTAACTCACATGTGACTTAGAGCAATTTGCTAAATTACACTTTTGTAATGAGTATTGAAACATTTTTTTTTTTCTTTTTAATTGATCCCTCCAAATTTTGGAAATTCTCAACAAGTAAGTACTTTTGTTTTCATGGGAATATGTTTGTTTCTAAAAGTTCAATAAGAATATGTTCTCTTTACTACAGGGTACAATAGAAACTAGCTCTATTACAAGGCTTTTTTATTGGAATGCCATATTCATGGGAGACATGCACAAACTCAGATATGATCAGAAAGCCTTAAGAAATTACGATTGATTATGGAAGCCAGTAGAAATCTCTTGGCGGGGTGGGAGAATGGGGGCAGCCTGGTACATTGCTTACACATTTCTCAATAGTTTTTTTCAGGTAAGGATAGAAGATTTCTTACTGAAAGATGTAAAGAAAGAAACTCAGGGTACATTGGGGACCTCAAAAAGAGAGGAATTAACCCCAACCTATAAGTATTACAGGTGAAGTCTGATGACAAGTATGTGGCTTATCTTTTTCTGGCCTTGAAAGGCCTTTTTTAAGTTCAATCTGGGCCAGCAGCCCTTGAACGATAGATGAACAGATTACTCAGACACAGTTTGACCTTGAAAGAGAGGGCTAAGAGGCCCCTGGCTTTAGCAGCCAGGGCAGCTTCTATTGCCTGCCATGTTAGGCCTTTATTAGAATTTTTATCTTTAGCCAAAACCAGTTTGGCTCAGTGGATAGAGCGTCAGCCTGCTGACTGAAGGGTCCCGGGTTCGATTCTGGTCAAGGGCATGTACCTGGGTTGGGGGCACATCCCCAGTAGGAGGTGTGCAAGAGGCAGCTTATTGATAATTCTCTCTCATCGATGTTTCTAACTCTCTATCCATCTCCTTTCCTCTTGGTAAAAAATCAATAAAAAATATTTAAAAAAAAAGAAAGAATTTTTATCTTTAGATTAGAGGCCCAGCGCATGAAATTTGTGCACTTGGGGGACAGAGTGCCCAGCCTGTACCCTCTTGCAGTCTAGGAGCCCTCAGAGGATGGCTGACTGATGGCTTGGGTCCACTTCCCATAGCCCTAAGCTGGCAGTCTGACATCCTTAGCATTACCACGGAGGCAGGAGAGGCTCCTGTCATCACCCCTGCACTTGCCAGCTGTGAGCCCAGCTTCTGGCTGAGCAGCACTCTCCCTGTGGGAACTCACTGACCACCAGGGGGCAGCTCCTGCATTGAGCAGGATCAGGTCAAAACCAACTCCCCGACATCCCCTGAGGGGTCCCAGATTGCTAGCACAGACCAGGCCATGGGACCCCATCTGTGCACGATTGGGGCTGAGGAGAGATGTGGGAGGTTGGCCAGCCATGGAGGGCTCCAGGATATGTCCAGCCCATCTCACTCAGTCCCAATCAGCTGGACCCCAGCAGCAAGCTAACATACCAGTTGAAGCATCTGCTCCCTGGTGGTAAGTGCACATCATAGCAACTGGTTGACCAGTTGATCGTCTGCCCCCTCGTGGTCAGTGCACATCATAGTGAGCAGTTGAGTGGCCTTAGCATATCATTAGCATATTATGTTTTGATTGGTTGAATGGAAGACTGGACAACTGAACACTTAGCATATTAGGCTTTTATTTTATAGGATACACTAAGTAGGGTGAGTAATCTTGAGAAGACACATGTGTATACATTGTCCTCTAGGCAATGGCATCCAGAGATTAATCATAAGGATTCCAGTAAACACCTAGGGGTCTGCGTATATACTGGCTTACTTGGAAAGGTGAAGGAATAATTAGAAGCGCCAGTTTCGAGAATCCCCCACATCTCCTCTAAGTCAGAATTCCAATAAACAGGGCAAGTGGCCTTCCACACACTTCCCTTTATTAGAATGTCCTCCAAGCTTTCCAACCAAATCTATTGTGCTCCCCAACAAATCTGAAGATTCCTTATGAAAAATTCCAGTAAAGCATATTTAGAAAGTCCTGTGAGGTTATTATTTGCTGGATTTACACAAATAATTGGGTCTAATTTTAGAAACTAAATTTGTTTTACAAATAAATGTCTTAATTTTGTTATCTTTGGAAGAGGTAGGGGTAATTTTAAAGAAAAAAAATATCAATAGAAACTATAATATACATTTGTGGACATTAGGGCCTAGTGCTGTTCATGATCTTTTGAGTTGTTATGTTTGTTTTTCCCCACCTACTAACTGGACCAGATCTTGATTTTTTTTAGTTTTCTTAAATATGTAGCTGCAACCCTCTTAACTAGCATTTTCATTATCCCATCCAATGGCTAGGGTTCATTGAGAACTATCAGTAAAACTGCCCTTTTCAAGGCCATGCAAGCTAAAATGGGACAACTTGATGTAGACTTCAGAGAAATCACCACAACAGCTCATATATGGAAATCTTCATGCCATTGCTCTTCCCTGCAGGCCTGGACCCTCCCAACTTGCTCTCCCCTGCTGGCCATCTTGTGACCACATGAGAGCAGCCATCTTGCTTGTTGGAGTGATGGTCAATTTGCATATTACTCTTTTATTAGATAGGATATATATATATATATATATATATATATATATATATATATATAATTTATTTTCTCTTTCAAAAAAATATGTTCCTTTTCACCCTCAATAAAACACTCAGAAGCATTTGATTACCCTATATCTCCATAAGAGAGAATTGGACACTATCCCTACTCCTTGGAGATGAACATATTTTATGGGTTATATTCTGTTGTGTCAGTCCAGATGCTTCTGGAGTTGCTTTAAAGGTCAAACACACCTTGGCTTTTAAAGATCAATATACTCC
The DNA here is from genome assembly GCF_014108245.1 of Pipistrellus kuhlii. NCBI lineage: Eukaryota > Metazoa > Chordata > Mammalia > Chiroptera > Vespertilionidae > Pipistrellus > Pipistrellus kuhlii. The sequence goes on from NW_023425529.1 coordinate 23,325,738, forward strand.
CTTTAAAAAACATAGTATGCTTTTGTTCTAGTCACAGACAGATCTATGAACAAATAACCATAACCAAAGATCTAATCTAGGCAGGATTTCTATGCTTCCAGACGAACCTTTTATATTTACTGGTCTCTTTGCTCAGCACATTTTTGCTTTCCTTCAATTTAATGGTTCTACTTTGAAACTAGCTGAAAATATTAGTTTAAGTAGGAAATCATTGACCTTAATCTAACCTTTGAAACTGGAATGTATCCCAATAACTGAGAAGTTTTAATGCAGGCACTTGAGGACACCAGAGGCCCATTTACTTCTACGGCTGCTTCTGGAAAGTCACCTGTTATAACCAGCCCAAGTATATCTTGTTGCAGAACTTTGCACAATGAGATAACGAGATGTGGAAACATTCTGAGTTTTTCCAATGTTCTGTTTTGTTTTTTCCAAACAGTTCAGCGGTTACATGTTCTTTTGGTAAGAAGTCTACCTTTCTGAGGATTACAAGTGACAGCCTTACCAAGTGTTTATCATGGAGGATTACTGGCTTTCTATCCTGCAATATCTGGGCTCCTGACACCCATTACCCAATTATGGGACCAATGCCTCATTTTTTTTTTAGTGTGGTAGAGTCCATATCTAATAACCAAATTATGATTTACTTCAGATTAAGATGCTATTAGAATGAAACAGAGAATCTAAAATCCACCATTTCAAATAAGATAGAAATGTATGTGTCCTTAAATAGTTCAGGGCTAAGTGATTCCCTTAGCAGAGTGTCCTACCGTTCTCAATGTGTGACTCTGACTCTGGATCCAGGGAAGTTCTTTAATCTTTGCTGTCACACTATGATCAGAATGTGGGCAAGGTGCCAGGATATTGTATGCTGTACCCTTGTAAGGACAAATCGGAAGTACCAAATATAACATCTTTTTAAATGATATTACCTAGAACTTGGTCACTCTCAATAAGGGGGCTGAGAAAGACAGTCTTTAATTAGCTAGATTGGAGACCAGTTGAAAATCTACTTGGAAAGAGGTTAAGGACAGATATTGGGGAACATCTTGCAGTCTGATACACTTGTTCAGAAACAAATCTGAATATTGGAACAGGAAAGATTTAATAAAGAGAATAACGTATTTTCAAAACAATAAAAGGACCCATATGGTGGGCTTTAAATAAGAACAGTACGCTACAGAACTGACACATCCTCACTGGAACCACTGAGAACAGGCATTCCACTTTCAAAGCAATCCCCAAATCGGAAAGCTGGGAATTAGCTGTCACCACTACTTTTGACACAGCTGCCTCTCAATGCCAAGGGAAGTGCAGAACAAGCACTACACTAGAGTATTGCTTTAGAAACTGAGCTCTTGCTTGTTAATAGAAAAATAAATCCACAGTAACACAGATATTCCTTGCCCTCTAAAATGTGTGCAAATACATTTTAATGGTAGAAGCTAATTCTCATCCTGATTCTTTGGAAGTGTCACTTTAAGCTTTTCAGACTCTACAGCCAGAAATGTACACAAAGAAGGTTGGCAAGGTGTTAACTGAGTCAATTCATGGCATTCTCCAAGGCTACTAATGAATAGCAGATACCCTAATAGAGCAGATATTGTTAAAGCAGCATTTATTCCCACTGAATGCTCTTGAATAAACTTTTCATTTGTTTTTAATCTTTAGTAATTGAATGACCATTTTAAATAAAATCATTTGTTTTTAATCTTTAGTAACTGATTGTATTAATTTCACAAAAATCTCAAGAAACTCAATTTGTATAAGATTGAAGAATATCAATATTAACTTCTTGCTCCTTTATACTAGATTTTAAACAAATGCAATTTTTGAATGTGCTATCTTTATAAAGACTTCATATACTATTGATTCATTTTTCCCTCCTGTCAAGCTAAAGTGAATAACAGAGCAAGCAATTTATGTCTAATATGGTAGGTGCACTGGTTAATAATAGCAGATTTTGTAATCAAAGAAAACACTGTTATTTCAAGAGAAACATCAAAGCAATGTCCTTCAATAGCTACACATTTCCCCCATCTTTCAGGTAATTTATGCATACCGTCTCAATAGAACTTATTTTGTTTTGCGGCAAACCATTTAGAGACCCAATTTTCCATTCCTTCGTACATTTTGCAGTGCTGCTCAGAAAGTGCAATTGCAATAAGTGGTAATCTGAGGAAGCAAGGTCTGGTGAATACAGCGGGTGGGTTAATACTTCGCAGGCAAGACCTTTAATGTATCTTTAACTGGTTTTGAAGTGTGTGATGGTGCGTATTCATTAAGCAAAATTACTTTGCCGTGTTTTCTGGCACATTCTGGTCGCTTCACAATCAGAGTGTGGTCAAACTGATTATTTCTTGTCGGTAGCCATCAGTATTTACCTGGATTTAGAAGCTCATAATATACCACATCTTCCTGATCCCACCAAAAGCAGAGCATTGTTTTCTTTCCAAAGTGATTTGGCCTTGTAGTCAATGTTAATGGTTGACCTGGATCAACTCATGATTTTGTGTATTTGTAATTCTCAAAATAAATCCACTTTTCATCCCAATCACAATTTGATACAAAAAAGACTTTCTTTCATGCCATTGAGGCAACACTTTACTGATTGTCTTAAGTTCAGTTGATGTGGCACCCATTTTTCTTCCTTTAAAATATTTCCCATTGCTTGTAAACAATCAGAAATTGTGTGCTGAGCAACGTTTAATCTTTCTGCTAGTTGTTTTTGAGTTTGACACCCATATTCATCCAATAATGCTTGTAATTGTTGGTCTTCAAGCTTTTTTTGGTTGATCATGTATACTGGTTAATAATGCAGATTTTTTTCAAAAGATGGGGTTACACATACATTGATATATATGTTCTTTGTCTTTCACATTGAAATCATCACTTTTAAAGGATTTAAACCAGTGTTCACAAGTATCGTGAGATGGAGCATGTTCACCATAAGCTTTCCGAAGTATTCAGCAGGACTTTTCTTCAAAACAATGAATTAAAACTTCCCATAAATGCTCTTTTTTTTGGCATGAAATTCGACATTTTTAAGTGTAAAAATATCTATGATGTTAACACCTTCAGCAAATTTGGCATATGAAGTTTTGAAGCTTGATGTTAATACAACAAAATAGCATACATATCAAATTGCATATATATCAACGTAAGTGTAACCCCATCTTTTGAAGAAAAAAAAAATCCACATTATTAACCAGTACACCTAGTAAGCACCAATGCATCTAGCACTTCCTTTCAAAATAACTCGGTCAAGATATTTTCTTTTATTTGCCAGTTTCCTAATATTTTACATTGGAATATACAAACTACTTTATCGTACCTATAACTTTCTTCATTTGTTTTTCAAGGAGATACCAACTGGTTCAGATCGCTATGCTAGGCAACAGGGCGAGGGGCAGGAAGCCACCTCCATGGGAGCAGGACTTTGCCAGTCTTGTTCGCCACACTATTCCCATCCCCAGGCAGCTGCGAAGCACCAGGAGACACTCTAGACTAGAGGAATGCTTGGCTTAGTCAGTGAAGTCCCACTTTCAAAGTGTTTATACAAATAATGAGAGAGCATGAAGGTTAGGAAAATGTGGGGCATATATAACGCATGCATGTAGCCAGTCTGGAAGTTCTGGATCATAACTTTTTGTATTCCATTTGAAAGACGATTATTCAATTCCATCATGTTGGCAAGGTTACTGTGGAAGAATCTCTTCAAGGTCTGAGGCAAGACAACAGCCTGGCTCATCTTCAGCAGCAGTTCCCCAAGACAACAAACTTACCCACATTTACATTCTACTTAACTGTGTACATTTTTTCTCCTTGTTGCTATTCTTTAAGTATGATTAGATGATAAAAAATTATTTTTACCTTGAAATTGACTAAGGTCCTGAGGCTGAACAAACAAAATTGGCAATTTCTTAAGCTGGATAAAAAATCCTAATTAAATAAAGAAAATAATGTGAAAGTGAAACTAATAGAAGGGCTAGAGCAGTGTTTACAAGGGCTCAGCTCTTCTGTGAATTGAAATCTCTGTTTCCACCTTCCTGATCCACTTCCACATTCAAATGCATGATGACATGAGCAAAAGCCCTTCCAGAAGTATTCTCTCTTTAGCTGTTTTAAAATATATATATTTCTTTTGCATTATATTGCTGTTCAGTCTATTTTGGCACAACATCTGTTTCTCACAGAGAAGCTACTTCATTGTTGCATTTTTGGCTTGAATCCTTATTCATTATGCAAACTCCTTTTTTTCCATACACCCCTCCGGTGTTTGATGAAAAATAGGTTTCCAAACATGCCAAACCTGCCAAACAGGAATATAAGCTTCCAGTGGAGGCATAATGTTCCCTTGAAATAGAAGTGTTTTAGCTTGTATATTTCACTCTTGAAAAGAAACGAGATTATGTTTCATTTCTGGAAGATTTATACTTCAGGTAAGAGACTGCAACAAACTTCTTACACTTCACCAAATACGTAGGAGAATATTTTAATGCAAGTGCATTCTTGAAGCAACGTAGCTAATGATATTGTGAAACTTAGGTGGTTACATGCGTTTAAAATCCGAGTCCATTTGTTCTCCAGAAGATAGTCCTTTTCTAGAAGTACAGATTATGCCGGGGTTATTCCTTCTCTCGCTTCCCCTTCTTTTCCCTCCCTCTCTTCCTCTCTCTCCCTCTCTCTCTCTCCCTTTCTCTCTAAGGCTGACTTCACAGTTTGCATGGATACCAGATCCTTTGTATCATCTCCTAATGGCTCACTTTCATGTTTCTCAGAGTCTTGAGACAATTTCAGTCATGTCCGCTGGTAGATGTTTTTCTCTGTGCACGTTTTCCTCCGTCTTGAAGAAATAATGCAAGTCGTCTATAGGCTGCATGCCGATGGCCACTCCAAAAGGAAATTCTTTTTAAGTGAAGGGTGGATATTCCTAACATATGGGCTTCCAGCTGATGAGAGCTCCTGCTGGAAAAAGCAGCTGTTTTCTCTCTGTTCTGTCACTTCACGCTGGTCTCCTCCTGCCCTGCCTTGTCTGTCTGCCTCTGTTATTGGCAGCTCGCTGAAGGCCACACTGTGATCCGGTGTGTGTCCCCAATCGCCCCCTTCTTACCTGGCAAACAATTAGATAACTGATACTTAGGATTGAAGATAGAAATGATACACCCACTTTAAAAAAATAATGATCATGTGTAACCATGTACAGTTTTAAAATGCATTATCTAATGTAATATTGTAGACAGGTAACAGATTTAGAGAGATTAAAGAATTCATGTCACGTATTTTACGAATAATGTCACCTATGTCTTTAAAACGTCATTAAGAGCTCAGATTTGAATCAAGATGTTGGAACTCAAGGCCTCTTTCCCTGAAATGCTGATCACACTCCATACATGTTTACCTATCACCTGGGGCATGGAAAAAGCAGTTTGTGAATGGATCATGAGAAAATAGTACCGTGATTGAGCTGGTAAATGAATAAAATCAAGACAACTTCATCCAGCTCCTATAGAAAAGGCTTGTATTATGTAGATGAGTTAACTGATTCATTGAATCAACAGAATCACATGTTACCAGTGTGAACCTCCAGGCCATAATTTCAAGATTTTTCTCTCAGAGCATAACCATCATTGTCCTGAGGAAGCCCCCTTCAGTGAGTAAAACACAGAATACAATTTCCTTGGAGCTTAGAAAGAAAAGGGATACACTAGTCATTTCCTACCCAGAAAGGTATTGCATTGTATTTCTAAATAAGTAATTACTTTTTCCCCAAATTTATGATCTGATGAAATGACACAGATAATCATAGCAAACAGTATATTCTTATAATTCTTTATGCACAAATTCACTTGCAGTTATTAAATCTTATTAATAATTCTTTTATAATAAAAATTTCTATTTTTAAGGTTGTTTATTTCAATCCACTCTTCTATTGATGGGTACTTGGGTTGCTTCTATATCTTGACTATTGTAAATAATGCCACAATTAAAATAGAGGCGCATATATATTCTTTCAAATTAGTGTTTTGGTTTCTTCAGATATATACTCAGAAGTAGAATGGCTGGGTAATGCAGTTCCATTCTAAAATTTTTGAGGAATCTCCATACGGTTTTCAATAGTGGATGTCCCAATCTGCCTTCCCATCATTAGTTCAAAGGGTTCCCTTCTCTCCACATCATCACCAACATTTGTTGTTTCTTTATTTATTGATACCATTCTGACAGGTATGTGGTGATATCTCATTGTGATTTTAATTTGCATCTCTCTGATGATCAGTGAGGCAGAGCATTTTTTCATTTGTCTATTGGCCATCTGTGTATCCTATTTGGAGAAGTGTCTCTTCAAATCCTTTGCCCAGTTTTTAATTGGATTTATTTTTCTGTGTTCAGTTTTATGAGTTATTTATAAATGTTGGATATCATCTCCTTACCAGATGTATCATTGGTGAATATATTCTCCTATTTAGTATTTATGGTTTTCTTTTCTGTGCAAAATCTTTTAAGTTTGATGTAGTCTCATTAGTTTACATTTTCTTTTGTTTCTCTTGCCCAAAGAAATATAAAAAAAAATATTGCTAAGAGAAATGTCAGATAGTTTATAGCCTATGTTTTCTTTCATGAGTTTTATGATTTTTAAGTCTTTCATTTAAGTCTTCAATCAATTTTGAGTGTGTTATTGTATATGATATAAAAAGGTGTTCTAGTTTCATTTTTTTCATGTATTTGTCCAATTTTTCAACACCATTTATCAAATAGACTGCTTTTTCTTTTCCCCCTTTAAGTCTGATGTTAGGTCTGGGTTTGTGATAACATGGCCTTTACTATGTTGAGGTATGTTCCCTCTTTGCTAGGAATCATCATAAAATTGCTGCTGGATTTTGTCAATGTTTTTTTCTGCATCTATTGATATGATAATATGATTTTTTTTTTCATTTTGGTATATCACATTAATTGATTTGAAGATATATCACCCTTGAATCCCAGGAATAAATCCCACTTGATAATGGTATATGAAGTTTTTAATGCATTGCTGAATTTGGTTTGCCAGTATTTTGTTGAGGGTTTTTGCATCAGAGATATTCATTAGTGATATTTCATCAAGGACATGTTTTCTTTGTAGTGCCTTTATCTCATTTTGGAACCAGGATAATGCTGACCTTATAAAATGAGCTAGAGAGTATTTCCTTCTCTTCAGTTTTTTTGAAATAGTTTGAGAAGGGCAGGTGTTAGTTCTTTGATTGCTTGATAAAGTTCACCTATGAAGCATCCAGTCCAGGACTTTTGTTTATTGGGAGTTTTCTTATTATTGCTCTGATTTTGTTGGTTGCAATTGGTTTGTTTCTTTTTAATTCGGTTTTGGAAAATTGTATGTTTCTAGGAATTTATCCATTTTGTCTGCATTGTCCAATTTGTTGGCATATAGTTGTTAGTCGTATTTTCTTACAATCCTTTGTATTACTGTGGTATCAGTTGTTGCTTCTTTTTATAGCATTGTTTTCTCAAAATCATAGGTAAAAAAGATATAGCATATTCCATTTCTTTTTCCTCTTGTAAGATAGAAAACTTAGCATGCCTTTTAGTTTTAGTTGAACTAGTCCCTGTTTTTTTACCTGGCTTATTAATAAGGAATGATTTTGAAATTATTATGTTTGAAATTATATTTATAATAATTATTTAGACTAAGTCAATGCTATCTGATCTTTAAATGATTGATCTTAGTTTCCTATTCTTAAAATCCTATTTTGATTAAAATGTTGTCAACATTTTTTATTAGAAGAGTATAAAGAAATTTCTGAGCAGTTACATACATGCAAAATATTTTTTAGCTGATATCACTAATATATGGCAAATGAATAAACGGTATAAAATATACTTACCTTCAAAACTATGTATTTATTGTTCCCTGGGGACAATTAGTATTTAAAGGTAAAGCCTATATTCAGGCTAACTTTGATTTCTTTTTCTTTGTCCTCCCCATCCCTCTTTCTTTTTGATAGGTAAATGTTTTATTATTGACGTATTAAAATTTAACTATTTTTCCTGGTTGCATGCATGTATATGTTGGTTATATATGCATATTCATCATATTTCATTTTTTTTGTTATCTTCAATGTTACCTCTTTTCATTTGTTCTGATTATATTTAGGATTTCAATAGTAGAATGCCAGATTTTTTTTTTCTGACTGTTGCAATTGCAATAGTGCCACTCATTCATTTCTATCGTGGTTTCATTTTTTTCAGTGCTAATAGAGTGCTTCTCAATGCTATTTCAAATCTTAGTTTTGTATGTCAATTCTGCTTTTAATAAAAATTTTAATGTTAGTGAATTTTTTGTTTCTTTACATATCAATATCTCATTAAGCTCCATTTTTATTAATAAATCTCTCAACCAATTTCTTCTATACCTTTACTCTTCATTTTATTATTTTAGTTTCTATTTTATCTTTCTACTTTATGTAATAGAATAGTTTTTTAATGTTATAAGAAACAGTTAATCTTTATCACATTTACTTAGCATGTTTTTCAAAACTAATTTCTCCTCTTTTGTTTCAACGGTTAGTCATTTCAGTTCTTGCAGAATATTTCAACATGTGTTACTATTTTTTTAAATTACTCATTCTGTAGGAATGAAAGTTGTCTCCACTGATGACTCATAAATAATGTCTGTAGCTTCATCTGACTACCTTCATTGTTTACCTGGTTGCTGTTAGAACAGATTTCTCATTTCCACTTAGACAGTGAATAAAAACAGACTTAGTGTAATTAATTACTGGTCACTAGCAGTCACTTAATTTCTCTAAATTTTGGACTTCATTTATCTTGCTGTTGTTTTCTGTTTGACTACTCTGAGAAGGTAAGAATATTTCTAGGAGATTCTAATTAACATATAGTTCTGCTTTTGCCAGAAGTGGTCAACCTTTGTACTGTCTCATGGTATATTATCTCACATTCTCAAATGAAGCAAGTCAAATGCTTAGTCACTGTGGATTCTGGATATTTTTCATTCAAGCACATTGTAGTCTTAGAAAGAATGAAGGTAGAGGAATGGTAAAGAGGCCCTGGCTGCCAATGAAAGGTGTTGCGATGCATCAGAGAAATAATTTTGGGGGTGGGGATGGAGAGAGTTGATAAGCCTGGATCTCCCAGTTTGTCAGTAGCAGGGAAATGAGTCATCTTACCATTTTGCAGGCTGGCAGGTAATAAAGCAAGTGCCAGACTTGTTCCCCACCCTCCTTATTATTCCATTTCAGCTTAATCTGCTTTGATTTTACTTATGGATGATTGGATGAATGGTTGACAGTCTTTTTTTATTGGTAATATTATACTATAAACAAATATTATTTGATTTTTTTCACTTTAAAAAACATTTGGTTAATTTTTAAAATCACATACTACCATCCAGATTCAATTCTAAAGAAATTCAACTGGCCTGGCTAGCCTGGCTCAGTGATTGAGTGTCAACCTATGGATCAAGAGGTGATGGCTCAATTCCAGTAGGGGCATATGCCCTGATTCTAGGGTCTATCCCCAATGGGGGGCATGCAAGAGACAGCCAGTCAATGATTCTCTCTCATTGATGTGTCTATTTCTCTCTCTCTCCCTTCCCCACTGAATCAATAAAAACATGTATTTTTTTTAATATATATTTTATTGATTTTTCACAGAGAGGAAGAAAAGAGAGGGATAGAGAGTCAGAAACATTGATGAGAGAGAATCATCAATCAGTTGCTTCTTGCACACCCCCTACTGGGGATGTGCCCACAACTAAGGTACATGCCCTTGACTGGAATTGAACCCGGGACCCTTCAGTCTTCAGGCCGACGCTCTATCCATGAGCCAAACTGGTTTCTGCAAAACATGTATTTTCTAAAGAAATTCAACTAGAGTGATCTTAAAACCCTTGACTTATTTTATTATTATCATTATTCTAATATTATGGAACTAAACTCATTTACTAAATCACAGTGTCTTGACCAGCTTTTATTTTTGTTATTTATTAGCTGTTTTGGTTGTTTTAAAGTTTTCTAATTTTTCTGGCTGTCTATTTTTTAAATTCAAACTTTATACATGAATTCATTTAACTCTTCTCCATGTTAATGTTTCAATTCAGTCCTATTGTTGTAGCCCCAATGCAATGAATCATGACAACTGCCTTTCAGAAGGATGTTTTAAATGGTAAAAATAAAATATGGTTATTCAAGCCAGACATATTAATCATATTCTAAAAGGAACTTCTTATCGTATATTTAATTGTATGGGTTGGTACAATAAACATGTTCTTAGAAGCATTAAAAATTACCAATACATTCATATAATTATGGCTTTTTCCTATAAATGTCTTTTACAAACTTTCTAGGACCTCTCTCTAAATCATATTCAATCAAATTCATTATATCAATAACTTTGTCAAAGATTCAGTTGAAATTTAGATTTCTTGAGAACATATATCTTGTGCTAATGATTATGTTAATGCTAAGCATAATTAAGTAGTTATCACTACACATCTATGATATTTTTAATATTCGTTTAGCTATAAATTTAGGTTTATTTGGTGAAAAACAGAGACATGTTTCTAGCTGCTAGAACAGTGATGGATACAGTGTGGAGTGCATGCTTCCTCTCCCCTCTCCTACATCCACACAGAGGGTGCTAATGGAGCATTACCATCCCAAATTTTGCTCAGCTACACAATTCTCAAAGCAATCCTGAGAAGCCACTACCATGTAATGAAATTTCATTTATGAGATAAAACTATTTACCAATTCAGTTTCAGATCCATATAGATTTCCTCCAAAGAAGAAACTGTTATTAACTGGTTTCTGCTACTTACTTCTATTCTCAAATATTTACAAAAATAAGGGTAACCTTTGCATGTATGGGAAATTTTGCTCAGTTTTGTTACTATTGAACAGTGAAGCTGAAACTAGATAGAAATAAATATGACAATATATGTCTTGAATATTTATTTAAAAATACAAATAATAAAAGAACAAAATTACATATTCTAAAAATATAACTTTGGTAAATGTGAAATGGTTTGCTAGAATATTTTAACATACTAACACTAGAGGCCCAGTGCACAAAATTCTGCACTGGGGGGGGGGAGGGTGGCGTCCCTCAGTCCAGCCTACACCCTCTCACAATCTGAGAGGTGCTCACAGCTGTGAGCCCAGCTTCTGGCTAAGTGGTGCTCCCCCTGTGGGTTCAGGCTGAAACTAGCTTTCTGACATCCCCCAAGGAGTCCTAGATTGTAAGAGGATGCAGGCCAGGCTGAGGGAAATTGGGGCCAGGGAGAGACATGGGAGGTTGGCCAGCCAAACCCCAGGAGGCTCCAGGGCATGTCTGGCTTATCTGGGCCAGACCCCAGCAGCAAGCTAACCTACTGGTTGGAGAGCCTTCCTCCTGGTGGTCAGTGCACATCATAGTGACTGATTGAGCACCCTTAGCATATCATTAGCATATTATACTTTGATTGGTTGAATGGCTGGCCAAATGACTGGACACTTAGCATATTAGGATTTTATTATATAGGATGCTACTGGCCTATTACTTTAAAACATTTTTAATATATTTCAATTACGAGATAATTTTAAGAACTAGAGCTGAATTGATTTACTAGTGTTTTGTATTTTGTGTCCCTTTAAAGTAAGAGTGACAGAAATCACAATTTGTAAAATGCGTAGTGGGAGGTATTTTTTTTTTCAGTTGAGATTTAATCTTTGCAAAGTGCCTTGTGAATTTTTTAGCCATCTTCACTTTTCTTTTCCTAAAGGGAAATCTGGCTCCCTAAGAACTCTGCTCCTTTGCATCTCTCCTGTGGAAGCTGTTCTTCCTCCCATGTTCCTCATATGGAAAAAGATGAGGCAAGGCCAACATTCTCCTAGATTGCCACTGTCTACCAGGTTATCCTTTCCAACACAATATAAACTCCACTCTTCAGAGTCCCATGACACCTTGTTCTACTGCCTATGTTCCTTCTGTTTACTCACATCCACTGATCTTGTTCCTCCAAGTCAAGGGACTTTTGCTCCTCTTTGCACTGGGTACAGCATCATGATTTCACATTGTAACTCCAGGTCTCCCAGAGAACTCCAGGAACAGCCCACTAAAAATGTTCAAAATAAGGCCCTTTCTTCCTTTTAGTAATAGAACATTCTTTTCTTTTCTTTTTTTCTGATCTCATGGCAACACAGTAAGGGACTGCCTTTTCCAGACTTCCTTGTTGCTATATATTCAGGCCAATGGATGTGATGTGCAACTTCCAAGCCAGGATTTTGAAAGGAAGTCACTTATATAGTTTTCTTTCTGCCTCTCAGACTATTTTGCATGGCTCTTTTTTTAATCTTTCCATTAAACATTGTCTCCCACACTGGGATTCTGTTCTCAGATTGTTTCTATCTCTTCTTAATCCTCAAACTCTCTTAAGTTTCATGGGTTCAGCTATAAGATTTATTTCCTGAATTGAAGAATCACATATGCAAATACTCATCTTTACTTACATTTCGTACAAATCCTTGCGTTCCATATAGCAACAAATCAGCTACCTATTTCTTTTTCAATATTCACATTAGCAACTACATAAAACAAATGTACAGCTTCATGCACTATTATCAGTCAAACAACCTTCTAATGACCCTCAGTGTCAAGAAATAAACATTTTCTACCACCCCAAAACCCTCCATGTGCCTGCAAACCAAATTTTCTTTTCTCCAAGAATAAACACATTTCTGACATAATATCTACCCTTCCTATATAGTTTCATCATCCAGCTGTGTATCCCTAAAACATGGTTTGGTTCGTTCTCTCTCTCTCTCTCTCTCTCTCTCTCTCTCTCTCTCTCTCTCTCTCACTCTCTCTCTCTCTCTCTCTCTCCTCCCACTCTCTTTTTCTCTCTCCTGATATGTGTGTGATGAGTATATTTTTGCACCCTTTTGCAATTACTGTATTCCTACTCCACTTTCCCCCTTGCAATTTATTTGATAATGAAACTAGCTTATTTTTTCTATATCTATTTCTATCCTGATTTAATTTAACATATTCTTCTACCCTCTGTGCTTTTTGTCTATTGGTGTTTGGACCTATAAGGTTAATCAGAATAGATGAGATATTTTGGCAGGACTTTTTCATTGTAGTTTTGCATTTTTATCAGAAAGCACAAAATCCCTGGCTGCCTCTCATTTGCAATGTGAACAGCCATCAAATGTGATGCCTAGATTTTATAATTCATGAAATATTATAAAATATTGATAACCTGATAACACAATTTTATTATTTCTTCATTTACTTGTTGAAGTTGTTCTACAAAGAGAAACTTTGCCTCGTTTATAACATACTTATCCAGTGATTATTTCATATAAAAAAGATTTTAAAACATTTGAGTGTGTACTACATTAACCTTGTGTTGTACAAAGGTGATTAGTGACTTGTATGTGTATATCTGTGTCACTCTGATTTCATGCATTTAAACATAGTTTATGTTTTCCTCCATTTCACTTATTTTACTTACTGGCCAATAGAGCCTTTCCGAGTTGGCTCTCAAGTCCTATTAATGCACACTTGCATTCTCTGATAGCTTCCTTACTAACTAGTGATGTAGGGTCTCCTAGATTCCTCTTATATATTATCTTTCCTAGACCCCAAAATCGACTGGTCCTTCTAGTAGCCCTGCTTTCTTTCAGTGGGAAGTGGTATTTCACTATCACAATCCAGATGTTAGGAGATGGGCATTATTTCTAGGCCTTTCCAAGCAAGAAATAGATGATAGATAGATGATAATAGATTATAGATAGATAGACAGATAGATAGAAGATAGATAGATAGATGATAGATTAGATAGTTGATAGATTAAATAGATGATAGATAGAGATTTTTTAAAAACTTATGAGTTCATTCTAATACTTCCAGTCCTTATCTGTACTACAAAGAATACTAATTCTCAGGGGGGCACTGGGGATGCTAGAATTACTTATTTGTTTTATCCAACATTACACACAAAATATTCTGACAATGATAATTCTAACACAGTCACTTATATGAACAATAAAAAGAGGTTTCAACAGGTTTGTTCGTGTTCTTGTTACTTTATCCACCTTTGATTAAAGTTGAACTGTACCCATGTTGTCAGTGGAGATAGCCATATTATACTGTTTACTATATCCTTCATCTATCTGAGTTATCCAAGAAAATATGTATATTTTAATGCTCACCAAGAGTCTTTATGTTGATGTATCTTTGTCATTTGATTATCTGAAGTTTACTCTCTAACAGGCTTTTAATGCATAATCTTACGTGATCATAACAGTTTGAGAAATTTTAATTTGGACATCAGTTTCAGTGACTATATATTCTTGGTTCAAATGTTCTTTCACTGAGTACCTTAAATATATCACTACTCAATTTTCTTCTAGCACAAGGTGCCAAAAGTCTGATGACAGTTCTCTTTCCTGTTAGGTTATAGACCATGTTGGTCCTTGTCACTGCTATTATTCAGAACCTAGTACTTAGTTTATAGCAGAGTATCTTTTCATGACTTCATCTTTCTTCCATCTTTTTTTAAACCTTATTCCTTATTGTGTTTCACATTTTCTTTATCCCTTCTTTTTTCTACTTCTGTGTATCTGACTTTTTTTCTCCTTTTCTTTGCAAAATCCATATCTTATAGCTGGGAAACAAGTCTGGCCCCTCTTTTCAAACCTGTCTGGAAAACTTCTGCTCTTCCTTCTCCTAGCTTAGGAATCTTTTCTTCTTGAAACTTTACCCAACTCACTTTGACAAATTGCTATCTTCTTTTCTTGTGCTATTGTTTATAAGGTTAAGGTAATGGATTTCTTTGAGCATTCAAAAAAATATTAAAAATAATTGTCTAGCCCTAGTCGGTTTGGCTCAGTGGATAGAATGTTGACCTGAGGACTGAAGGGTCTCAGGTTTGATTCTGGTCAAGGGCATTTGTCAGGTCGTGGGCTCAATCCTCAATAGGGGGAGTCAGCTGAACATGATTCTCTCTCATTTTCTCTCTCTCTTTTTCCCTCTCTCTCCCCCCCTCCACTCTGAAATTTAAAAAAAAGAAATTAAATTAAAAGAAAATAAGCTAAAAGTAAAAATAATTATTTTCTCAGCCATTCATTACTAGTAGAACACTCAATATCAGACCCTTAAGTAGGGAAAGGATATCTGGAAAACAGTATCCACAACTGCTTTGATCATTTTAAAATGTTTTCCCTCATCACTAAATTTCAAATTAGAAATAGAAAAAAAAGGGAGGCAGGAAACTTAAATTCACCTGCAAACTTTAATCATTTTTCACTATATAATCTTATATTTTCACAGGTTTCAGGGGTTAAAATATGAGAGTGTGGGGATGTGGGGACATTATTCTTCTTACTATATGTTTTCTGTAGTTTTACACTTATTTAAATCAGGAACTGATAACCTCTCACTGATGTCTTAATTGCTGCTAATCTGTATGTATAGTTCTGCCTCAAATTCAAGTTATATGACTTTATTTTATGCATTACTTTATAATGAAAAGTGTAGATATTCACCAGCTGACACTAAATGGCATTTCTATTAGCTTATAAACTAAGAAATACTCCAGTTTTCAAATTATGTTAGTCAAGAGCTTTTAAATTATGAGAAATTTTTTAAAAATCACAAGTGTAATATTGAAAAAGTAGATCTGGAAGAGGTTTAGTTTTTATTACATTTTCAATGTGAGTAAGTATTTCTCATTCCCCTTTATCTTATGATAATGAGATTTTTTTTAAAGACAGGCTTCTAACCCATTTCAAGTTTTAGTGCTGTCAAAAATGCTTGAAAAAATGTTCCTAGTAATAAAAATTGAAAAGTTTTCAACTCTTCTCAGTAGCGATAGTTCAAGTTGAATTAATATGTGTGTCAGTGCCTAAATCCAGGGATGCTCTAAATGTCCTATGAATATGGCAAGATCACCCATACACCTCTCTTTATTCCTGTTTAAAACAAAGCGATAAACACAAATTCTGAGACTTTTGGTAAGTTGATTCACCTTTCAGTTTCCTCATTTGTTAAATGGTAAAAATAATATCACAGGCTGAGATGAGAAATAAATATGTTAACATATGTAAATATGTGCATGTTACATATGTACATCAGTAGCACAGAGGTCTTAAAAATGTTAAATATGATTATTATATGAGGCACAGCCTAAATGAATCTTTAATTTCAGCATCAGATCACTAGTGCCTTTTTTAAATACCTTCATTAATGACTCTACAAAATTAAGAAAAATTTTTTAAAACTCAGTCAGTTCTTTTGAAGCCACTGAAAACTGTAAAAGTCATTTAGATATAGTCAGCCACATTTACTGTGTTTAAGCTAAGAGAGAGCAGACTAAGATAAGGAAGCCAGGAACAGGATATTAACTCTGATTGTCAAAGTCATCCTCTGCTGACAAATTCTGAGGTCCCTGACAGAGAAAAATGGAGGATAATTTGCTTTTATGAAACACAGCTTTCATTAAAAAATGGAGATTAAAAACTAGCAAGGACTAAAAAGGGGGATTTTGGTTATGTATCACTGTAACCTAGGGGTGTCGAACTCAATCAGAGAAGGGGCCAAAATCTAAAATCCAGCCTAAATCGCGGGCTGAACAGTCATAAACAGTCATTGTGATGGAAACGCAGCAGAGTGCAGTGATGACAGTGCGGTGCGGGCCACATTGCAAGGCCTGGCGGGACGGATTTGGCCCGCGGGCCTTGTGTTTGACACATGTGCTGTAACCCATGAATTAGAATAGTTTAGAATCATGTTTTATAGATCGATTCTCTGGTTAACATTTTCTTCTATACACTTTTTAGTTGCATCCCTTGAAAATCTCTCACAGATTTATCAGTTCAATTTCTTGAGTAGAATATAATAAATCTGTTTACTTTTTAGTGTTATCAATTTAAGTCAATTTTTAGGGCCAATATAATAAAAATCAATTACCATTTCAAAACAGACTGATAATCTTATTTGATAGTTAACTATTATCATAATTATCCTTTAAATTTTTTATCTTTAACATACATCCATATAATCATTAATGAAATTAAAAGATCCATAAAAGTGACACAAATACTTTTCAATTTTATTTTCTGATACTCAGTTATGATTTATAAACTATAATTTATAAATTTTAAAAATGATAATTTTCAAAATTTATTAGATCATTTGTTTCAAAAAATACAAATGAGCAACAACTCTGAGTAAAGCAAAGTATAAGAATACAGTGACTGGAATGCCATAATGACCAGAACGACCAGTCACTATGACACCCACTGCAAACATCAAACCAGCCTGATTGGACTCTCCCACCCCGATAGATGTGGCCCCTCCCTCCCTCCTGGCCAGCCCTGTCCCTCATGAGCCCCCACCACCCCATCAGCCCGCAGACCCTCCCCCTGGCCGACCCCACCCATGATCGCCCCCCACTACCCCAATAGGGTGCAGAGCCGGCTAGCCAACCTCCTAAAGCCCCTGCCCCAGGCCAGCCCTGCAACAAGTTGGAACCCCACCACCCTGATTGGCCCAAAGGCCCTCCCCCCAGTTGGCCACACCCCTGATAGCCCCCCATGCCATTGGGGGAGGGCCACACTGGCCAATAGCTGATGACCTCTCTCCCCAGCCAGCCCTGCCCTGATCAGGCCCTGATCAGGGCCAGAATGGCTGTACCCCACCTATGCATGAATTTGTGCACTGGGCCTCTAGTTGAGTTATAAATGAGAAAGATTAACATGGTCCAGTGATCTAAGGGGAAAGAGAAATCTTACATATACACACTATGGATGTTATCTTGCGATAGTTGAAAACCATTATAAACCTATTTCCAGGGATGCTACTGAGTTTGTTTCTTAAATACATTATTACAATATTTTTTTTAAAAAAAGTTGTAGGGCAAAAAAACAGATTATAGAAAGTTTAGAAGCAGTTTCAGAGACAATATAACATTGCTGGTGAGAATATGAAAGCTTTAGACTAGGATTGTGACAGTAGTCAATAGAAAGAGGAAAAAGTTTTCTACAGGACCTAGTCATTTATCAGATATAGAAGAATAAAGGTGAGGAAAGATTCAAAGATGAAACCTGTCTTTTTGGTCTAAGCAATTGAGTGGATGGTTGGAACATTTTCTGTTACAAAATACACTAGAATGGGAACAGGTTCTTGGGTGAATTACAATTTAAATTTTGGACTTTCTGCTGGAGATTTAAAAAAAAAATAAAGAGGAGATACTGAATAGGTAAAAACAAAAATGGTCTAAACATATAAGCAGTAATTTAAACCACAGGATGAATAAAATAACTTATAAGGAGAGAATAATTGAGAACAAAAGAAACTCTGACTAGAGACAATTGGAAAATGAATAATAGGCAAAGGAATGTTTGAGAAAGAACAAACAAAAAAATACTCAGAAAATAGGTTCAGAAAAGCCAATAGAGGAAAGCAAGGAACTTTAAAATAAGAAGTATGGCAGATGGAATAAAATATTGCAAAGATAAATGAAACAGAGACTAACAAGTGGTAGTTGAATGTACTGACAGGAAGCTTACTGATGAACTTAATGGAAGTCATTTTGTAGAAGAGATACAAGAATTTGCAATTAGCTAAAAGAATTTTGGGAGGAGAAGAAAGGGTCTAACCAACTGACAAGAAGATTGGTTATGGTGGAAAGGAAAAAGTTAAGACCATATTTATAAGACTGAGTGATTGCTGATAAAGAAGACATTGTTTATTTAGTAATAAAGAGCCTTTAGCATGCTAACATGCATATAGATGATTGAAGATAGAGGGAAATGATGATGACATAGGCAAGTGGATCTTCAGTAGCAAGAGGAATCCCAAGGGGAATAGGGACTTTGGCTTGATTCATGAATCTCCTATCATAATGGAAATTATTTCTCTGTCACAGGAGTTTTATGAATCAATACACCCACTCAGATTTTAATGTTGTGAGCCTTGATGGCATTTTATATTATTAAAGAAGTTTTTTTTAATTATTATTTTGCTGAAGAGAATTTTTTAAAATATATTTTATTGATTTTAGATAGGAAAGGAGGGGGAGAGATAGAAACAGCAATGATGAGAGATCAGCTCCCTCCTGCATGCCCCACACTGGGGATTGATCCTGCAACGTCAGCATGTGCCCTTGACCAGAATCGAACTCAAGACACTTCAGACTGCAGGTTGATGTTCTATCCACTGAGCCAAACCAGTGAGGGCACTAAAGAGAAAATTTAAAATAAGTGTTTATATTTGTTCATCCTATTTTTTTCTTGCAAGCTTTTATTACTAATTAATCAATGAACTTTTTTTTTTGTTTCTCTTCCCCCCCCACCCCCCAGTAAAATGCCTATATTTTAAAAATCTCATTACAGAATTACTTGGAGCAGAGTCAATCCTCTCAGTTATATACGATAAAGAATGGCATATTGTTGGAAAACAGATCTAAATCCCAGTGAGTCACATGAAGAGCAGCATGAGCACCAGGAATTGAACTCTGTAAATCAACCCCCTTCTCCTAGCCAAGTCAGTCTGGGTTTTGATCAGCTAGTAGACGGAATCAATAATAAAATTCTATTCTCTCAGAGTGAAATTGAAGAAAACACCATTTCTGTGCCCAGTTCGCCAAAGCATTCATTAGATGAAGTACAGCAAATATCCTTAAATGAATTCAATTCTAAAAGCTCAGAGCTCTTCTGTCACCAAGTTAGAAAAACACCAGTAATTGGTTTTAGGCCTTCTGCGCTACCAAATCCTCAAAACATAAATAAAGAAAGCTCTGGGAGAAACCCCACAGGAAAATGTCATGGTGCTGATGTTTACAGATTCAATACTTCAGCTCCACCATTCACTAGTTTGGATCAAATTAATTCACAAACAGAAGTGGAAAATAAAAATCATAACTACCATATAGGATTTGAAAGGAGCATTCCCTCTATATATCCATCCTTCTCAACTGACTTCATGCCAAAAGAAGAGAATAAAAGGAATAGAAATGCAAACACTGTGGAACCTTCTTCAATGCCCTTCAAAGGTTTTTTACTCCCCCAGATACATGAAAGTTCATGGCCAAAGGACAAAGAGGTATGTGTTATATATGTTGACCTAAAAATATAAATATAAGTTGTTTAATAATAAGCTGGATTAATTTAGTAATGAGGGTAACTACCTTAAATAGATACATGTATTATATTACAGTTGAAAAAAAGCATTTATTATCCACTAATCCTATGTTCCTAAATTAATGATTGTTTTTCTGAGGAAAGGGCAATATAATTTTTATGATATAATTTTTAAAGTTCCAGTTTCATCAAATCTAAATAAAATATTATAGTCTTTACATTTTATTAGATAAAAATACCATAGCTGGGGGTTTCAATGATAGTATTTTCTATTTTATAGTGTTATTATGCACAGAGAAACATACATAAATTTCATTACACTTATATTCTGAGTCATGCTATCATGAATTAAAACTTTAGATTATTATTCTTAGGAGAAATGTTGCTTTGCTCAGATGCTCCTAAATTATGGCAGATAAATTCTATTGGGATCATTCCAAGAAAATGAAATTAAATAATAATTATGCAATTATTCTTAATGGTTTAATTAGTAGTTTTCCAATCATTTTAGTAACTATAGACTTTCTTACACAAATTTGAACATTTATCTGCTTATACTGAGTCTAGACACAAGTGAAGCAAAGTATGAAGAATAAATATTATTGCAACTGTTATTCACAGAGTGAGGCAAAAGGATTCTTTATTTATTCAGCAACTATCCTATATAATAAAAGGGTAATATGCAAACTGACTAAAAGGCAGAACAACCAGTCGCTATGATGCACAGTGACCACCAGGGGGAAGACACTCAACAAAGAAGCTGTTCCTTGGTGGTCAGTGCACTCCCACAGGGGTACCACTGCTCAGCCAGAAGCTAAACTGACGGCTGGCAATTGCAGCAGTGGTGGTGAGAGCTTCTCCCTCCTCCGTGGCAACGCTAAGGATGTCTGACTTTGGCTTAGGCCCACTCCCCAAGGTGAGCATAAGCCATCAATCAGACATCCCTCGAGGCCTCCAGGACAGCTAAAGGAGTGCAAGCCGAGCTGAGGGGACCCCCACACACATCCAAATGCACGAATGTCATGCACTGGGCCTCTAGTTTATTATATTCTTAAAATATACATGATAATTTAGAAATTTCAAAGAAGGAAATATAGGACACCTGATTTCAGGAGTAGTGTATTACTCAAATTACCTTGCAAACAAATAAAGGCAAGAGAGCAAAATAAGAGGATGCGTTTATTGGAGAAGAAACAATTAATTATGTCCACTTGCAGAAGAGATAGCACCTCAACTAATCTAAATTGAAAGTCAATGAGTTTTAGGAAGTTCTACTATTGATAATGACAATTATCGAGTACTAAACTTTCCCTTACCACCGAAAACAGCTGTGAAGTTAGGCAAAATATGTGAAGCAACTAATTTTAAGTATTGAACAACAGGCAGTATAGGACATCAATCCTTGAGAAAAGTGAAAGTATTGAATGACCAAAAAGGCAGAAAAGAAGAACTAGAAAAACAAAATGAAATAGAAGAAACAAATAGCAGCATGGCAGTCTTAAATAAAATAAAAAAAATCCATAGATATACTAAGTATGAATAGGCTAAGCATTCCAAATAAAAAGGAGAAATTTGACAAGCTAGCTAAAAAAGACTTTGCTACTGTCTACAAGAGAATCTTAAGAAAAAAAGGTAGAGATAGGTTGAATGTAAAAGAAATAATACTCAAAACAACACTCAAACGGCAAAAGAAAGTTGGTGTGGTTATTAATATCAGAAAAAGTGCAATGCAAAGCATTATTAGAGAAAGCAAAAGGTCATTTCATAATGATAAAAGGAATGATAACATGGTCATTCAGGAAGGCATAATACATTTAGATGTATATGTACCTGATAAGAGATTCAGACGACATAAGGCAAAAATGGATTTCTTTTAACATTAATAGTATTCACACCCCAAGACTAAGCCATTTATAACTTGACTCACAAGAAATAAAACATGACCATATAAATATTTGCATGTAAAAATTAAAAAGTTGTTGTTGTTTTTTTTTAACAATATTCTAAAACTTAACCCAAATGTCCATCAACTGAAAGACAGAGAAATGAATCGTGGAATATTCATGCACTAGTATGCCACTAGTCTATAATAATAAAAGTATAATATGCTAACTAGACATTCTTCCGGATGACCTTCCAGAAGAAGCCGGGGCTGGGGCTGTAAGGGAAGCCCTGGTCCCAGGTGCCAGAGGGAAGCCGGTGCTGGCAGGCGGGGGAAGGAAGGCCTACTCTTGCATGAATTTTGTGATCGGGCCTCTACTCCACAATAAAAAAGATGAACTGTTGATATGTGAGACAAGGTAGATAAATTTTTAAAAATATGTAATTTAATTGAAAGAAGCTAGAAACAAAAGAGCACATATACCTAATCTATGGTAATAGAAATCTGAATAACTATAGTTTTCAAATAGATGTCCAGATTGATAGAAAGAGATCTTGGTAAACTTCCTAAAGCAATGAAAATGTTATATATTTTGATTGGATTATTTATGTAACAATTATATATATCCCTCAAAACTTAAATTATATATTTAAAATTTGTGCAATTTTCTATATGTATTACTTCATTTAAAAATCTAAAAAAAAAGTAAAACGGTAGAAATATTCAAAACAAGATAAAAAAGGTAGAGTTGAATTAATCTTTTCCCCACACCAAACTATATGAATATAACAATTTTTATTTTAAGCTGATAGGTTGTACCATTCAGCTAATTGAAGTACCGGAAGGCAGTAATCTGACTCTGGCCTCCTTTTGTGACAAAGTAAAAAAGTAAGTGTTGTTATTTCATTAAAATTTGAAATGTCTATACCTGCATAAATTTGTCTATTTAACATTATTAAACTGATTAACTTGGCATATAAAATGTTCTGTAATCTTCAGTACGATGTATACATTTATGACAAATTGGATCATTACTCAACTTCTGACATTATTTTTGTTGTCTATAGTCAGATAAATTTACTCTTGTGGAAAGCTTTATTGAAGATGTAAAATTAAGGAGTTCCCATCTTTGTCTATCTCACCATGGAAGAAATCCAGTCTTATCTTCAGCAGGCTAGAATTTAAGGCCATTACCCATAATTTCTGATTCATATGAATGTCCACTCGAGTCCAATATCTGGCTAGTTTAGTCTATACTCCAAGCTGCAGTCCACTGTGGGGGGAAGGAGAGTCATGGGGCATGGAGCTGCTTAAGGCCACATGGCTATGCAAACAGATGGGCAAGTGAGGTGACAGAGCAAGAGAGCGAGAGGGAACAAGTTGCACAAGAGAGAGAAAGCTCATTTCTCTATGGATTTTAACTTTCCAAGATTTTGTGCACTTCTGATGGGGTCCACCCCTAACCAAGCCATTGTTCCCCAGGCTAGACTGACAGGCAAGCACCTTCCCTACAGCATCCTGACTTCCCTGTGCAGGTGCCCATCTCCCCTTTTCTTTGATCCCTTTCAACAATGATCTGCAGGGAATGGATGGGTGGTTTCCTGGGGAGAATGAAGCTGCAGCCTTCTGGTGAAGCTGCCCAGGTGACCATGCTTATAGCCAGGCTTCCCCTTTACTCTCTTCCTGTAATTAACATTAACTAGCTAATTCCGATGTTAAAAGCACAGAAAGTAAAACCACGGTTAAGTGAGGACCTCTATAGATATAAATATCCTTAGTTGTGCAATGAGACCAGTCAAATAACTTGCCTCTGACTATAAAACTACTAAATGGAAGATCCAGGATTTAACTCAAGACTTCTGGCTCTAAGGAGAAGCTATTGTTCAATTATCTGGCTCATTTGAGCAAAAAGTAATTGTTTAGAATATACCAATGACTCAAAAGTTCAATTACTTGTGCAAAATTCAAAGATGTGTAAAATCCAAACATTTAAGAAAAGTGGACAGCCCAAAATGGCATTTACCAATGTGATAAAAGAGAGAAGTTGTTTACCAAATCATTATATTAAGATGCATGATTTCTAGCTTCAAAAAAGTTAGGCATAATAAAAAACCAAGGCAAAGAGGTCAGGCTTCAGAAGCAATGATAATAAAGCAATTAGTCAATAAAAAGAGTGAATTTTTATGTTTTATGAATGTCAAGGTATTCTTAATTGCTTCACATAAGGTGCTTGTGGAAAAGCTTCAACAACAGTCCTCAATGGTTGTTTCTGGTATAATTGTACTTTTTACCTATCTGGCCTAGTTCATAGCACTATGTCACAAATCAGCTGCTTATTGTTTTTATATTTCTTATCTTCTTTAGAAAACTCTGCATGATGTTTCTTATAATCTTGTCCTAAGTAATTTTTTTTCACCTATGTTTTCAGAATCAGAGAAACATATCAGGCAGCTGATATTAATTCCAACTCGGGGAAGATCTGGAGCACTACTACAGCATTTCCATATCACCTCTTCTCTGATACTAAGTTTAGTATCAATATTTTTATTGGTAACTCAACACAGCCACTTCACTCTATGCCATGTGGTAAGCAACCTTATAAATAAGCATAAAAATCCATATAAAGCCAGTGTAGTCTGCATAGCCTTGAGTCCAGTAGTGAAAAATCATTAAATGCAGCAGTAGTATTTTGCCCTGAAGTGAAGTATGAGGAAAACAACTAGAAACATTTTGTTAACCATTGCTTAGCTATTGTGTTGAAGACCTCTCTTCACATACTAGTAACTCAGTCTAGGACACCTTATTTTTTTGCTATTAAATGACGACAAGTATAGTAAGTTTTTAACATATTAAAAAGCAATTTCAAAGAGAGTCTAGATATACATGAATGAAAATGCATTAGAAATTACTTTAATGGAAATATAAATTGTGAGGAAGAATATACATTGATGCATAGAACTATGTTGGCTCTGTACAGCCCAACATAATCACTGCATCAAATTGACTCAAAGTCTCTTGGATTGAATCCTAAGGATCTGTATTTCATTATATTCACCAGATCTGTGGTCTGCAAACTGCGGCTTGAGAGCCACATGTGGTTCTTTGGTCCCTTGAGTGCAGCCCTTCCACAAAATACCACGGCCTGGGCAAGTCTATTTTGAAGAAGATGAGTTAGAAGAAGTTTCAGTTTAAAAAATTTGGCTCTCAAAAGAAATTTTAATCATTGTACTGTTGATATTTGGCTCTGTTGACTAATGAGTTTGCAGACGAATGCACTAGATAATTCTTATTTCTCTAAAGTTTTAGAATATCTGTAAAGTGGCCTACTATCTTACTTCACCTATAGTCAAGTATTTTGCAAAATAATATTAATTATGTGAACAAAATTTAGTTGCTACTAAGTTTCTATACATCAGATATTGTTTCTTGACAAATAATGACCCAATAAATACTTTTTCATTGATTATTAGGTCTAGTAATACTTAATGTCGTTTTCTAATACTTTTTTAAATCGAATTTATTTAAACAATACAACAAAATATAATCAACAATATAGTTGCCGTTGTTTTCTACTACTTGTGCCCAATGCTCAGGAAGCATTTTAATCCCTCTGTTGTAAAATTCTTGTGATTTTGATGCAAAAAATTCGGTCAATGCATTTTTGAGGCATTCTTCATTATTAAACTTTTTTCCAAGAAGAAAGTTTTGCAAAGAACGAAACAAATAGTAATCGGAAGGGGCAATATCAGGAGAATATGCAGGTTGAGGGAGAACTTCCCATTCCAACTGGCGCAGTTTTTCAGCAGTTATTCTTGCAGTATGCGGTCGTGCGTTATCGTGGTGAAGAATTACGCCCTTCCGATTAATCAGCGCGGGTTCTTTTTCTCTTAAAGCTTGGGCTAACCTTTCCAACTGGGCACTGTACACTGCACTTGTAATGGTTTGGTTAGATGGTAAAAGTTCATAATGAAGAATTCCTTTAAAATTCCACCAAACGCACAACATCACTTTTTTCGCATGCAAGTCAGGTTTTGGCGTGGGCTGCGGAGCCTCATTTTTGTCCAACCATTGAGGCCGCCTTTTCAAATTAACATACAGCACCCATTTTTCATCTCAGGTAACAATTTGCTCTAAAAACGGCAAACGGTTTTGACGAAAGAGGAGCGAACTGCAAATTGTGACTCTTTGATTACGGTTGTTGTCTGTCAACTCATGAGGAACCCATTTTCCAAACTTTTGGACTTTGCCAAGTGCACGCAATTGATTGGAAATTGTTTTTTGTGAACAATTTAAAGTTGTCGCAAGCTCTTGTTGGGTAATTTGAGGATTTTGCACCAAAAAAGCTTGAAGAGCTTCTTGATCAAAATTGGACACATGGCCTCGACCACTCTTGTCATCTAACGAAAAATTTCCCTGGCGAAATTTCTCAAACCAACGCTGGCATTTTCTGGCGCTAACTGCATCTTGACCAAGAGCACTACAGATGTTTTTTGCAGCCTCACTTGCTTTTCTTCCTAATTGGAACTCGTAAAGCATGCAGTGCCGAATATGCTCTTCACCCGCCATCTTCTTAGCCTTAGTTTTGCAACAAAAACCAAACCAAACACAAACTTTTTCAAGCAAAACTTGTTAATTGCACTTCACACGTTCTATAGATACCACGTGTTTGAAGGTTATGTCAATACAAGTCAACGCCAAGCAAGATTTTAAACGAATGTTTAAAAACGACATTACTAGACCCGATATTTTACTTTTATTCTTTTGCTTTTTCTTTCTTAATCCAGTCAAGGCTCTGAGTACAGGTGACTACAAATATAACAATATGTTAGAATATTAATAGGACCATCTGGTTTGAAACTAACAGAAATCAACTTCTGCTGGCTTTGGCAGAAAAAAAAATCTTTAAAGAATAGAGGGATTTATTACAGAATTTAAGAGTAAGAGTTCAGCAAAAAATGGTAATACGCAGATAAACAAGCAGTCCAAATTTTCTTTATGCCTCTCGCCTCATTTCCTCTCCATATAATTGCCTTTCACATTTCCCTTGCTTTTCCAAAACATATGTAAAGCCAAATTCTCAAGCTTAAATGCTATTTGGCCAGCTACTAAAGAAATTTCAATCTCTCCATTGGATCTAATTCCATATTTATAAAAACAGGATTCTGGTTGCACAGCCAAGATCAATGGTTCTGCTACTTGATCCAATCAGAATTACTAGAGTCATATTGGTTTCAGTTACTGAAGAAATGAAATAATTGTGAACTAGGGAGACCAATATTCTTTTTTCAATTTACAATATTTAATTTCCAACATTCCCTTCTCCCCACCATGCATCCAAGAAATCTCTTTGTTAAGCAAGCCAGAGCTCATTTTTTACTTTTAATTTTAAACATTAAAAAAAAAAATCTTCTTTATTGATTTGAGAGAGAAAGGAAGAGGAGGTAGAAACATTGATCGGCTACCACCCTTAACCCTGATCAGGAATCAAACCTGTAACCTTTTGACCTTTCTGTGCATGGGAGGATGCTCCAATCAACTTAGCCACACCAGTCAAGTTCATTTCTTACTTTTATGAGAAGTTTCAGTAAAGTGATTAGGTCATTGTGCTTACTGTGAGAGATGTATAGTGCTAAAGAAGATGTGTGTTCTCAGGAATATTAAAAGGATATATTATAAATAAAAGGAGGAAAAAGAGAAAGGGATGAAGAAAAGAAATGGAGGAGAAAGAGCACATTCATTAAAATATACAGTGTAGCCAGCCTATGCTTTTCTCTTTCTATTTATTTGAAAGGGGACAGGTACTGTGACTTAACTGACAATAAACAAATTAACAAGAAAATGCAAGACTTACTTACATGTGCATAAAATTTACTCAGTAATAATTTACCTGCTGAATACCCAATGGTAAAGGTTTTATACCTATTTAATGTAAAAGTGTTTGCGATGAGTGAAGGGGGGTTTCGGAGTGCTAATAGAAAAGTGTGGAGAGTCACTGGTATATTGTTTTCTTACACTAACAGAGAGGCAGTCTATCTTCTTCCTGCTTCCTGGATTGGCAGGAAACTAGCTCAGAATGAAAAATGGCAGCTCTATTTTAAGGGATCTGTTTTTCTCTGCTTTAGTCAGATAAGAAAATGTCAAATAATATTTCCAATGTCTTCACTTTAAAGTAATGTTGGTGGCTAAAACTGTGTGGGAGAGGAAGAAATTAGACCAGCCAGCCAAAAAAACTTCTAGTTTTTTTGTTTTGTTTGGCTGGTCAAATAAATAAAATCAATGTAAAAGATTAATAAGAAGAAGTGGCCAGATTGAATGGCATGTACACATGGGTCCTCCAAATACATGAGAGTCAGAGACTCCCACATACATGATACTGAAACAAAAATGTGATATTTGAATCTGAGTTCACTGTCTCAAGAAATTGAAGTCATGGACTAAAACAGTTAATAGAGGCAACATTTATTGAGGGCAGCCAGACCTGGAAAAGGTGCAGCTGGGGTTCCAGGAGCAGCCCTGGCTTTGTCCAGAAGATGTTTGGCCTAATTAGCATATTACCCTTTTATTATTATAGATTTTTTTCCATACAAACAACTGTAGCCACAACCTGTGTTTGGGATCATGGAAAAGTAATTGGAGAAGAATAGATTCAGATAGAGTGATTACCGAGTGAAGGAAGGGGAACTTTTATGAGGAAAGGAATACTTATAAGAAAAAGAAGAAAGAATTCCTATTGCCACTGTGAAGCTGAGTTACTCATGAGCTTTACAGGAATGGCTACTGGTCCTGTCTTCAGATAGCCAGTCCATAATCACCAGTCCTTGTGGTCAGAATGGCTGCTCTTCTGATGGCTTTACCAAAAATTGCTTATAAAACAACCTTGGTATTAGCCCAATTTCAAGGACTGGCCCAGTCCAAACAGTTGAAACTTTCAAGAAGCAAAACATGCAAGGCACTTCTGTAGTGACATTTCAGAATCTGTTTTGAAATGGCTCCACTTAATTTCAACTTTCACAGAGGGTTGGGGTAGGGGGTATGCAATATTGTAAAGAAGAGGACCTTTAATGAATGGAACTGAAGCCCAAGTGCAGGAGAAATAACAGTGAGGAAGTAGGATTTAGTGAAAAACATCTCAAAAAGGTGTAAAGGATGGAGGGAAATGCATAAAAATTATATGTAAGATGAGGAGTACTATAATTAAAGAATCTCAAATGGGCCTTAGCCCTTCCAATATGGTCAACAGATTGAGAAGAATTGCATGGAGTGGGAGCTTATAAGAAATGGGAAAAGAATTCTATTGTATTAGCTGCCAAAATGAAGGGACAGGTATAAAATCTATTTTTAAAAAGCCATAATTCTTGTTGGCTTACAAAATGGATGAGAAGTTTAACTCACAACCTTAATGGTTGGCTGCAAAAGAGAAAGGTGATAATTCAGGTTTAGACATACCGAACTTGAAGTAATAATAAAACTTCCAGAGTAACATGAACCTGGTACTAAGAGATATAAAGCAAAGAACAGGAGAGGAATAATAGCTGGAAACTGGGTTATGAAGTCTTTGATGTGAGTGAAAGATGATTGCAGTGGAAGTGGGGAATTCATGCATGCCCGGGATAGCACAGGGATGCGGTCCTGGAAATGGGAGTGAAGTTAATTAAAGCGAACTGGTGTCTTTGAAGATGCTTTCTTGTGTCTAGACTGGCAACGCTCTCCCCTACTAGTCAAAGCCTTTATGGTCATGATTTTGCCTGGGGCCATAACTTTTTGTAGCTTCAATTCATACTATTTCAGCCAATACTCCCAACCAGCAGTATGTTTAAGATATTCTCTCCCATGTCAAAGCATTTCCACAATCCATGATTCCCTGATTATCTTTACCATTTGTTTCTCCAACCATCTAATTTATAAGGTCTTGATCTACAAAAACAAAACAAAACAAAACAAAATGTACTTTTTAAAATCAATCGTCATATCCTTTCTTCCGTGTTGCTGTGACAGGTCCAGCAGTATAATTTGCACAGTAGCCAGTTTTTTTCCTTACAAACCAAAAGTTGTGACAGTAAAAGGAGCCACAGCAAAGTAAACATATAAATGCTAACAAAGGAATGCAACTGAGTGTTTGCAATATGCTCCTCAAGTTCTCACTGGCTCAAGGTCATCAGTATAGCCTAGTGTGCTTGCTTACATTGATTGAGACCATAAGGTCACATTCAAAGCATGGAAATGACAAAGATAGATATTGATGATAGATAGATATAGAGTTAGAGATACAGATACAGATACACATATAGATATCTGATATATGATATAGATGTATGTTAGAGAAAGAGATAGAGGTAGATATCTATAAATATGCATGATAGGGGCTGGGAAGGAACATGGGATTTTGGCCAGCTGGGGAGGGACTGCAGGAGGACTCCAGGCCGTGTCTGACCCCATCTCCCTCAGTCCCAATGACCTGACACCAACAGCAAGCTAACCTAGTTTTGGAGTGTCTGCCCCCTGGTGGTCAATGCATGTCATAGCAAGCAGTTGAGCATCCTTAACATATCATTAGCATATTATGCTATGATTGGTTTAATGGCCTACTGGATGACTGGACACTTAGCATATTAGGTTTATATTTTATAGTAAGATCTATATAATTTCATTTATTATCATTTATGACAAGATAGGAGCCCCATAGTACTTATCATTTATAATTAGAAACATATTTCATAGACATATATTGTAACATGCAGCATGGTTGTGGCTACTATTAAAAGGCATATGCATATAAAAAAATTAGGGGGGAGATTATGGAATGTAAATATGAGAAGACAAAAGCCTTTACATTATAGTATGCTTACACTTTGAGTTCCAGAGAAGGTGGAGAAGGAAAACACATGTTCATTAAGGTTATTATAATGTTGTTCAAAGAACCTTGGGTAGCTCCTACTTTGGAAAGGAAGAAAAAATCTGCTTTAGAGAGTTAGAATCATTAAGATTTGGAATGGAGCCTGACTGGCGTGGTTCAGTGTTTGAGTGTAGACCTATGAACCAGGCGGTCACAGTTTGATTCCTGACTGGGTCATTTGCCTGGGTTTCTGAGGGCCCAGTCTCCATTGTAAGGCATGTAGGAGGCAGCCAATCAATGATCCCCTCTCATCATTTATGTTTATATATCTCTCTCGAAGCTTCTCCCTTCCTTTCTGAAATCAATAAAAAAAATTTTAAAAAAGAATTGGAATTGACAGATTTAATTTAGACTCCTGGATTGTCACTTATCACTATGTGATCTTATTGAGATATCTGAAGTCCTTAAGGGTAGTCACAGTAGAATATTTTTATGCACAGCTACAATGTACCAAATATTTTGATATAAGGGTTGAGATACCTTGCTCTATTATATAATATGAAAACAGACTAATCAAACAAAATACAATTTTTTTCAAAAACATCTCCAAATCAAACTAGACAGTTCCATCATAATCTGTATATGATTGTTGTGCTTATATACTTTTTCTTAGCCAATATATGATAAGCTAATTAACTTTATTATTCACCTTTGTTTTTAGCTAATTGTCTTGTCAAAGACCTAATTGCAGAAATTCTACATTTTTGGACAAATGACCAGTTATTCCACAAAGATTATCTTCTAAATATATGTGGCTATGAAGAATTTTTACAGAAGTAAGTATCTGATTAAGGTAAATTTTGATCATTGTTATAACCTACTAGTATGTTAAGCAGCGCTGACTTATTTTTCCTTTAATCAGACTTTGTACAGCACTATACTCTCCTAATCAGAAGAATTAAATCAATTTTGCACACTTTGAGGTGAATTTAAAATTTTACAAATCATATTGACAGTCTAACTCTTGATTTTATTTTGTATTTTGTGTGCTTATGGCAACAGGTTTTTAACTGACCTGTGACTAGGGTGACCAACTATGCCAGCTTTTCTAGGACTTAGGGGGTTCCCAGGACATGAGACTTTTAGGTTTGACATCAAGAAAATCCTAAGCAAACCAAGTTATCTTATCTATAATAAGTTTATTAGTACTTAGCACAATTTCAAAAATAAATTATTTTGTAATAAGTAATTTTAAAATTTAGAATAATATTAGAGAGTTGATTAAATACTGATTTTTTTTATAAAAAAAAAACTATTTTATTACTTTTTTTTATTTTGTGAGAGGAACACATGGATTGGTTGCCTCCTGTGTGCCCTTGACATTAGGGCCCGGGCTGGGGAGGAGCCTGCAGTTGCGGTACATGCCCTTGACTGGAATCAAACCTGGGACCCTTTGGTTCACAGGCCTATGCTCCATCCACTGAGCCAAACTGGCTATTGTTAAATACTGATTTTTAAAAATTGCATAAGGTTTGAATATATTAAGACTTGACTTGGGGTGGTGAACGCACAACACAACATACAGATAATGTTCTTTAGAAACATGCAGACTTGTATAATTTTGTTAACCAGTGTTACCCCAATAAATTAAACTTAAACCTCAGTGATTTAGATATTGTAAAGAATAATAATGAAAATTCTGCTTATTTAAAACAATTTATATCAATACATACATAGCCTTATATACTCAAATAGTAAGCATATCCCTGATATATACATAGCCTTCAATTTCCACTAGGGAATAAGTTGCTATAATTAATCTATATCAATATCATCAACTTTCTTATTTTAATAAAACCCAGGTAAATAAATTTTTCCAAATAATTATTTCTAAAAAATAGTTAAGTTTTACAATACCTTATTTATTCTTTATTCAGGAAGCTTTTAAAACAACAAGAAAAGCCTGTCCTCATGTATGTTAATTGCAAATACTTCTTTGTTAGAAAACTCACCTTCTCTTAATGTGCCACAATAACTATTGTCATAAAATTCCTTGAAGACAAACCTTGAAAATACAAACTATGAACATAAATCCTGTTACCTTTTGACCATTCGACTGGTAGCTCTGAAGCACACTGACCACTAGGGGGCAGATGCTCAATGCAACAGTCATGACAACATGAAACAGACAAATAAATCTCAGAGGGAAGTGGTGAGGGGAAGGGAGGGAAGAGATTAACCAAAGATCTTATATGCATGCTAGAGGCCTGGTGCATGGATTCATGCACTGGTGGTGTCTCTCGACCTGGCTTGTGGGGATCAAGCGGAAACTGGCAATCCAACATTCTCTGAGGGGTCCTGGATTGTGAGCGGCAAGGCGTGCCTCTAGAATCCATGCACCGGGCCTCTAGCATAACTATCTGAAAGTAAATATTCATCCGCTGGTATTGCATAGTTGTTCTCAGCATGAACAAAATAAAGAATAAAATGTTTAATAAGGTAGATTGCCATTTACATTTTCTCTTTGTGTTTCTATGAGTATCAAAAGATTGACAATACTCAGTGAATAAATTGCTTCTTCCATCAACATATTTTTGACAGTGTATACAATGAGCAAGGAGAAACACTTCAGTAACAATCTTATACTGAGTATTCATTAAAATTCACCTTCTGAATGTACATCTCCAAATGTAAATCTGCCTGATGTCAAACATTTGATGTAAAAACAAGAAATTTTATTAAATATATTTATTTAATATTATCAGTAGGCAGCATCATTCCAGAAGCAAAAGAATTGAAGAATAGAAATTTGGAAAAGTATAATGTGGAGAGCATTTACAATGGACCTTGTCTTAATTTTTTTTTAAGGATAAGTCAACCATAAATAGCTCAATTGTTGACTGCTAGAAACGTTTTTCATGTTATTCTACTATTTTTTTTCTTGCTAATACGAACATAATAGACTTCTAAACTGTTTTCATTGTCATTTATTTCTATTAAAAATTCATTTACCTGGGTTTTATTAAAATAGGAAAGTTGCCAAGTATTACTTTAGATTAATTATAGTCATTTATTCCCTAATGGAAATTTAAAGAAATGTATATATTTAGAACTTGCTTACTATTTGAGACCAACAGCCTATATATACTGATTTTAATAAGTAGAATATCCATTATTATTTTAATAAGTAGAATATCCATTACTATTTTTACTAGTATTTAATTTTTCAGACTTTTTAGTTTATTCAGGAATGTTGATAAAAGATATCTGATAATATATATGAGTTGAGGGGAAAATCTAATGGAGAGTAAATGATAGAAGGCACAGAACAGATCAATGGTGATTCAAATTCCATAAGGAAATAACAGAGGGTGGTATCAAGAAGTCAGATGAAGGGGTTAGAAAGACCAAAAAGAGTTCAGGTGAATATGAATTTTAAAATTTTAATACATTGAGAGCTAACTTTGCTTTTGGAAAACTGGAACTCTGATAAAAGTAGGGATGCTTAAGGAAGTGGCATGGAGATGATAGTATGAGTAATAATAATAACAAAACAACAACAATAACAATAACAGAATCTATTTCATGGCTGAAAGCTTCTTATGAGCTAGAATTTTCATGTTTAGCACCATTTATCCTTATATGAGAAAAGTATGATTAGTCCCATTTTAAAGATGGGAAAATGGAGGCTAAGAAATTAACTTACTAAATGTCATAAAATTTGGAACCAGCAGTCAGGATGACATGGGTTTATTTGGGTCTGAAGCCTACGGTCTTTCCGGGCCACAGTAAAGCCTCCAATCATGACACACGGTAACTTGGAAACAAAAGTCAAAGGGACGTTGCATTGGGGATAACGATCGTATATTTGTACATTAAACCTCGGTTTTTAACTCAACATATAGCATTTCGGTCAAACACAAGAAAAAACAAAACACAACTTTCAGAACACTCATTTTCTGATATTTAAATTAAAAAAAAAATCTATAATCAGGAAATGTTTAGAGATAGTTTGACCAAAATAAAGGTAAATTATAATCACTAAAAGTGGACTTTAAACGTCATGTATGGTTTTCTGATTAAACAAAAATTAGTTTGTTTTTGGAATGTTGAGACTGTTTAAGCAGATAAAGAGTATCAAACAAATTCTATCCTCTGCTGATAAGGCTGCTCCCTATCACAGTTGCTTTGGAGAAACGCATTAACCTCTTTTTGAGGAGACAAAGTGGAACTAAATATACAGGGACTGAGATAAAAACCAGGGAACCCAACCAGGTAGAGTTACTAAGACATCCAATGGGGCTGGGAAGGAGGGGCATGCACAAGAGACACAAGCCTTAACATTTATGAATGCTGCTAAGACAGGTATCTTGCAGATAACCAATCACAATACAGTGAGGCATATAACCAATCCCAAGAATGTTATGTAGGCTGAGTTCTTTGAAAAAAACAATTAAGAGCTATCGAGGCTGTACCCACCCCCTAGATTAAAAGACATGCACTTCCTCTGGCCCTCCCTCTTTACCTGGGAACAGGATGTTTCCTGACGTTCCTGTGGCAGGATCTCATCTTTGTGCCCCGGAGGCTCATGGCCAAGTGGGACTCTACAATGGACTAATACACTCTGATTTGCATGATGCTCTCAAGAAACTTTGCCTCCATTAACCATTTTTGTCCATTACCTCATTCTTTGACTTTGAGAGACAATGAATTCAGACTCAAACACCCCACATTTTGGTTTCACTTTGATTTCAGTTTATTTACCTTTCAAAATTAAATTGTTAATATTATATATTTTTTTCTATTTTACAAATAGGTTTTAGAATTACATTTTAGTAATCTTTAATTCCAAATGTACAAATTTTTATTAGGATCTAGTAGTTGTTTTGTTATGTATGGATTGCTTTGAGTTTCTGTAAAATGTGGGACTTAACAAATTAAAAATATATAGTTGTTAAAATGTAATGAATTAAGTAGAAAGGTATCTCTTCCCCATAGGGGTGGGGGGGAAACTATTACTGTTATAGTATGATGTACAAAGGTTTTTCGTTTTAAGCTTTCCTTGTATTATCAGAACTAGGCTTCATCTGGCTTGTAGAAAGAGATGCATAATATTTAGTTGCTACTTTTTGCAGTTTCTCATCTATTTTGGATTAGATAAATTTAAATCCTTTAAATTTAAACTCTTTTTTGCCATTCAAATGGTATATATTTTAAAATAGTCACAATAAAAATCTTAGAAGAATCCGTAGGCAGCAAAATAGCAGACATATGTTGTAGCACTGTCTTTACCAATATAGCTCCTAGGACAATGAAAACTCAGAAGAAAATAAACAAATGGGACAACATCAAAATAAAAAGCCTCTTCACAGCAAAAGAAAACATCAACAAAACAACAAGAAAGCCCACTGCATGGGAGAACATATTTGCCAATGTTATTTCTGATAAGGCTTTAATCTCCAACATTTATAGGGAACTCATACATTTTAACAAAAAGAAGATAAGTAATCCAATTAAAAAATGGGTGAAGGACCTAAGTAGACACTTTTCAAAAGAGGACATACAGCAGGCCAAGAGACAGATGAAAACATGCTCAAAGTTTCTAATCATCTAAAAGATCCAAATCAAAACAACAATGAAATACCATCTCACACCTGTCAGAATGGCTATCATCAACAAATCAACAAACTACAAGTGCTAGCGAGGATGTGGAGGAGAAGGAACCCTTGTGCAATGCTGTTGGGAATGCAGACTGGTGCAACCACTTTGGAAAACAGTATGGAGTTTCCTCAAATAATTAAAAATGGAACTCCCATTTGACTTAGTAACTCCACTTCTAGGAAAATATATATCCCAAGAAAACAAAGATCAATCAAAAAGGATATATGCACCCCTATGTTCATAGCAGCACAATTCACCATAGCTAAAATTTGGAAACAGCCTAAGTTCCCATCAGCAAATGAGTGGATTAGAAAACTGTGGTACATCTACACAATGGAATTGTATGCTGCTGCAAAAAAGAAGGAATTTTTACCATTTGCAACAGCATGGATGGAACTGGAGAGCATTATGCTAAGCGAAATAAGCCAATCAGAGAAAGATAAATATCACATGATCTCACTCATTTTTTGAATAGAACAACATAAATTGATGAACAAAAATAGAACTAGAGACATAGAAGCATTGAACAGACTGTCCAACTTATGACAAAAGGGGTTGGGGGGAGAGAGGAGTAGGCCGGTAAGAAATCAACCAAAGGACTTGTATGCATGCATATAAGCTTAACCAATGGACACAGACAGTAGATGTGTGAAGGCATGTGCTGGGGGGTGGGTGCGGCCTGGGGAGAGGTTAATGGGAGAAAAAGGAGACTTATATAATTTAAATTAAAAAAATAGTCACAATAAGTAACTATTCGCTGAATCAATCAAATCAATCAAGTTTTGAGGAAGTAGCTAAACCTTAACTTTTTGTACTCACAGTTAAAAATGTCAATTGTCAGGATATTTTTTTTACAATTTTGACAATGGTATATTTATAATACTCTATTTTTCACTTCTTCCTTAAGTCATATTTTCCTTTCTTTTTTTTTTTAAACTAAGTTTAGTAAATACATAAAATCTTGAAAAGGGAGCTAATGTAAATAAATATTATGATGATAGGTAGGTAGGTAAATAGATAAATAGACAGAACCTACACATTTATATTGATTTGTTAAAACAGTGTTCTCAGACTTAACTGTGTATGCTAGCCACCTGAGGAACTTGTTAAAAAACATTCTCTTAGTTTTGTCTGGGTTGTGGCCCAAGACTGCATTTTTAACAAGTTTCTGTGTGATGCTGATGTTCATAGTTCCCTGTTCACATTTCAAGTAGCAAGAAATTAGAGTCTATTAATGAACCAAGAATCTAGACTATGCACAAAATTTATATGTTTGGGACATATTGTGAAAGTAAGAAAGATAACTTTCCTAGCAAGCCAAAATTCATTTTGACAAATCAACTATATTGTTATGGCAACTTATTTAATATTCATCCTAATTTAGTATCACAAACATTTTTCTGTCAATTACAATATTAAATTTTCTCTTTCTCTGGCTCTTGTTCTGCCTCTCCCTCTCCCTGTTAAATTTTTCTACAAGCACAATAACAAACATTGATATCATGTTTGCATAACTATTCTAAAAAATGCGATATTACTTCAAATATAGTCTCAAAAACTGCCTTATAAACAGTTTTAAATAATGTATTATGACCAAAGAGTAAATTAAAGAATTAGGACAGAAAATTCATTAATTCTCTCCTAGGCTTATGGTAGCTTAATACAAAGAACGACATGCAAAGCCAAATTAAGTCAGAATAAATTAAATAGAGAAATAACAGAAGTTATTTTGTTCATTCAAAAAATATTAACAGCTTCTTTCATGTTCTGGTCTTGAAAGCCCCACATTAATTACCATGGTAGCAGTGTTCTTTTTAATTCCATTTCCCTATTCCCATGATCTTATCCATAGACACTCTACTGGGCTTCTGTAGAGGCAGGCTTGAGGACAGGATAAATAGAGGACAACTGGGCTGTTTCCTTAGGTGACCCTGCATCCCACTCTGCATCCAGGAGTAGCAATAACTGTTCATCTGGACTTGCAACCATCTCATGAGTTTTTTTAAATTTATAAATATAATATATGAAGTTTAATGCTACTTCATAATTTTATATCTAACTAGAGGCCTGGTGCATTGGTTCATGCACCAGTGAGATCCCTCATCCTAGCCTGTAGAGATCGAGCCTAAATCTAGCTCTCTGACATCCCCTGAGGGGTCCCAGATTGCGAGAGGGCAGTTCTCAGGTGATGCACCCCAGAATCATGTTTTCCCCTTTCTGGTTCCGGATGTGTCACCCGACAACTGCTGCTGCCAAATCATCACAGCTCGGCAGCACCTGCATTGAGCATTTGCCCCCTGTCAGTGCCTGTCATAGCTACCAGTCAAATGGTCAAATGGTTGGATGATCACGTAGGCTTTTATATATATAGATTATCTAGCCTATTTACTAGGAGTGCATGGTTTTGTGTTTCTTACTCCTAACTTATGTGATTTAAGTAATTTCTTCTATCAAAAATCTTGCTGTTGGTCTTATTCTCTAATTCAAATTAAAAATAATTGTCCTTATCAGCTGCAGTGTGAAACAATAAAATTTATTGCACTTAAAGGCTTTTCCTGAGTAAATCATGACTGTGTTGTGAGTAGTAAACCATAAGTGCAGAATTAGAGGAACAGAATAACCTTCCTTGAAAATTCTGCTTGGGCTTATAGTTAGGGCCAGATTTTATGTCCTTAATTTTTAAAAATTAACAAAACAAAACTTTTCTTTATTTTTTAATTGACTTTTGTCAAGGATGTTAGAACCCTGAAGTAGAAGATAAAACAGAAAACTATGCTCATTAATAATCTTCCTTTGAAATTGTCATATAGATTCTTAAATCTAAATTATGAAGACAGTATCTACCTCTTTAGTCATCATTAGCATTGTATGATCTGGCTGTCTACTTGTGGGTCTCTTTTCTGTGTTCTGTGTCCTTCATAACAGAGAAAATGTTGAATACCATTGATTAGTGTAAAATAGTCCTCTTCAGAAATTAAATATAATTAGAATTTTAAAATAATCTTTTAAAGGAAACTTTTACTATTAAAAAATGTTTTAGCTAATCCTGTGATAGTTTGAATTAATTTATTCTTTCAAGATTTTATTATAAATTGGAATTGCCTTTTATTCAAAGTAAAAAATAAGACTATTAATTACCAGTAAGGAAAAAGCTAGCTTATAGTATATAAATTTTTAAGATAATAGTTTATCATTGGAAGAGCAAAGCCATGTAAAAGAGAAACATACCTTAATGTATTTCTTTGCTCAAAGTAGGTCTAGTCAGTTAAAACTTAGTAGATTATATTATTGAAATACTTAGGCTGTTCTGAATGTATTTAAAAGAACCAATTTGTTCAAATTAGTTAAATTAAATACTTAATTTTATTGAGAAGAAAAACTACTTATCCCCCTTCCCCTTACCCCACAAAAAATATATATATAGTTGTTATAGCACTTTGCAAGTACTCAGTAGCCACAATGGTCTAGTGGTTATTGTATTGGAGAGGCTAACTTTGGATCATGGAAAACAAATTCATAAGAATGGTAGTCTTGCCAAACACAGTAATGGCAAAGTAGTGAACAGTAGTTTGCAGCTCTTAGAAAGTGTAATGTTATTGGAGGTTCTGTATTCCTTTAAGTAACCAAAGACTTAAGTGACAATTCTGGCTTAGTAATAGTTTTTGTTATTACTGACACACACAGAAAGGACTACATGGTATTTTAAACATGATGCCTGGAGAAATGAAGCGAATGCAATCTCTTCTGCAGTATACCATATCCCTGTAACATGAATCAGTTTGTTCACAAAAGTCAACTTAATACCTGTGAATTTGTCTGGTGTGATAATATTTTGCTCCACTATTTAACAGTGGTTTAATGCAAAATATGCAGGAAGCTGCTGTCGTAACAGTTACAAGTGACCAATTACCCAACGTGCATTTTTCCCCCTCAGCTTGGCCTCAAGCTCTGTCTTGAAAAAACTTACTACAAAATTCTGCACAATATTTGTTGTTTTTTGGTTGTCTCTACATTCAGCAGCATCAAAACTTACTTATATCATCTTTACCAAACTAAATACACTTTTACAACCCTTTTTATTTTCTATATATTTTGTTTACATTTCTGGAATTAGATGTTTCTTCTAAAACAATGCTAGTGTTTTTACCAAGATCTGTGCGTGTTGCATGTGTGTTTGTGTGCCTATGGGTGTGTGCACGTGAGCATGCTCTCTGGTTAGAGACCTGTACTGACTTTAGTGCTCTCTCCCAATCTCATTTTCCATGAGACCTGTTATATTTAGCCCACAATTTGCAGAACACCTCACCTCTCCTTTTATAAAAAGAAAATTATAACACATTATAAAAGGAATGCTTGAATCTATAAATAATTTTTAAGTGTGTTGTGTTTACTCCCAATATTTATATTCTAATCTATGGTCTTATTTTGTTGAAACCAGAGTCCTTTTTTTTTGCAAAATGAAGGAGGTGGACCAGAACAATGCTACAATGCTTCCTTTCCAGTTTTTAAGATCTCACTTCATGCAAAGTTATACATGATACTCCCCTAATTAAAATGATAATTACATATTTTCAAGACTGAGTCCATATGTTAGAACAAAAACATAAATCTACCCACTAACCCACCAAAATTCTCATGAAATGACAGGGGGAAAAAAATAGCAATATTACTGAAAAGCAATAAAGGTAAATAGCATGGATAGGACAAAACAACAGCAAGGGGATTGCAAAGTTCCCAGGTAAATGTCAAAAGATAGTCAAGATAGGATGGGGTTGGGACATTCACTAGACAGCTTTCTAAAAAGCAGGCAATTTTCTAAGGAAAATAATTTTTCAAAATTAGCTCAAGGAGAAGTATAACAGTGTAATAGAACAATGAGCAGTGGAGAATGGAACATTTCATTTTAGGCAAATTGCACCAAATCTTTAGAGATTACAACAGAATCACACAAGCAAAATGAACACAAAACCCAGCTAATAAATATCATGGAAAAATCTTTGATTGATAATAGAACAGAATCTATAAAACATCTTGGGAGAAAACTAACACTTTACTGAAGGGCATAAAAGAGAACCTAAATGCATATAGAAATATTCTTTTCCTTGGAAGGAAGATTTAATATTACCAAAATGCCAACTCTTACTAAAACTGGTTTGGCTCAGTGGATAGAGCGTCAGCCTGTGGACTGAATGGTCCCAGGTTTGATTCTGGTCAAGGGCATGTACCTTGGTTGCAGGCACATCCCAGTAGGAGGTGTGCAGGAGGCAGCTGATCGATGTTTCTTTCTCATCGATGTTTCTAACTCTCTATCCCTCTCCCTTCCTCTCTGTAAAAAATCAATAAAGTATATATTTTTTAAAAGCCAACTCTTATCATATAACTCCATAAATAAAAGATAAATCAACACAATATTAACATTTTCTCTTTCATATTGGCACACTAATTCTACAATTGTTCTTGAAGTGAAATTGTGCAAAAATAGACATATTTTCAAATGGTGGCTTTCACTCATTTTCGCACTTCAAAATATGCTGTAAAATTAAAGAATTGAAGCAATTTGGTATTGGCATAAGAATAGATGGATGAATTAATGGAATGCTTAGAATCCAGTAACAGATGGCCTACTTATAAAAATTGGTCATGTGTTAAATAAGTCAGAGATTAAAAGATGTTCATATTAATTAGGAATGTATAAGAAAGTTTCTATTATGTAGAAAGAAATGTTTAAAATTGAGGCTATATTTCAGTTTAATAAATATATCTCAAATAGATTAAGGAAATAAATATAAAGAGCAAATAAGTAAGTTAATGTTGCTATGAAATAATTAAGTTGAATTCTTTAAAGATTAATCAAAAAGAGTAATCATTCAAAACGTTTAGTGCTGAATTAAATGTGGAAGAAATCAGTTGAGCCCTAACCGGTTTGGCCCAGTGGAAAAACAGCAGCCCATAGACTGAAGGGTCCCAAGTTCAATTCTGGTTGCATGCTCAATCCTCAGCCGCAGTCAGGGGCTTCAGGGAGGCAACCAATTGATAAATCTCTCTCATAATGATGTCTGCCTCTCTCTAAAAATCAATAGAAAATATTCTCCCACTTCCTTCCACTCTCTCTAAACACCAATGGAAAAATATCCTCAGGTGAGGATTAACAAAAAACAACAATAACAAAAATCAATTGAAAGGATTAGAAAAAAATATATAAAAATCTAAACCAATTCTCCATTCATATTCTTCCTCAAGCCCAAGCATATTCTTGTTATTAAAGAAGCTAAACTGTTTGAGGGCTTGGGGGTGGATGAAAAGGTGGAAGAGATAAATACAAATTGCTAGTTATAAAAAACGTTACAGGATTGTAAAATATGGCATGTTAAATAATTTTTTTTCATGCACCAGGCCTCTAATTCTAATATAAAAACTTTGGCTACTGAGAGGCTATGTAGGTGTTTTTAGTTTAAAGATAAAATGTACACATACGTAGGCAAAGATAAGGAAAGAATTACTTTCCTTTTAGAAAGAAGAAGAATTGGCAGATTTTGGAAATAAAAGTACAGGATGTTCAGTTATTTTTTTTCCTTTTTTTGCATTTTAATTTCTTTATTGATTAAGGTGTTACATAGATGTCCTCATCTCCTCATTGCCTTCCCAATCTCCCCTACTCATGCCCTCACCCCCACTGGTGTCTGTGTCCATTGGTTAGGCTTATATCTATGAATACAAGTCATTTGTTTGACCTCCCCCCCATACCCTTACCCTCCCCTACCTTCCCCCTGAGGTTTGACAGTCTGATCGATGTTTCCCTGCCTCTGAATCTGTTTTTGTTCATCACTTGATGTTGTTCATTATTTCCCATAGATGAGTGAGATCATGTGATATTTATCTTTCTCTGGCTAACTTATTTCATTTAGCATAATGCTCTCCAGTTCCATCCATGCTGTTGCAAATGCTAGGAATTCCTTCTTTTTTTACAGCAGCATAGTATTTCATTTGTAGATGTACCAGTTTCTTAATCCACTCATCTGCTGATGGGCACTTAGGCTGTTTCCAAATCTTAGCTATTGTAAATTGTGCTGTTATGAACAGAGGAGTGCATATATTCTTTCTGACTGGTCTTTCTTGCTTCTTGATATATATTCCTAGAAGTGGGATCACTGGGTCAAATGGGAGTTCCATTATAATCCAAAACACTCAAACACTTGGAAGATGAATAACATGGTATTAAATATTGCTCAGTTGATTTAATTTAAAAAAATACATTTTTAATCCTTAATATAAGTACACATCAAATATTACATGATATAATAATACAAAAAATGTAATTCATTATTATATGAGATTCCTATTTACTGGACATCTGTTTTACCTGTTGGATAAAATAAAGTCGGTTTGAGAAAGCAGTAGCTATATCTGAAGTTGAATTCATTGGACTAGAATACAGGGCCCAAACTTCAACACACTGG
This sequence comes from Pipistrellus kuhlii, assembly GCF_014108245.1. Classification (NCBI taxonomy): domain Eukaryota; kingdom Metazoa; phylum Chordata; class Mammalia; order Chiroptera; family Vespertilionidae; genus Pipistrellus; species Pipistrellus kuhlii. The sequence goes on from NW_023425529.1 coordinate 23,369,709, forward strand.
GGAAAAGGAGCTTCCAGAGAGCAAGTTAGGTTGATAGAATTAATCGCTTCTCAGAATCGAAACAGAGCCGGGACCGGTTTGGCTCAATGGATAGAGCGTCGGCTTGGGGACTGAAGGGACCCGGGTTCGATTCCGGTCAAGGGCATGTACCTTGGTTGCGGGCATATCCCCAGTAGGGGGTGTGCAAGAGGCAGCTGATCGATGACTCTCTCTCATCGATGTTTCTAACTCTCTATCTCTCTCCCTTCCTCTCTGTATAAAATCAATAAAAAGTATATTAAAAAAAAAAAGAATCGAAACAGAAATCTAAGGGAGAAAGGAGTTAAGATGGGGGAGGTAAAAGGAGAGGAGGTTGATTATATGTGATAGAATATGAAAATGACCATTGGGGAAGACCTTCAGTGAGGAGAAATCCAGGAGTGAATGATTCCAGGAATTCAGGGAATAGACAGGCCTTTTCCTATGTCTAGACTAACAGTAGAAATAACTCAAAGAACAAGATAAGAGTAAGATAGAATGGGAATGAAATCTAGTTTAGACTAATAGGAGAAATGATAATAGGGCATGGAACATGTTATGTATACTTTTACCATTTGGGTGAGTGGAGAGGTTGTTTTGTTTTTTTAAATATGTAGTCTTTGTGAAAATAAAAATACAGAGAATTTAATTCATATTAACATAATAATGTTTTATTTGACATTGTTGGAAATAGGTAGTCCAAAATATTCAGTGAATTTTCCAAATAAATGAATATATCACCTTAAGTGCCCCAGATTTTTAAGAGTCTCATGCTCTACCGACTGAGCTAGCAGGGCACTTCTGCCCCAGATTTTTAATATTACGGTTGTTTCTCCTGAAATTCTTCATATTTTTAACCAAGATTCTTAATCAAAGTACATTAGCACAATTTACTCTTTTTAATGACTCAGAGTCTCTAGAGATACAGAAATTCAAAGCTGTAGAAGAGATAATATAGTAAAAGCCCTTTACTGACAAGGAATCAGATTTACACTGTAAACATTAATGTTTACAGACAGAGGGAAAATTAAGCAAGCGTCGAGAAAGAAAGAAAGAAAGAAAGAAAAGAAAGAAAGAAAGAAAGAAAGAAAGAAAGAAAGAAAGAAAGAAAGAAAGAAAGAAAGAGAAAAAAGGGAGGGAGGGAGGGAGGGAAGAAGGAAGAGAGGGAGGAAGGGAGGGAAGAAGGAAGGAAGGAAGGAAGGAAGAGGGAGGGAGTGAGGGAGGGAGGAAGGGGAAAAATATATTACATAGTTCAGAAATTTCTGAACTATGAATAAATCTTTTTTTGTTTGTTTAATCTGCTTGTCAATCCTTTGATGTAGACATTAATATCCCAACTCTAAAGAAGAAAACATTGAGCTTCAGATAGTTTAATTGACCTTCATAAGGTTATGGAGCTGTCTCTAAAGCTGGTAACATTTTCACCTCACCACCCTGCTTCTTTGGTACAGTTGTCTCCACATACACTTTGTGGTGTCAATTGGACCCTCTGGAATCATGCTGTCCTCGGTGTTGAGATGGCTGGCAAAACCAACTTTGAATATGTAAAATATTCTGTATTATAGTTTATATTATATGTCCACTCTTAAAGCATCTAATCATTTTCAAGCACAATGCATTTGGAGATAATTATAACATCTTGGCATTTAAAAAGAAATATCAAACATATATAATACTAGGAATATATATAAAACTTTTATCAGACTTAATTCCAAAAACACAAAGAAATTAAATCAGAGAATAAAATTAACACTTGGGGATATTACAGGAGGAAATGACTGCTCATTTTTTGTTCTTCAGTGATCACTCTTTGGGGAGCCATAAGATATTTCAGAAAGATAAATCTGTTATTCAACTTAATCTGCAGAAAAGCAGAGAGGTTCCAGGAAAGTTATCTCGAAAGGTAAGATCTTCTGCATATTGGTTTTAATTTGCAAACTGATCATTTTAAGGACAATATTCCCATCTTTATGGATTGTTACCAATTTCTAATTATATAATGTAATAAATGTGTGTTCATTTGATTATACTTATTAAAACACAGTTAGTTAGTTATCTACATGCTTGTTGACAATTTGAAGTGAAGCAATTACATGGACACTTTATCGCAACCTCAGTAACATAATAGATCTACTGGAAAAATGTATCAGAAACTTGTTAAGGTTTCAAACCATCCATGAATCCACTAGAAAGTGAATGTAATAGAAAATATGAAAAGGATATCATTAAAGGAAGAGAAGAAAAACAACTCTTTCTATTTGAAAACTGTTTATATCTGAGTCCACACAGTTGAAATCGGGGCAGATTAATATTCATAATAAATAATAAAACTACCTAGAAAGGAATGACTGTGCTTTAATGACACTGTTTCATGCTGTTAGATATGAATTCCATTCCGTGTGTGATGTCTTGAGCTCGCTCAAACCCAAATTGCACAGTATGCAGTGAACTTTGATGTGTTGGCAGTTTTTATCTGTAGAATATTCCAATTACCTGCTTTAGGCAAAAATCCCAGCACCCTGTCATTTACATCAGATTTCCAGGGCAGAGCTTTTTTTTTTTTTTCTTCCTACTTGGAGGTGTTTCATCATAAAAAGTGTCAGATGGTACATTAGGCTGCAATGTATCTGTGTGGAATATAACATAATGAGGCCAAAAGAGAGTTGTTTAGAAATATCTTTTGGAACTGGCTACCTAATCCAGCCAGTGTTGACAGCTTCAGGGCTGTGCATCTGAAATCTCCACAAAGAAACATGATAAAGCAAAGCTAATACCTTCCATATTAATAAGTCTGAAATGCTTCCCATTGTCTTCCATGTTGACAAAGAAGCTGAAATCATCATGTTTCATTTCAACACCAAAGAAGAGGGAAAATCTATGATTTTAACTTCTACTCTTGTTTAGAAGTTGTGTGGTACTAAAGAAAAAAAAGAAAAAAGAAGGTATCTCATTCATATAAATTCACAGATCTGTAACATTTCAGTTACATGTAAATTGAGGTTTATTCTTAACTCCCTATGACTCCATATATTTTATGCCTGGGACTTGAACATTTCTGTTATGAGTGTTTTTGATATTACACTGAGTGTTTACAATAATTCTATATGACACATACTATTAAAAATAAGAAAATGGTCCTGGCTGGTTTAGCTCAGTGGATAGAGCATTGGCCTGCAGACTGAAGGCCCAGGTTCGATTTCAGTCAAAAGCATGTATCTTGGTTTCAGGCACATCTCCATTAGGGGGTGTGCAAGAGGCAGCTGATTGATGTTCCTCTCTATCCCTCTCCCTTCCTCTCTGTAAAAAAAAATCAATAAAATATATTGTTAAAAAATAAGAAAATTAATCACATGCATGCAGCTCAGTGACTTCCCCCAGATCGTATTTATGGAGCTAGTGGGCAGAAGAGCATGGATTTGAGCCCAGTCAATGAGTCTTCATAGCCCAGACCTTATGCTAGCAACTCAACGTACTCAAGAGTTTTAGCTGTGAGTTTCAGGACAATCGGACAAAATTCTAGCTTTTTATATTTTTCTATGTTTTATTTTGTTTTCCACAGCTCTATTCACGTGCCCCAATGTCTTGAGCATAATAAGTGTTCGGTGATAATTACATTAAGTGCTGCACATTGTTAGCAGAGTTTTACATGTATTTATTCACAATACTACAGAGAGAAAAAAGTAATAGTTACTATAATATTATTTTCCTTCTTATATAAATAGAAATACTTTAAAAGGTTATTTGAATGGCCCAATGACTTACAGCAGAGCTAGTCTCATCATAGAGCTCACTATATCCTAATAACAGTCAATATAGCATCTTTGAGTTGTTGTCATCACAATTGTTATATCCAGAGACAAGCATATAGTCATCTCTGGATTTAAATTATAGTTGTCGAGAAATGACTGCTCTTCAAATTGTCATTTGGATCATAGCAGGAATTAAGTTACATGGTTATTATTATTACAATATTATTTTTTTTTGCCTCAAGGTTCAACTTATGAATCATTACTCCCCACAATGAATATCACCAATTCTTGCTTAACTAATTCAACAACTTATAGGTAAAGAGTATAAATGATTTTTTCTCATCCACACTTTTCATGGCAGTGACACTGTTATTTAAAAACTGATAACATGCTTGATGGCATAAGTATCTGTATATTCACCATTCACTCATATGTACTGTGTAACTGCTGTGGGATAGGCCCTATACTAATGAGTAGAGTAGTGATCAAAATCAACAAGAGGGCTTAGTATCCAGGGCATTCAACTGGCTTTGACTCTCAGTTAAGAGCAGTGGCAACCTCCACATAGACTATGAAAAAGGAATTCCATGTTTCCATCTCCCCAAATCCTGGCTCTTCCAGGACATTTTTAACATCACATTCCAAGAGAGAAGACATATTTTATTAAAATCTATTAGAGTTTACTTCCAAGTACTATGCTAAGTATACTATATGATATAAACCTAACAATTTGTTAATTCAATAAATATTTATTGAATGTTTTTTACATTCTATGTATGTGGTATTTGCCTTTAAAGATCTTATATAGTGAAGAAACAGTTTAGTGAACCCTCTTAACATTTGGAATTATGTCTTAGGACACATACTGTATATGCACTGATTATTACTCATTTGTTCATTGAACAAATAATAATTGAGCATTGACATTTCAGTACTTGTTCTAGAATGTTGATTTCACATCCTAGTAAAGGAGACAAACAATAAGGAAATATACATAAAGATTCAGATAGAAATATGTGCTTTGAAAGGAAAGATAGCTATGCTTTTAGAGTCTGTGCAAATGAAAAGTGTGTTGATAAATATTTTTATTTATACATTCTAGAGCATATAGGCTTAGCTTTGACCACAAGATATAAGAAGTGTTAAATTTATTAATTTGACATCTTGTTTAAAAGCAGAGATTCTGGATTCATATTGCAAAATTGAAATATTTGCTCTTCAACATATCATTAAGCTCTCTACACCTGAATTTTATCATTTAAAAGTGTGGATAATAATAGTACTTACCTAATATGGTTATTATAAGAACTCAATTAGGAAACATAAATGAAAAGCTTAAATCAGTTCCTGCACTAAGTCAGGACTATATAAATATTAGTTGTTGATGTCATAAAATTAGAGTGTATGCTCTATGTTATTTTAATCTTTTTCTATTAAACTATATATGATAAGAAGATAATGAATGTTCTTTCATTATTCTATTTTTATTTTTTTCATTATTCTATTTTTAAAGTGCTGTCAACATTTTATGTGCTTTTCATAAATTTAGGTGTAAGAAAAAATTATAAACAATTATATCTTCTTCCTAGTAAAACAACATAAACTTGACTTGATATTATATTAAGAATATGATCAGTATTATTATACTATTAAATATAATGATAGCATTGCCTTTCAGTAGATATTTCAGAATTCTAAAAGGCATTACAAAGCTCAGTTAATCTCAGATTTCTTTCTTATTTTAAACTTGCTTATGTTATAATAAATGAGGGAATTTAATTCTTCTTCCACTATAGTATTCATAAAACAGGTTGACAGTCTTTAGAAATCATTCTAGATTTTCAAATGTCAAAATTCTCATTTGATGTAATGTGAATGATTAAGACTTTTCTATTGTACAAAAAAAAAATTGTTCTCCATCTTTCCACCTCAAATTTGATAAAAAGTTTTACCAGCATAATATATATTAGTCATAAATTCAAGATCTCTTTCTAGCTCAAGGAAATATTCACAGAGCATTTACAGCAAAAGATTTTTGTGTGAAAAAAAATGCTTTAAATTTTCCCTTAAGATGAAGTATGGCCTTCAGTTTTGGAAATTTTAGCAGGGGGGATACAGAAAGAGTAAGGAAAATCTAAAGCAGGAAATGGTTAAGATAAACAGGATAGCAAAAGGGGGAAGGTTAGAAAGAGAGTGATGGCGTAAAGGTCGTGTTGAGATAGGGTTAAACAATGTTAAAGGAGAAATGAAAATAAAATGAAGAACATTAATTCCAATGTAAAATAAAGAGAAAATAAAATGGCACTTAAAATTTTTTAAAGTAGCAGTAGTAATAATGCTTATTGAACCTAAATATGTAATAATTAAAAAGTTAAAATCAAGTGAGAAAAAAAGGAAAAAAATTGTTTCTTAAAGGGTGCAAAAAATGAAAGTAAAATAAAAAATTAAAAAGAAAGAAAGAAAGAAAGAAAGAAAGAAAGAAAGAAAGAAAGGAAAGAAAAGAATTTAGCAAAAAAAAAAAAAGTGTGCAATTGTGAAGGCCATTCACTTCTGTTATGCTGTTTGGCACGCCTGTTTCTCAGTCCAGACAGTATTGCAGTTCCCTTCGTTCTGTTGCACCTCAGTGGCGATTCCTTAATTTCTTGGTTTTTGATTAAATAAAACTAGTAATAAACACCGTCAGTTTGTACTCCAGACCCTAGATGGCAGCGTTTCTGGATTGATGTCCCCGTCTTTTTGGCTGCTCTAGCCTTCTTTTTCTATGGCACTCAATACTGTATTATTGTTGTTTGTTTGTTTGTTTTTGTTTTGTTTTTGCCTTGGAGCTGAATTCTGGATGATTTCTCCCCGCTCTGCTTCTCAGCTTCCAGAAAAGCAGTTTCCCCCTGCTGTCTCTTAGGGCCAGCCAATCTGGGTGATCTCTCCTTTGTGATCAGAAGCCAAGAGTTGCAGGGGAACCAGCCCAGGTGCGCGATGGGCGAGTCTGCTGCGCACTTACAAACAGACTGCTTTCCAACTCCTATGCTCTCCCACTGTGTCGGATCAGAATGGGTTGCTCCCTAGAGAACCCCGCTATTAGCAACCTTGGGGACCCCCTGTCCACTCTCTGGAATCACACCAGACCCAACAGCGGGGGGGCTTTTGTGGACGCAGATTTCCGTGGTCCCAGTGCGCATCGCATGCCTCTGCTGCCCCGGCGGCTGCAGGTTCTGCGGCTGCCCCGGCTGCCGCTTTCGCTGTTGGGACACAGACACCCCGCGTTATCCCCGGCAAAATCCAACCTTTCTGTGGAATCCGCGTGTCCGCACCGGTCGGGGGCCCCCACAGTTGTGGTTTTTCAGGTCTCAGGTAAGATCCCCAGCTGCAGTACGGATGTGGTTGTAAGAGGCAGCACGTACAAGTGTTTACCTGGCCGCCATCTTCCAGGAAGTCTCATATACTTGTTTTGATTTTAACTTCTGAAAGAATTCAAGTGCCAAATATTATAGTTTAGATCACATGTGTCAAACACAAGGCCCGCGGGCCAAATCCGTCCCGCCAGGCCTTGCAATGTGGCCTGCACCGCGCTGTCATCACTGCACTCCGCTGCGTTTCCATCACAATGACAGTTTATGACTGTTCAGTAAACCATTTGGCCCGCGATTTAGGCTGGATTTTAGATTTTGGCCCCTTCTCTGATTGAGTTCGACACCCCTAGTTTAGATCTTTCTTTCTTGGCTCCAGTTTTAACTTTTTATTTTGCTTCCCCTTACTATCCTTTCCATATCTAAAGTTTAGATTTTGCTATTGCAGAAAAAAAAAAAATGTCTTTAACATTATCACACTTTCAAATGTACTCATCCCACTGACTATACATTCCTAGAAAGTACACCTCATGTTTTCAATTTTCCTTAGCATTTTTACAAAGTGTTTTCTTTAATGGCATGAACTCAACGTATGTATCGATATTATAGTGATGAGCTGATTCTATCCGTGTAAGTTAGCTTCCTCCCAAAAGAACCCTATATAAAAGTTAACTTACCTTTAACCTTAAGCCATATAAAGGTTTTCCTTCTGTCAGAAGCTCCAATTGGCAGTTTTTAAAATAGATTGTGTTTGTATTGACATACAAGATGGCATGCACCCCATTAAAGGAACCCAGCTCCCAAACTTAACGCCCTCGTGTGGTGAAGTATTGTATTGCATTCTCTGCAGACAGGGTTTTCATGAACATTCTTGCAGAAGCAACTCAAGGAGTTCTGGTGTGAATATGGGAGCACATGCACATGAATCATAGGACTGATAATTTACATGAGTTGTTCCTGCTCCTCTCTGGAGAATGACTGTAATGCCACCTGATAACTCCTGGGATTTATATCTATCGGCAGTTTTAAATCATTAGCACAATTAAATGTTCATGAAATGCAATGTTCTCAACCCTTTGGCAGCAAGATGTGGTAAAACTGAAAATGGAGGTGTTCATTCTGTGTTTGTGGCCAATGTGGCAAGCTGTCAGGTCTTACACCTCCCTGGCATCTGGGGCCTAAGTGCAAAAAAAATGCACACGTGTGTGTGAGGTGTCTGAAAGCTGCCTTCCATGCAGCATAAATTAATGTTTGACCTTGAGGACATTGGGATGTCCTTCAATTGTCCTTGACGTTTCTCTCCAACTAAAGCTAGCTCTCTGTTTTACTTTTGTAAAGAATGCTTATAAAGTTAAGGAGAGTCTTTGTAAGGTCTTTAAAACAAAGTATTAAGATGATGAATGAGTGTTATCAACGAGGTGAATTAAATGACAGCAGGAAGTTACAGGGCTATTTTTATCTGGTACTCATGCCTATTCACTCTATAAATATTAATATATTCTGCTGTCTACAGCATGAAGATGACCACAGTTCATTTTTTCTGAACCAACTTCTTGAATTTATGCACATTTGGAAAATATCCAGGTGAGACATTTATTTCTGTTCCAAGACTACCTTCTGACTGAGTCCTCAAGTGCTGAATCACAATTCTTAAGGGATTGTAAAAACCATTATTTCACTAGTACCTCAGGAGATATTGTACTTTTAATAGATACCTCCTTTTGGCAAATTCTGTTAATAATTACCTATTCCTCGCAGTTATTCAGATACATTTGAAGAGCTGCTAACACCTTCCAGAACAACCTAACACTCATTTGAAAATATATCTGCTACCACTTATTACATTTCCAATGACTTTTTTCATATTCATCTTGTGAATTTGAGTTTGCATGTGTCACAAATCTCTATATAATGGCATTGCCATACTTGGAAAGTTACCATCTCCTGCTTTAAATCCCTCTCTGAAAAATACCTACTATATCACAAAGGAGTGTGGATTCAAATTGGAAAACTCAAGTGATAACAAATGAGCAAATGTTAATTGATTCCAATATCTTAATGTATGCATGTATTGTTTGAAAAATTAAACCTAACCCAGGAGCTAGCTTGGGAGAAGATACCAGTGGTATAGCATGGGTTTATCCAGAATGAATGTTTTTCTAAGTTGAATGAGCAGATAATGGGGTGTGGGAGGTATAGGTATTAAAACACTGAAGAAAAGCCTGCTGTAAAAATAAGATGAGTTAAAATTGATTTTAGTAACTATCACTTCATGGTGTTGTTAGCCATTTTGCATACATTCTCTCAGATGATTCTGCAGTTCTGGAATTTGAAGTTAAATAACTTAGTTCTTTAATGGCAGGACTGAAATCAATGCTGTCGGAAATTTGCAAAGGCCATATTCTTTTATTAAACTATTCTGTCTTTCCATGCATGCTTCTCCTTTTTCTGCCAAAATATTCAGCCTAAGACCATATGATTATATATATATCAAATCATCACATTGTACATATTAAATATATACCATTTTTTTTTAATTATATCTAAATGAAATTTAGGGCAGGGAGAAGTTTAGGGGCCCAGAATCAGGAATATTATATTGAGGCATCAGATCCTCCAAGAAAAACAAAATTTTTAAAGTTTCTAATTAACAAATTCCAAATACTAATTTATATGATTTCTCTTCCCTTTCCTAGTAAGTTAGTCAGGAAGTAGAGAACATGGGTCAAAGAAATGATATCCAACAACAAAGACGTAATAATGGTGATGTTGGTAGTGATCAAAGCAATCAGATAAAAGTTAACTGTAATAATAGTAATAATCATGATACCTCTTTATTGATCATCTAAGATCTTAAAAAAAAACTTTTCAATCTACTACTATATCATTTCATTGATAAAGTAGAGGAAGACAAGGTAATCATTACTTTTCTAATGACATCAACAATATTAGTTGTATCATTCCAATTACATTATGGTGCAAAAGGCATTTGTAGAATAACTATCATTTATTTACGGCATTATGTCTTACAGAACTGTGAGTCAGGCTGTAACTGGGTCCTTAAGAAATCAGGGTATTTCCTCAAGCTGCAAATCCAGTGGTGAACAAGAAACCTCAGTCTGGCACAGCAGGAAAAAGTGTTCACCCCCACGACTTACCAGAATTATTTAGGTTTAAGAAACATGTATATGTCTCAGAAACATCATCAATAAGTTCTTGGACTTTTCTGTTATTTTTTTAAAAGATTTTTTAAAAACAAGCAAAAATTAAATAAAATGCAATTGTAGAATGCCACTAGGAAATTATCATAATCATAGAAAGCAAAGCTGGTGTTAAAATGAAGGATTTGTACAGATGAAGCTCTATAAAATGACCATGTATGGGGGGGGGTATTTTTTGTTTTGTTTTGTTTTTGTTGTTGGTTTTTGGAATTCCTTCTCTACTTCTTCATATATAGAATGAGTAGGATTATAGAGAACTTTTGAGAGGTGTCCTGTGAAGCCCATGGCACATTCTCTGTGGTCACCTGAGCTAAGTTCACCATGTGTCCCTTCTGTTGGGAGTTGAGTCTTGATTGCTGTTGGCACGTCAATGGAAGTGATTGACCCACAAGCCAATTGGTTGTGAGGACTGGCCTTGAATACAATGAAGGAGCTGCTGTGCAAGGTTTGACCCTCCAGAGCAGGATTCACTTTAACAGTGCTCTGGGACCTGCCAAGACTGCCCTCTGGATGTGTCATTCATTGGGGTAGTTGGGTAGTACTCAGGAATGGTCTGAAACCGGCCACTGGGTATATTGTTTCTGGGGCCTGATAAGGGGAGCTGTGGTGTAGGCCAAGGTCAGCCATTTTATGCCTCCTGGGGTCCCTGGGTATATGGGACACAGAGTGATCTGCATTTATCCTTTTAAAAGATAGTTTGCTATAGAATCATAGACAAAGAGAACTCATGATAAATGTGCTAAAGGTAATATATTTTCCCACCCAATTTTAAGCAAAGTTGTTCTTTTTTTCTTTCCAGACAGTGCCTCTCAACAATAATCAAAAAATATGACTCCCAGCTGAAATACCTATTGAAAACTCAGGTATTAACTTTTGTTAATTTATCTATCAACTCGGTAAGCATTTATTAAGCATCTACCCTTTTTCTAAAACTTTGCACGTTTCTTAAGATATGAAGATGAATAAAACAGAGTATCTACACTTGAGTGGCTTCCATTCTATCATGACAAAACAGACAAGTAAATAGATGTGTGTAATGAAATATCATTGGTCCCAGGTAAGACCTATGTGTATACAGGACACCTGAAAGGAGTTATCAATTTTACTTGTTTGATCTAAATGTTGAAAAGTGAGTATGTCAGTCAAAGAAAGGGCATAGTGAAGGAAGGTAGGAAGTAGGCATAACTTTTAGCAAAGAGGAACATGAACAATAGCACTTAGGAAACAGCCTGGTGTGATTAGGAAACTGTATGAAACTTGCAATGGCTACCATTAGGTTTTCAAGGTGATAACCTGGAAAGAGACCAGCTGAAAGGGGCAAATGGGGCCAAATTATATAGGATCTTAAGGACATATTTTTGACAAGTTAAATCTTTTCTAATTTATCAGGTGATATGCAGAGCAGTAGAATGACAGATGAGTGATTAGAGGAGCATTTGATTAGTCCAGGTGATGAGGGCATTGACAAAACTCCACTATAAGGATGGGTAGGAGGGAACAGATTCATAACAGGTGAACATGTATAATTTACATGAAAGACTATGAGTAACAAAATAACAGGTTGTCTAAAATACCTGCAGATTCCTGGCTGTTAACTGACTCCATGAGGAGATCAATTCACTAATACAGTGAGGAGAAAAGTTAGCTTGGCATGGGAAATTGAGGGATTCAGTACAAGACTACTGAGATTTGGTCAAGAACTGGGCATCCACATTGTAATCACCACGAGGCAGGTCATTTCTTATTGCTTGTTCTTCTAAGGAAGGTTAGCCTTCCACAGATGAAACATTCTATCATTACAGAAAATTGTATAAAAGAATGTTTTTATAACAAGTGAGGACTACTTTTTTCATTAAACAATTTGACTCCTGATATATAAGAAGTAAATACTTCTTATATTATTATTTTTAAAATATATTTTATTGATTTTTTGACAGAGAGGAAGAGAGAGGGATAGACAGTTAGAAACATCGATGAGATAGAAACATTGATCAGCCACCTCCTGCACACCCCCTACCAGGGATGTGCCTGCAACCAAGGTACATGCCCTTGACCGGAGTCAAACCCAGGACCTTTCAGTCTGCAGGCCGGCGCTCCATCCACTTGAGCCAAACTGGTTTCGGCTACTTCTTATATTAATGAACGGAAAAGGTTTATAAAAATAACAAATTATGTTTCTTGATATAGATACCAAATTCATGTGTGAATTTCACAAAAGTATGTAAAGATATGGTGATGAGAAATACATAGCTGATATTCCTTCCCCAAGAATAATCTCCTCACTCTAATTCCATTTTTCTTTTTTTTGAGCCTGGCCTGAATCTGGAAATTTAAAATGTGGAATATGAAAATAATTCAAAAGTAGATTGTTTTAAGTCTCATAAATGTGTCATAATTAGTTCTTCTTTCAGATTTCTCTTCACCTTTGTGACGTTCTGTACCTTTGTGATAATGTAGAATTTAAAATTTACCATTTACCCAGGACAATTATTATTTTATTACCAGATCATTTATGTATCTTGACTATATGTTGACAGACTTTTGAGGTTTTGGAAAACTACTTACAGATGAATTTTAATGATCAAAATGCCAAATGTCTCTGTACTATTCATGTATCATAGACGTCTTTTTATATACACACATACACAAACCCATACATACATGAATTGTTGAGAATTTGTTAACAGTTCTTATTTTCCAAATTCAGGAGTTTGATCATATTACTCATATATGAAGAACCCAATATTTCCACTTTGAAAGAAGCCATTGACTATTGTAAATTTTTAAAATATGACTTAAAACTTGGCAAAACATCAAAGAAATAGTATCTTTATATCTCTACTGGCAAATAGTTATCATCCGCATCTGAATTATTTTATAAGTAGGCCACAGTGTCTGAGATTTTCCAGATGAACTCTATGTGAAACAATGAGCTTTTTAATGAGATTCTAATGCAGAATCAATAGTAAATATCTGAGAAGTGAAGATAGACTGTGATATTATCAATTCACAATTTTGGACTTTCTATTTATTTGAAAAGTGAAATAAGTAGCATTTCATCAATGTCAAAAGCAGTATTGAGTTGAAAAAGAATGTGGTTTTATATTTCCCAAACTTAGCTTATTACACATAATTTAAAAAAAATATATATATATATATATATATATATATATATAGGCTGACTAAATATTACTGAATATCAATGTTGATATTTTAAGTTTCTAAATATTTTCTTTCTTTAGCAAAGATTACTTATCATTTTTTAGTGTTTTGTTATTGTTGTTAATCCTCATTTGAGAATATTTTTCCATTGATTTTTAGAGAAGTAGAAGGGAGGGGGGAAAACACAGAGAGAGAAACATGATATGAGAGAGACACATCAATTGGTTTCTTCTGCATGCATGGAGCCTGCAAATGAATATGTATCCTTGACCAGAATTAAACCCAGGACCCTTCAGTCCGCAGGCTGACACTCTGCCCACTGAGAAACCAGCTATGCAGTTAATTAATGTATTTTGAATTTGACTTATTTCAGTTTGGTCATGATGAAAGAATGTTTCCCTAACATATTGTTTGATGCAAATTACTACACTGTTTAGTCACTAGGATGAAGAGAAATGGAAGTCAGAACCATGCTCTGAAGTTGCTGATGTTTTATTTGAAGGCACAGTAGAGTCACATAAATAACATACATAGAAAGGTATTTACACAGAGCAAAGCAGTGTAAAAGCAGACTTCAATCAAAATGTATCCCAATTAAATCACATCTTCTTACTTTAAGCTCATTCATTGAATATATGTTAACATTTTTGGAATTCTGTTTGTGTCTTTCACAGTATTAAATTAACTTTCTTGTAGCTATTCTTCATGGGTTTCTGTCATCATTTTTCAGTGTTTATAAAATCATATTTAAGAGAGACTGGCAACATGTAAAAGAATGTTTTCCAACAAAATAACAAAATTGTATCCCTTAATATAATATCCATTTTGTGTATGTTTATTGATAATGTTTTGGTAAAAAATTACCTAGAATGAGCAAAGTTAAAGTCTTTCTGGGGAGTTGGGAATCCAGATATCTGAGTGAAAACAGAAAGGAAAAACATTTCACACCTGTTTTGCATAAACTGTCCTAATCCTCCATTGAAATTGCAGTTATTCTGATCACTGAGCTGACATGTTTTTAAAAGCCACCATTATTAATTATATAGACAGAGTATCTAAAAATACTGTAGAAAGTAAGGTGAATTAACACAGAATTAATGAAGAAAATATTTCTCAACATATTCCTGATAATACATAAAAGAATAATACCAAAAGAGAACAGATTTTAAAAAAAATGAAATCCAATTTAGAACATGTGAAAAATGAGAAATAAAAAGACTAATGAAAGGCTCCTAGCAGTGTGACCATAAAAATCTGTGTATAACTGTCTTAAGTGCAGCCAACAATTTTGATTTTAAGAAGAGTTGGTCACTACTGTAGACTATATATGTCATCAGTAATTTTTTGAAACATCAATTGTTTGAAGAATAGTATAATCAAATAATTACTAAACAATCCAGCACCGAACTTCCTTGTCCCAAGTTTGTTCTGAACACTGAATGTGATTTTTAATAATTTTGTCCTCCTGTACACTGCTTACGAAATCAGATGCATTCCAAACATTTTCATGGGTCTGCTGTCAGTTGCCTTGTTTTCAAAGTTTTTTGCAGAAATCAAACATACTCCGTCTCTCCCTCGCTTCCTTTTCTTTCCTTTCTCCTCACCAACCCCCCCCCCCCACTTTCCCTTTCTCCAACTTTAAGATAACTAGAGCCCCATTGCACGGATTCATGCGCATTGAAAGGAAATTAATTAGAAGGTGGCTGGCGGGGTGGGACTCGGCAAGATAGGCTGGACATGCCCTGGAACCAACCTCCCATGGTCCCTCCCTGGCCAACCGCACGAAGGGCATCTGTGGAGTGAGCAGGGTCCCTCCAGCAGGTGGGGGTCCGGTCCGTCCAGTAGGTGGAGTCCCTCTGGCAGGTGGGGTCCCTTGGCCTGGCCTGTGAGGATCAGGCCAAAACCAGCTCTCTGACATCCCCTGAGGGGTCCCAGAGTGCCAGAGGGCACTCTGCAAAATTGCTATCTCTCATTAGCTTCTGTGTTGAGTGTCTTTTCTCTAGTGGTCAGTGCATGTCATACCTACTGACCAATTGGCCAGTGGGCCGGTCATTTAGCCTTTTATATATATAGATGTTAAACTAGAGTGAGAGCTTATACATATAATCTTGATAGTCCTACTTTTGAGCATTTGCTCTATGAAAATTGTAGCCAGGCCATAGGATAACCAGTTTTGAAAATCTTCACTGTGCATATGAACAACCATATTTTAGTCTATATCCTCTTCATGAAAAGAGAAGTGGTGTAAAGATAAATCAGTGTTCTGTCAATTTAAATAAACTATAAAATATGATTCTTTTCATCTACAGCAAAATGTGGAAAGTATTACTGAAGAAGTTAAAAATATATGCAGTGTTCTTGGATGTGTGGAGACCAAGCAAATTACCGATGCTGTAAACAAAATAAATCTAATTCTTCAGAGAAAATCAGAGGTAAATATACTCTATTATACAGCAATTATTTTAATCCCAAGTTCAATAATTAATTAAGGAGAGTGAAAGACTGGACTAACTACTGTGTATGTGTGTGTGTGTGTGTGAGTGTGTACATGAGTGTGCAAGCACACACATACAAGTATTATATATTTCAATCATTTGGAAACCATCAAAATAACTCTATTGTACAAAGGGATTTAATTAAATTAAAAGGAAATCTCTTACACCTTTGAAGTTTGTAGTAACAATATAACTTCTGAGACTGAAATCAATCTTATAATCTACCTAGATGAATATGTTTATGTAATAATATTCACAGGCCAGTGTTTGTACAGACTGTTAATGGCTCTCACATGTACCAGTATATACAGGCATGAATATCCATGAATGCATGGTTAAGCACCTTTGTAGAGAGTTATCAGTTTTTGTGACATGTTTTGCAGAATTTGCAATTCATACTGCTTCTATGATCCCACAACCTGCAATGATTTCCTTTCTTCTTTTTCAATTAAAAAAAAAAATAAATATTACATGATTTTTTTTTTTTAAGCTCAAAAAGTCTGATATATGGTTAATACCCAAGAAAAAGAATAGGAAATCTGGTTTGATGAATTCATTCAATCTTATTATTTGTTTAGCAAGGGATTAAGCAGAAAGATACACTGAGTGTGATGATTATGATAATAAAAATAATAATAACAAGTCCCTGATAGTACATTGCAATAATAAAATAGTTTCACTAAAATATTATTTAACTTGGGTTTTATTTTATTGCAGTTCTTCCTCATAGCAATGCTGACGACTAGGTATTTTAATGCTCATTTTATTATTAAAATCAGATGCCTATCCTGCTTGTGCATAGGTCATTAATAGAGATTTGAACCCAGGCCTCTATACACATTCCAGTGTATATGAACTTTTGTAAGAGAAAGATTACCTGCATCCTTACTTGCATGGAAAGGAACAGCACATATTGTATTACATTGAATAAGCCAGCCTTGACATTTCAAAAATTGATTTAAAAAGTGGGCAATTATATTAATATATATATAAGTAATTATGCTTATTGTTTCAAATAGGTAAACTATGAAAAAAATCAGTAATGTCTTAAAGTTGAACTTTCTATGTTTTATTTTAATTAAATTTTTTGTGTGATTAGCTAGTAATAATGAATATATACAATTATGTACCTTATTTGCATGCATGGACAGGAAAAATGATGACTATAAGATTTCCAAGATAAACATTTATCAAAAACTAAAAACACAAAGCAATAAAAATCAACATTTAAACACTATAATGAATAAATCCCAAACTTAAATGTTTCAGATAGACATGCATTTATTTCCTTAAATGTTTCTTAGTTTGGAAATATCTACTCTTACATTTTCCAATTATGGAAAAAAAAAATGAAGCCAAAATTATCCTTCAAGGAGAAATTGAGTATTTCCTAGTCTTCAAAATTGTTTGTGTAAAGATATTAAGATCCATGGTTTTCACAAATGATAACAAGGTAAGAAATCTGATGTGAGTTCATATAATCCAATCATATTTTTCTATTCTGTGTCAGAGTGGGAAAATTATACTGTAGTCTTGAAAAACCTAGCACCAATATGTTTTGAAGATAAATATCTTGATAAACTCAAAAACTTAAGAATTGTATAATGTTAAAAGAAGCTTCCAATAACTAAAGTTAATCATGATAACAAGGTAGTGAAAATTTACTTTCAACAAACAATTAGTTTCTCTTAGATTATCATGTGTTGGAGACATTTTGAACACCTAAAGTGGATAATAAAATACAAAGATCTTAGTGTTATGCAAACATGACTTAAATTCAAGATCTAACACTTTCTAGCTGAATATCCTTTGGAAAATTCATTCATTTATCTGATGTTTAGTTTTAACCATCCCTAAAACTGAAAAACAAAACAGAATTTGCAGAGTTCTTGCAAGTATTAAAAATAATGTTAATAATTTGTTATATTATCTAAGTATTAGAAAAATGTGTGTAATTAATAATTAAATTCATGTAAAATAATAATAGTGATCATCCTGAAGATAGTGTCTTGATTGAGAGTCATTATTGTTACTGGAGGTAGTGGGGATGGTGCTGGTGGAAGTTTCTGAGAATTTTCCCCATGTGGCCAGGGTGGTGTTAATTCACACAAGCACCACTTACGTATGTCCCCATTACCTCAGGGCTATCGATTCCAGCCAGCCTCATGACATGTGTGAGCCTTTGCCAGAGGAGGAGACCAGATGCCTGAATGTGAACACATGTCTTCCCAACTGTTAAGAACACTCGGTTGTTCATCCATTTTTATGTCCAGCTCCCAGTTAATCAGCTGAAACCAAGGACTGATCAAAGAATGAGGAAAATCTAATTTTAGCAGGAAGCATTTCAAATGATGTTGCGATATTACTAGATTAAAAGCTTTACCTTTAAAACATTCATTTTCTGAAACTTCTTAAAAGACTACAAATGACAATTTTCTCTGACATATCAAACTGTCAATATACTAGTATCTGAAGCCAAAATTATCCTTCAAGGAAAAATTGAGTATTTCCTAGGAAAACTATAAACAATTCCCATTCTCAAGGAAAGCTCATTCACATTTCACATTTTTTATATATTTTTTGAACACAAAATTATATGTCATTACCCATGCATAGAAATGAAGAAAAGAGTTGACATGTATCAGTTTTATTTGAGACATATCAATGACCAAAATCAATAGTTCGATATCTTCCAATAAACAGATTCTACTTACTTTAGGCACACTCTAAAAGCCTCCTTATTTTATATCACCTTCATTCAGATTTTTTGTTCATATATTTTCCCATTCTACCTTAATTATTAACCCACCTACTTAGGAAGATTGGCACAATAGTAAGCACATTTTTACAGAATGTGAGTGTTAACCAACTTCAGTTTACAATGCCAAAGTAATCAGTCTATCCAGCCACCATGAGCCAAGACTAAAGAAATACTGACACAGATGAGTCTTCTACCAACTCAGTCAAACTTGAGAAGCTTTCTTTTCTCGTAGCTACACTTTTTGGTCAACTTATAAGAGACTATTTCCCTGCCACTCAGGGAAGTAATTAGGTTTTTATTAAATGTAAGTTTGGGCAAGATGAAAAATCATATCACAAAGGCAAGTGTACTCTAGTTCATGCTCCCACTCAGCACTGGAAACAATTTTCCATCTGTCAAAATTATATTCCAGAATCCCACGTAATATATTTTCACTAAATGCTCATATAATAAATGAACCATAAAGTGAAAAATATGGTCTTACACATTGCTCTGTAGGTGGATGTCATGGTGATTTTAAAATACAAGTTTTTATTTCTGAATAAATTGAATTCTAATTAAGTCAGGCTAACACACAGGAATGGGATAAAGATCTTATGTGGAATTATTAAGACTAATGGCTGGAACTAAGCTCACATGAAATATTTTACCCAAGCAAAATGCTGCTGAAAAGGTTCCTGTGAATAATGCTTTTAAATGAGTCGTATATAAATCAAATTACATTTTAAACATGATAGGAGTATTTTCTCTCTAAAGGAATCCCATAGCAAATTTCTTGTTATATGAAAACAATTATTCCCTAATTTATTTGTTTGAGAAATCAGGCTTTTCATTCATTGGATTTACTTAAAAACAAACTTTCCAAAGCAACATTTTAAAAATTTAGTGTCATTTAACATAGACCTTATTAAACAAATGAATTTGCTTTTGGATTGGAAACCTTATTTTTAGTGAATTTATGAATCACCTTATATAGTTTATGATAATGAAGTTATAACCAGTAAATCATAAACCACTAAAATAATCTAGGCCTTCAACAAAGATAACAAAAACAAACCAATAAATAGAGGAATAAACAAAACCACCACAATAATGAATGTAAACATAAATGACAACAAAATAAATAATTTCAGATAGGTTTTCAAGGATATTATCTCGTGTTTTCTTATCATTTTTTAATCTGCTAAAAAAGAAAGAAATGAAACTACATAGTGAATTTGTATGATTTTGTGCACTTTCATTCAGCACTCTTTGGGGGCAGCCCAATAATTGCATCTGAATGACGGTTAATAATGAGAATTGAATACATCAAAGAGAAAGAATTAGAAATCCACTTATATCAAAAGATTGGTCACTGTTGTGGAGGGGGATTGAGCATAGGCAATGGAGAACTGTTCTAATCATACTAAAAAGGTTGAGCCTATTCTGGAAATTTCTCTTTAAAAACTCAAATAATCTAGATTGTTCATTACAAGGATTTAGGCTTTCGTTCATATTGTAATTTAGATTTCCTGTTTAATAAGCAACATTTATTTATGACACCAAGAAACACTATGTCTTTTTATCATTTCAGAGAAATTTCAGTTTTAGTTTTGGATATTATTAGTTTAACTGTTTTGTAAATTTGTTTTCTGAATAATAAGTATGCCTTGCACCTATTTTTCTTTTTTAGAGTTTTCTTCAAAATTCAGAGACTTCAACAAAAGGTAAAACATGCATGTACCCAAATGTGCTTCTTTTTAAGTTATAGAGCCAAAAATAAACAATTTAAAAAATTTTTTTATCCAAATATTATGATCACAAACATACACAAATGGTTTTCGAGGGGGAAATGCAATGCTAAAACTATTTTTATTGATGAAGCTATTATTCAGCGAGTGAATAACTATCCACACTCTCTAAATTTTTAACCTGACTTTTTTTTAATATAGTAAAAAACAAGAGATCTATAAAAATGATAGGCTTACTGAAAAATACCCTTATGACCATTTTAAGAAACTGTAAAAGGTTCTTTAGTGAATCATATTTTGGTGTAAAAATGTCGGAAAGTATCAGGTGTCTTTCTTTAAACTCACTGACTTAAAATTTAAAATCAAGCTCTGTTTGAAAGACCAATCTATCATGACCATCGCAGAATTTCGTTCTGGGATATAGTGTTCCCAGAGGGTCTGAGAAGCCCTAGAACTGCAAGCCTCAGGAGGACTTTGCCTTCACAGAGGATAAACTAGTAAAGGAAAGACTTTGGAATTGGGCAGAACTGGTTTTGAATTTCAACTCTGCCACTTTCTAACTTTATGATCTTAGATAATTAAACTCTTTGATCCTCAGTTTTCCTTAGAAGCATTAAAGATGTAATAGTATTTAATGTGCAGGGTGTGGCCAGGGTTGTTCTTCACACAGGCAGATGAACACTCAGTATCTTCAAGGCAACAAACTCACATATGCTCAGCTAGCACCCTAGGATTCAGAAGTGATAGGGAAATGCAAATATGAACTATGACCTGTTCTCCATACTCTTAATCATTGTCAGTAGAAAGTTATGTTCAAAGTGACATCCTTTCAACTCTAATTCTCACTGCTCAGAAGACATTCAATTATATTTGAAGAACTGCCACTTCCCATCACAGAGGAGAATGGGATGACAAGGACAGAGAGAAAAAGACCTGTGCTAGTGGGAAAATTGCTGTTCCAGGCATTCATAAAACTGCATAACACCACAGAGGGAGTGAAGGTGGTGGGGTGGCCCTCCCCAACAATAATACTAACAAAAGGCTAAGTGATAGAATGTGGAGTGAGCAAGCCTGGGGTCTGCCAACATGGAGCTAGTCCTTCCTTCCTTTCTATTAGGGATGTTGGAATAAAATCCCTTCACTCATAGGAATTTCTTGGGAATTGGAATGTAATATCCCATAAAATTGCACAGGAATGCTCCCAGAGTCTTACATTCTATATACTAAATCATCATAGATTCTAATTAATGTGTTTAATTTCGTGTTGTCATTGTTTCTTTATTTCATTATACTAGAACATTTTTTCCCAAAGTAAAATCAGGGGTAATAAACATTATCCCTCCATCTTTTGCCATCAAGCCCAGTATCTTTGGTGTTTAATACATGTCTAATGATCTTTGAAATGCATTCTTCATGAAATGCATTTGGAAGTAAAGCATAATGCATAGACACGCATCTCTGTACTGCCTGGAAGAAGCAAATTATAACCAAAGGCTATATATATTGCTCAAAAAGCAAAGAGTAGAGTTTGAATAAATATTGAAATAATTATGAGTCCCCGAAATATATGCTGGCTCTTGAATTAATGAGATCTCTGACCTCACTTTATGATCTGTTTTGTGTGTGTGTTTATTTGCACAACTTGAGGGATTATTAACAGGGAGTCTGTGCTTCTGCTTCAGAGCACCAGGCACCAGGACACAAGATGCTTCTATGAGTGTGCGATGATTTACGGCCTGTTGTTCAGTAGAATCCCTGTGGGTTGGTCTCCTGAGTGTGATGATGCTCCTTTTGGGGCTATTTTATGCTGCCGTCTTGCTCTGTCTCATTAATTGCTACTGCTGATTTCTCAGAGGATTTTAATTAGAGCTCTATCACCAAGCTTGTCCTCTCTCGCTGTTTCAAATGGCACAATCTAAAAATTTTTAAAGGGCACAATTTTAAAAAGATAGCAAATAAGTAAAATGTAGCCATCAAATAAATTTCCTAGAAAATTACAAAATAGCTAAGTGAATAACAGCACCAGTTGAACAACATAAAACGTTTAGTTACGGACAGAGCTACTGAGGGGCAGGATGTGGGTCCACGCTGAAGCTGACCTCTCTCCTGAGTACCCAAATGCCTGTGCATTGGCACACTGCTGTCCACAAAGGTGTTTGCTGACCACTGTCCCTGCCCAACCCCTGGGATCTGGATAAGAACTGGTGTCCAGGCTGGACCACTGCCAAGCAAGGCCATGCCGCCCATCTTCCTCATCGGCACTCCCACCACGACTTGGACACTTTCCTGGAAAAGGACTGCATCCTGACCCACTGAGTCTCCAACTTGTAAACTCGGGATTGACGTTTAATGAAACCATTCCTTCCTCCATGTCGGGAGCCACAGGAATCACCCACATCATCAGCAAACACCCGCCAGGCAGCTGAGGGAAAGCACCTGCCTCATGCCACCTCATCCCAGGTCTGAATGGAAGCTGGAGGCTATGCAGTGGTACCAAAAGGGGCCCAGATCTCGAAACCAAATTTCGGAACTACTGGCTCTTGAATTAATGAGATCTGGCTCTTGAATTAATCAGGGTTCATGAGCAGCAGGAGGATGGTTACAAAGTCTTCCTCTGCCACATCAACCTCAACCACTAACTCCATCCCATTGTGCTGCGCCATTTCCCCTTAAAGGTTGTCTCCTCCTCTCCCTCGAATGAATTGTGCAGCATTGCCCACCTGGTGGCTCAGGGGCACTCAGTACCCTCAGGGACACGTGGTTGTGATGTCAGACAAGAAACCCTGCTTCGCCCACAAAGAAGGGCCCTGCCCTTTGTCTTCCTTCCCTGGGCCCTGCTGTAATTACACCTCATTTTTTCAGTAGGCGCTGGCAGGAGAGAAACATCTAAAATGCAGCATTTTGATACTTATTATTTGACCGGGGATGGATAAAGGAAACATTCAGTTGAGATCAGACTGATTTTTCCGCATGGTTTTCTGCCATAGTCTCATCTACTGGGATGAAACAGGGGGTTTAAGAAGGCCTGATTCCAGGACTGGGTGAGGCCTGACCGATGGGACCTGGGCAGACCCCCACTGAGAGGTTTTTGGTCCTGACCAAGCTAGCCATGTGACTCCTGCCCCCTTCTAGATTCTGTTGCCCCAGGCAAGGGGACCGGGTCCCTATTTTATTCTTCAAGGAGGAGGAAGAGGAAACCTCGACATTCTTCACATTTCGCTTCATACATTCTTTTCGTTTCTTAAATCCCTTTTGTCACTTGACTATTTGCTGAAGATTGTTGTCATTTGGGTAAAAAATGATGTGTGGGCATTTACATTGGAGTTTCTTCATTTAATTTTTAAAATACTACTATAGTTGAATATCAAAACAAGGTAATTGCAAGTAGTGTGTACTTTGAAGATTCTAATCCTGGGGCCAGTCATTGCTGCCTGCAAAAAGCCAGCAGTGAATGCTGTTCCCTGGCCCATTAAGGGGTTTGACACCGAACCCGAGGATGCTGTTCCCGTCCTCAGAAGCGTCTCCAATGGAATGGTGCCATCTTTCCTGACGTGGATTGAAGGCCACCAGTTCTACCTGGTACATTTCATCAGACTCTTTTACTTCCTTCCTCTCAGGCAGGAATTTTTCCAGCAAAGAGAGTTTATCAGGAGAAAGAAAGTCATTCTCAGAAAGCTTACCTTGCATTCCTTAATTAGGTGACTCTTTTCATGTGCTGTCATTGAACTGCTAGCCCCTGTTCTTAGTCTTTTTTTTTCTTTTCTTTCTATTTTTCTTCCTTCATAACACTTCAGGTCACTTTTAGGAAAAATCGATAAATGCCCTTTAAGTAATCAGAGATACAAGTCCAGTAAAACTTCATTTTGATTTTGACTAGATGTAGTAAACATCATAAATCATTCATTTTGAGCTTATTTCAGCTTCTAGCCATGTACTAATACCATTCTCTATTCATAGGAGGGCAAGGTATGCTATGTGTTTAGTGTTTAGTGAATGGTAAATGCCATAGCATAATCAAATTTATTATGAGTAACTTTTAGATGAAATTCGTTAGAAGAACTTATAGGCCATGTAGCAAACATGACTCTTTTTTTGTGTGTGTGTGAATTCCAAAAGATAACTTAAAAACGATTGCAAATGACAGAATCCCAAATTAATAATTAAAAACTCTGATTTGTGTTAAATGTTGTGCTTCTGAAATTTCTGCAGCTGAAGATATGAAAGCCCATTGATTATCAATATAATCAGCACCTAACCCAGGCTGCGTATGGAGGGCCAGATGGCTAATTGGCTTCAGTTGGAGGAGGGTCATATTTTAATTAAATTTTACTTAAATTTTATTATAAAACATTTCAGAGTTATAAATATTGCCCTTCACAGATTATCTAATTTCTATCATTTCCCCCTCAGGTTTGATAGAAAAAGTGACAACTGAACTGTCCACATCCATTTACCAGCTGATTGAAGTCTACTGCAACAGCTTTTATACAGACTTCCAGCCTCTACCTGCACCTGCTGTTGTTTCCTGTGTGGATCCTGGGCTCCATCCCCACCTTAGCTTCACAGTATATGCAGCTCACAATATTCCAGAGACCTGGGTGCATGGGTGAGTGGTGGTGAATTTTTCACAAAAGTGCTCATTAATATTTACATAGCTTCTAATTACAGCATAATTTTTCTTGTTCTTATTGGCAAGGGCAAATATTTCAGAAAATTTTAAATGTAATTAGAATATATCTATGCTTATTCTTAAAATCATTTTTAAAACCTTTTTCCTTAATTAGTAACTCCTTTTCCCTCGAGTCTTTTCCCGTTCTCTGTATTAAAAATGACTGCATGTGCTCAATATATTGTTATGGAAATGGAAAATGTTCATCCTATCTTAAAATTTTGTTTTTAAGTTTGAATCTAAATGACTAATGCCAATTCATAGAAGAGAGAGAGAGAGAAAGGGAGAGAGAGAGGGGGGGGGGTCACACGTACAGGAAGAGGAGAGTAATTAAAAATAGGGGAAAAATTCACTCTAATCCCCATCAAGTTGTGACAGTTTGTGAGATCAGTATCTTGATAAGGTGGAAATTAGCCAAAGTAGCTTTAGTTCCAATAGAAATTAACCACAATTGTGCATGGAGCATCACCAGAATTTAGGTTGAATCTATCATATAGTATTTTCTTGAATAACATAATTAGAGTAATATTTTTTAATTCCTTATGTTAAATTTATATGATCATGCTGATTAAGTCAATTAAAGTTAAGAAAACAGTTTTGCCAGATAGAATATTCTTGATTTACAGTTTTTCTTTTAGAACTTGGACTATATCAGCCCATTCCCTTTTGACCTGTAAGGTTTCTCCGGGGAAATCTGCTGATAAACTTATGAGATCTCTCTTTTACATTGGCGGGTCGCTTTTCTCTTGCTTGACCAACTGGTTATTCAAGTGTTTGTTCTCAGAGGCCCCACACTGGCACCCATTCCTATTCAGCACTTGAATAGTAACCAGTCAGTTGGGTAGATACCAAAATGTCTGAGTGCTGGATATATGTTGCAGTCTTCTTTTTCCATCCCAAGGGAAGGCCAGGAGGTGGGAGCTTCCTTCTGGTTTGCTTGGAGGAGGGCCTCTGGAAAATAAATACCATGAATTTTCTTACTGATTTCTATGTGGTTGAACTTTTCTATGGCGCAGGAGCCTCTTAACTTTTTTCTGGATTGTTCTCAAAGGGAATGATCCATGTATTACTTTTCAATCAGTGTCTCCATTGGGGAAGGAGAATCTGGGGCTTCTTATTCTGCTTTCTTGCTGACATCATCCAACATAAATTCTTAAAGTCATTTTTAAATCAAACTTCATACAAGCAAATAGCACTTTACCATTTGACATTTAACTATAACAATAATTGACCCATAGAGAAAATTTGTTTCTGGATAGTATTCAGCTTATTGAATCAATGTTGTTTCTTTTTAGCTATAAAGCATTTTCATTTTCCTGTTGGCTTACTTATGCTGGAAAGAAGCTGTTCCAAGTGAGAAACTACAGAAATATTCCAGTGAAAAAATTGTTCTTTTTCTTGGTCAACTGGGATGAAACGTAAGTTTAATCTTTTCTCTGGCAGGATTACTTATCTAATAAATATCAGAGGTTTGTTTGTTTTTAAGTGAAGCATGTGATTTAAAAAGAAGCAGTTAATTTGATTTGGTGATGTGATACATATGCTAGGGCTAAATAGATAACTGTTCAACTCAACAGAGTAAAAGTCCATTTAAAAACCTAGACAAGTGTCCAATCCACATTATCTAACTGATCAAAGAAGGAAATTGGAAAAGGGAGGATTATTAACTATTCACAGACTGTGGATAAAAGGAGTACCTCCTATTTGGAGTTGGAGGGAGATAGATTCCAGATATATCAAAGAAGAAAGAAATTACCAAATAACATATGTAATATTCATTTCCCTACAAAAGCCAATTGGTACAAGTTTGTTTAAACAATCAAGTATTTTGACAGTAATTACCTGTGCATTGTATAGAATGCCACCTAATTTGGGATGGCTGGCTCCTACTTCCCCATTTTATAGAACTTTATTGTATCAATAAAGACAAGTACCTTCTTGACATTATCCTGGCCTGCCTCTTCTTCTCTGTTTCCTTCAGCTCAAGCCCTCATTTTAATTAGAATCTCAGGGGACTCATAAACTACCATTTATGACTCTTTTCATGGTTACTGATTCTTTTTCCTGCTGTTCCCATTACACTAACCCTTTATCATTCGGTCATTTTTTCAGGTATCCATTGCTCATTCAGAGTCAATTTTCTTCCCATTTCAAGTAGAAGAAAATGTCTCAGTTCACTCTCTATCAGACCTTTCTGAAAGTCTGGCTTTCTCGGGAGATCATTTGATTCCCAAAATTGTACTTTCCTAACGATAATTGACACGATTTCTAAAAGTCCTACGATGCCATTAGATGACACCATTTACCTCACTCTTAGTGTTATCTCAATCAATGCAGACATGTCCTCAGACATAGCATGTGAGCTTCAGTTCTTACATACCCCCTGGTTGTTCAATCCCAAAGCAAATCTTCCTTATTCTAGGACTGTGATACCCTTGTCTCGCCTGCTTTGGTTAAGTCTTAATTACTTTGACCAGATGCTTGACCTTCAATTATAAAATCCCATTCCATTGCAGAGTCACTTCTGGTTGTAACATTCTGTAGTGGTTTCCAATTCCCATTGGGTAAAATACAAGTCATTTAGCCTAGCACACAAGGCCTTCTGTGGTTTTTCCCCTGCCTGTCTCTGAATCTTCATCTCTGGAGTTAGCCCTACTCTTGCCCCTGTACCCAGCCACTCCCTGTATCTGATCTGCTTACCCTAAATATGAACTGAGAAATTTCACCTCTGCTAGGGGTCCTTCATTTGCCCCCACTGTCCTTGAGAACGCCTAACTAAAAAACAATTAGGCGTTCTCAAGGACTTTAATACCTTCTCTATAAACCCTTCCCTGTATCATTCCAAAAAGTGGCCACCTTTTTATATTTTTCAATTAGTCAAACCTCAAACTACTCCTTCATGGTCCTCTACTGAATGTATTTGTCTATATAGCTGTTTGTATCTGCTAACTAATAAAAAGATCTTTTATTAATTTTGTTTTTTAATTTTATTTTAAAATATGTTATTGTAGTTTTAACATCACCAGACAGAATAAGAGGCCAGTAAGTGTATCTGGGCAAATGAATGAATTTTGTGTAATAAGAGACTCCCCAAAAATGTTATCAAGCTCAATCACTAAAATTCGTCTTCTTAACTGATTAAAACTTATTACTGGTTGTTTCAAAAATCATTTATTTTCATATGACAGCTATGTTCCATCATTTAAACAATTTAAGAGAAAAACCCAATTCTAAAGTAAATTTCAAAGAAAAAAATAAAAATAAATTAAAGATAATTAGTGTTGTTGGAATAAGTACTTTGATATATGTTTCTTCTCTTCCTTCAAGACTGCACAATTGTTCTATTTCCTGGGATAACTTATTTGATTTCTCTAATAGTTAGTTACTTCAACCCCAATTTTTTTTTGTTTTATATAATTTTCATAAAAAAATAGTTATTTACCATTTTCTAGTGCCTTTAGCATTCTTTATATATTTTATTAACATGTGCCATTATACTAAAATCAATTGTACATTTCATTATTGTACTATAAATCTACAGACAAAAATTATATTGTTTAATAATATGTGGCATAGATTTTTTGACTACCTATTATATTTTAATCATCATAGTATAACCCCCAAATGTATTATCTCATCTCCACTTAAAAACAAAAATATATATACAGCAGCTATTGTCATATCCATTTTGCAGATCAGCGTATCAATGTTTATAACGATTAATTAATTTGCCCCAAGTTCCACAATCAATAAATTGCCCACTCTGTCTTCAAAGTTAATGTTTTATAGTGATTTCCAAACTATTTCTTACAACAAATAAAATTTTAGGCAGAGTATTTATTCTAAAATAGTTATCATATCCTAAATTAAAAGCAAGCCTGGCCAGTTTGAGTCAGTGGTTGAGCATAGACCTATAAATCAGGAAGTCATGGTTCAATTCCAGATCAGGACATATGCCCAATTGCGGGCTCTATCCTCAGTGTGGGGCATTAAGGAGGTATTGGATCAATGATTCTCTCTTTCAATTGATGTTTTTATATCTCTTCCTCTTTGAAATCAATAAAAACATACTTGTTAAAAAACTCTAATCCAGAATTTTTTAACCTTTTCATCTCATGGCATCCAGCACATATAAACTAAAATTCTGTGGTACACCAAAAAATACATTACAGTTTTTGAATATTTGATAAAAAAACAAAACAATATATATATATATATATATATATATATATATATATATATATGTAATTTTGATTGATTTACAAAAAATAATAAGGTAATTTTCTACCCTTTTTGCTCCATAGTGACTT
This sequence comes from Pipistrellus kuhlii, assembly GCF_014108245.1. Classification (NCBI taxonomy): domain Eukaryota; kingdom Metazoa; phylum Chordata; class Mammalia; order Chiroptera; family Vespertilionidae; genus Pipistrellus; species Pipistrellus kuhlii. Next base: position 23,399,168 of record NW_023425529.1, read on the forward strand.
TAAAAAAAATCAAGTGCCTATATGTATATATAAGGATTTCTGGTACAAAGAATGAACCAATCAGATGCAAGCTTATTATGCCATATAACCAATAAGATGCAACTCTTTTATATGACCTATATTTTATATGTATGCATCAAGATAGGGCATTCACGCTGTACAGCTATTGTTGTGTTGGCTGTTACTATTTATTTATTTATTTATTTATTTTTACAATCTAAAGCACATGTGTCAAACACAAGGCCCGCGGGCCAAATCTGTCCCGCCAGGCCTTGCAATGTGGCCCGCACCGCGCTGTCATCACTGCACTCCGCTGCGTTTCCATCACAATGACAGTTTATGACCGTTCAGTAAACCATTCGGCCCGCGATTTAGGCTGGATTTTAGATTTTGGCCCCTTCTCTGATTGAGTTCGACACCCCTAATCTAAAGGGAAAGAAGTCAGTGCCCCAGACTAAAGAGTCAGGCATTGCATGTTTTAAAAATTCTTATGCCACACTGATTGAAAATTGCTAATCTACTTCATTCTCCCACCAGCAGCCACCACCCCTTTCTTTTCTCTGCTTTGTAGTAAAACCCTTCCAAAGAGTTCTCTATATTCACTTTCTTCCATTTTTCCCCCTCTGCTTTAAAGCATATTCCAATCAGGCTTTCATCACCTCTGCTCATCTGAAATTGCCTATTAGAGGCACCAGTGACCTGCATAGTTAAATCTAATGTTTGTTTCTCCGTCTTCATCTTACACATGTACTAGGAATAGTTGTCACTGTTGATCTCACCCTCCATATTTAAATATGCTCCACACTTGTCTCCTACATTCTTTAGCTTTCCTCCTCCCTCTTTAGACATATCTTCTCCATCTTGTTTTCTTCTCCCAGACACTGTGCTAATGGTCTTAGCCCTTGAGCCTCTTCTCCGTTGTTGCTATTCTCAATCTTTTATTTGCTCTTATAGTCACATAGCTTTAAATGCCATCTGTACACCAGCAACTTCCAAATTTATATCACTAACCCAGGCATCAGTCACATACTCCACATTTACATTTGCAACGTGTATAATACTGAACTGTCGGTCTTATATTCTAAACTTTATCCACCCATAGATGGCCACTGTGGGTGATCATTTTCAGTTCCAGTTATTTGGGTCAAATCCTTAACCTCAATCTCCTACTCTCGGACACTGTGTGCAGAAAATCCTATTGGCTCTCTCAAAACGTTTCCAGGAAATTACTTCTCATCATTTTCCTTGGTCTCAACCATCATCATCTCTCTCCTCTATTACCACAGTAGCCCAATAATGGTCTCTCTGCTTCCCTTGTACCTTGATAATCCTTTTCACACAGCAGCTAAAATGACCTTTTCTAAAATGTAAGTCAGGTCATGTTTAAAAATTCTGAATTGACTTCCTGTTTCACTCAGACAAAAGTCAAAGTCCTTACAATGGCCTATTGTTATATGTCAGTATTAAAGGAGAGTTCTAAAATATGTGACTTTTTAAATCTCCTATTTCACTATTAAAAATTTACTGGGATTTTAGGAAAAGTATCTCTTATAGAAGAAAAATTGTTTAAGGAAAATTTAATGTTCACTCATTTTTCAGTAGTAGAGTAAGGAAAATATATGGTTAAACCTCAAGGTCAGTGCCAGCTGCTTGGATTAAAAAAAAAAAAAAAAAAGTAATGTGACTTCACTTATCGAGTTGCCTCTTAAAGTATTTTTCTTCCTTTCTTTGTCCAAAAGTTCATTCCTTTGATTTTTCAATAGCCATGTAGAAGTTGCAAGAAAAGATTTCCCAGTGAATGTGAGATTATTCTGGCTTTAAAAATCCATGTGTATTCAAGAAATAAATAACTATTTAGGAAGCGTGTATTCTTGCCCCAGAAGAATTTATTTTCATTAATAAAAGATGACAGAATGGAGATTGGCAGTAACTATCCACTGTAACCTATCGAATTTTTGTCATTTTTAATATAAAAAGCTCACTAATATGTGAAGTTATACATGAAGAAGCCAGACTCAATAGGAAAAAAGAACATTCTAGATTATCTGACGAATAAAGTGAATTTATAGCTTCCATTCTTACACAGAAATATGAAACCTGAATAGAAAGCCAATTACAAGTAAAAGAGAGAACATTCAGGAAATTGCTGTGAATTCCACAGGATCATTAACATCTTGTATTGATTTTCAGAGCTTCTTTTGGGTTTATAAATATGCTAATATTATCTTAAATAAATATTATGAGCATTAAAGAATATGAAATAAATACTTTCTATTTTAGCTATCTAAACATTTAACAATCTAATTTTTAGTAATATAAATTTTATTAATCTTTAATAATATAATTTATTTACCCTACTGATTGAATAATAAATATAATGCTGATATACAACCTACCCTTTTCCACATAAAGTGTTTTGCAATTTTCATTCCATATCATGGATAAGGAAAAGCCAGGCTTAAAAAGGTTAAATTCATTGCTCAAGGAAGAACATCTTATTGGTCATGGAGCCACTATTTAAATGCAGTTGTATCTAGGTCCAAATCTCTGACTCATCCTCTCCACACACAGTTTACATATTGACATCTCAGATTTATTCTTAATTTAATGACATCATATCCTAAATTACATATTTCAGTTAAAGGCATCCACTAGAATATAATCTAGAAACCTAGAACTCATCTTTAATTATTCATTGTCCTGTCCCACTAATATGCTGTCAGTCAAATATTAATTTATCCATTTTACCTCTAAAATAGTTTTTTCTGTCTTTCCTCTACTTTGCTGTTATGTCACCACCCTAGATCTGGATCTTTTCATTTCTTTGAATAGCATCTTGGAGAAAGGGATGTGTCCACCCACAACATTAGCCATGGTCACTGGGCTAAATTAATTTCTCCTTATTCCTGAGGTTGGATGCTGCCAACCACTCGCAAAGGGGGTTACCAATGTCTTATTTGACACTTTGATTAAAGACTGCTCCCTAGTACCCTGATTATACAGCCAATTCTTAGTGCAAGAGGATGCTTAATAATACCTGAGGCCTCAGCTGGGCCAACCTCAGTCAGCAATTTCCAATTGGATAATAGGCTTTGGCCATCATCCTATCTAATAAAGACAGAATTATGCAAAATTGACTGTAACTCCACAACAAAGATGACTGCCCCAATAGCCAATAAGGAGGGAATATTCAAATTGATACAACAGAATGAGAGGTGGGAGGAAGCTCTGGCCAGAACAAAGGCGGAAAGGTGGCTCTAGGCCAGAGAGAAGGTGGTGCTGGTAACCAGGGGAAGGAAGCCTTATGCTTGCACAAATCTTCATTCATCGGGCTCTAGTCAATCTATAATAATAAAAGCATAATATGCTAATTGGACTGGACAGTTGCACGGTCTTCAGGATGTCATTCTAGATGAAGCCACCATAGCAGGGGCCATGGCAGAGATGGTTAAGGGCAATCAGACATGCAGGCAGAATGGTTAGGAGCAATTAGGCAGGTAAGCAGAGGGATTAGGGGCAATGAAGCAGTTAGGCAGAGGGATTGGGGCAAAAAGGCAGGCAGGCATGTAAGCAGTTAGGACCCAGAGATCCAAGATTGAAGGAGGGTGCAAGCTGGGCTGAGGGACCCCTTACCCCCTCCCCACCCCCACCATGCATGAATTTTGTGCACCAGGCCTCTAGTCCTCTAATAATTACCCAATGCTTAAAACAAGTTGACATCAAAGATCAACTGGGATATACAAGGACAGTAGATTTTGTTCATATTCCTCATATCTTATGCCATCAGATATATTACTCAATCTAAGCTGCCTCATTTGCTCTCCTACTCACTTTTCTCTTCTTTCCATCCCTTGGTGAATCTGTTTCCATGGATCTCCCCCTATCTACCCATCTCTGTTCCAAATTTCCTATTTCTCTCTAGCCTTCTCATTTTCTAGTAAACATATTCTCTCACCTCAGTCTTTTGAAAAATACATATTTAATTTCTTTGTTTCATAAATACACCTCTTCTAAAGACCATACTTATCTTGAGGCTCTTATCATAGAACCTAGTCATTTCTTCTTTTATTTTTCAGATGTTCAACTCTTTTTTAAAATTCTTTATTGTTTAAAGTATTACATATATCTTCATTTTCCCCCATTGACCTCTACCTGGTGACCTCAGCACATGCCATCACCCCCCTACTATATGTGTCCATTTGTTATACTTACATACAGGCATACAAGCCCTTTGACTTGGCTCTGCTCCAGGCTACAAAGTTTTAATTGTAGAAGATAAATAAACCCCAGATACCAGGGCTTCTGCTTGGGTCGCCGAGGGGCATAGCCGGCCTGCAAACCACCACAGGCCCCTCGCCCAGGCCACCCCATGCCCCAAGGGAACCCCCACCCTGATCCGGGACACCCTTCAGGACAAGCCAGCTGGCCCCCACCCATGCACCAGGCCTCTATCCTATCTAATAAAAGAATAATATGCAGATTGACCATTACTCCAACATACAAGATGGGTGCCCCCATGTGGTCAAAGATGTCTGACCCCATGTGAACACAAGTTGTCCAGCAGAAGAGGGCAGTTGGAAGGGACCAGATCTGCAAGGGAGGGCAGTTAGGGGCAAACAGTCTGGCAGGGGAGCAGATAGGCATCAATCAGGCTGGCAAGGGAGTGGTTAGGAGATGATCGATCAGGCTTGCAGGCAGAACTGGTTAGGGGCAATCAGGCAATCAGGAAGCCAAGGAGGCAAGCAGTTGTGAACCAGCAGTCCTGGATTGTGAAAGGAATGTCTTACTACCCCGTTATGCCCTACTCTAAAAGTGCAGTCGGACATCCCTCTAAGGGTCCCAGATTGGAGAGGGTGCAGGCTGGGCTAAGAGACAACTGCCCCCCCCACCCCGCAATGCATAGATTTCATGAAGCGGGCCTCTAGTATCATTTATAACCTTCTAAACATTCTCTTATGTATCCTGATGATTTCAATACCCAAATTTAAGGTTTTTTCATTATTTTTGCTTGTATCTACTATTCATCTAGGGTCTGAATTTAGAGCCATTTCACCTTGACATACCTAGAAATTGTATTCCAAAAATCAACCTCCAAAATTTTAGGACCTCATAGTAACTCAGAATAACTAATATTTAAAATTATTATCAACTTTCTATACTTTTAATATCTCCTTGAAATATTTCCTTTTGTCATTAGGAAAAAAAAAAAAAACTTGAAAAACTGGAATACCAGGTTCTTAAACATTCTGGCAACCACCTATTTACCAATTCCATAATCCATAACTTTTCCACAGCTTGATCACATCTCTTGTTCTAGCCACAGAGAGTTACTCATTACTTATCAGCTACACTTAATTTATTTGTATATCTATAACTTCGTCCAAGTACTTTTCTCTTCTTAGAATATTATTTTCTAAATCTCCATCTAATTATGACCAATTTACCCATTTCAGGTTATCCCCTCATTCTCTAAGACAATGTTAATCATTCTTCTGTGCTTGCAAAGGATAAATACTCAAGTTATCATAATTTTGACAAAAACATCTAACATGTAAAAATTATAATTTTTGCAATTCTCACTGAGTAAAAAATCTCCTTACTCTTTGTATTTATGCTATATTTTAATTTTTACAAGATTAAACAAACATGTTCGAGTACTTGCTGAAATAACATTGTAATTGATAACCTACTTTTTGAATTTATTTTAAGGATCACTTTTCCTCTTGAAATAAAATCACTTCCAAAGGAATCCATGCTCACTATAAAACTGTTTGGGATTAACTGTGCAACCAACAATGCAGAGATATTGGCCTGGACTTCTCTTCCATTGTTTCCCAAAGAGTAAGTATATAATGTGTGATTAACACAGCTCTCATGTCAATAAAAAAGCCTACTTGAAACTAAATATTTTGCAGTATGTAGCATAATGAGAAAAAAAATCAAGAGAACATTTTATCCTAAAATTTAGGTAGCTCAGTATAAATCATGATTATTGAAAGTGTTAGTGGAAAAAAAGTGTAGAAGTGGAAAAAAGTGAAGAAATGGGTTTGAATGGAGGTTTCATGTTCAACTTGTCCACTAGATCATTTGCAGTGAAAAGTTACTGGCAGAACCTGTTACAATTGCTTTTCCTTCTCTAACCAGCCAATTTCTCTGCATTTAGTACTTCAAAATTATTTAGCTAAATTCTTTCTTCTAGAAACAAAATAAATCAAGGAATTCTGGCTGAAGTAAAATTGCACAGTATAACTCCCTGGTTTACTGGCCTTTTTTTTTTTTTGCCAAGAAAAAACATTTGCAACTTTACAACTATATTTTCAGAAAAGTAAGCCAACTATGAGCTCAGATATTCTATTGGAGCAAATTACCTGATGATTTAATCATAACTATTTAAAACTAATAATACTTGGGATGTTTGATAGTTAATTGCATGATTCTCTATGCCATTAAGGAAAATGTTTTTAAATAAATCAGCTTAGTTACTTTTCACATGGCAAGACTTGCTTTAAAATCAAATTGAAAAATTAATAATTGTACTGTTATTTTAGTAGTGTTATAAAGATTTTTTCTGCCCCTATTGCTTTAAAAATATTTGGTAATATAAATATGTTAAGAAAATTCTTTATCAGTTTTTAGTTCCCACATTTAGTCAATATTATCAGAACAATCATCATAAATCTTTAAAATTGCCTTTGTTAGATTAGTTCTGACCTGGTGTGTGTGTGTGTGTGTGTGTGTGTGTGTGTGTGTGTGTGTGACATGCTCCATTATTTGTTTTGATGCTATAGTCTATATCTACAAATATGAGGAAAGGAAATAGATTTATCTTTGTAACATCTACCACCTAACATAGTACCTCATGAATAGGCAATCATTAAAGATTTGTTTAATAAATTGAATTGTGAAAAAATCAATTCCTACATGAGATTTAGAGTGGAAATAAAATTTCAGAAGTCTGTAAAAACACAGTTTTGTTTTAAAATAACTCCTACTGCTGTAGCAGATATTTCAAAAATCTGATTTGTGGGTTAGAACTTTCATTACTTTCTTACTAGAAGGAGCTGTGCATGTGACCTTCTTTTTCATGAGTGAATTTATTTAAAGTTTAAACTGCAGTGCTTGTAAGAACTAGCATGCTTGTAGAATAACATTTCCAGTTATTCACTGAAAAAAATTCAATTTATTTGATTCCCTTCAATCACCTACCATACTACTTTGCATATGATAGGCAATCAATACATGTTAAATATATAAGAATGTTTAAGACATTATTATATTTTAAACTAATCTTTTTCTAAATAGTCATAAGAGTAAAAATACTGACTCCATGTTGTTTTGTCATATGTCATTTACCACTGGTAAACATTTTATACGTAAGTGATCTTAGATGGTGGTCATCTTCAAGTAATGCCATTGGGACTGATATTAGATGGTGTTTTCTTGAGGAAAAGTGTCAAATTTATGGCCGATTATATATCATGTCAGAAAGCACAACTTCAATAAGCATTTGTAACTATATTTCCAAAAGACCATATTATGAAATTCAGAAAAATCTGCCTCTCTCCCTTGTTGAGCAATTAAAAGAAGTCCAGTTCTTTATAGACATCAGCAATCTATCATTGGGGCAATTGGGAGATGCTCTGACTCCCACTGAGCTCATTGCTACAAGTTACAGAGATTCTAACCCAATTCACCGGATATAGATATTTCCAGATCATAGCAAATAGGCCACTTTTCACAGAATGCCTTTGCCTATAAATATTTGGTATTGAATCTGCCGTTTATTACATTTTGAATTACCCATATCTAGCTGTGTGAAATTGTAACGAGCAGTTATGACTTTATTTTTTCTGACACACACAAGACTTGAAAATAGGCAGAATTAAAAGCTTCCTATGTCTTCGTGGTTTCCAGAAATGGATTTCAGAAGAACCAATGGGGATTAAATGCAGAAATATCAGTGATGGGTGCACCAAGAATGTCTACAAATAAACATAAATGTCGACATTTTCAAGCACATAAACTCGCTTTCAAGCCTATAAAAAATGTCACAAATATAAAAGTTAAATTTTTTCCCAGTAGAAGCTTTGCCATGCTCCCTTTTGCAGACGGAATTTCTATTGCATCTGTGCTGTATTCACAATGCCTTCTCACTGCTGTAAAAAAGTGTTATTCACACCTCAACAATTTTTAAGAGCTAATTTTCTTCTTAAATTCAAAACAAATAGTGTAATAGTTGCTTAGCATTTCTGGATTCTGGTAAATTCTTCAATTCAGAGGTACTTAGCCCTGAATGAACAGTTTCCTGGGAGACGACCAACACTCTTCTCATCTTAATTCCACTAATCATCTTCCTCCTCTTCACATTTGCTATTTACAGAACTCTACGGAAATTTATTCTCTCCCCCATGCTTACCATATCTCAAAAGATTTTATGTGCAGTCCATTACCAGAAAGTAAGTTAGTGACTGTCAAACACACAGAGAGCCCAACAATGGTGCCAAGCATCCTCTCCTCCTTGAATGGCCTCACAGTGTATATTATATCAGCCTCAGTTGGACAGCTGAAAGTCCATTCTCCCTATGCCTTTTTGCTTGATACTTCTCCTCATACTTATACTTAAACCAAGTGTTCTGACTTCTTTCTCCCCCATATGCCTCAGAATTAAGGCATGATGACTACTGATACAGAGTCCATCCAAGGAGACAAATAACAGACACTGACATTCATTCTTGAGTCACCTCATCCTGTGTAGAAATCAGCTTAGATCACTCTGTTTTTCAGAGTGAAACATGGCCAAGACATATAAGTATAGCAAGGCCTTAAATATAACTCATTATACAACTTAGCTGCAAAGAAAAATGCCACTAATATATCACACTTTTCCTCATGACCTCCTACCTTGTAATTAATGAAGAGGAAAAACCTCCCATTGTTGACAAAAAAAAAATTTGTCATTTCAGAAATTTAAATAGTCCTCTTAGAAGTGTACAGTCACTTTTGAAAAAAATAATACTTAGTCATTCAGATGTCCTACTGACATACTCTCTTCCTAAGAGGATATCTGAATACACAGAATCAGTAAAGAAACAGATTCTTTGGCCTGGTGATTTGAACTCTGATATCCAAATCAAAAGCACTTTTGAAGCTGAGGCTACTTATTACAGCTAGGGGAATGAGTGACTGGTATTCTCCCAGCTTAACCAGGGCTCACTGACACTCCCTGGGTGATGTGTGCTCTTACAGGCACCATAGACCCCTTGAGGTTTACCTGTGACTCCTATTTGACCTCATCTTATCCCCACTCTTAACACAAAGGTCCATTATCCCCACCTTAATGACCTCCCCCTTTTGGAAAGCCCTTCACTCAGGTGTACTAGTATTTAGTAGCTTTTCCTAGAGCTCCCCCTTCAGCATTATTCTGTACTAGAGGCCCGGTGCACAAAATTCATGCATAGAGGTGGGGGGTGTCCCTTAGCCCATCCTGCAGTTGAACATCCCTCTCACATCCAGGACTGCTAGCTTACAACCAATCATCTGCCTCTGCGTGATTGCCCCTTACCACTTCTGCCTGCCACCCTGATCATCCCTAACCACTCCTCTGCCAGCCTGATCAACACCTAATGTTCCCCGGCTGACCTGATTGCCCCTAACTGCCCTCCCCTGCTGGCCTGACCACCCCCAAATGCCCTCCCCTGCAAGCCTGGCACCAGCTGCCCTCCCCTGTAGGCTTGGTCCCCCCCAACTACCCTCCCCTGTGGACCTGGTCTCTCCCCAATTGCCCTCCCTGCTAGCATGATTGCCCACAACTGCCCTCCCCTGCAGGCCTGGTCCCCCCCCAGGTACCCTCCCCTGCAGACCTGGGTCCCCCTCACAACTGCCCTCCCTTAATGGCCTGATCTCGTCCAACTGCCCTCCTCTGCTGGCGTGGTCATCTCTAACTGCCCACAACTGCCTTCCCCTGCTGGTCATTTTGTAGTGGCCATCTTGTGTCCACATGGGGGCAGCCATCTTGTATCTTGGAGTGATGGTCAATTTGCATATTACTCTTTTATTAGTAGGATTCCCTTATCTAACACTCCTCCCCATCTGTCTTCCAGAAAAGGGGAAAATTGGAGCATCTCTGTCTGCCACATTCACTCTGTTCCCTCTTTGTTTTCTGTTTCCCACCATCTTGAGTTGCCAGAAAGAGGTGGCCTTTTCTGAACCACATTCTCCATCCAATATACCACATCCTCCTTCCCTCACTCCTGTTAACCTTTTACCATGTACAGAAATACTTTCTATAAATGCTGTGGAGAACATTAACATCTGATCTCCTTCTTCCTTTTTCATTCTGCCTGGAGTTAATCCAAACTTTTTCCAAACTGATGGGTACTTGGATCATTTTTGAGAAAGCTATAACTTGAGAAAGGCAAAAGTGAAATCACATTAATATATGTTTTTATTTCTACCTCATTAAGCTAAATTTTTGCTTGCTAATACTGGCTCCTTGATTATTATATTATTATAAATATACATATATATATTTCTCAAGATAAGGAAGGGAAGGAACAAAAGAATAAGGACTCAAAGTTTGTTCTGCTAGAAGAATGTTCATGGGTTATTTAAAAATATATGCCCAATAATGTTTATAAGTTATACTCCCCTAAGTAGATACTTTATAACAATATCTCCAGATATGGAAAATAAAGAAAGAAGGCCTCAGAAATCTAAAGATATAAAGAAAACTTTATCTGCTGGATTTTTCATCATATTTCACTTAGTGTTTTGTTAAATGGCAAGATGGAAGTCTATGTTGTTTTCAAAAAGACTCGCCTTTCAGTTTTACAATTAATTTGGTATTTTTAAATCAAAAGCTGTTATCAATGATCATTAGAACATCTTACCAATAATTGAATTCATATATACAGCCAGGTAAGGCTTCCTTTTAATTCCTTTAAGGATCTCTGTGAATTTGGATGTTACTGAAGTTGTTAAAACCTTCCATGAAGTCTTCATGTTTCAAGTCTTTCCTATATGCATTCTCATTTACTATGGTAATTTACAATGTTTTCTCAAAGATTCAGAATATGAATATTTTTTCTTATTCATGCATAAAGAAGTATTTCTTCCGTGAAGTCCCACTATTTTGATTCTGCAGATCATATGCTAATTTAAGTATTATCTTTCTATACATTTAGAGCCCATATCTTTATGGATTCCCAGGGAATTTAGTCATTCTGTGGGGCAAAAAAACCCCAAATGTTCTCAAGAGTTAACCATTGTGAAAACAACTTTGTCATGTGGAAAATAAATCTAGATAACTTATAAACATAGCTGTGTATGTGGGATATTAGAAATGAACAATTAATAGGTAGGATTATGAAATGTTGCATTTCTCTCCCTGCTACTAAATGAAGTCACCTGGTTATGTTTATATTTCAAAAGAAAGCATTTATAGATAATAATTTCCCTCATCAAGTGGCTCCTGACTGTATGTGTCTTCTCTTGCAGCAAAATCATTCTTGGGTCTGTGCTACTCAGCTTGACATTACACAGTGAGCCTGCCATAGGAATAATCGCTCCAGGAGTGTGGGATATAAACCAGCCTACCCCAGTGATCCTGCAGGTAAGTGCCAGGCTATGAGGGTAAAGTACACAAAGTGAGTATTGGTTGATCAGTAACTTATTGCCAATTGCAGAAACAATTCTCTTTTTTGGATCACATAAGGTAATAGTCTTCTCTTCCTCCAGCCACTGGGATTTGTAAAATCTCTATGGCTTTTATTTTGTATTCAGTATTTTCAAAGTCCTTTTCTCCCAGCTTATATAATAGCAGTTTCAAGCCATTCTCCATCCAACAAGATCAAGAAGAAGAGGGAAGGAATGCTGCCATTAGTAGACTCATTTATTTCTTCCATTGTCTGAAAGCACTCATTGCTGTATATTATTAGTTTGGTACCTTATTCACACCTGCCTCTGCATTGTGTCATGTTCCTTCAAATCTTATTATTGTACATTTCTGAAATGACTAGCAATTAGCTGAGTAGTGGGGGAGAAACTGCAACAAAATCCATCCATTATACTGCACTTTCTTTATTCTTAAAATCTTTCTACTTTTTTGTGATAATAAATGAAAGGTGATGAATGATTTTAGGCTTTGGTTCTGACTGCTGAGAACTTATTTGTTCATAATTGCGAGCAATCATATTTGCCAGACACCTGAAGCACGGCCACTCCCATACATAAAAATGTGGGGAATATAGACTCTTACTTTCTTTAGGAAAAACTGTGACTGCTTTCTTGGCAGTATAGTCTAGAAAAGGATTTTTCAACTTCTGCACTACTGACATTTTCTTTCAGATAATTCTTTGTTCTGTGCACTGCAGGATATTTAGCAGTATCTTTGTCTTCTACCCACTAGATGGCAGTAGTACCTCCTCAGTTCTGAGAATCAAGTATGCCTTCAGGTACTGTCAAGTGCCCTCTGAGGATAAAATTGCCCTCAGGTGGAGATCATTGCTTCTAGAGGAAATCAGTGGAGTCTCTAGGTTTTTTAGTTTCAAGGTTTTGGGGTGAGTGGTGTGAGATATAAGGCTTATCAAAATGAACAAGATGCTAAAAATGGAAAAGTGAAGGTAATATCATACTAATAGAAATGTGGCTTCCACTCTGAAGGAGGGATGAAGTCCTCACCAGATGGTAGCCAAAGATCCACTTCTAAGCTGTAGACACAATGACAACAAAGAGCAGTTGCTCAGATTGGATCTTAGCACAATCACAGACACTCAACAAATGATGGCTTACTGATTAGTAGGTGTTCCACTGTAAAGCATAACTACCTTTCTTTCAGAGGACTAGTACATTTTTTTAACAGACTATTTTTTGCCAGACACATACCACCTCAGCTCAACCAAAATCTTCCAAGTCTGTTCATTGCCAGAGTTTTGTGGATATAAATTCATGATTACAGGGATCTGTAATGGCAGTGGTGGGAGAGAAATAAGGGTGACTATTAGGTGAGACTGTTCTTAATTCTTCTCAAATGAGAGGAAAAACTGCTTAGGGACACAGGTCCTGGTAAGTGGAATCTGAATAGAAATTTCAAGTATTTAACAGCAGCATAAATTTCCAAGTAGACACCTGGAATCACAGTTATCTTACAAAAGGGAGGAGTACGGCATGTAAATATCCCATGGTATGCAAAAAAAGTTAGGTAATTTGATTTTTACAAAATAATTTCATGTACAGACATAAAGGGAAATGTCTCAAAATATTAACTGGTGATAAAAATATACAAAATAAGATAAGTCGCCGAAGCCAGTTTGGCTCAGTGGTAGAGTCTGCAGACTGAAAGGTCCCAGGTTCGATTCTGGTCAAGGGCATGTACATTGGTTGCGGGCACATCCCTGGTAGGGGGTGTGCAAGAGGCAGCTAGTCGATGTTTCTTTCTCATCGACGTTTCTGGCTCTCTATCTCTCTCCCTTCCTCCTCTCTGTGAAATATCAATAAAATATATTTTTTTAAAAAGATAAGTTATTAAGGTATTAAAGTTAAAACCCTTAATAACCAATATCACTCTAATTACATACAGCTAAATTTAGAGCAGCATTTTCAACCTAAATATTATGAGATGATAAGGAAATTAGAAGTTCTGTGATTAGTGTTTGTGTTAAGGAGTCAGACAGTGTGAGTCTCAAAAAAAGACATCAGATGAAGGTTAGGAAAAGTGGATTCTATTGTAGATTTAGCTCCTTAACAGAAAAATTTATGGCTGTAAAGTCACCTCACCTTCAATTTTCTCCTCTGTATAAAAAAAAAGAGGGAGGGGGTTATACTATGCTTTTCCAAGTTCTTTTAAGTCTATACTTTTTTTATTGTCTTTATCATGTGAGCAGTTATTGCTGCACTGTAGCTGACCCAGTATGATAAGAGACATGATGTCACAGAACCTGATTCTTTCCAGTTAATCATTTTTGGAGTGTTCTGTGGTTGATTTGTTAACTGGAATCAATGGATAAAATGAAGTAGATCTGAGTTCAGAAATGGAGATAGATTATTGCACGATTTCACTACCCTAAGTTTCCCTTGACTTCCTGTCTCTTTCCTTGTACAATCTAGTAGAGTGGCTCTAACACAATTTAGGAACCAAGAGTTAATGTTGCTCTTATTCTATTCTATGTTTTTCTACTTCCTCACCTTCCCATTCATGTCTCATTTATTATATCCTGCTTATATGTCCTCACCACCTTTAACTGTTGTCAGGTAGCACATTAATTCCTAGTTGCCAAATGCAATAATCCTCTTCATACTACCCCTCTCTATAATTTTGGCCCTGTCTACCTCTTCCCATTACAGAGGCTTTTTTCCTTGATCTTTGGGGTTACTGCTCTCTCTGTTTCTCCTCATACGTCTCTCTGGTTATCCTTTGTCTGTCTCCTTCTAAGCTCCCTTCTCCTGCTAGTCCTCACTGTTGACAATTTTCAAGGGTTCCATCTGCTACTCTTTGCTATTCTTAGTATATATATTCTACCTGGCAGATTTCTTATAAAGCTATATTGAGATGTAATTGATGTACCATACAATTCTTACACTTAAAGTGTGCAACTCAGTGGCTTTTAATATTTTTACAGATATGTACAATTATCACTACCATCAAGTTTATTTTTATCATTTCAAAAGCAAATCTCATAGCCTTTAGCTGTCACCTTCTTCTATTCATCCATTTGTGTTCAACTCTAAAAACCTATTAATCTACTTTCTGTCTCTATAAATTCACCTATCTACACTAATAAAAGAGTAAGATGCAAATTGACTGTACCTTCTTGATGCCCACCAGCCAATCAGGAGTGAGTATGCACATTAACCAAACAAATATGATAGATTGATTTCCATATGCAGGTGCTGAGCAGCCAGGGTGGGATGCCCCAGCTGCTCTGGGCCTCTGGGCAATGTGGGAATATGGAAAGACAACTCTGGGCCTGAGTGAAAAGATAGCTCCAGACAGAGTGAACGTGGTGCTGGCAGCCAGGGGAAGGAAGCCCCATTCTTACATGAATCTTCATGCACTGGGCCTCTAATTCTGTATATTTTGTATAAGTAGAATTATAAAAATGTGACCTTTTGTGACTGCCTTTTTTCATTTAGCATAATGCTTCAAAATTCACCCATGTTGTAGCATCAATACTCATTCCTTTTTTTTATTATTGAATCATATTACATTGAATGGATGTACGACACCTTGTCACATATTAGTCAATGTGCACTTAGATTATTTTCACCTTTTGGCTATAAATTTTAGAGCTTTAAACATTCATATAGAAGTTATTATGTGGTTGTGAGTTTTTTTTTAATCTTGAATACATACCTAGCAGTGAAATGGCTGGTCTCATTTATTTCTAAAGTTTTATTGACAGTATCTATGCAAGTTAATTCCTGAGTCTAGAGCTCTGATTCAGATTCCTTCATTCAATAACCTTCACACAAATAGAGACACATCCCCAGCAAAACTTCCGCCTTCAAAGACAGTATACCCCACACTGATCCAAAATATTCTATCGCTTCTATCCTTGCAAAATTGGTCTTTATCAGAGAAGATTTCACTCTCATGACTCCATGAAGTAGAAATGAACATAGAGTAACTCTATTTTTCTAAGTGACTACATGAAAAAATACAAATATCATCTTTCATTTTTATCACTTAATAATGGAAAACATTTTAATTCTTAAATGTAGAAAGACTATAATCATTTAATTTTATGAAAAGTTTATATATTGTTATTATTTTTTCTCATTTTTTCTGGTATAATATTACAGATTACTAATTTATGCCTATTATATAAATAATTGAGGATTTTCTAAATACCATATCTATTTAAATACCAAGTCAAATTCTAACGGTTCTTTTAAAACTTATTTTTAAGTACTAAATGGTACAGACAATATAGGAGTTTTCCTTTAGTTTCTACAAATCTATTGATAATATGGAGTTGATTAAATTAATAATGCATTTTTGAGGTTTTCAGTACACGGCAACCATTTCTTTATTTCAGGTTGATTTTCCAGCTACAGAGTGGGAATATGTGAAACTTGATGTTGAAGACAGTAGAAGTAATCTTGAAGAACCACCAAAAGAGTGTTTAAAACATATTGCCAAACTTTCACAGAAACAGTCTCCTTTACTGTAAGTGACCCAGGTCTTATGAGTCAATGTTGCCTGCCTTTTATGACACCCTCAGTCATATGAAAGTGTTCATAACTTTATAAAGAGTGAACCTTCCCTCCCACATAACTTCTTTCATTTACTAAAATCATACCTGTGGGATAATCAATTAATGTTAAGAGCTAAATTAGTAATTTTGTATGCTTTTTAAAGCTTCTTTTTTTCTGCAGTATTAAGCAACTTTAACTTTAGTTAAAGGAAAATAAAAAGGTTGGAAATCATTCAGTTCAAACAACAAAGCAGAGAGTGATTAAATATATATTAGCATTTAACAGGGATAAACCATTGCTTACCCATCATCAAAGTGGATATAAAGTTGTTTTAGTAAACAGGAAAAAGCAAAATTTAATTATCTTAGCAGATTTTAAAAGTACAGAAATAAATCATGTTTTAATAGCACTAAATTGTTGACTAAAGAGTGCTTTGATTTTGTCAAACAGTAATTTTCTAAATAAACCAAACCCCAGGAAGAACTATAAAAGAATTATGGCCCTAGCTGATTTGGCTCAGTGGCTAAGCCTGCAGACTGAAGAATCCTGGGTTCCATTCCAGTCCAGGGAATATACCTTGGTAGTAGGCTCCTCCTCAGCATTGGCTCTGGTTGGGGCACATGCAGGAGGCAACCAATCAATGAGTTTCTCTCACATTGATGTTTCTCTCTGTCTTTCCCTTTCTCTTCTACTCTCTCTAAAAAATCAATAGAAGAAATATCCTTGGGTGAGGATTAAAAAGGAGAGATTTTTTTTTTTTAAATTATGGCCTTTCTACTTACCTCTCAGCAATATCTAAGCTACAACTGACTATGCTCATTAGTGACATGCCAAAAATATAGAACTAAAAAAATAATTATTTACATATCTACTATGATAAGATATATAACCTAAGGCATTTTTTCCCTAAGAATGAGAAATAATTGAAAAGTTTTGAACAGGAGAGTCAGGTGACCTGAATAATCTTTTTGAGTAATTACTTTGACCACAAGTTGAAGAATGGATTGGCAAGAAAGTAAGAGTGGAAGCAAGCATACAGTAGGAAGGTTAGTGTGACATCTTAGGTAAGAGATTACAGTGACTAACTAAAGGGATCCCAGTGGACATGGGGAGAAATGGCTAGATTTGAGAGGCATACTTTGGAAGTTGAGAAGTTATGACTTGATGATTAACAGTAATTAGAGAATAAGCCAATTGAGAAATCAAGGAATGAATTAACTCAATGGAGACTCCACATTTTTTGATTGATCAATAAGGCAGAAGATAGACTCATTTTCTGGGGGAAGAATAAGTTTGGGCCATTCAAAGCTGAGATATTGAGTATGATCAAAAGTTCTGTTTTAAATAATCTAGTTACTGTCCTGCTTTCTAATTTCATCTTGTATTGTTCTTTTCCTCATTCACTTCAAGCCAATGACATTAATCTCTCTCATATACTTCAAATGTGTTAGTTCCTCTTCTTATCAAGACCATTTTTATTTGATTTTCCCACTACCATAAATACTCCTTCCCCAGTTCTTCATATAAGTAAAACATCTCATCCTATAGCTCTTCACTTAAATATGATCGTCTCAAAAATACACTAATTAGTCTCAACATTAGATCCTTTCCAAAACATTATATTATGTGAAAAAGTCACAAATAAGAGCGTATTTGCTGGTTCCATTTATATAAAGTTCTAAAATAAAGAATGCTAACATAGGGTTCAAGAAATCATACCAGTGTCTGCGTCTGCTGCCACAAAAAAAACCCTATTTATATCTTAATAGGATTATGTTTTCACCTGCTATATGTATTGAATTTTCATTTCCTTCTCTGTAAATAATGCTTCATTAAAGAAGTTATTGGAATAAAAGCATTATTCAATATTGGGGGGAATGGAACTTAATCAGAACAAAATAAATAATTTTAGTAGTTTAGTACAATTTTGTTATGGATTTTTTTTTCTTCTGAGGGCTTTCTAGTGGAGAAGGTAGTGACAAAACTGGGAAGAGCCCAAACATATCTTAGACATTACCTATAATTCAGTTCCTTTATTATGCAGATGAAGATACCTTTAAAAGAAGTTATAGAGAAATGTTGACTTTTCAAATATTTCATATTTCTCATTACCATCTTGGGAGTTTTTAGCTCATTTGAGTTGAAACAACAGAGCTTCCTTTTGGAAGAGACAGTGTACAAAAGCTATTATTGTCATAGGAGAATGCTGCTCTGCAGCTGAACTTCAGTTGGAATGCTTTTACAGGAGTGTGAGTAAAACATAAGCCTTCAGTGAGTCAGCAGCCCTAGTCTCAGATTTAGATCTTCTGTTTGGGATTACTCTCCAGGAGGAAATAGTTGGGCATTTAAGGAAGTTCTATTCACTGGCATTAACTCAAAACTCCCAATGAACTCTGAGAATGAAAAGTCAGAATCCAAGGATGAATTGAGATCTTTGTTCTAGAAATTCAGACCAAAGAGTTCTCTGAACTCTGATGAAACTTGCTTTGAGGTGAAGGAATTCATCTGGTCTAAGTCATTTGTAAAGAAAGTAAATGGTTGCTTATTGCTCTTCGAAGTAGTACATGTCGTAGGATTCAGATACATTTTTGTCTGCTCTCAAGGAGACAGAGATTTTGCCCACCAATATATCATTTTTTTTTAAGTCGCAAGGATAACAAGGAAGAAAAATAAATGTGAATTATCTGAAGCAAGCTTTTATTTGTATTTTTTCTATAAAATAATAGTTAGTGGAAGATAAGCTGATGAAATACCCTTATCAAACTGTTCCAAGAAGATAAAGGACTTGCTTTCCAAACTAAACTAAAATGTAAAAAACGAGTGTAAAATTTTATACTGTGTGTTTACAGCAGCCTTTGTAAGTGTAGAAACTTCTAGTAAATTACAATCTGGTTTTGCAGACTCTCTGAAGAAAAGAGAAGATACTTATGGTTTTATCGCTTCTACTGCAATAATGACAACTGCTCCCTTCCCTTGGTCCTGGGCAGTGCCCCTGGATGGGATGAAAGAACGATTTCAGAAATGCATTCCATTTTGAGAAGATGGAAATTTTCTCACCCTTTAGAAGCACTTGGACTTTTAACTTCCAGGTAACAATTATATAGCAAGCATGATAGTAATTACTGATAAGAAAAAATTAAAGAGAAAAAATATTGGACTATATGAGGAATTCAATAGATATTCTATTTCCAATTTTAATAGCTATGAATATTAAATGTAAACTGTAGATATAAATTTTAAACAAATCTAAGCTGTAATTGTGCCTTCTCTTATAGACTTGAAGAACAATTAATAACTGTAGTTTCTTAAGTGAAAAGAGTCTTATTGCTCTTACAGAAATAACCCAAAAAAATGAACTATGGAAAAATAAAATTCTCTATTTCTTCCCCACTCAAAGAAAAAAGTTTTGCCCTGACAGCATGGCTCAGTGGTTGAGTGTCCACCTATGAACTTGGAGGTCACAGTTCAATTCTTGGTCTGGGCACAACTGGGTGTGGGCTCAATTTCAAGTGTGGGACTTACAGGAAGCAGTCGATCAATGATTATCTCTCTCCCCATTCCTCTCTGAAAGCAATAAAAAAATATATTTTTTTTAAAATAAAAAAGTTTTTAAAAATTAGAATTATCCTTTTTTACTATTTAAACATGTAAAATGTGAAAAAATGCCCAGCTTATACGTAGGTGTACAATTAATATGCCAATTATAACAATTAAAAAATTATTCCTTATATATATTTTTTAGACCGTTCCTCAGGAAAAGGGGGGGGGGGGATGCACAGGTGGGGGTTGAGGGTGGGTAATGATATCCTCTACTAGTTAAGGAAGAGCATGTGGGAACAAGTGTGTTACCTGGCTCTTATTTGGGAAACAGCTCTTCCTTGACTTCTATTTCATATTCAAAGCCAAGAAGAAATATTTCAAATAATTTCATTAACATCATGATTACATCACCTCACCAATACCATGAAGAAAGTCTGCAGACTCTAGAGTCAGAGAAGAATCACAGAGCCGAGTTCTCTTCTGAATTCTCTCTGAAGGTCCTGACAGAAGGACAAAGGTGGGACAGAGAGTGACACAAAGGACTTTCCAACTGAAGTATTTAGATTTATTTTAAGTCAGTGTCATTTATAAAACTTGTGGGGTGGAAAACAGTTTTATTTTCCTGTTATTTATGAGTTACTAGGTTTCTCTCAATCTTCAAGCTCAAAATTTACAAATTTTCTTAGAATCCTACATTTTTTGCTACCTCTCACATTGAAGATTTTTCTCAGTTTTATGGTTTCTTCAATTAATGAATGTGATCCCAGATGCCCACTCTTCCATGATAAATGACAGATAGATGATGGAAAATTGATAGATAATCGATAGAGGCAGGGAAGGAAGGAGGGAGGGAGGAAGGAAAGAAGGAAGAAGGGCCGAGACCGGTTTGGCTCAATGGATAGAGCGTTGGCTTGGAGACTGAAGGGTCCCGGGTTCGATTCCGGTCAAGGGCATGTACCTTGGTTGCGGGCAAATCCCCAGTAGGGGGTGTGCAAGAGGCAGCTGATCGATGACTCTCTCATTGATGTTTCTGATCTCTATCTCTCTCTTTTCCTCTCTGTACAAAATCAATAAAATAAAAATTAAAAATTAAAAGGAGGAAGGAAGAAAGGAAGGAAGGAAGGAAGGAAGGAAGGAAGGAAGGAAGGAAGGAAGGAAGGAAGGAAGGAAGGAAGGAGGGAGGGAAGGAAAGAAGAAGAGAAATTTTGGGGGGGGAGCTTTTCCTTTATTATAATGTTTCTCCATGGGTCCTGGAATTGACCACTTCTGCCTAGTACAGTGCTCTAATACTTTATGTTACATTTTATTGCAATGTGTTTATAAGAAACATGTGAAACGTGTAATTTTGTCTATGTTAAGCTACTAATAAAAGATACTGAAGGCAAAATAGATCATCTTAGTGTTTCTATTTCCCAAAAGCTTAATAATACCTGAAACATAGTAATTACTCAATATTGAATCAATCACTTTCTAAAATACATTATGATTATTTCTGCCTTATTTTAACATTTAAGTTATATTATTTGAGGGAATCATAATTTTCTTTATGACACACACATTACCTTATACAGTTGAATGAATAAGAGAATGATATAATAAGAACATCAATTAATAATTAACTGGTTTCATGGGGATCATTCACACTTTATGCTTGTATTTTAAGACCCTTCTATAAAAGTTAGACTCATTTCTATCTTCCTCTTTAAAGAAAAAGAAACACGTATTTTAAAATATACTTTATTGATTTTTCACAGAGAGGAAGGGAGAGGGAGAGTTAGAAACATCCATGAGAGAGAAACATCCATCATCTGCCTCCTGCACACCATGCCCTTGACTGGAATCAAACCTGGAACCCTTCAGTCTGCAGGCTGATGCTCTATCCACTTAGCCAAACCAGTTAGGGCTCTATCTTACTCTTAACCTATTTTCCTAATTTAGATATATAAGAATAGCCAAAATCTGTAATTTTTTAAACTAAGTTCTAGTTTTTTGTTCAATTAAAACAGAATATTAGCACAATTATTATTTTATCATTCCTGATCTGATTGGCTAATAGAAAGTTGCTTCAAAATGCAAAGGTAACAATTCACAGAATAAGAAAAAATTTAGGCAAATCATATATGTGATAATGGAATCTTATCCAGAATATATAAATACTCTTGCAACTCAATAACAAAAAGGTAAATAACTAAATTTTTAGATTGTCAAGAGATCTAAATAGTTATTTCCCCAAATAAAATGTATGTGCCCAATAAATACATGAATTGATACATGTCATACCTAACCACTAGAAAAATGTAAATTAAAACCATAATGAGGTACCACTTCACATCAATAAAATGGTTATAATAGAAATGACACATAAGTGTTAGGGAGAAAGTGGAGAAATTTAAAATCTTTTATGTTACTGGTGGAAATGTAAAATGAAACCAATATGTTAGTTCCTTAAATATTAAACATGGCATTACCATAATGACCCAACAATTCTATACTTAGGTATATACCCAAGATAAATAAAAAAATATTTTAATTCAAACACTCATGTTTAGAGCAGCACTATTTATAACAGCTAAAATGGTAGAAACAACACAAATGGACATCAATTAATGAATGGATAAATAAAATGTGGCACTTCACACAATGGAATATTACTTGATAATAGAAAGAATTAATATTAATATATGTTACAACATTAATGAACTTTAAAAACATCATGCTAAGTGAAAGAATCAAGTTACAAAAGACCACATATTTTATGATTCCATTTGTAAAAAATGTCCTGAAAATACAAATCCATAGAGACAGAGAGGTTAGTGGTTACATAGGGCCAAGGGAAGTTGAGAAGAAATGGGAAATGGTGCTAATGGATCTGAGGTTTATTTTTGTGGTTATGGTTGCACAACTCAGGGAACATGCTCAAAACCATTGCATTGTACACTTTGAGTGGATTGTATGACATTTGAATTATATCTCAACAAACCTATTAAAATTTTTAAAAGTAACCGTAAAGGTAAAAACAATGAATCCTTATATCTCTAAAGCACAATTCTATTATGCAACAACTTTTTAAAGTCTCTAAAGCATCAACTGGGTTTGTTTGATTTTGCAATTTATTACTGTTTGATTAAGATGTACTTTGATTTATTTTAGATGTGTCAACTAATATTTTTGTAAAGTTCATGGAATATTTCATAAGAAAATGTCTTTATCAGAATGAAGCTTATAATACTAAATTTTCTTGTTTATAAAATAAGAATATTCTCTGAATGGGCTAAAATATTCTCTGATTCCTGATAACAAAGCATAATTCTACTTATAGGGAGCGTTCTCTACCTAAACCAACCTTCTCTACTAAACCAACCATTTTAAGTATAAAAATTGAATGTTTACTTAGTGCCCCTTGGTACTACCTCATTTTAATATCCACAATAACCCTATGAGACAAACACTGTCATCTCAATTTTACCTATGGGAAACTGAGGCTTACAGGGGTTAAGTTGCCCAATGTGACACTAGTAAATTGAGGAGCTAGAGTTAAATCCAGAAATTAGAGCTTGTAATCTTAACCACTATGTTTACAGCCTTCCTACATAGATGTGCTAGGCTATTTACATTTGATATATGTAAATCAAACTATCCTAAAGTAGTTTTATCATAGTAAATATCAGGACTTAACTATCTTTTCATGCTTGCATGTCTCTACTTCACTGTGTAATTCTTTTTTTATTTCTCTAGATAATCAAATTTTAGAGGTTATAGGGACTGGTTTCAAAGTAGAGTGCCATTTATTAAGTGTCATTCAGTGAACTTAGTAGAAATTTGATTTATTTGCACATTGGACAGTTTCTTATTATGCACCAAAGAAGGTCACTGAAAAGGTTGGAGTATTTCCATTGTATTCATCCTGTAACTCCCACTCTTAGTTTAACTGAGCTATGAAAAACCTTAAGAACAAGCTGTTTCCAGAAATGAACCTTTCAACTTCTCCAAAATCAAAACCTAACTTTTCTGAGAGCAAACAGAATGTGCTTGTTAAGTGAGTTGTCAGAGTGAGTTCTTCAGAGAGCTGTCTTTTTTCTCCTTTGAACAATCTATCTTTTCAATGGTTTAACCTCTTGAGAACTTATGTGCTCTACTTTTAGCTTGGAAAATTTTTAATATCGCTGTTTATTTAGTTGTCTCTGAAGACGCAACACATCCTTTAAGTTTATTTTTAGCAAGAGTCATATTGAGATTTAATTTACCTAGTGTGGGCCGTAGGGTGTTAATATTTCCACTAGTGCATGCCAGCAATGTGTTCCCGGTACTGAGACTTCCATTAGAGGTGGCAGTGCTGTCAGAATGACAGAGACCAAAGGCTAAGGTCTGTGGTTCTTGGCCAATGTTTGCCATTTCCTTGAACTCTGATGCACAAGCACAACTATTCAACTGGTAATAACAAGCAGAAATTATCCAAGGAATTAAAAGGCAGTTCAGGGAAAGATTCATTTAAAAATAGTGACTTCAAACTGTCATCAGAGAATTACATCAGAAGCTTAAACAAAAATCTGACAAGGTACCAGAACTTGTCATCCCACATGATGTAAAATTATTGTTTTGTAAGAAGAAGAGCAATACTTAACAGGCACTGCCTAGGTTCCAAAATCAGTTCCCTTGGAGAAATGTTTCACAAAAATGTTTGCTCAAACCACTGTATTCTTTATTGTGAAGATTTCTTTATGCAAAGACACTCTTTACTAGTATTGTAAATAGGCAGAATGGGATATGAAAAAGGAAAACAGTTACAACTTCCACATTTGACTAAATAAGTAAAGTGATTGATGATATGTATCTCCTCCATTTATTTACTGAGCAAAAATATATGTACATGGACAGTGGAGTGCAATGAATCAAGGGGACAGAAGCATAAGTCATAGTAACTATCTCTAAAAAACATAAAATTTAGAGATAAGACTTAAGCTAAAAATCTCTATACTGTATATTTTATACTATAATCAAAGTATTAAGTACTATATGGGACCAAAGGAAGGCAAATTCTTTCAGAGAAAGTAAAAAAGAGCTTCATAAAGGAATTGAATTCTACCTTGAAAGATTCATAGACATTTTTCTGAGTAGGAAATAGAGAAAATGGCATTGCAGGCAAAAACAAATAGCATGAGAACAGTTAAGGAGGTTCAGAGAATAGTGAGCAATTTAATATCATGTCAGAAGAGAATTGTACTTATGGTAAAGACAAGGTTGCTAAAATAGAAGGAGGTCAGAAAAATATTTTGAGGTTTGAGGTTTGTATGCTTGTTTAAATAAAAGGGCTTGTATATATGCATGAAGACGGATGTATCAAGGGAAGATCAGAAGACAGAGGAGTGGGAACAATGGCAAAATGAGATGATGTCAATAGCCAGGAGCCTGGAAAACAGTGCAAATGGGAATTTTACCTGAGGAAAGAAAGAAACTTCTTCCTCTCAGGTGGGAGGGGATAAAAATATATAAATACAATTATAGGTAAATATGGCTGTGGAAGAGAAAAAGGTGGAAGTTTCAATATTCTCCATGAAGGAAGTGCCAAGGTAATAAACTAAGTATAAGGAATGAGGAAAGACATAGACTCAAAGATACGCATCTTGCCTTTGTGCACTTTTAGAATGGCTCCCAAACTTTACAGTTGACAACATAAACATTGAAATCAAACATCTGGCTCTGCCACTTATTTCTCGAATAACCTCAGGCAAGTTTCCTTATAAAATGAGGTAATAGCATTATATACCTTATAGGATAAGTACTTATGTATATTCAATAAATGCTACCAATGATCTTTATCATATCATTGTCTTCATCATAACTATATTTTTAAAAGAGTTTGTGTGCTTTCAATGCCAAATTGTAAATATAATAAATTTATGGGAATGATTTAATTTCTATAAAGCTTAAATAACTTAAATTCACCTGTCAATATTCATGTGATAAGTGTTAGCATTTTAATAATAAATCACAATTGAATAATGACTTACAATTTACAAAGCACTTTCACAATATATGATTTAACCTACAAGCAATCTCTTTAATATTATTACCAAAACCTACAATTTCTCCCATTTTAATGATCTCTATTTACAGAGAAATTGAAACCCAATCTGTCCATTCCTCTACTCCACAGATATTTATTGATAGCCTACTCATGTTAGGCACTTTATTAGGCCCTCAAACTAGCATGTTAAGCAAAAACAAGTCTTTCCTGGCTGTGTGAGTCAATGATTGATCTTAAGTTCCTGAACTAGGCGGTCAGGTTCAATTCGAAGTCAGAACACATGCCCAGATTTCAGGCTCCATCCCCAGTAGGGGGCGTACAGGAGGCAGCCAATCAATGATTTTCTCTTATTACTGATGTTTCTAACCCTTTCTCTTCTTTCCTTTTCTAAAATCAATTAAAAATATATTAAAAACAAAACAAAAACCTAGACACACCTTTATGAAATTGCAAACTACTAAGGGTGGGGAGAAATAAGTCATTACCAAATTATAAATTTAGCAGGTGTTACAACAGCTCTGAATGAAACATGTATGGTTCTATATAATAAAGGAACAAAACCTTTTCTTCAAAGTGGGAAAAGCTTTCCTGAGAAAGTTTGTTTGAGCTCAGATCCAAAGATGAGCATGAATAAATTGGTGAAAGGGAAGAATAAGAGAAGAGTTTTCTGGGAAGAGAGAATCTAGGAGAAAGTCCTGGGACAGAACCGGAATTTAAGAGAGCCAGTATGCCTGAAACCCAGGAAAGGAGTGTATGATATAAGATGACTAGCATGTTAAAATAAGACCAGGAAAAAAAATATGTTAAAAAGCTCTAAACAGGACCATATTAAGCAACTTGTTTTTTAGTTAAGTACCAATGGGAAGGCAGAAATGATTATAAATGGGAGAACATGTTTGCATTTTTTATAAATAACTCTGAGTGAAGTATGGATTGGGTGAGGGAAGCAAAAATAAGAGAAGATTCTCTAGGAAGTTATGGAAGCCATCCAGGTGTCAGAGAACAGCAGTCAGCCTGAGAAGGTGGTAGTGGTGAGGTATGAAATTAACAGAATTGGAGTAAAAGAAATAGAAAAGACAAGTTTGAATTGGGAGGGACCGTGGAAAAGAGGGATGCCAAGGATTACTTCTTAATATATGTTTTATGTATATAAGTACATACTAGAAACATTCACTAAGATGGAACACCCTGGGTGACTAACAGATTATAAAAGGACACGGTAGTTCAGATCGGGGTATGTTGGCTTTGAGGTGTGCTTGAGATGGCTGAATTTATAGGTCTGCTGGTTGTTCTGGGGAGAAATCTGAGCTAGAAACCTCAAATTGGAAATCATCCACAGAAGGATGATAAGTCAAGTGTGTAGATAAGCTTGCTTAGAAAGATCTTTTTATGTAATGTTTAATGTATCTAAACACAAAATCTCTTTTGATAAACCACTTGCTTTATGTATTGTCTTCCTAAGCTTGTCTATAAGTAAAATCAAAGTATCTATACTAATAAAAGGGTAACATGCTAATTAGACTGGACATCTTCCAGATATCTTTATGAACAATGCTACAATGGTTGGGGCCAAGGCAGAGCATTAGGGGCAATCAGGCTGGCAGAAGAGGGCAGTTAGGGGAAATCAGGCAAGCAAGAGAGGGCAGTTGGCTGGCGATCAGACAGGCAGGCAAGTGGTTAGGACCCAGCAGTCCTGGATTGTGAAAGGAATATCCAACTGCCTCTTTAGGCCCAATCCCGCAGGGCAAACTGGCAGTTAGACATCCTCCAAGTGGTCCCAGATTGGAAAGGGTGCAGGCTGGACTGAGGGTCCCACCCATCCCTGTGCACAAATTTTGTGCACTGGGCCTCTAGTAAACATATAAAAGGAACAAAATCAATACTCTTATAATTTATACCATGACTATATTGCTAATCCCCAATTTCTATATACAAGGCCATAAACTCTCAAGAAATATCTTTGTATTGTGTCTATGTCTCCTTAGGTCTAGGATTTATTCTTATTCCTTTTGGTTCATGAAAGGGTCAATGCCCCAGTCCAACTTGACAAATTATACTGATCACTATTATGGTCCCTATAGAACCATTTAGAGTGCAGTAAAGTAAATAATGCACCCCACCTAGACTGATGGGTTTTATATAAACATATATAAAAATATCTAGTCGAAAGATTAAAAGGCCTTGCTAAAAGTATTGTAGAAAGCCTATTTGCCCAGTATTCTGGATATTTGTATTCTAATTTCAGTGCCACTAACAACTGGCCTTGGGAAAACAGCTTAAACTTTTCAAATTCCAGTTTCTTCATCATGTAATCAGGAGATTGAACCAGGTCTCCAAATTTCAGTGAGTTCTAATAGTCTACTATCAGTGAAAATCATTGAAGGGACATGAATTATGCAGTAGATAAAGGTTTACAATGATCCTAAAGACTCTTTCTTCATCACATTTTCTAAAAAAAAAAAAAAAAAAAAAAAAAAAAATTTCTTTTGTCACATCAGATCATTTTAGTGTTAGAAAAATAGCAAAGGTAGTCATATTATTTTTCTTCAAAACTGATGCAGAGTGTATCATCAGACTCAAAGCTTGTTGGAGAAACAGTTCTGCACTTCTGATAGTTTTATAATTCAAACTTGACATTGGGGCTTTTAACTGTGAGTAGCTTCACGGCATTCTGTGTGAATTCTTACTATGTATTCTGAAGTCTGACATTTCCGTTACACTTATGCTTAATCTCAGATTGCTTTGCTTTTCAGTTTACTCAAAGTTGCTTTTTTTAAAGGTCAATTCTTGTTATGGCCTATTTGGCTTTCACCCATCACTTCAAAAGTTATTTGAGTAAGATATTGATCCTATATCATTTTTCAAACTTGACAAAGAAGGAAAAAATATAAAAACTATGATATGGAAGAAAATAAAGGATTAGAAATTACAAAATAATAAGTCAAACAGAAGAAGTTGAAAGATGTATTTTTCTGTTGCAATTTCATTTCTCGACTCCACTGGCCTTATTGAAGCATGTCTGAGTCTTTTGTGATATTCCCAAAGCCCTCTGAGATGACAGAACTTGTAAATATTTAAGGGAAGAGAAGGGGAATGACAATACCCTAATCTCAATGTTCTTCAAATGTCTTCAAAGCCATAGATATAGATATAGTATAGATATGGATATATATATATATATATATATATATATATATATATAGAGAGAGAGAGAGAGAGAGAGAGAGAGAGAGAGAGAGAGAGAGGGAGAGAGATGATATAAATATAGATATATAGATATAGATTATACAGATATATAGATAGAGATAGAGATAGAGATAGGTAGAGATAGAGATAGAGATAGAGAGAGATAGAGATAGAGATAGAGATAGAGATAGAGATAGAGATAGAGATATATTGCCACATATATTTATTTTATTTTTTTACTTGGGAAAGAATTAGGTTGGTGTGCTGCTATCTTAGTGACAATTGCAGGGCCTGTTCCTTGACTGATGGCCCCACAACAATGACACATGCCAAAACTACGTTGTACACCAAAGGGTCTCCAAGTGAGGTTTGTGGTCTCCAACATGCTTATAGTGCTGCCAAAGATCAAAACTGTTTCTGTAATAATTCTAAGATGTCATTTGCCTCTGTCACACTTGTTTACTCATGAGTGCAGAGTAGAATTTCCAGAGGCTGTATTGCAGCAGGTTTAATACAGATACAGAGAGGAGAATCTAGCTGTCTCCCAGTAAGCCAGACATTGAAGAGATTTGCAAAAATGTAAAATAACATCACTATTATCACTGAGTATTTTCTTTTTGTTGAAAATCCAGCTATTTAATCCACACTCATTTATCAAATGTTTTATCAAATGATAAATACAGTGTGTCCCCAAAAACTGTATACACACTTTAACAGCTGATAGCTCAGTTTTGACAATGAAATGTATTTTAATAAACACTGCCTTTAAAATTATTCAAAGCGTGTGTATACATTTTGGGGAATACCCTATATTTCTTAAATGCTCTGGTTTCTAATATGGTAATTATTAGCAGCTATACCCCACATAAACAAAAACTCTTTGGAATCTCCCCTAATTTTTAAATGTGTAATGGGTCCTGAGATCAAAAATAGGAGGACTTCTGTTACACAGCAAACCTTATCCTCTGGCCAGTTTCTATGTGCAATTTGAGCCAACAAGTTACCTAGAAACTTGATACTCTTCCTTTTCTGCTCATGTAAGGGTTAGCACTCTGACTGAATCCTCCTCTTGGCCTTCTTCTCTATGTTTACTCTAAAGTGTTAACAAATATAGAATTGATTTTTTCCTGAAGCTCCTTTGAAAGATATTTATCTTGAAGTTGCTTTAATTTTACTTAATTTTTCACCATTCGAAATTTTTCGCCACATAGCTTGGATCTCTTTTATTAAGTTTACAATCCTAATCTTCAAGGAGTACTTTCTCTTCCTATCTGAATATCCTCACTAGACAATTGACCGTGTGTATTTTTAAAGGTAATTCCTTAACAATTGTTGTATAGAGTTATATCTATCTTAGCTATAGTATAAAGCCCTTTTACAGATCCCCAAAACTCTATAGGTAGCTCAATTCATAGGCAACTAAGTCCTGAATATGTAGAAGCACTGCTTACTCTTGTAAAGCTGAATAGTAAGCCAGCCAGTCCAATGCTTTGCTTTTGACCATAATTCAGACATGCTTGGGGAAACTAAATTAGGTAACATATAATTGCTTAAATGAACATTTAAAAATTATTAATATCCTAAAAAAAATTAGTATTTCACTTGAACCCTTATAAGCCTAAATTTTTTTTCATTATAAATATATATTTTTTTACCTGATGTAATCTTTTCCTCAACAAGTAATGGAATTTTATTGACCTTGTATTTGTTTTTAATCCACAGTCAAAAATATCTTTTTTAATTTATTATTTTAGACAGAACGGAAAGGAGAGAAAAACATCAATATGAGAAATAAACATCAGTTGGTTGCCTCCCATATATGCCCTGATTGGGTACTGAGCCTGCAACCTAGATATGTGCTCTGACCAGAAATCAAACTGGCAACCTTTTGATTTATAGGATGACACTCCAACCAACTGACATTTTAAATCAATCAAACTAGACAGATATCAATTTATTACATTGTAAATCATCTATTTTCTGATTGATTATAAGGAAATCTTTTATTATTGTAAATAAATGATACCTAGTCGATATCAGCCTGATGAATCTTCTAACAATAATTTTGCTTATTCTCCAGACTCAAGGGGTAATGCCTAGAATAATTACAGTAACAAAGTGGTCAGAATAGCTAAGAAGTGACACCTGTTTTATTGGCAGGAATTACATGTATTTTTCAAGAAAATCAGGTTGTTGGAAAGTACAAATACCTGGCTTGTGGAAAATTCAAAATAGGTTACAGTGCTTCATATGACATTTAAATCTGTAAATATCACACCACAGTCAGAGAACTAATATGGATGACCTCACCTTATTGAGGAATGAGTTACTAAGCATGAAATGCCAACAGCTATATCCCAAAAAGAATGTTTAAATAGTTTCAGACAATAGGACACAGACAGAATGACAGGATTTGTAGAGCATCTTTGTCCATTGATCTATGGCTAAGTTCAGAGCCTGAAAAGATATTAAACATAAATTGTACAGAGGCAAAGATCTCTTTGGGGCCTATTATGTTAATGGAATAATCTAAGTTGACTTAAAAATACAGTATAATTCTTATTCTTTCACACGATGATTTGCATCCTTAAAAGGACATATAGTTGGGAGCTTTCGTCTAGTGTCAATGAATTTTCCATTATTAATATACTAGAGACCCAGTGCCCAAAATTCATGCATGGGAGGGGAGTCTCCTCAGCCCAGCCTGCACCCTCTCCAATCTGGAACCCCTTGGGGGATGTCCCTGAGATCGGGCCTAAACTGGCAGTGGAACAACCCTCTCACAAATCTGGACCTCTGGCTCCTAATCGCTCACCTACCTGCCTGCCTGGTCGCTCCTACCCCTGCTGGCCTGGACACCCCTGGCGCCCCCCCCCCCCCCGGCCTGGTTGCCCCCAACTGCCCACCTGCTGGCCTGGTCGCCCCACGCAGCCTGCTGTTCAGTCATTTGGTCATCCCTAACACCTCTGCTCACCTAGTTGTAGGTAACCATCTTGTGAGGGCATGAGAGTTAACTTGCATATTGCTTCTTTATTATATAGGATTTTCATAATAAGTTGAATGGCTGGACTTTTACAAACATTTTTAGTGACTGATAAACTTTAAGTGTAAAAAAGAAAACTGTAGTTATCCCATGAAACTTCCACTCAGATATTTGGTATTAACATTTTGATCCTTCATATATATTTTTCATAATGTTTTATATCAAGCATGTCAAACTCGAAGCCCATTGGCCACATTAAATATTTTTGTGGCCCAGTCAACATAATGGTATGTAAGAAACATTTTAATAAAAATGTCATAACTTAATTTTTACAATATCCTGTTATACATAATTATTAATAGTAAACTACAACTTTTGCTAATACTGATTACCATAATCATGTTGCATTCATTTCCCTTATGAATGCAAGGCACAGGTGACCATTTCTTAGACACAGGTGACCATTTCTCTCCACTAATACTAGCAGTGGATATTTTAGCAGCCAACTGCCCCATCATTAGTCTTGTACTTACTTGTTTGGTGTGTGCAAAAGGAAATATTTCACTTTTAGAGAAAAGGAAAAATAGATTTATTTGCATTATACTTAATAATGTGTGTAGTTATTCAGTGTCTGGTAAGTTAATGTTCAAGAAAAATATTAATTTTATTAAAATGTTCTTTTATTTTTTGTTAACAATTACTCATTTATTTCAGCCCTTTGTATTCAGCATGTCTCTATCAAAACAAACCTACGTTTCTATGAAAATTGAAGCTTTTGTTCTTTTTTTGCAGCCCACATAAACTTAAACCTTTTTTTATTTGACCTGTGTTAGCCTTTGAGTTTGACATGCTTGTTTTATATCATTAAATATTTATTTAATATTTTAATGACTGCATATATTCTATTGCCTGATCATTGATATTTAACTTTTTATTTTTAGACATTTCTATCATTGTCAGTTTTGCATAAATATACATAGATTTCACTCACATCTCTGGTTATTTTCTTAAGATAAATTCCCAAAAGTAAAATTGCTAGTAAAGGAATAAGCACATTTTAAAGATTTTTTAAAAAAAATTCATGTTGCTATATATTGCCAGCAATGTATGAAAAAGCCCATTTCCCAGGAACTTCACTAACTCTGCCAGTCTCGTTTAATGTGGCCAACTCTTTCTAAAATAGCCAAATGCGAGTTATATTTGGATGTGCTTTAATGTTGTTAGGTCTTAGTCACATCCAGGATATCATGTGGTTAGTTAGTTTCTTAGCAATTTTGCTCCCACTGTCTTTCTGAACTTCAAAGAACAGTAGTGAATAAAAGATATATCCCTTTCCATTAAGGGACAAAAGCATTTTTCCAGCATTTGTACATATAGATACAACTATATAATTTTTCTTTTAGATTATACTATGCAGATGTCATGAGATTGTGAAGTATTTTTGGAGGTGGGGAGGTTGTCCCTGAAGGAGTCTGAAAAAAATATTATTTTTAACACTGTCATTAGATTTGTTTTTCTCTTACCATGTGAATGGAGAGGAAGGAAAATCTAGAATTTATATAAATGGTATTTGGGAATTATACCTATTGCTATCTATATAAATGAGAGCACATCAAAAATGAAAGGGGCTTCATAATATGATTTTATTTATTATATTACTAGAGACCCAGTGCAAGAAATTTGTGCATGGGGTGGGGTGTGTCCCTCAGCCCAGCTTGCACCCTCTTCAAACTGGGGCCCTCAAGAGGTGTCTTGTTTGGGCATCCCTCTCACAATTCAGGACTGCTGGCTCCAAACATTCACCTGCCTTCCTGCCTGATTGCCCCTAACTGCTTCTGCCTGCCAGCCTGATCACCCCCTTACCACTCCCCTGACAGCCTGATCAACACCTAACTGCTCCCCTGCAAGCCTTGGTCACATCTAACTGCCTTCCCCTGAAGGCCTGATTGCCCCTAACTGCCCTCCCTTTTAGACCTTGTTCCTCCCAACTGCCACCCCGCCTCCATGCTCTGGCCTGATTGCCTACAAATGCCCTCCCCTGCCAGTCATCTTGTGTCCACATGGGGGTGACCATCTTTGACCACCTGGGCCAGCCATCTCGTGTGTTGGAATGATGGTCAATTTGCATATTACCTCTTTATTTTATAGGATTATATAGGATAATCAATGCATGTCTGAAGCATATACTAAATCCCAGACATAAAAGTAAAATATGGAACAATCCTTATTCTCAGTTGATTTATTCACTAGTTGAGATACATCTATAAAAAGATAAACCCTAATGCACACTAGCATATCCTAAGCGACTATGGAGTCATCTAGTAAATGCCCTTAGATTTCAGAAAATTGATTACAAAAGATTGGGATCCTTACCTGAAGAGTATTTGGTCCCCATTTTGAATGAGGAATATATTTCAAGAAGAAAAAGGAAGATATTCCTAGTGAAAGTTACAGCATTCACAATTGTGGGAATTCACATGGCATTTTCAGAGTAAAAATATCTTCCCTATGAGCCAGAGTAGTTTATGCAATATCACAAGTGTAGAAAAATCTAGAAGTGTTCAACTAACCCTGAATATTTACATGGGCTGAAAGAGACCCAGTGAAAGTAGCAAACCATTCAATGTTTTATGAGAAATAAACTTACAAATAAATTAAGAAATTTTATAAAGTACTAAAAGTTTGGAATATAAAATTCGTGCACTCGGGAGGGTCCCTCAGCCCAGTCTGCCCCCACTCGCAGTCCAGGAGCCCTCAGAGGATGTCCAACTGACAATTTGGACTTTCTTAGTGCTGCCATGGAGACAGAAAAGTCTCCCGCCACTGCTGCTATGCTTGCCAGCCATGAGCCTGGCTTCTGGCTGAGCAGCACCCATCCCTCTGTGGGAAAACACTGACCATCAGGGGGAAGCTCCTGCAATGAGTGACTGGCACTGGTGGTCAGTGCACATCATAGCAGCCTTAGCATATCATTAGCATGTTATACTTTGATTGGTTGAATGGACAACCAGATGACTGGACACTTAGCATATTAGGCTTCTATTATATAGGATTACTATGAAAAACTTTTGTACCAGCATGAGATAATTAATGCCTAGACTAGACAGTTGCAGAAGAAACTAAAAATGGGTATGATGCTAGAGTCATTAGAATAGAAAAGTAAACAGAACTTAGCAGCTAATTAGATACCAATATAAAAGATCATTAGCAATTCCACAAACTTTTATTCATCTGTGCATGCACTAGAATTAATGAATGAACAAGCCTGCCTTCAACCATATACATAATATAAAACCTCATAGAAAAGGGTATGATCAGCTCTACAGGTATACAAAGTGGCTACAACAGCTTTGTATAATAGATAAATGGGGCTTGAGCTTTGACTACAATCATCAGTAGAGTTTCACCAGATGGGAAAGAGAAGGGCATACGGGGAAGAACTATCTCATATTTTTAGACCTGCATGATTAGAAAAATATGATAACACAGGCTATAAATGGAAACTCTGGAAGTAGAGATGTTTGAGGTGGAAAGACAATTCATTCGGTTTAGATATTTTTCAAATAAATATCTAGAGCATGCCCACCAATCTGTAGGCATTAGGGACATATCAATGCACAAATCAGGCAAAAAAAAAAATCTGATTTCATGGAGTTTACACTTTAGTATTTGGAAATAGCTACATAATTAGAGGTATAGTACTCATCAAAGAGTTTTGTTTTTGTCATGGTTTTGCTATGTTTCATTTTTTTTTGTTATTCATATCAATAAGACAAAATTGGTACATAAGAAAGCCTGGGTGACTTGTATCTGACTTAAGTAATCACGTAAGGCAACAAAATGCACCAAGTAACTATTCCCTTTAAAGCTTCAAACGTCCTCACACTGACCTTCATGCCTGCAAGCATCAGACAAATAGTTTAGAAATGAGAGCAATAAATTAGAGTGAATCACATTTAGTTAGGAGAAAATAAAGTCTTAGTGGGCTAAAACCAGCTGACCGTCTTCTAGCTTTGCATTTTTATCACACTCTTTCTACTCTCCAGCTGTTTTTGATGCTACACTGAGATCTTCTCACCTTTGTGGTACTTCTTGAGATGTGTCCGCACTACAGTTCTCACTAGGTCTCATTGCCAGAATGTTCAAAGAAAGAAAATTATTGGAACTGTATTTGCAGGTCAGAAACAAGGGTTTTGAGTGAATAACCTTGCAAGTGAAATTCTTGTTGCTATTAAAATGCTCAGTTTAAATGAAGAAAAGATATATAACCTGTTTAAACATTACATTTCAAACTATTGTTCAGAGGAGAGTTGAGAGATACTGAGTAACACCATTTTTCCTTTACACTGGAGTTGCATAGTATTCATTTCACCCTTCAGTAACTTCATATGCTGAACAAAGACTGGATACTAAAGACTTTAAAGCTTTCTGACCTCCCCAGTATTGGGAGCCAGTCTTCAAAGTTCTTACCTGACAGATGGGGGTGGGGGCAGGGGAAATCATTCAAAGTGATTTGGGTGTTTTGTTTATTTGTTTATTCATTTCTTTGTTTCTCAATGAGTTACATTAAATAGCCCTTGGAATTTTAAATTAAGCCTATTTTTCCTGAAAACGTGTTTATTTACATTGGATTGTTCTAATCAAAGCTCAGTTATTTTTAATCATGTCAAAGCAGTATGTCAAAATCATCTCAAAGCAAGATGGTGCCAAAAGTTATCTCGAGGCACTTCCAGGCACTTGGAGATAATTGAATCTAACTCTTCTGAAGGAACAACATAATGGCAACCCGAGGAGCCCATTTGAGGATAAATTGTCTTTGAAATAGGGTTTCAAATGCTAAATACTTCCATAAATTTAGTTCAGCAACACACATTTATTAAGTGTCTAATGAGTGCCAAATCTTACCATAGGCAAGTGCAGTCCTGAAATGAATAAGGTAACAGTTTCTCTCAGGAACTCCTGTTCTAGTAAGAGTTAGCCTTATTAAATTATTTTAATTTATTATAAAATACTTCAGATTTCTAATTTTTATTATGATCTGGCCAAATTCATTCAAATGTATTCCATTAGTAATCATCAGGTCTCTAAAATAGTATGCAAATCTTTGCTTATAATTTAGCCATGCATTTATTAAATAAAGTATTACCAATTACTTTATTTAATAATTGCATGGCTAAATTATAAGCAAAGATTTGCATACTATTTTAGAAAAGATGTTAGATGTCCTATCATTACTGCAGAAATGTGTGGATGGCCTTTGCTGCTGGTGGGAGTGGGGTTCCTGGGGTACCACTGGAATAAGCATGTCTAGAGGCCCCCACGGGAGAATGAGATGTGGTAGAAAGCTTTATTATCATGCAATTACATCCCTATTTCTAAAGTCCCATTTCCCTTCATCCAGTCCTGGAAGATGTGCAGCAGGGGAAAGCCAATGTCCAGAGTTTCCATTCCATGGGTGGAGCTGGGTCCCACATAGCATCAGACTAGTTGCCGTCCACTTGTCAGTTGTGTGTGGGGACCACATGGCTGTGAGCCATAGGGTAAATGCAGGGACCCAGGAGAGCACACCCCTGCAACAAGAGTCACAAGAATCTTCCGAAACCGTTTTGGCTCAGTGATAGAGCATCGGCCTGCAGACTGTAAGGTCCCAGGTTTAATTCTGGTCAAGGGCACATCCCCGGTAGGGAGTGTGCAGGAGGCAGCTGGTCGATGTTTCTCTCTCATCTATTTTCTAGCTCTCTATCACTCTCTCTTCCTCTCTGTAAAAAAAATCAATAAAATATATTTAAAAAAAAAAAAAAAAAAAAAAAAAGGAGAGAGAGAGAGTCGTAGAAATCCTGGGCAAACCAGGAGAGATAACTTCTTTACTTAAGGGTTTAAGGCACATGTGTCAAACACAAGGCCCGCGGGCCAAATCCGTCCCACCAGGCCTTGCAATGTGGCCCGCACCACGCTGTCATCACTGCACTCCGCTGCGTTTCCATCACAATGACAGTTTATGACTGTTCAGTAAACCATTCGGCCCGCGATTTAGGCTGGATTTTAGATTTTGGCCCCTTCTCTGATTGAGTTCAACACCCCTAGGGTTTAAGGATCTCCTACCTTCCCATGCTTGCAGTGGCCAGGCCTACTCGGCCAATGACCTATTCCCAAGTGCGACTGACAGGTAAGTACCTTCCCTGTGCCACCCAGACTTTTCTGGGCATGCCTATAATATTCGGCCTCTCCTCTACTTCTTTCCAGTTATTAATAATTCAATTTATTACAATGGAATCACTATCATCCACATCTTATAGACAAGAAAACTGGAAGGGATCTAACTTAAACCCAAGTTTCCAAAAATTGGTCAAAAGGACTTTCTACTGCAATTGACATGATATATAGAATACAGA
Source organism: Pipistrellus kuhlii (assembly GCF_014108245.1). Taxonomy (NCBI): domain Eukaryota; kingdom Metazoa; phylum Chordata; class Mammalia; order Chiroptera; family Vespertilionidae; genus Pipistrellus; species Pipistrellus kuhlii. The sequence goes on from NW_023425529.1 coordinate 23,437,488, forward strand.
AATAGTAATAATTATTTGGTACTAATAGTCATCTTAATTGATTGTGGGACCATTATTTTATTTTACACACTGAGGATGGAATTTGTTCTCTGTTTCCCTGATATTTTTCATGTATTATTCCATACCATTAACTGCTTAATAGATATATTGCCTTTGTATTAGTTTTCCAGATCAAGAAATTCGTAAAGTGGCAGTTCAGCAATTAGACAGCCTCCCGAATGATGAACTACTGGACTATCTCCCACAGCTAGTTCAGGTAAGAACAACAGTTGCCAAGAAACTCCAGGATTTTAGCTAAGAATTCTCTTTAGCCGAAACCGGTTTGGCTTAGCGGTAGAACGTCGGTCTGCGGACTGAAAAGTCCCAGGTTCGATTCCGGCAAAGGGCATGTACATTGGTTGCGGGCACATCCCTGGTAGGGGGTGTGCAAGAGGCAGCTGGTCAATGTTTCTCTCTCATCGATGTTTCTAGCTCTTAATTTCTCTCCCTTCCTCTCTGTAAGAAAATCAATAAAATATATTAAAAAAGAAAGAATTCTCTTAAAAATTTTCTGATGAATCAACAACAGATTACTTGAAGTGATATTGCAGTTTAGCCAGCCAAAGGGAGAAATTATCACTCATATATCAACATGGGTAACTGTGATATTCTCTAGCCAAAATTCATACAGTTACAAAAAAAAGGTATGTAAAAGCCAAAAATGATTTTAAAGCAACTGCACTTATTAATTAAACTGGGAAAAAGTAGATATGCTTATGATGAAATCTTTTTACCTATGTAAATAATAAGAAATTACGTTAATAAGTGTCATATAAATAATAGCCTTTTTCTAGGCAGATCCTCAGAATTTTGAATTTTGTATTTCTTGCCTTTCCTTATTCTAAATTGATTGCAATTCTTATAAAAGTAGCATTATAAGATAGTTCCTAAATTTTTTCTACAGGGAATATATTTTAGTGACAAAATCAAATATCACAATGTTATTGGAGTAATTTTAGAAAAAAATATAAACTTACCTAAAAATATAAACAATTACACATTTTACAGATGACTCTGTAAATGACAGAATATCCAAACCATAAACAATATTTTTTTCCAAGTCGACTATATACTGAATGCTGAATGGATCTAAAATAGTGGTCTTTATGTTTTTTGCCTTTTTTGTTTGTTTGCTTGCTTGCTTTAAAAAAAAACAAAAAACAAAAAAAAAACAAAAAAAAAACCTTGGGTGTTTTCTTATATTAAAGGCTGGGTTGTAGTTTAGATTAAGCCCATTTGAAATCCCGTCTTAACCAACATACTTGGCAACACACTGATAGCCATATACCTGTAAATCCAAATTCTTAGAAAAGGTGCACAAAGAATCCAGCATAGCAAAAGCACAGAGGTACAGTTAGGTAAAGTTGTAACTATTTTTTAATTAAAAGTGAATATTATAAAATGTTTTGAGGTGGTCAAGAAGTGTATAATGTGGCTATAAAATACATAAAAACTGGGAAGAATTTTAAAAACATTTGTTGTGACCCTATCTAGTTTCGCTCAGTGTATAGACTGTCAGTCTGTGGACTAAAAGGTCTCAAGTTTGATTTCACTCAAGAGCATATACCTCAGTTGCAGGCTTAATCCCTGATCTTGGACAGGGCATGGGCAGGAGCAATCACTTGATGTGTCTTTCTCACATCGATGTTTCTCTCTCTCAATATATCTCCCCCTCCTTTCTGCTCTCTCTAGAAATCAATTGAAAAATATCCTCAGGTGAGGATTAGCAAAAAAGAAATAAATAAAAACATTTGTTGTGGAGTTTGTCCTTGAACTTCCATTCTCTAACCTGATTTTAAAACTTTCCAAGATGTGAAGTAAATTGCCCTATTGATCACTTTCTGAAAGCATGTTATTTCATGTATTGTCTTGTTAGAAGTACACAGGCTATATTAAAGCAATACAAAAATATTCTGTGATCATGATGAAAATAGAAGGTATGGGTCATAGCTAGAAATCAAATAAGATACAGACCCAAGCAATACAACACACAGGTCATAACCTTGCAGGTAGGTTCATAATCATGTGATAAGTTCCATTAAAAGTGCCTATATCTTAGATGATGAGGCAGGATTTAGGGGGAAATTGTACCAGTAGACAGAGCAAAGCAGGGAGTTTGGAAACAAAAAAGGCAATCCAAAAATCAGCAAGTAATTATTGGGTTCAAGAAGAAATAATGGGGAAACCTAAAAAGAAAGCTGAAAACAGAAGCATGGAAATAAATTCTGAGGCATCTCTTCTGCTCATATGCTGATAGGATATGCTCATATTAGGGCATTAACATAACCCAAAATCTAGTTAGCTCAGTATTAGCAAGTAAGTTAATGAAGGTCATAGCTACAGTTTAAGACAACATACATTATGGTTGTTAGGCATTCAGACAGCTACAAGAGTTTATGCAAATGTGCTGAAATCATCTTTTGTGAAATCACCCCCACTCCTTAGGAATTCATAAACTTTCTCATCCTTGGGGATGGTGGGCATATCAAGGAGGTTCTTCAGGTTTGTGTGAATGAGTGATGTACAACTTTTTTCTGCTGTCTGTACTGTGGTACAAAACCTGGCTTAAACTCTAAGTGTGTGTGTGTGCATGTACATGTATGTATGTGTGTGTGTTGTGTGTGTGTGTGTGAGAGAGAGAGAGAGAGGGAGAGAGAGAGAGAAAGAGAGAGAGAGGGAGAGGGAAAGAGGGAGACAGAGAGAGAGAGAGAGAGAGCTTACTGAATAACTAAAGTTACAAGTTTTTCCTCTCAAGCAGGAAAGAATATTTTTCGGTAGAGAACCTGGTTTTCATTTTTGCAAAATATTCACATTCCTGGCACAATACTGGGGCCCAGGCACTGACTGCTGATGGTGAGGTCTTTGTAGGTCCCTAAGGATATCAGGGGCTATGTCTCTGTCTGTGTTTTCCTCCAGGGTGAGTAGCCTAGAAAACATGAGTTGCTCACAGTGCAGATGAGGGAAAGGATTTGGGAATGTGTGAATTATGGTGGCAACAATCATCTTTCAAACCTATAAGTAAAGCTTCAAGGTCTGCAGTTTAATTCTGATATATCAGTTGGTGATTTTAGTTAAGGCTTTGATTGTGCATTAATTACATCTCCAAGGAGTAGGAATATCTATTGCCTGATAATGCCATTTCTATGTCCAGAGCACTGTTCGTGATATTATATTTTTGTGCCCGGACTCTCCTCCTAGGCATGGTTGAATTCTACCAGCCACCTGCTCTCATTTATTATCTGTGATACTAACGCATACATAAGGAAAGGAAACAAGATGCACAAACCTGAACTGTGTGCTCTGTGTGTGCTCTGTTATTAGTTATGCACCAGCAAATAAAGCTATCAAAATGTATTATTACGATTTTGTTAAAATGTTGATGACATTTTCCCTGGTCTTTTCTCAAGCCTCTTATGTCCTTCTGTATTCTGCTATAATTTTATTACTGAGACAAGAAAGAGTAAAGTGGTTCTATCTCTCACTTCAGGCTATCAAGTTTGAATGGAACCTTGAAAGTCCGCTAGTGCAACTCCTATTACACCGCTCATTGCAAAGCATCCAGATTGCCCATCGTCTTTTCTGGTAAGATTAGCTAAGACAGGCTACGATGCCTTTTTTTTTTTTTTTTTTTTTTTTTTTTTTAGAAGTAGGAAATTTCTTGACCTTGTAGTTGATATAAATGTCCAGTTAAAATTCGGCCAAATTTGAGTATTTGTCAAGGTTGTTTGTATTGATGGACATAATTCAACTGTCATCTTCAAAATCTTCCTTCTCTACTGTTGCTGATGTTTAAATCCAATATAAATATTAAATTTGGATGATACTTTTCCTATAGGTTTAAGTAACAAAGGCAATTTTCGGTCATATCTGTTAATTGGGAGATTTTGGAATAAAATATAGTTATAAAACTGTGGATGTTTAGGAATAACATGATTTAAAAATAATTTCTATACAATACTAGTTATAAACAGTAGGATCTGAAGGTCAACATATATTCTTTCTATATACTCTTTAGGGCACTAAATTTTTCCTCAAGCATAAATTTGAAATATTATTGGAGAAACACATTTTAGAGATATCAGAATTTCTCTCAACATCTCATACTCTTGATCTTATTGAACATGATGTGCTTTGGATGCTATTCTTCTACCCTTTCTTTCATTCCTAAATTTGTACATTCAATTTCATAGCAAAAAAAATAAAAAAAGAATAAGTACAATTTTACTGACCTAAGTATGAAATTGAATGTATCTTTTGCTCTTGCATATGTATGACAGGCATCATTTAATGGCTTCAATTGGTTGTGAAAAACTTTAATTACAACTAAAGGAAGTCAATATCATTTTTAATAACATTTTTTTCTGCTTCAAAAAAATTACTCATGCTGACATTACTCTTCCCATGAAAATGACTGAACTATTTCATAGCAAAGCAGAGATAGCATGTTTGGTTTGATATTCATTTTCTTCTTAAATGCCCAATATAAAAAGCAGAACATTTTTCTCTAGTGTGTCAGTATAATGAGGCATCAGATACATTGTCTAGAAGTGGTTCCCTCACTGAATAGACTCTTGTCAAGCTCTGAATGAACTCTTATTCCCTTCAGTTTTTCAGTCACCTACTATGGTGCTAAGGGAAGTTGTGTGAATACAGTTGGTGATGTTCTGCTATCATATTAAAGCTTAAACTCCACTAAATTCAACGTTTACTTCTCTTAAAACTTTACTCTTCCCTTGTTTTAAACTGTGTTCATTCAAATGAAAGCATATTAAAAAGTAACATGACCCAATAATCTCGATTTAAATATTTTAATGAAAATATATAAAAAAGTAATTTGTAAAAGACATTTTTTAAAAAATAGGACTTACACTAGCACATTGATTGCTATAATACCAGTGCCACCTTAGTAAGTTCTTCATCTGTTAAAGTGGTGTGAAAAGTTGAGTCATTTGAAAGGTAAAAATGAGTGCAAACAAAGTGGTAAATCAATGTCATACTTGTAAGTTCACAGTCAATACAATTATGTCGCTGTTTCCAGAGAAGCTAGGAGGAAAGTCTGTCCAAGTATAATGCTCACCCTTTGAAAAAGAGTAAGACCAATCACAAAGCCCATTTCTCCTCTCACTAGTTTAAGAAGAAAGTGAGATGGAAGGAATAGAAAAGAACATAAGTTATAAATGAACTGCGTGTTTTTCAATGCTTAATTGGTAAGAATATGGAAAAGGAAAAGGAAAAACAAAGGGAGAATTTAAAATAGCTACTTTTTAAAAAACTTAAAAAAAATTGTCAGTCAAATATACTAATCATGAAATAAAATTCCTAATATTTAAAGCATTTCTTTAAGTATATATGCTATGTACCATCTACACTAATAAAAGAGAAAGATGCAAATTTACTGTGCCTTCATGACACCCACCAGCCAATCAGGAGTGAGTATGCAAATTAACCCAACAAAGATGGAGACTAATTTGCATACACAGGCACAGAGCAGCTAGGGCTAGGGCAGGACATTTGTGTTGTCACCATGGTGACAACACAGGCGTTCCACATCACCCCAGCTTCTCTGGGACCCTGAGCAGTGTGGAAAAGCAGGAAGGTGTCCTCAGCTGGGTCTAAAATTCAGGAGATACTTTTTTAAAAAAGTTATCAAAGCCATGATTCTATAGGAATTCCTTTAAGGCTATCAGTGTTTCCACATTCCTGGAATCCTGAGTGCCTTCTCAAAGGCACTGTGGGTGCCTCGACCAGGTCCCCTCTACCTGGTTGGGGCACCCATCTCATAGCTTCTGTGAGAATTGACTGCCACTTGACAACCCCCTCTTCTCTGAGGATTGTTTTCTGAAAGCTTAGTCACATGGCCTGGAATGTGGGAAATCCCCAATTTATATTCCAGAGCCTCCCCCAGGATTAGATCAAAGCTAGACTTCACCTCCTTGTTAACTCCACCCCCTCCCCTCTAATGCTTATTCTACAATTTTACAGGATATTTCCTGAAGAGAACACCTTCAGTAAACCACGTGCATCTAAATATCTCTCTCATAGACTGTTCTAGGGAACCTGACCTAAGATAAGCAATTATTTATTGAAAAAAAAGAATTTTAATATGTGTTTTTAAAAATTGGAGCATCACTATGCTGTGAAATGTATTATAAATGAAACAACAATATTTAAGTCTTCCATACTCCTAATACTAAGTCCAATTGAATGAGCTCCAAGAGAAAGTCAAATTAAATCAAAATCTGTATGGTAGGGAACCTTTTATAGCATGGCTCCTTTATAAATTATTTCCTTCAAAGTGGGAGGGCAGCTAGAGATAAAGATCTCATTTGAAAACTATTAAGTACAGCAATTTTTTTGTTTTATTAACTGATATATCACAAGCATCTAATATAGTACTTGCATTTGACAAATAGTCAATAAATTACTATTGAATGCAAGAATAGGATTAAGTTACCTGGGCCAAGCTGTGCCCATGCAGACTTATGACAGGAGGGGGCAAGAGAGGGCTGCTTGAGCCTTCCAACTGGCTTGATGGAAACCAGAGTTTTTAAGGCCAGAGCACATTCTGGAGACTGGCCCAATGTAGTAGGCAAGGAATCTCACTAGTGAAGTGAAAACTGGACTGGAAGGGGAATAAGAGAAGAAATCGGGGAATAGCCTGAGTCAGAAGTGAAGGGTGTCAGGGACAAATTAATGCAGCAGTTGGGAGAACCACAGAGTGAATTAAGCCAATGGTGTCTCTGGTGCCAGGAGACCTTCCCAAGGTGGCACCTGTGTACAGGACGATGTTCTATAAGCTTTTCTATGCTAACCATAAAACTGAGGTGATACAAAATCTGCCAATTAACTTTCTAAACAATGTATCCTAAACTTATTTATTTCTAGAATAGTGGGGCAGTTTCTCAAATCAGGAACAACTCAAAACAAAGAAAAATAATGTGGAAATTTTGCCTCATGTGATTTGAAGATAAAAATGTTCCTCTCATACCCTCTCTTAATATATATATATATATATATATATATATATATATATACACACACACACACACACACACACACACACACACACACACACCGCATTTTTCGGACCATAAGACGCACTTTTTCCCCCCCAGAAGTGAGGGGAAAAAGTCCCTGCGTCTTATGGTCCAAATATAGCCTACACATATACTTTAAAAAAAAAAGTTTTTTTACTTGCCCGGCTCTGTGTGGTCTCTGTGCGCTTGCCCGGCTCTAAAATGGTTCTAAATGCTGCTGTTTACTTTACAGGGTTAATTACATGTGTTTATGACTGTGATGTTGGGTTTTAATGCACATAAAATATTTTAGGACACTATTTGTTTCAGAATCTTTTTTTCTTCATTTCCCTACTCTAAAAACTGGTGCGTCTTATGATCCGGTGAGTCTTATGGTCCGAAAAATACGGTATATCTCCCCTAGTGCCTGAAATTCTTTCATTAATGAGCCACTTCTTGTTTCTTCCCAGATGTTCTCTTCTAATATGAAAAATAATTAAAAAATAATATATATATATATATATGAATAGATGTATGAATAGATATATTCATATAGAAAGAGAACATAATACTGATGATGAATTAATTGATCATTTATTCATTTTTGTGACAAACATTGAGATGCTAGATACTGTTGAAGTATTAAGGATAAAAGAGAATGGTCCTTACCTCCATAAGCTCACAGGCTAACCACACATTAACATCCAGGCAGCAGGAAAGAACCCACTCACTCTCTGGCAGGGATAAAGTAGACGAAAGGAACTGACAACACAGTCTGTCCACTTTACAGTTGTACCTTGGACTGTTCCTAATGCAACTTGTAGGCAGAGAGGCAAGGATGGCCATCGAGTAAATAAAAAGGCCTAAGTGTGTGCTCCCATTCTGTCAGAGGTAAATACTGATAAAAGCATACAAAGGAACACACAAAGAAGGCAGAGGCTCTCTCTGCTTTGATGTCTGACACGCTCCCTGAAGAAAGAGGGAAGAGCTGTACTTTAGAGAGTTATGACTAGTGTAATGGAGCACACATGATACAGAATCAATAAGAGGGTTTAAAGTCTCAATCCTTTACCTTCTAGAATCATTATATTGCTACTAATTCACCTCTTTCCCTTCATGGTGTAATAAATAATACATATTGCTTCACTTTTTTTGTATGGGAAAGATGTTTTTTGCTGTCATTTAATATTTATCTGTTATAATTGTCTTTCACCCTCTTGTCCTCTGAAAAATATACACCAGGTAAAATACTTACAATGAGCAATTCACTAAGCTAACAATGGCTAATTTCTGCCCCAATCAGCCTGAAAAAAAGTGATGGATAGTTATAAGAAAGTATGCATTTTATATAATAACTAGAGGCCTAGTGCATGAAATTTGTGCATAGGGGGTGTTCTCAGCCCAACCTGCACCCTCTCCAATCTGGGACCTCTCAAGGGATGTCTGACTGCCCATTTAGACCCGATCCTGGTGGGATCGTACCTAAATGAGCAGCCGGACATCCCTTTCACAATCCAGGACTGCTGGCTCCCAACTACTCACCTGCCTGCCTTCCTGATTGACCCCAACTGCTTCTGCTTGCCAGCCTGATCACCCCTAACCACTCCCCTGCCAGCCCGATTGATGTCTAACTGCTCCCCTGCCACCTGTTTTTCCCCAACTTCCCTCCTCTGCCTACCTGGTCACCCCTAACAGCCCTCTACTACTGGCCATTTTGTGGTGGCTATCTTGTGTCCATATGGGGCAAGATCTTTGACCACATGGAGACAACCATCTTGTGTGTTGGGCTGATGGTCAATCTGCATATTATTCTTTTATTAGATAGGATAGAGGATTGGTGAATGGGTGGGGGCCAGCTGTTTTGCCCTGAAGGGTATCTTGGATCAGGGTGGGGATTCCCTTGGGGGATGGGGCAGCCTGGGCAAGGTGCCTGTGGTGGTTTACAGGACAGCCATGCCTCCACCCAAATGGAGGCCCTGGTATCTAGGATTTATTTATCTTCTACAATTGAAACTTTGTAGCTTGGAGCAGAGCTAAGCCTTCTCCTCGCTCTGTGGTCACAGCCATTTCTGTTGGTATTTATTAATCTTCTATAATTGAAACTTTGTGGCCTTAAGTGGAGGCCTGGGCCAGCCAGGGTGTGTGGAAAGCTTGGCTTCCTCCATCGCCTGGGAAACCCAAGCCTCTCTCCTGCTCTCACTGTGGTCGGCTACAACCATCTTGATTGACTTAATTTGCATACTTGCTCCTGATTGGCTGGTGGGTGTGGGTTTTTTTGTGTAACAGAGTGATGGTTAATATGCATCTTAGACTTTTATTACATAGGATTAGTGAAATCCATTAGCACAGTTTTCTAGTTAAGGTATAATATTAGTATGGGGATAGTTGTTTTTGTCTGTTTTATTTCTAGTTTGTGTGGAAGAGATTTTATGAAATTCCCTCAATATAAATTTTTTTAGAAACAATATAATTTTAAAATTAATTTTCTAATATAATTTAAGTCTTATTACTCCTATTATCTACATATGAAAATAGAATCTGATACAAAGTTGCACCACAAATCCCATCCAAAAGTCAGGAACAGAGCTTCACCTTAAATTTATTTCTAGTTTAAATTATTTTCTCTTCAAATTCTTCTATTTTGTTAAAAGAAAAAAGTGAAGAGTTATAAAAATGAACATTTTGTATATATGTACTGGAAAAATTTAGAAACACACCTCAAATCTTACCAGGAAAAAAGGAAGGAAAGAAGGAAGAAGAGGGAATGAGTTGGGAAGTAAAGAAAGGAAGGAAGGGAAGGTGAGGGGAAGGGAGGAAACTTAGATTAGATCTGGCCTTTGGAAACTAAATTTTCTAATCCACTCTCTAGCAGTTTTTCTTTTCTTTTTTTAAATAAATTTCTATAAATTTCTTTATTGATTAAGGTATCACATATTTGTCCTTAGACCCCCATTCCAATCCCCCACCCCCCTCCACTTATATCCCCACCTCCCTATTGTCCTCGACCAATGGTTAGGCTCATATGTGTGCACATAAGTCCTTTGGTTGATCTCTCTCTTTTATCCCCACCCTACCTTTGAGGTCCAGCAGTCTGACTCATGGCTCCTTATCTCTGGGTCTGTTCTTGTTCATCAGTCTATGTTGTTCACCATTTCCCCTAGATGAGTGAGATCATGTCCTAATGGAAATATAAAAATCATTATGGCCAAATGCAATTACATCCTTGCTTCCTTAGATAGTAATCTGGTTTCTGTATAATTATAACAGTCTCCTCTGTTACAGACCAAATACAAAATTTGGGTTAAGGACCTGAAAAACAGCATTGTAGTGTTTAGTTTGCATTGTTTCCCATGCAGACTGAAGCTTTGCTCTAGCCAACAAAAAATGTGGTTAAAAAAAAAAAAAAAAAAAAAAAAAAAAAAAAAGTTATGCTGTTGAGAAACCATCTTTGCATTCTAATAATATTTGAATTTGCAAAACCGGTTTGGCTCAGCTGTAGAGCGTCAGACTGCTGACTGAAAGGTCCCAGGTTCAATTCCCGTCAGCGGCATGTACGTTGATTGCAAGCACATCCCCGGTAGGTGGTTTGCAAGAGGCAGCTGGTTGGTGTTTCTCTCTCATCAATGTTTCTATCTCTCTATCTCTCTCCCTTCCTCTCTGTAAAAAATCAACAAAAAATATATTTAAAAAATATATTTGAATTTGGCTTCCAAAATGAATAAACTAACATATATTCATAGAGTTACAGGACTGGGGAGTCAAATGGGACCTTATGAATAATCTGCTATAATACTTTCCCTCCAGAAAGATTTCAACAAGTTAAGTGATTCATCCATTGACAATCATCTAGCTGAATAAAGATTTAAGATTAAAAAGTTTTTTTCATGACATCTCATGTCCAATTCTGATCTCTTTCCAATTCAACATCTACTTTTTAAAAAAATGCAACTTGAATTCATCAAATATTTGTTTTGTTTTTTTATCAATAATTAGGAACACATTCAACTTAAAAAGCAAACTAAAGGAAAAAAAATATCCTTAGTTGAGATCTTTATATCTAATACCTCAAAAATTTTACATTAGGTGTCTGTGTGACCTACAAATGCTGTCAATTATAATATTAATTAAAATATTTTATAAAAAATTTATTTAAGAACCTGTATATATGAAGGAGTTTTAAAGGAAATAAGAGGTGCCCCCCCAATCTTTCTTTTGCAGTTCCTGATTCATATTTAAAACACTAAATTTGCTCTTAGTTTTACTATTAGACCATTAGTGATAAAAAAAAAAAGCAATTTGCTCTTAGTTTTACTATTAGACCATTAGTGATAAAAAAAAAGCATTTCTGAGTAATTTACATAGTAGATTTAGTTTGTACTTATTTTTAATACATAGTATATAAAACCAAGACTTTCTCAGTTTTCTCAAAAACCTCAATTAAGCAACTAGCAGTATGCTAATGAAATTAATGTCATCCCATTTCATCAAGTCAAATAGGTTAGAAAATAAGTTCCTGTAGTCCAGACCAGAATTTGGCAAGAACAAAATGCAAGCAACAATCTTTACTTACCGAGTAAGCAATTGGATATAGAAACCTAAAGAACAGGAGAAAGATCTGGGTAGATGTCAGAGAATTGGAATATACCAACATATTTGATGGTATTTGATAGGCCTCCATCTTATGGATTGGTTATCCCCCAAATTTGAAGTTCTCACCTGGATTCTCTGAATCAAATTTTTAAAAGAGAGAAAGAAGCAGAACATCATATGAAAAGTATTTTAAATGCTAGGAATATAAGTGGTACACGCTATTTCTTTTTCTCCTTTCAGTTTTATTTGGAAGCTAGAGGCCCAGTGCATGAGATTCATGCACTAAGGGGTGTCCCTCAGCCCAGCCTGTGCCCTCTTGCAGTCCTGGACCCATTGAAGGATATCTGCTTGACAGTTTAGGCCTACTCCCTCCAGCCTCTGGGGAATCAGGCCTAAGACAGCAGTCAGACAGCCCTTTCATAGTCTGGGCTCTCACATTCTGGGACCCCTAGCTCCTTCCCACCTGTAGTGGAGGCGTGAGAAGCCCCCACCACTGCTGCTGCACTTGCCAGCTGTGAGATCTTCTCACTGCTCCTTGGTCCTGCCTTAGAGGTGGGAGAGATCCCACCCCCGGCACTGGGCTCACCAGCCATGAGCCCAGCTTCTGGTTGAACAGCGATCCCACAGTGCACTGACCACCAGGGGGAAGCTCCTGCATTGAGTGTCTGCTCCTTGTTGGTCAGTGCACATCATAGGGACCAGTCATTCCACCATTTGGTTGATTTGCATAGTATGCTTTTATTATATAGGATAATTGAAATATATGACATCACTAAGTTTAAGACATACAACATGATGGTTTCATTTGCATGATATATTGAGGAATGTTACCACAGTAGGTTTATTAACAACCTTCATTTCAAATATCTATAATAATAAAAGTATAATGTGCTAATTAGACCAGATGTCCCTCCAGACACAGCCAGTGGCTGGAGGAAAGGCCGGGTCCCAGGTGCCTGCCGGCGATCAGAGGGAAACTTGGGTCCCAGGTGACAGAGGGAAGCTGGTGCCAGCCGCCATGGAAAGGAAAGCCTATTCTTTCACAAATTTCATGCCTCTAGCATACAATAAAAAGTCAAGAACAAAGGAAAGAAAAAGATTCTAGTTATGATGACATCTCTTGGGATTTACTCTCTTAACTTTCCTATATGTGACACAATAGTGTTAACTATAGCTATTATGCTGTATATCACATTTCTAATGCTTAGTTATCTTTTTAATTGAATTTATTGGGTTGACATTGGTTAATAAAACCATACAGGTTGCTAGTGTACAACTCTGTATAAAGCATCATCTGCCACTGCATTGCCTGCTTACTTCCCAAAGTCAGCTGACTTTCATTTATTCCCCCTTTGCCTTCTCCCCTCTCCCCTTACTCCCCTTTTCCCTTTGGTAATCACCATACTGTTGTGTTAGCATTTGTTGTTATTATTGTTTTTGCTTAATCCCTTCACCTTTTTCACCCAGCCTTAGATGCTCTTCCCCCCACCCTCGCCATTACTCTGACAGCTGTCAGTCTGTTCTTTATCTCTATGAGTCCATTTCTCTTTTGCTTATTTTACTTTGTTCATTAGATTTTACATATAAATGACATTATATGGCATTTGTCTTTCTCTGACTGGCTTTTTCACTTAGCTTAATACTCTGCCATCCTCAGTGCTCTGACTTGTCCACAGTCCAGTTCACATCATCGTTATAAGAAGACCACCACAGTTGGTATCACATCCACATGATGTAATAGAACTAAAGAAAAGGAGATAATCCTTTCCCAGTAAGAACATTTTCCTTATAAGCCTCACAACAGAGTTAACTGCATATTTATCGTTTGCCTGAATCGGGTCACATGTCATCCTGAACCTGATCAAATGGCAATAAGGTAAATTGACTTACCCAACTGGTTTAGAATATTCAGAATTTATCCCTAAACTGTTTATCTTCCCTGAATATTTTGATATCTGAACAAATTGAGATTATTTGTTCACACATAAAGGGAAAAATAGATTTGGTGTAAAATAAAACCCTATGTTCCCTTTCTAGACTGTAAAGTCCTATATTAACCATCTATCCTTAACAGAGAGTATTGTATTTAGTACATATAATTGGTCCTCAACAAAAAACCTGTTCAATTAATTTTAAAAAATAAACATACCACCTGCATGTGTACTGCCTATAGCTTAACTTTTCTTGATTACTGTACTTAAAACAGCAGGCAATCAGAACAACTTATATATATTATGCTAAATACATAGAGTTGGCCATTGATATTCTGACCATCATTTTTGCTTTTTTTTTAAAAAGTAGTCTCCCTGGAATTGGGAGGAATTGAATTAAATGACTTACAGAAAAATGTGATGCTCTGAAATAAAAGTTTTTGAGGAAGTATCAGGTGTTAACATTGATTGAGTCCACAGTGTGAGGTGTTTTATAGTGACCTAACGTTGCTCTTTCTTGAAACCCTTATTGAAAATGAAAATCTATATCTAGTGATTTTGCAAGAAGTGTTTTATGGGGAGACCTTGCCAAGCAACCCCTTACTATCTCTTAAAATATAATTTTCTGTATTGAGACTTTCTGTGATCAGCAGGGAATTACTGAACCATTTCTGATTTTTGCTGCTCCTGTGTGCTCCAGGTGTGTTTTTTCTGGATTATGAAATTCATAGTTCTTTTTGTTGTGTTTCAGTTAGCGACTAAGTCCTTTATTTTCAGCCCTGTTTTGTTTTCTCTTTGCTCATCAAAAGATCACTCTTTGAAAAGGTTGAATGGAGATTTTTGTGACTTTCTTTATAACTCAGTTTTCTATTTCACGTGTGTACAATTATTGCAGTTGCAAGGAAAGCCAGTTACTTTATTAATCTTATCCACAGACCTTCATCTGTGTTGTTTTTGTTGCAAGAAAAACAAGACTTGGGTAGTTCAATCAAATACTTGTAATATTTAATAACTTAGAATTCCTGCACTTGTTTTGGCCTACATGATTCATTTTTGACCAATAATAAGTGAACAACTTGCACAAATAAGAATGAAGTTATGTATGTTATTCTGTATTTGTACACTCTGTGTACAAAATTATTAAATAAATATAAATTGATAAGCTTGATATCAGCAGAGAATGGATAAATACTTTCATTTGACTCTGCAAAAGTTATATATTATGTCCTCTTTCTGAATTTACTTTTGTTTAGGATGACAAAATGCATATAGGGTATTCCTATATTATTCTTTCAGTGTAGAAAAATAATTGAATAATTCTACTTTAATAGACATCAGGGAATTATACCGTTGATGGTTTGTGCCATCAGGAAATTTATGTTATGTAAATTACAAAAAAAAATAGCCCATTCTTCAGTACTACTAGGATTGGCATTAGCTCTGTGCGAGGCCTGTTTTTACTTGTATAAACCATATCATTGATTCTGGAAGATGAAAGCATGTTTATACTGTTCCAAAAACTACCTTAGGGCTTTATGTTGCAATTCTCCAGCAAGTATACATACATTTCCCAAAGTCTCCTTCTTTGTAATGTAATCATCTGTGTTAATTCTAAAACTTTTCATTCTCTATAAAATAAAAATTAAGTGCATTGATTTTTATTGATTTTTTACAGAGAGGAGGGAAGAGAGATAGAGAGTCAGAAACATCAATGAGAGAGAAACATCGTCAGCTACCTCCTACACACCCCCTACTAGGGATGTGCCTGCAACCAAGGTACATGCCCTTGACCGGAATCAAACCTGGAACCTTCAGTCCATAGGGTGACACTCCATCCACTGAGCCAAACCTGTTAGGCCAAGTGCACTGATTTTTAAATAAAAAGCCACATCTATTATAGGCGTCTTCAAACTACGGCCCGCGGGCCACATGCTGCCCGCAGAGGAGTCTGATCCGGCCCGTCAGGTTTTTTGGGCAGTGAGCGCAGCCGAGGTGTTACAGTAGGAATTAGTAGTTCATATAGTCCGGCCCTCCAGCTCTCTGAGGGACCGTGATCTGGCCCCCACTTTAAAAAGTTTGAGGACCCCTGGACCCTCAACTAGAATGAATCTAGTAATACTCATGCCAGAGATCGCTGCCAACTCTTGGACTTTCTATGCAAAATCAACATGAAAAATGATGAGTAGACTCTCCCTGTAGCTAGAGTTGTGTTAATCATTTTGTAGTAATTAAAACCTAATCAGAAACGTAGCACTATTTAACTAGAAGCTAAATATGCAATACAATTCTTTTTTTTTTTTTGCGGGGGGGTGTCAAAATAAAAAAGTAAATCTATACCATTCACTTCTTTTATGATCTTCTTTCCTTTTTACTTTTGATGATTCATTTTACATCAATGTTTAAAAGGTGAGATTTCAACATCTTAAATGTATTGTCTTATCCACAATAATTAGTTTAGTTTTACAGATATATAAGGACTAGGAAATTTTAGGAATACCAGGGAAGAAGCTCAGGTCTTCCCTTACTCTTTGGTGTCACTTTCAATAAACTGAGCTTTCTGGGCCTTAATTTCATCAGCTGTAAATAGAGACTAATAATAGGTTTGGTGTGGGAATCAAACAAGTTAATATACGCAGAATGCTTAGAATAGATCCTGCATTCAGTTGTAATATATGTTAACCATTAGTATACCTTGTTTGGGAGCAATCTTCTCCACTGTGTGTCCCTGTGTATGTATGTGTATAATCTGTGTGCATTTATGTGTGTGTATGTGCATATTCATCCATAATGCAAAATGGTATATTGTAGAAATTGTGTTGTATATAGTTTTATTTTAAAAATACAACATACTGCCTGGTAGATGTGCTCAGTGTTGAGCGTCAACCAATGAACTAGGAAGTCACAATTCGATTCCAGGTCAGGGCACATGCCCGGGTTTCAGGCTTGACTCCCAGTGGGGGGAATGCAGAAAGCAGTTGAGCAATGATTCTCTCTCATCACTGATATTTCTGTCTCTTTCTCCTTCATCCTTCCTCTCTGAAATCAATAAAAATATATCTTTTAAAAAACTTAGCTTTCTTTATAAAAGAAAGCATGTTTTCATAATGCCATTTTTTACAACTGAGCAGTATTCTACTGCTAGTTAATTTAATTTATCAAAATATTATAATTTATTTTGATATAATTAGCTAATACCCTATTACTGTACATTCAGATTATTTCCAATATTTTTTATTATATTAACATTGAGATGAACTTCCTTGTG
The DNA here is from genome assembly GCF_014108245.1 of Pipistrellus kuhlii. Classification (NCBI taxonomy): domain Eukaryota; kingdom Metazoa; phylum Chordata; class Mammalia; order Chiroptera; family Vespertilionidae; genus Pipistrellus; species Pipistrellus kuhlii. Next base: position 23,454,329 of record NW_023425529.1, read on the forward strand.
CTTAAATACTTATATATCATTTGTTCTTAGTTATTTCTTTGGCTGGAATAGAGAGCATTAAGTGTTTATGCTTCTTTTTATGTACATTGCCAAATTGCCCTTTATTTTTAAATATGTTTATTGATTTTACAGAGAGGAATTGAGAGGGATAGAGAGTTAGAAACGTTGATGAGAGAAAAACATCGACCAGCGACCAGCTGCCTCTTGCACACCCCCCACTGGGGATGTGCCCGCAATCAAGGTACATGCCCTTGACTGGAATCAAACCCGGGACCTTTCAGTCCACAGGCCAATGCTCTATCCACTGAGCCAAACTGGTTTCAGCAAATTGCCCTTTATTATGGTTGTAGAAATTTGTACTCTCATGAGTAGTTGTTTCTGCTACCCTAACCCACACTTGCAATTGAACTGAATTTAATAATAATGTCTAATTGTTGGGTTAATTTAATTACAATTGAGCTGGATGTGGTTTGGGGTTAATTTTTCTCTAGTGTTCCCTAATTTTTGAGTGGTGCATTTATTTTTAGAGGGTTTCGGAACAACTTTTATTATGAAGAGTTCCATTTCCCAGGAAGGCCCACCAATAAATGTATTAGTTTATTATTGCCCCTATAAAAATTACTACCAGTTTAGTTCTGGATATCAAAAGTCAAGAAATGGGTCCTTTATGAAAAAAAAAAGAAAAGAAAAAAGAAATGTGTCCTATGGGGCTAAAATCAAGATTTTAGCAGGGCTGCACTGCTTCTGAAGAGAGAAGGGGAGAATCTACTTACTTGACTATTTCATCTTCTAAAGGCTTCTCTCCATGCTTGACTCGTGGCCCTCTTCCAACAAGGAATCCCTCTTACCTCTGCTTCCATCATCTCCTCTCCTTCTCTTCACTCTGACCCTCCATCCTCCTTCTTATAAGGACCCTGTGGTTACATTGGGCCCACTCAGAAAAAGCTAAAAAGATTTAATTCTAGCATTAAATTTTATAGATGTTCTATAGAATGTTGGCCACACAGAGACACTGTTACCAGACATCCTTCTGCTGTGTCATGGGAGAGGCATTTCAGAACACCCATGTAGGAGGATTTTAAGCGATAATGGCAAGACTTGTTAGAGTGAAAAGAGATTGCACACCTTCAGAGAGACAGAAAGCGGGAAGGCTATCATAGCAGATGTGTGGACAGGGGCAAAAGGAAAGTCCGCTGCTGGCTATGCTGCTCGCTGCTCCCCCGGTTGCTAGTCTCATGGAGACTTTTGGAGTTTAGGAGAAAACAAAGGAAAAAGTATGTGCCCAAGGGAAGGGCATGGGAGTGGGCATGTCCAAGGAAGGTGGGAAGGCACAGATGGCCTTGAAGAGGCTGCCACATTCGATGAGGTGCTTCCCTGGCACTCGGCTGGGGGATTGCATTCACTGACCCCAGCTACACCAAGCTCAATGACTCTTCCATGACCAGGAGGTTCAGCTCTGTCTCGCTGCAGATAAAGTTTAGCTTCTGGGGTCTCAGGCCCAAGAGGGTCAGGGCCCAGAGATGCAGTGCCATCACCCCTGGTACCCCCAGGCTCCAGCAGGCTAGCTCAGCCTCTGCTCCCAGCTGGCCTTACAATTCTTAGCTTTTGTGACCTTGGGCAAGTCACTTAGCTTCTGTGGGCACTGCTCTCTGCCCTGTGTAACTGCCCCGAGACAGGGGTCTGTTAAACTTTTATATATTTCCTTGGGTTTTTGGAAGAGCAGCTTTCTTTCAAACTACCCATTCTCTTTCCTGTCTTTCCCAGGGCCAGTGCTGGTGCCCTGCCCATACCCAACCTCTTTACTGGATTTTACCTTCCCCTTTATGTTCCTCATCTTGGCTTCCACTGTGCATGCACTCAGGGAGAGCCATTTTCCTCTGCTTTTCTTACTGCCCCGTCCCACCATCACCCCTGTTGATGCTCCCTGGGGTGATGGAAATCATCTTTCCTGCCTGTTATGATGCTTGGTGACCGGGAAACTATCCTTTCCTAGTTGATCCAGCTTTATCAGATGCCTGGCTCCCTTCTCTTTGATCAATATCTCACTAACTCCCTACTGTAATAATACTGTTCAAATTAAAACACAGCCTAACCTTTTTGCAAAAGATAGATAATACACTTTGGAACACCAAACGGGGGAGGGGGGAATGTGGTTTTCCCTTAAAGATATGACATGCATATTAGAGCTGATGTTAGGAAAAATTGGAGTGAAATTAAATAAGCAGTCCTTTTCCTGATCACTCCCTTCTGTTTGCTCTATCCTGACTATCTTAGTTCAGGCCTATGTGTATAGATCACTGACAGAGGATAAGCCAAAGGTATCGATGATTCGGAAATCTGGACCATTGCCCATGGGAAAATTGAATGAGATCACTGCAATTTTTTTTTTAACCTGTGACAAAATCTAAACACTTAGGGCCAAGTTCAAAAGAGAGGAAGTTTAAAAAAATAAAAGAAAGGAAGTTTTAGATGTGGACCCTCTGGTTTTATTTCAATTAATGTCTGTTTTTATGCAAGTTGAGTTTCTGGCTCGGTAATTTCTTCTCACTGATTAAATTGGTCTCGATTCAAGACATAATATTGGCTGCTTTCTTTATTATTAATAAAACTAAATTAGCCAGCACTCATTATTTTCAGTGGTTTAGAAACAGTTCTTTAAATAAATACTGTAATTTATAAATGCAGAGTTTTTGGCATGGTATCATTGCTTGTGCAAGAACACCATAGCTTTTATCAATTGTGTTTAAAAATGCAGCTTATCACTCCAGCCAGTGTAGTCAGAGGTTACAGTGTCAGCTTGCTCATGGAAGGGTCGCAGGTTCAATTTCTAGTCAAGGGCATGCACTCAAGTTACAGGTTCTATCCCCTGGTGTGTGAAAGAGGTAACCAATCAATGCATCTCTCTAAAATCAATGTTTTCGCCAAAACCATTTTGACTCAGTGAATAGAGTATCGGCCTGCGGACTGAAAAGTCCCAGGTTCGATTCCAGTCAAGGGCATGTACCTTGGTTGCACGCATATCCCCAGTCGGGGGTGTGCAAGAGGCAGCTGATCGATGACTCTCTCTCATCAATGTTTCTAACTCTCTATCCCTCTCTCTTCCTCTCTGTAAAAAAAAAAAAAAAATCAATAAAATATATTTTAATAAAATAACATCAATGTTTCTCTTTTTTCTTCTCTCTCTCCCTTCCACTCTCTCTAAAAATCAGTGGGGAAAAAATATCCTTACGTATGGATTAGCAACAACAAAAGTACAACCTTTTTATAAAGCACAGGAGAATTTTAGTAATTGATAAAGACATTTGATTTTGACTCATTTTAATTATTGTTAATAGTCACTATCAACAGTATTGATTGCTATACTCTGATTTCCATCTTTTTTTGAGTCATCAGGTTTGTTTAGCTATTCATTATCATGATGTATCTCACATTCAAAAATTGTATAACATACAGAATCATTTCCTTCCTTGTGTAATTTTTAAGCACACTTATAGTAGAGCAAATCAACTTTAGTGGTATATCTAAGGGAAATTAAATATAAGGTACCAAGAAATCAAAGCCTATCTCCCTTTGACAATGTTAACTCTACAGTTGAATAAAATGCTGCAAATTGAAAATATTAGCCACCCTTTCCCCACAAATAAATTTTTCCTCATTAATGCTTCACTCCAGGTTTCTCCTCCCAGAGATAAACTTGAAATTGGCAACATGGAGGATTCCTGCTAAATGTTTACAAGAGGGGAAGAATGCTCCCTAATTAATCACCAGTGGACGAGCACCGGTGATTATGTGTTGGTCGCACTTCTGATGCAGATGTTCATAATTTGAATGGAATTTAATGAGCGCAGGTCCTTTAGCAATTTTTATTCTCTGGTGCAAACCAAGGCAATTAAAACACTTTAGGTTCATGGAATCACTGAAGCACAGAATGTGAGAAATGGAAGAGACTTTATATGTCTTCATGACCTATTCTTTCATTTTGCAAATGAGGAAACCGAAACCCAGAGACTTAATGTTTCCCTGCCCCATGCCCCTTGTGTTAGGCCTATATGATTTATATATATATATATTTTTTAAATTGATTTTTTACAGAGAGGAAAGGAGAGGGATAGAGAGTTAGAAACATCGATGAGAGAGAATCATCCATCAGCTGCCTCTTGCACACCTCCTACTGGGGATGTGCCTGCAACCCAGGTACATGCCCTTGACCGGAATCTAATCCTGGACCTTGGAGTACGCAGGCTGATGCTCTATCCACTGAGCCAAACTGGTTTCGGCAGGCCTATATGATTTTATTAATGGCCTCAGAGCTGGCAATAGGCAAATCTGTGAAGATCAAAAAAGGCCTTCTCCAGCTTCTCTATTCTGTTTCTTCCTTTATCTGACTTCCTCCCTGCTCATTTGCAGACGTTCAGTGCTTTTCTCTCTTCCTCCCATCGAAATCAGTCAAAGCTCTGATTTCCATTGTTACTGTCGTAGAATTATTTGCATGAACAAATTGTAAACTGTGGTGGAATAAACAATTGACATTAGTGAATGAATTAGCTGATGAAATTTGAAAATTGGCTGCCTAGTAAGAGTAAAGTTGGCTCCCTATGCCCTTAAGTAATGCTATTTTAAAAAATTGGCCTCACAAACCTAGAGTGCATCAACTCTGTTTGAATGTCACACAAATATTTTTTAAAGTTGTTTTTAGTAATAAGATACAAAAGAGGGTTTATAAGACAGATCTAAACTATTAATGACAATATTACAAACACACATGCACCCACCATCAAGTTTAAAACATGTCACAGTACAAAATGTTGATACCCCTGTGTTACCCATCCCAATCTCATCCACTTAATCTGTTCTATCAGAAGAAGAAATAACTTTTAAGTTAATTATTTAAATTTTCTCACTCTTCTCTGTGATTTTACCACTTTACTAATACAGCCTGATATTATTTAGTTTTATGTGTTTTTAAACCCATGTGTATGGAATCATTGTATGTTTCTCCTGCAAATTGCTTTTTCAGTGAAATATGGTCTTGGAATTCATGCAGTGTTTATAAATTTTAGTTCTTTGTAGTTCTCTATTATGTAAATATATCACAACTTATTTATCTCTTCTACTTTGGATGCCACAAGTATTTGTTGTAAATACCGATAACATTTGGATTTATTTCTACCATCTTATTTTGAGTTTTCTAAGTACCTTCCTCTTATGTTTATCTTCCTTACCTTTTTTACATCCTTTTGAATATTTTATTTCTTTATCCCCACTTTATTAGTTTGATATTTTATACTCTAACAAGGAACCCAGTTTGTGATTTGAATCTTATAGTGGTACCCACCCTCAAGTCACCAGTCTGGCCCTACCTTGCTCCCTGGCCCTGCAGCAACCATGGTTACTGCCAGTCTGGCCCTGACTCCTTCTCCTGCCCTTGAAGCAGTCATGGCTGCTGCTGATCAGACCCTCCCTCAGCGAAGGTGTGTGAAAGCCCCAGCTGCACTGCCCCCAGTGCTGAGAGTGCAGCCTCCTCCTACTTAGTCGACCCGTTACTGGATATTTAGCATATTTCTCTATTGTATATACTAGAGGCCCGGTGCATGATATTTGTGCAGGGAAAGGGGTCCCCTCAACTTGGCCTCCAGTTTCTCCAATCTGGGACCCCTCATGACCTCTGCTTCCTAACCGCTCACCTGCCTGCCAGCCTGATCCTCCTAACTTCTCCCCAGCCAACCTGATCCCCCTAACTGCTCTTCCTTGCTGGCCTGATCTCCCTAACTGCTCTCCCCTGACATCCTTGTTCACCCTAAGTGCTCTCCCCTGCTGGCCCGATCCCCCTAAGGTTACCAGATCACCCTGCTTTTGGCAAGACAGTCCCGATTTTCAACAATTTTTCCCACATCTCACAGAATTTTAAAAAGTCCCGATTTTCGGAAAGATTGGAAAGATTCTTTCCAAAAATTGGTACTTTTTAAAAATGCCGCAGGACATGGGAAAAATTGTTAAAAATCGGGACTGTCCCACCAAAAGAGGGACCATCTGGTCACCTTACCTTAAATGCTCTCCCCTGCCTGCCCAATTGCCTCTAACCTCCTCTGCCTTGGCCCTGCCAACATGACTTTGTCTGGAAGGTCATCCAGAAGATGTTCAGTCTAATTAGCATATTACCCTTTTATTAGTATAGATGCCACCTTGTCCTCAAAATGCAGGTTGTTCCCAGGTTTTCCTACCATGGAAGGAGAGCCCGCAGTAGCATATTGGGTTCTGACCAGGGCTGATGCGCTTGTGCTTTATCTTAGCAGATATGATTCCTAGAAGAAGACTCTTGGATGTATCTTGAACATTTCTATTGAATTTGCCAAATTATCCTCCAAAAATGTTGAACCATTTTAAACTTCCACTAACAACCATGCATGTGCCATCCCACTTTGATGTTAATATCATTGATTTCTCCCTAGAAGCTTCCCTCCCATCAGCCAGGATTGCTTGGTACTTGAGCCAATCTCATTGTTCAGCTGGGGAATTGATTTCTCAAGATAGAATTATGGAAGAGGAAAAATAGTTTTCCTTTACCTTTCTGAGTTCTTAGTGGAGGCCCTTGTAATGAAGACAGATCACCAAGATAAAAACAAAAGTTCATTAACTTGTGTACCTCATGTATACGTGGGAGATCCCAGGGAAAAATGAGTAACTCCCCAAAGTGGCTTAGAATGCAGATTTAAATACCTTCTTCCTAAGGAAAAGGAATGGGAGATGTAGGCCTCTTAGAGGAGAGTAAATTATTTTTAGGAAAGATGAATGGAAAAGGAGGGGGCATAGTTTGTAACAAAGTTTGGATGTGATGTCAACTTCTACTCTCCTGTCCTGTGACAGGAGTCAGACTACGCCGCCTGATGACACTTCTCCCATCAAGGTGTCCTATGACATTAGGGGGGTCCTATTTTAGGCAAATCAGGAGACTTCAGTGAAAGCCTCTACATGCATTTGCTGTTTTTCAAGCATCTCAACTCAAGATCATCAATATAGCAACATAGTATATGTTGGGTTGGCATGTTCTCTGACCTTCATTATAAACTCAACAAAAGCTTGCTTCATCTCTTATATGATTTGCCACAGTAGTATTATTCCCTAGAGACAGTATTCTGACAGATCTTCCTGGGAGTGGTCATAACATACCCTGTGCTTGTAGAAAGGTGTGGGTCGCATCACTAAATAAACCAGGGTCAGTTTTCTCATTTTGTGGAAAGGGAGATGAAATTATGATAGTTTATCTCCCTTTCTACAGGTTTCTTGCAGGTTTGTGTCTCCATTGCCCCTCCCCATCACCAGCAGCTCCAGTGCCACCATGGCATGGCTTGGGGTTGCTGGGTGCCAGCTTCCCTGTGTGTTTGTGTCTCCAATCTGGCGCCCAGCAGCCCCAGCATTTCCTGGCCAGTATGGGCATTGCCATCTTTGTTGGGTTAATTTGCATACTCACTCCTGATTGGCTGTTAGCACAGCAGAGTGATGGTCAATTTGCATGTTTCTCTTTTATTAAAAATCATATAGATTTTGTAATAGCTGTGTTAGAAGTTATAACATTCATGCCTAACATCAGAATCTAAGATTTAAAAATGAGAAACTTCATTTTTTTTACTCATTTAAAAAGTTATACAAGTATTAGAATATTTCCATAAAACAAAGTCCTACCCTATTAAAACTAGATTCTGATTCTGTAAAAACTTACTACATTTTAGTGACTTTAACACAAACAACTTACCTCCTAATGTGTATGTTATTGCTATTATGTGTTGTAGTTATATTTTATTTCATATTTAACTTTATAATATATTTTTACTATTTATTTATTTAAGGAATATTTGTGTATATTTTCCACTTCCTTTGTTCATCATTCCTTTCTGCATTTTAGACTTTTCATATGGAATCACTTTACTTCTATCTAAAGGGATTACTCTGTGGAGATGTGTTGATGCAAACTCTGGCCATTTTTATTTCTAAAAAATAGTTCAGTTAACCTCATTTTTGAAAGATATAACTGCTGAATATACAACTCTATGTTGCCAATTGTTTTCTTTAAGCAGTTGAAAAATATTCTACTGTTTTCTGACTCAGCTATTGTTATCAAGAAATCATTTGTCATTCTAGTTTTCTTCATAGATTATTTTTTACTTTCTGGCCATTTTTAAAACTCTCTTTGTCATCAGATTTACCATGATGTGTTTAGATGTTGGCTTGTTTTTATTTATTCTACTTGAAATTTTGGGCTTTATGGCTTTAAGAGTTTTTAAAATCAGTTCTCAGAATCCAACTTTTATTTCTTCAAATAATGTCTTTTTCCAATTTTCTTTTCCACTCTCCTTCTGAAATACAATTAGACATATATTATACCTTCTCACTCTATTTTGTCTTTTTATTGTTCTTCCACAATTTGCATTTCTTTATATCTGTGTACTTAAATTTATTTTAATCACATTGTTATTTATGAAAATTATTTTTTTGTAATTTTTCCTATTATTATAGTGCTCCGGTGTATTTTTTAGTTTTTAGTTTTTAGTTTTTTTAAACACATGCAATCTAAGTATTTTGTGTAGTATATCTGATCATTCTAGCAGTTGAAACCTTTTTTGTTGCTGATTCTGATTCATGGTTCCTTGTTTCCTTATGTGTACATTTGAGTATTTTATTAAGAGTTCATATTTTGGAGAACTTATTTGTGGGCATTACCTGTTGGTATGAGGCTTGCCTGGTTAGAAGGCAGGTTCCATCAAAGAAGATTTTCATTTGCTTCTGCCAGGAGGCTGAGAGTTCTCTCAATACATACCACATTAATAACTAAGTTATCAGCTTAATGATTTTCTGAGCTCTGGTGGAATACATAGGCGGGATATAAATCCAGGTAGGAGCCAGAAGAGTTCTCCTCCCAGAACCAAGTTGTCAGAAGTTAACTTTCCTTGTGCTCTCTCTGAAAGACAGCCAGTTGATTTTAGTTGAATCTTATACCAGAAGCCTACCTCTATGGGGCTTCAAGATTTTTGTGTAAATCTTTTACTAAATTCCTGTGCTTAAGGCACAGTCTTTGTTATCCCCTGTGAAAAACATAACTCCAGGTTGCTTGAGTTCATCAAATACCGGGCAGAATCAGAAACAGGACCTTCTGAGTCCTGTTTACTTCTCCACATTCCTGCCTTCTCTAATGCATATGAAAATCTTTATCTTCCTGCTGAGTAAATGCACTTGAAAATAATTTTTAAAATTATAATCTAGTATTTTGTTTTTTGTTTTTTTTAAGTGGGAAACTTTGTCAAAATATTTAAATTACTATAGTGCTAGAAACAAAAATCAATAACCAATTTTAAAATATATTAAAATTTTAAACTGTTACGAGAAGCAATATGAACATTGTGATTTATTACCTATCTGTGTATCTCTAATATTTAAGATAGTGTTTAGATCTTTGGACTCTTTTCTAAAAAATTACACACACACACACACACACACACACACACAGCCGGGGACAGGTATTCTTTTTTGGATATTTACTAGGAATCAGTCACTCCAGTAAATTTCACATAAATTTTCTCATGTTATCCTTAACATTGCCCTATGCATTACTAAAGAAACTCACATTCTGCAGACTCATTTACTTAGAAATAAGAATTATGGGGAAAGGATATTGAGGTTGACTATCCAAATTTTCTATCAACATTGTTTTTAGAGGTCTAGCTAAAATAGAAACAATTTTAATAAATACCAGAACAATTTTAAAATATGTTAAATTCCTAATGAATAAAGCAATAATAGAGTAAATACAAGATTTTAACTTAAAAAAAATGTAAGATAAATGTATCTTGATGCAAGCCAAGTATAAGGATCTTTTATGAGAAAGCTTTTGGCAACGTTGAGATGAGATGCTACTAGAAAACTATTAGAACACTACTTATTTTTTCTCCGTGGCTTATGATATATATATATATAAATTTATTTATTTATTTGCTAAACTTTATATCCAGCTGCTGCGTCTTAGTGGCAGCAAACATTAACATGCTGGAAAAAAATTGCTTATGAACCAATCGTGACTTCTGCATATGCTATCATTCTCTCATATGCTAATCTTATATGAACTAATTCATATTATAAAATGTGCTATTTTATAACTGACCATATTAATGTTCTCATATTCCTAACAAGGTAAATGAGACTTAAATAAGTTAAATAACTTGTCCAAAGTAATACAGCTAATAAGGGCTGAATACAGGGTTTGAAATACACTCCTAATTACTATGTATTTCTAGTACAACAGACCCCAAGAAAGGAAGATTCACCTGAAACAGGAATAAATTATGATAATGCTGTGGCTGCTTGGGTCCTGTTATTGACTGTCTTTTAAGAGTTATACAATTTTCAAATAACTTATAGAATTGGATTGAAAATAACCTGAAATTGATCACCTTTTCTAAAATTTTGATTTCCAATTGCTTTAACTTTGGGTTAAGAGCACAAGAAACTCACCAGGTCAGAGTTTTGCAGGTACTCTAGAGTTAAATGATGTAAAATAGTAAGCCTAATTTCTGTGGCTTACTTTGGTGTTGGTCCACATCAGAGGGATCAGTGAAAGGGCATGTGCATTCACTTAGTTATCATTTCATTCATCTAATCTTTATTGGGTACTTCCTAGTTGCTGGGATACATCAGTGAACAAAACAAAATTGTGCTTTTAGGGTTTACATTTTGGAAGAAAAAGAGAAACACATAAATAAATGTATGATATCAAGTGGTGACAAGTGTTCTTAGGATAAATAGAAAAATGTTCAGAATGCTGCTGGTAGGCATAATAGTAAGACATTCTGCCAACATGCGAATGAAGTGAAAGAGGGATGTGTTTGAATACCTGGGGAAAGACCTTTCAGGACCAGGAAGTGGAACTGAACACCGGTGGTGTACTAGCGAAGGTCAGGTGCACTGGAATGAGCCAGGGATCTGGGAGTGAGCAGGAAGTGGAATGATGTAGACCTCAGATCATCATAGGCCATGATGAGAATTTCTGGTTTTATTGTGAATGGGATAGAAATTCATTGATGGCTTTGAACAGGGAAGAATATGAAATGATCCACAATTTAAAAGCCTCACTGCTATTCTGTGGTCCAGTGATTTTCAACCTTTTTCATCTCATAGCACACGTAAGCTAATTACTAAAATTCTGTGGCGCACTAAAAAAAATATTGTTTTTTGCTGACATGACAAAAAAAATACAAGTAGAATTTTAATTCATTCACACCAAATGGCTATTGTTGTGTTGGTTGTTTGCTGTTGTTGGTTTTATTTGACAATCTAAGGGAAAAGAGGTCAATGCCCTTGACTAAGTTGTCAGGTATTACATGTTTTAAATAAATTTTGTGGTACATGTGTTAAAAATCACTGGTGTGGTGAATGGATTTTGTACGTGTCTATGTGCATGTGTGGGGATATAAGGGTGAAAATAATTAATATAGTTCAAATAGTCTAAATATGAAGTAAGGTAACAGTGATGAAAATTGTATAAAGCAATCAGATTCAAGATAAACATTAAAGGTAGAAACAATACAATTTGTTGATGTAGATTCTTCATATGAATTTGAAACCATGAAAAATTTCCATAAACAGTTGAGGGAAATTATTAGTGTGCTTAATTAACCATTTCAAAAGACAATAGAAGATGGAATAATGAACTTACATATTTTCATATTCCATCCTGAAATATTCAGATTTCTGCTTTCAACACAAACATCTTCAAGGTTGGTGCAAAAGGATTGGCTTCCAACATTTTTCTTTGTGGAACCCTTTTAAAAATGAAACCTTCCACCACACCACAATATATGAAGTACATATCTGTATTTTACTCATGTAAATGTTTTACATAAATCCAAGCTTGTAACATTTACAATAAATTCAATCAGTTAAATGATAAAACTATTTTAAAGAATATTAAAATGTTAGTTCCTATGTGGAATTTAAACATTTGCAGGATGGTATGAAAATCAGGTGGATGGAGGAATTTATTTTGAGAAGCTCGGAAGCTTCAAGAACTAGCACATGGGAAAAGTCAATAACAAACCACTTTAGCACAGAAAGGAGAAAGCTCTGTTAAGATGACTGCAAGGTCATACAATCGCCATTACCCTTCCTGAACTGTTGCAAACTTCTAATTCAATCACACATGCAGCAAATTATTAACATTTGACACAAGTAGAATTAATAAGCTCTTTTCCACTTTGTATGTTCCTACTTTAATAGAATTAATATGATAATGTAAGAGCACTCACTGTTCTTAAAAAACAACAACAACAACAACAACAATCAATAGGATTCTTCATTTTCACCTTTTATTTTTAATTTCACTGAGTTACTCTTGAAGCTTACCATGTTTTAGAGCACCAAGTCCTGAATGACCTGTTATCATTCACAGTGTACTATTTTTGAAATGCTGAAAGATAGAAAGTCATGGGCAAGTGATATTGGTAATGAACTCTCCAGTTATCCCTCAATTACAAATTCATTAATGCAGCCAAACAAGTGACAAGCATATCAGTTTGCTCGAGGCTGGCAAACAGATTTTAAATATATACATTGCTTCAGAGAAATTATTCTACTACTCCTATTGTTAGGATCATTCTGGAGACAGTTGTATTACCCTGGTAGAAAATCCAACACAAAAAAAAATGTTGACTTTCAAGACCAAGAAACAAGGGAACAAGAGAGTAATATTTTTCATTTCTAATTTTTATTTTTGATTGGCTTCCTTATTGATGCTTGAATGTTATCCCTAACCAGAGCCTTTAAAACATTGTTTGCTTTTGTTGTTTACAGATAATTTTTCATAGACTTTTCAACTATATCAAGTAAAGTAGACCTGAACCAGTGTAAGACGAGATTTACCTGTCAAGAATCCTAATAAACGTTTCACTTTTAAAAAAAAGTATATATATATTATTGATTTTTTTTTTACAGAAAGGAAGGGAGAGGGATGGAGAGTTAGAAACATCGATGAGAGAGAAACATTGATCAGCTGCCTCCTGCACACTCCCTATTGGGGATGTGCCTGCAACCAAGGTACATGCCTCGACTGGACTCAAACCTGAGACCCTTAAGTCCACAGGCCCTGGCTGATGCTCTGTCCACTGAGCAAAACCTATTAGGGTGAAACATTTCACTTCTGATAGATAAGATATTTTCCTGGGAATCTGTGGAAATAGACTACTCACTTTTCATGATCCATTGTTTGGACAGTCACCCTCTCGTATGGATCACCGTCCCTTTTCTTGTAAACCTTTCTACTGAGCTCTTCTCACTACCTCACAACTGCCAAGCAGTCTTCCTTTTTTTTCTTTCAGAAACATCTCATCTTTTAATTTATGGGCCTATTCTTTACATGCTTAAAAGGAAATGATTAGCTGTCCTTCTGTTTGACTGTTCCAATTGATCTGACTGACACTGTTTCTTTAAATTCAGTTTGAGGTCATGATTTGAGAAGAAATGGTAATTGTGACATCTTCTTACTTGGTAATAAACACAGGGTGTCCCATAAAAATACACGTATACTCACTTTGAATAATAATTCATTCCAATGGGTTAAATCTGTTAAATGTGTATACATTTGGGGGGACACTCTGCATACATTGTGATTAATTGTAGTACTTTATGATCTTGGAGCAGTAATAGTTAGTGATTAAAAATAATTTCCAACTACTTATGGCCAGAAATTGGTTTCTCAAGCATTGAGCTTCATAAAAAATAATAAATGTAAATGTTGCCATGGATTACTTTTTAAAAAAAATATTTTAATCTCACCCTTTATTGCTGTGAACAAAATAGGCATGTGCTTAATGACCAGAAAATGAGTCAATGGCTTGATGTGAAACTGAGCAGCTTAATTTTGTTGGTTAAAAGTGATCATGCACAAAATAAACCAATGATTGAAATGTATCTTAGAAGGAAAAAAAGGACATGATTTTATTTCTCTGAAATTACAGCATTATAAATCTTGTATCCATTTTGCAGCAAAATAGTCCCTAGAAACTGTTGAATATGTCCTTTGACCGTACACCCAGGTTATTTCAATGAGCTATTCAGATAAATCCCTTTTTCAAACCTTTTCTTTCCAAATCAGAGTTAAATGTGCTTCATATGGAGATATGATTAGTAGCTCCTATGTTCACTTTAGGTCCTAAACTATTGCTCCTAATTTGGAGCTGAGAGGCTAATTTCTGATTTAAAAAAAAAAAAAGGCTCTTACTTGCAAAGTAGTTTATAGCTTTCTTGATGTCAATGCAATTAAGCTTTGACTCTGTATAAAATGGAAAGGGAAATGTTTTCTTAGACATACTTTAATAAACTTGGTAATTAATAGCAATAAATTGCTTATTTTAACTATGACCTTTCTAAAGACATGTTTATTATGCTCAAATTACACTGTCTTTTTAATTACACTTGAGATTATAGTTGAGATTTCTTTAAACTAACAATTAAATATATTACTCTGACTTTTATCATAGGGATGTTATCTCTTATTTAACATGCTAGCCTCTTTAAATATTTTCTAATAACCCATATTCCTCAAATTTCCTCCCTTCTCTAAATTATTCTCTTCCCTTTTCTCTCTCTTTCTCTCCCTCTCTCTCTCTCTCCCCCTCTTTCTTTCTCTAAAGAATAATTTTGAGGTGCATATCCCGAAAAACGTCTTCTAAAGAACCACAGGCCCACCCAGTTAGGGCTCAGTGGTCAAGTAAATTTGCAAAAGGCCATATGCTCTGTTCCAACCATGGATAATCATGATGTACTTAAAGATATGAAAGGTTCTGGAAAATACTGTCCTTTAAAAACAATTTTGTTTATGTACCTTCCCCAAAATAATTTGACCTATTGGCATATGCATGTGTACACCTCCTCTCTCAGCTTCATATTCAGTCACTAAGTTCTGTAAGCTCCCAGAATTCTTTCCTCAAACAGTCTCTCACAGTTCTTCCTGCTACTATCCCAGGTTAGTTCTCAATGTCAATAGGAGTGAGGGGAGATAGACAAAACTCATACCAAAAGGAGTGTGTGTAGTTTCAAAAATCAAATGCTATGTTATACTTTTTGATTATCATCAAAATATCTTATTTCAGGATTTGAAAAAAGAATTAAAGGACATAATATTGACTTTATGTATCAAAATGGGTTTTAAGATGTCAAGAAATGCTGATTTGGACCTTTATGGGGCCTCAAGCATTGCATCACATTTATTTGAAACCATTTCTCTACTCTCCCATAAACCATAGCCACTCTCAGTAAGGCAATTAGCTGACAAGAAATAAATAAAACTTGCCTTCATCTTGAGAAGCTATAAAAATGCCCTGGAAACTAAGGTACTCTACAGAAGAACCAGGTGCCTGTCCTCAGTCAGGCAAGACAGTCACTCTCTATGGCCTTATTAGTCTTCTTATCTACAGAATTGACAGCAGAGGAGTAGACAAATCTCACCTCATAGGAATTGAACACCTCTTCTCTACACAAAAATATTTGAATGTACATATTATATTCCCTAATGCTAGCTACTGAACAAATTCTATCTTTTCAGCTAGATATTTAAGACTTTCATACTTTATCAGAAATCTGTCTTTACAAATTTTTTCCCACTAGTCCTGGCATAAACACTCCAGTCTTGTCAGATTTGTCAGGTCACTATCACCTGAATAAACCCATGTTTATTCTGATCACAGAGCCTTTGTTTATGACGGTTTCATCTCCGGAAACTTCCTACCTCTTATTTTCTATTAAATACCCATCCATGTCTACTTATTTCTTAGGATTGAATTCATATTCAACCTTTCTGCAATCATTCTAAACAATAGTAATTTTTTGGGTACCAATTTCCTGTACCCAAAACTGGTATGCCATTATTTGATACTCATAATGTAATGCTTTGTGTACTTAAGTAAATCTTATTTCCCCCAATTGAGTTGTTTGTGCCTCTAAGGTCAGGAATTCTGTACTTCAATGATTTTCTCATGGTGACTAATAAGATACAGTACCTATGATCAATAATTAAGTTTTATGAACATTTGTATATTAGTCATGGAAGATGTATAAATGCATGGAGAATCTATTTATATCAAACTCAAAGCTGGAATCACATGAATCAAAATGACATATCTTGAGAAGCTGGAAGAGATGTTATTCTACTGGTACTAAATTTTCTTAGTCTCTAACATTTGCAAAATAGAAACTAATTCATCTTTTCTTCTCAAATTTTCAAATTTGAAGAGGCACTCTGTATTTCTTGATTCAAAAAATATGTTTAAATAAATAAATGCATGAAAAGGAAAAATATTAAACAGTCATTAATTTAGTCAAGAGTGGTTATAATTGTACATTTATAATTCTTTCATATTTTTCTTAAAGTATCTTTGTTTTTAAATGCATTTCCACTTAGAAATTAAACATCTGTAGACACTTTAACTTTACTTTGGACCCAATTTATATCTAAAGACATTCTATTACTGGCAATACTTACTAGTTCTCTCAAGGTTTGCATTCCAGTCCGTTTTACATGACATCTTAAAATTACCTTGCTTATTCAGTTTTATATTTGTTTAGCATCTGTCTCATCTCACCATAATGTAAACTCCATGGCCACAAGAATTTTGGTCCTCACAATCCCCACCATGTCTTGGTCGCTACTGTATTGTCATGTTTTAGTCACCACTATATTATCAGGATCTATGTAGTAGCTCAGTGTCTATCTTTTGAATAAATAAACAAGATACTTGCATAAACTAGTGCAAGTTACTTTTTCTCTCTTGGCCTCAAACCATTGCATCTGAAAATAGAAAAGGTTATTCTAGTATGTTTAAAATGTGTATTCCTTCAAACCATAAAGTTCCTTGGCACTATCTTGGAGTGTGAAAGAAAAGTCTAAAACCAACAGTGTTTTAGGTTGTTTATCTCACTCTCAGTGGGAAAATTGTTTTTTATTTGTTTGTTTGTTTTTTCCTAATGAGAGGAAGAAGATGGCTCTAAAAAAGATTATATTTTAAAATGTATAATATTTTTACAATTAAAATGCACTTCCAAATCATATTATTTTTATAATTATTTCTAGAGTCCAACTCCCATTTTTAAAGCTTATGTTTCAAGGCTATGTTTTATTGGGCAAACACTGAAAGAAATCATTATTCTCTCCACTACTGTGCAAACATTAACCTAGCACTTATAGCACATGTTTCTTATGAAAAGGCAAAATGTCCTTGTGTTTCTAGGCCAGTCTGGCCATTTATATGGCATTGAAGTTTCCAATTTTAATTTCCCTTTTATGCTCATGACTGCTACATCTTTGCCTGCTCAACCAATTCAGAGAAAATAATGAACACGCGCCCAGTTATGTGTGTCAAATAGAAATAGTATATCTAAAGCAACTATTCAGTATTTGTTGAGAAACTAAGAAAAATAATCAGATATAATATTAACTTTTACCAGTAATAACACTGATCACTTTAGAGTGCCTGTTGAATCAATTACATTATTGTTCTGACATTGGTGCCTTAACTTCAGTTATTGCTCTTGATGTTATTATATGTTTAGCTTTTGTAGTAGTTGCTTTCCTAATGCTTTTGACAATGACATAAAATAAACTAAGGTACTGAACTTGAATATCCTTGAAACCAGACTTGTCTTGAACACTGATGAAAGCTCCTCCACCATACTTCTGTTTTTTACTAAAAGCATGTTGGCTAAGTAGCATTTAAATAAGAAATATCTTTAATGTAGCAGTTATTTTTATTGAGACAAGTCTAAGATTTCATCAGTCATGTTTAGAAAAACATTTTTTGTAAATGAGCCATACTGTAACTAAAAATATTTAGGAAATATAGAAAAATATGAGTTAGAATTCAAACTACATATTTCTAAGTAGAGTAAGAACAAAAGCTACTATTATTGAGCAGATGTTAATGTCAGACTTTCACTAATATATTTCTTGATCATATCATTTGATTCTCAGAATAATTATTAGATAATATTGAGGCTCAGATAGGTTAGTTAGAGGTCAAAAGTCACACAGCAATTAAATGGCCCAACTGTTTTACAAACTCAGATATATTTGCCTACTTAGCCTATGTTTTTGTTTATATTTCAAGGCCTTTAAACTGACATTACAACCTCTTAAGTGATTACCATGATATTACCAGTCCAAGAGAGAGAAATAGGATCATGAATTGGGTGCCCTGAAGAACAATTTACCATGAAGAGACCATGGGCTTTCTCTTGCTAGATTATTTGTCTATTTACACTTTTCCCGAATTATTGGGGTGGAGTGGATTTTGCAAAATACACCAACAACTTACTCTCTTATCATTCTTCTTTTTCCATTTGTGAAATTAAAAGTATTACACTGTAATCAGAAGAAACACTAAACTGAATCAACTATTTTGTTCTGTTGCTAATCAAAAATAAGGAGAACAGAAAAAAAATAAAGGATAAAACTAAGAAAATAAGTAGTTAAACGTTATTGGATTCATCTAACATAAAATACAGTACTAATACAGAGAGAAAACCCCACCAAAGAAGAGCATTATAATTCAAAGTTGTAATTTTCAAACACCAGTGGAATGTCATTTTCTAAGAAATATGAACAATAAACTACTTGTTCTTTTTTATAATGTGTCAGAAAAAAATTGCTGACCAATAAATTCCAAAGCAATTTCAGTTATCTGTCTCATGAGCACTAATATCCATTCTCCACTGATAATTTCAAAGCAAGGATTCTCACAGTGAGGCTCCTGAAACTTTCCCTAAAGGATAACTATGACGGGAGAGTTCCACAAAAGAGGAACTCAATGAGATCTTTGTGGAAAAGACTTGTTTCTAAAGAGTACAAAACGTAGAATCAACAGCCACCCATGAGTTGTTAGAGACTACTTTAATGTTGTAGATATATCTTTTTATTATTATTATATTACTAGAGGCCCAGTACATGGATTGGTGCATCATCGGTGGGGTCCCTCAGCCTGGCCTGTGGGATTGGGCCAAAACGGGCTCTCCACCATCCCCCGAAGGATCCCAGATTGCGAGCAGGCAGTTCTCTGGTGACACACCCTGGAATCAGGCTCCCTCCTCTCTGGTTCAGGTGCATCCCCCTGAGAAGCACAGCTGCCAAGTCACCAAAGCTCAGCAGCTCCTGTGCTGAGCATCTGCCCCCTGGTGGTCATTGTTCATCATATCTACCAGTCAGATGGTCAAACAGTCAGAGGATTGCTTAGATTTTTATATATATAGATAACCACTGAGATCAGACTAAATTTTAGGGTCTAACTTGGTTTGGCACCAACATTATTTGTTAGCAGTCAATCTAAATAACTTACAACAAGATTTTATATATTTTTTTGGAAATAAATGCTCTATTTAGTTACCTAAATAATCCATTGTCTCACAATACACTCTCTTTCTCTCTCACAAACACACGTCACTTTTTTTCTTTTCTAATTTTTTTTCTCTCTGAGATGCAAGAAATTCTAGTTTCAAATGGCATGGCTTAACTAATAGAAAAGTGGCTTATCTTTTCAAATTAACTAACACTTATCTAATGTAACTTTGCCAGTGATGGCCTTTCAACCTGATCATTTTTTAACTAAGTTTAGTTAATTGCACAATTATTTTTGTTTAATAAAAATTCCTCTAACATTTTCCCCATGATCTGAGTACCCGAAATCACAATATGATGGAATACATCATATAACCTCTTGAAATGTTTCAAAATTTTCGATATATAATAATTAATGTGTAAGCTAATAAGAATATTTTAAATATATATATGAAAATGTGAAAGTGTAACTTAATAGAACCTTATAACTTCAGAATTTTTAGCAATTTAGTTTTAATTAAGAGAGAAAAGAAACCAATTTTGTGAAGACCAAGTTTGTTTTATTATAACTCATTCATTCAGCAAATACTGAGTGCCTTCTCTTTCAGAATCAGAAACTGTTAGGCCATGAGAGTGTGAAGTCAGAGTTCTGCCCTGAAAGAATTTAAAGTTTAATAAAAGGAAAAAAGAAAAAAAAAAAAACTACCACAAATTTTAAAAGCACAATAAAAATATTGTTAAAAGAATAATGAATACAGGGAAGTGCTTAACCCTTACTGAGAGGCTACACCACACCTGCCCAAGATTGGGGAAAAAAATTTAAGAGAGACCTTTTAGCAAAAGTGTTAAGTTGAACATGAAAGGAAAGGCAGATGTTGCCACATTGAAGTATCATTTTGGACACTGGGGATGAGGCAATTCAAAAGCATTACATCCTGAGAAAGCCAAGAACATTCAAATTATTGAATGTATGGAATACGTTTGGAATGGAGGTATATTTATATTCTCTGGGTTTAGAATGGAAAAACATGAGTGGGAGTCAGAGACAAGACTTTTGGATGTGGGGGAGTCAGATTATAAAGTGCCCTCTATGTTTCACTAAAGATTTTATATGTTTATCACGAAGGCCATATGGATTTTAATCACTAGGACAGAACTTCATTAGACTAAGTAAAGAGGACTAATTGGAGGTAGAAGAAAATGCAGGAGGCAGCAAAATCAATGCCAGTTGATTCCAGTAATACCTTTAGGAATTAAGGCCTCAGTTACATTCTGTCAATAGGGGCAGCGAGAAGAAATTAGATTCCAGAGCTATTTGGATGGGAAGCACAATAGAACATGGTCACAGATTTGATGTTGGGGATGAGAGTGAGAGAATAATCACAGATGACTGCTTCATTTTTAGTTAGGGTGACAGAAGACTGGCGGTTCTATTCATGGAGAGAAGTAGTTCGGATAAAGAAGCGGGCATTGGGGGAATTATGCTGAAATCGGTGCAGTTAAAGTTAAAATGCCTCAGGAAAATCCAGCTGTGCTATCTTGTAGACAATGAGCATCTAGGCCTGGATCACACAAAGAAAGAGTCTAGGTTGGGAATTCTTTCAGTTCACTAGGGCTGCCAGAACAGAGTACCACAGAGCGAGGGGCTGAAACTACAGAATTTTATTTTCTCCCAGTCCTACAGGCTGAAGCTCAAGATCGAGGTGATGGAAGGGTTGGCTTCTGGAAAGCCTTGACTTCCTGGGATACAGACAGCCTTCATTCTTGCTGGGTCTTCGCACTGCCTTTTGTCAGTGCACATGCTCTCCTGGTTTCTCTTCCTCTTATATGGACACCAGTCCTACTGGATTAGGGCCTTACTCCTATGACCTCACTTAATCTTACTTATCTCCTTACAGGCTCATCTCCAACAGCAGTCACCTTGGGTATTGGGGCTCATCATATGCATTTGGGGGCAGACACCATCCAGTCCATAACAGAAACATAGATTTGGTGTTAGGACAGACTTGACTTTTATCTGTTTACAAATGGGAAGTCTAAGCTTGAAATTGCTAACTGACTGGTGCTGTCATACAGAGAGCACTGGAGATAAAGTATGCCTAGTACTCTCTCTACATTCCTATGAGACAGCAGGCAGGACAATTATCCCTGCATGGCAAGTACAACCTGAATAACAACAGCAACATGCATAATTCAACAGGAATGGAGGCCTCGCAGAACACCAGGGAGTCTGTGGAGGTCTCGTAGTACCCCACTAAGTTTATATGGAGTTTCCAAAGGAATGGGGTTTAACAGAGCTAGCTGACTTCAGGGGTCATGCTATTTCATGATGGACAGTGAGCAAGAATGTCCCAGAAATTTTCTCAGAACATCAAACACACGATGTCCCAGGGAACCTGTGATATCCTCACAGAATAAATCATGCTATTTGTGACTCTGAAGGATAAAGGGTGAGGCAGCCACCCCAGCTGTGATTTGAAACTGATGTTCCAGGGAAATGAAGTATTTCAAAGCCAGCTTTGCCTAACACCTGTAGCCCTGCCTCTCTGGCTGTGTTCAAACATATAAATTGTTCACTGCACAATATGGTGATTACCCAGCTTTCACCAGAGGGCTGTGCAAGAACAAAAGGCTGAGAGGTAAAGAGGATTTTTATTAGTAGGTTACTATTCTTATGAAACATTAATATAGCAAAAAAAGTATTAAACTTAATTTTGTTAATGAAACTTTATGAAAAAGTATATTTTTATTGATTTCAGAGATGCAGAGAGAGGGAGAGAGACAAACATCAATGATGAGAGACAATCATTGATCAGCTACCAGGGATGAGCCTGCAACCTGATCTGCCTTTGACGAGAATCAAATCTGGGACCCTACAGTCCACAGGCTGATGCTCTATCCATTCAGCCAAACAGCCTAGGGCATGGAACAGACTCTTATACCACCTTTATAGTAATTATACATGTATTCAGAAAAAGAAAAAAAAAGCTGAGTTAGAAAACTCAGTTCATAACCATATTTTCAAAGATTAAGTAAGGGAAAATGTAGACATCTATTAAACTAATTTAAAATTCCACGAGCATGGATATGTCAACCAGAAATTATTATCTATGGCTCATATGCTGATGTTAGTGACTCTCCACTTCTCTTTTGCCACAGCCTGGACTTATGGGAACTATGGGCCCAATTAAGATGGGTAACTCCAGGTATATCTGTTGTGCATGTGCCCAGTTCAGAAAGATTCTTAGGCTCCCAAAGGCAATCTAGATATTACTTTCAATTCAGGGTGTTCTCCCTCTACTTTCCCAGTCCCATCCAGCACTACCACTTGCTTAAGTAAACATAGGAGGCCAGACCATTTGAAATCTTGGTGGTCTCACTTTTCTAAAGTGTGGAAGGATGGAGAAAAGGTGATTCCGTTGTATTACTTGCATTATCACAGTGATTTTTACATATTTTATTCTTTCTGTAAGTGAGGTAAAGGAGAAACAAATATTACTGCTTATTAATATTCCACACAATATGATATATTAGGTTAACAAGCTCTTCTTTAAATGTTCAAAAAATGTTAAAAGAAAGAAGGCCAGCCACTGTTGCTCAGTGTTAGAGTGTATCTAACGAAAGGTTGCCGGTTTGATTCAGGTCAAGGGCACATACCTGGGCCATAGTTGTGCCCTGGTTGGGGCACATCGGGGAGGAAACCAATTGATGTAGCTCTCTCGCATCAATGCTTCTCTCTCTGTTTCATCTCTCTCCTTCCCCCCATCCCCTGCTCTCTCTCTAAAAAAATAAAAAACACATCAATGAGAAAAATATCATCCAGTGAGGATTAATAACGAAGGAATGAAGGGAGGGAGGGAGGGAGGGAAGGAGGGAGGAAGGAAGAAGAAAGAAGAAAAGAACTGTTATTGGCAATTCTTGGTGGGGTTTTGACAAAGAGTCTCTAAGTAGCAGGACAAAATGAAATGACAAACTTTGAAAAGAAAGAAGGCAATCCAGTGAGCATGAGACTTCTAAAGGTTAAGAAACAGGAAGCCAGAGCAAGAGCTCAAAGGAAAACATGGTAAGAAAGCAGCACCCAAAGATTCCTAGGATGTGTATTAGTCTCATCAGCTGTACTTGTGTCAGGCTATCAGGAGGTGGTACAGCATGATGATGAAGAGCAAGGGCTTTGGAGTCAGAAAACTTACATTTGAATCTCTGGTCCACTAATTGGGTGACTTTGCACCAGTTACCCAATCTCTATAAACCATAATATCCTTATCTGGAAAATGGAAGGAATCACACCACCGGGAGCGGATGCGAGGATTCCCTAACTCATCTATGTCAAACACTTTCAAAACACCTGGCACAGAGGAGATGCTTGATACATTCATTAAGGATTAAAATTCCAGAACGCTTGTCTTGGAAGGTAGCTTACCAAACCTCACAAACGGCAACATTTCACAGACCAGGAAAGTAAAGAGCTGAAGCATTACATTCCTTGCCAAAGGTGACACAACTAGAAAATTACAGTCTAAATCGGGTTTTAATGGTATTTAGAACACTGTTAATAAGCTAGGGCTGCAATAGAGAATAACATGGACTGTGTGCCTTAAACAGCAGGAATGTATTTCTCGCAGTGCTGGCTGCTGGAAAGTCCAAGATCCGGGAGCTGCCAATTCCATGTCTTCCTAAGGGCCCTGTCCCTGGCGTGTAGACAGACGCTGGATGCCTTTTCCTGTGTCCTCACATGGCCCAAGAGAGCAGAGAGCTCCCGTCTCTTCTTTTTATTAGGGCATTAATCCCTTCTCAGGGCCCCGCAATCAAGACCTCACCTAAATTTAATCACATCCCAAAGGTCCCCTTTCCAAATATCATCATATTGAGCTCAGGGCTTAAAATGTACATTTCGGGGGGACACAGACATTCAGCCCATGACAGACATATGGTACAGTGAGAAGAGCCTGGAGCAGTGGGTAAGAACTCTGGGTTCTAGTCATAAGACCTTAAGCAAGTCCCTAATCTTTCAGTTTCATCACCTAATAAATGTGGGAGAGATCACCTCATGGTATTCAGCTCCACGCTCATGTAATATTATTCTCTAAGAACATGTGAGTGGACTGGAAGTTTTGTTGATTTACGTGTTGTGCCCAAGTTGACCATGCCTTCAGCAAGATGAGTGGGAAGGGCTCTGATTCATTATTAGAGATTCAGGAATCTATCCAGGGAAATTTACCTGCTCTACATAGTTTTTGTTTTTCTTTTTCTTTTTGTTTTCCTTAATAGGTCCTAACTGATCCTAGAAGATCATCAATGCTGTACACTAGTAATCCTTATTACAAGTGTTTATACAAACTTGGTACCATCTATGGCCAATTTTCCTTCAGAAAAAAATACCATCAAAGTTTACAATTAAATATGTGACTGGTCATATCTGTTAAATATGGTATTTAAATATGATGAGACATCATTAATTATAATAGTAAATACATAACTATATATTCACATACATGTAGTGTTGATAACCTAATACTAAAGAGACAAGTTCAATTTCTTAGCAGTGATGGTCCATAAATGAAGCCAAAATGGACACAGCTCTATAAGAGCAGTGGATGGCAGCAAGGGGGTAAAGGAAGGCAAAGAATAAAATCTCAGCCAGCTCTCTTATGAATTCTGGTGCAAGATCCTCCAGTCCTCATTCCACATTTCCTTTCATGTGGTGCAGCTGGTACATTCCCTGAAGCTGTATTTCTTCGTGCATGACTTTTCGATTTCTATCTGTCCCAACTAGTTTTCTTGAAACTGACTGAGCTTGGTAGGCCTCCAAGAAGAGTTTTGATTAGTTTTAAAATACTGCCTTTGCTATTCACATTTCCTAATTAAAACCAAAATCACTTCCATATTTTCTTGGCCACTCTTAGATATCAAACAACTCCCACCAGTTTTGTCCAATTGAAAACTTCATTTTTTTTTCTCCTATTTGGATACCTCCTCCCTATTCTCCAGCTCCAGCCAAGCTTCAGCTTGGGAGAATTGCACTGGGTAGAGGATATGGGCTGCTGCTTTACTCCTCTTCTCTTTCCTAATTCTAAGTTCTTCTTTTTTAATTTATCTTTATTGTTGGAAGTATTACAGATATTCTAGTCCTAACTTCTTTTAAATTTGGAGTAAGGAGAAAAGAGAGAACGATGACCCTCACACTTAATGTGGCAAGCAATCTCTATCCATGATCTATGATTTTCCATCAAGGAGCACTGTGGGTTCTCTGTCAAAGCTGGTTGTATCATGTGGGTAACTTTTTTGGGGGCAGGTTTGTAGGACCTCCCTCACAGGAGGTCTGACTTTGACTCAACCCCTCCCTACACAAGAAGTTTATGTGAGCATCTCCTTCCATGTGTTTATTGGAACCTTGAGAAACTTGCACATCCTTGCGTTGACAAACAGTTGGGGTGCAGGAACGCAGGCTGCTCCTTTGTTATCCCTTCTCTCCATCCGGTTCTGGCATCTTCTTCCTGTTCACATAAAGCCTGGGGAAAATCAACAAACGCTGGTTCGGAGCAGAAATCCAATCTGGGAATGGGGCACCAGTTCCCCATTCTGGCACACACTCAAACAAATGGCTCTCTTTGAGCTTCCCTCTTCACTGACCTTTACCTGGAGAAGTGAGCAAGTGTGGAACCACTCTCTTCCTCACTAGGCTGATGACTCAGGGTTCTCAAACACCCCTTTCCTTCCACCCCACCTGTAAATATATACTAAGGTTTAGTAAGAGAAATAATGCTTGGTGTACCATGTCCAGTTGCACCATCTCCCAACAAGCCTTAAAGGGTTGTCTGAGCAACAGTTGTTTCTTAAAATAGAGGATACCTGTTGTTTCTTGACTGTAATCTTGAGTCTTGGTAGCCAGCTCCAGAGAAACAAAGGAAGTTCCTCTCAACATGCTGATATAGACGCTTCCTCGTCTAGAGCAATTGTCCTCTCCTATTCGTCCACTTCAGTCCTCCAGCTGCTGCTTTTACAGCAAAGATCTTAGTTTTCTAGAACAGTTGTAAAGGTACTGCCTCCCTTACTGCCCTCAGTCATCAGGCCCTTTGTCTAGTGCTGTGTTATGTAAGCCCTAAAAAAATCTAGTCATTGCCCTACTGTACTCATTAGCACAACAGTTTTTCTCAGGGAGAATCTCTATTAGATACTCAAACACTTAGCTGGACAAAACAACAGATGGTACATAGGCCTATTCACATGTTTAAATGAGTCAAAAAGTATGTTAGGAGTAATAAAATAACAATAAATTTTAGCAGCATAACAGAATATATCATTCCAAAATGAGCTGGATCAAATCATTTTAAATACCCTTTGGGGATTTTTATGATCCATGAAAGAAAGCCATTTTATAGCTGTTGGTGTTTTTTTAATCTGAAATAGTATACTCAGATTGATCACTCATCTAACTCGCCAGACTTGCACCCAGATGACTTGTTTATTCTCAGTAACTAGGTTTGCCCCCAAATACCCTCAGGAACAACATTGGGGATGTTTTAAAAATATGCTCCATATTCTAAAGACAATGCAAATGAATGAAAACAAAAACAAAGAAAAGGAAAAAAAAAGAAAGAAGATGAAACTTGGCATACTTATTAATTTTTACCAGAGCAACCAATAGCCCCAATGTTTCAGTGGATTACAACAACAAAGATTTATTTCTCACTGAGGCAGCACATGGCTTGCAGACTTGCCTGGCTCCACCAGACCCCACACAGCAACGCTCAGCCCTGCTCCACATTGTCTTCTCATTCCAGGACAGAGGGAACAGCTCCCAGCCAGAGCATGCTGTTCTCAGAGCAGAAAGCAGAAGTACCAGAGGCCAAACCAATCCCTGATAGCACATTCAAAGCATCTGCACAGACAGATGCTTTATGCGTTTAATCCAGGGGTGTACATTTTATCCAGTCACACACCATTGGCCAGAGCAAATCACCTGAACAACTCCAGCAAGGCATGGAGAGGTAGACTCTACTGATAGGAAGGCACTGGAAGTCACCTAACAAAGAATGGGGATGTGTAGTCCTTTTCAGAGAAGAAAGCATGGAGTTGGGAATAATAATTAAACCTAAAACAGTCTGAGCACAGGGGAAACATCCTAAGTATGAACACAAGACACTATTTTCAAGGTTTCTTGGAGATATAAATTGTAATATTGGAGATATAAATTATAATATAGAGATAAAGTTAAGTCAGTTACATACATTTATGGGCTCCTCTCGTATTTGTGTTGTAAAAGTGCATATAATCTCTATAGTATGAATTTTATTACTTTCTGAATGTATTCCCTTTTAATGGTTTTATATTTAAAGTTGTTATAAAATGGCTTATTGTCAAATATATATTGCAAAATAACTATTGATTGTAAATTAGATTTCTGCAGGCTTGGCCCATGTAATGCTTTTTAGATGCAAAATTTAACAGGAATATAGTGCTACATAGCTGAAAGACCAAATCAATATTCTGAGAATAAACTAGTCATAGGAAACATTATGCTTGCGAAGACTATAAAATGTATAACGTTTAGGGAAACATTAAATCAATCACAACTACTGAGAAACAAGAGTTGTAAGGGCTAAAGAAATATACGTTTTTCACTCCTTTCCACACTATTGAAATCTTAAAATTAATAATTCCGTATCAAGTATTGGATTTCAGCCTTTATGTGTCCCAGGGTTATAAGCAAACCTGGAGTCACATTCTAAAATCTACCTGTGTTTGAAAACTGGCCTACTGAGCCCCTCGCATTGCCTCACAGAACATAGCAACAAACACAGGAAGTGGGATGGGGAGGTCCTGGTGTGACCTAAAAATCACTCATCTTATTGTGTGGCTCAGTTTTCTTCTGCTCCCAGATGCTGTTATCCCTCTTCACTCACAGGAAGTACACATGTGGGTAAAAATTTAGGGCAGCCCTTCAGATGTGGGATATCGTGCTGCTGAGAATTAAAATTAGGAACTATACGGGAGGGAGCTGTGTGGCGAGAAGGGCTGGGATGCTGTGATTACTGTGTTCTGCCCTGCTGGTAGACTGATGAAATGGGAACTATCTGTTCTTTTCCTGTAGCTCCAGCAAGCCACTCACCATGAGACCAGAAGCAGCTTTGCGAATGAGAAATGGAGAAAAACTGTAATTTCTGAGAAAAAAAAATCTCCATTTCATGCTAGCAGAGATTTGTAACTATCTTGGATCTCTCTTGGGTCCACCATGATCCCCTTAACTTAGGCGAAATATTTCATGATATCCTAAAACAAATGTGCTTAGTCACCTGTGTTACAATTCCTTCTCTTCTTGTTTGCTGCCTCTTGTACCTAACACTCAAAACCGTTAATGGACTGTATTTTTTGCATTACTTACAGCCTACATGGCATGTGCAAACTAGTATCAAATTGAATCATCCTCAGATCTTGCAGACAGTGGGATAAACAGGTCTCTGGCCTTTTGAGATTTACCTCACAGTTTGTGAACAATCACAATGCCTGCATCTTAAAAGCACAATTTTTCAACATCCAATCTTTTTTAAAATGTACTTTTATTGATTTCAGAGAGGAAAGGAAAAGGAGAGAGAGATAGAAACATCAATGATGTTAAGAGAGAATCAATGATCGGCTGCTCTTGCATGTTCCCTAATGGGATCAGGCATGCAATCGGGGCATGTGGTCTGACCATGGAATTGAACTGTGACCTCCTGATCTATAGGTCAATGCTCACCCACTGAGCCTCACAGGTAAAGCTCAACATCAACTCTTATCTGATACTTTTCAGTCCACTGACCTTAACTTTTTTTTTTTTTAACTTGGCATAAGCAATACTGCCTCTCCAGGTGACAACATATTTTGAAAAGGATTTTTTTAATGCTCCAGGGGAGTGGCCAGCTGTTTTTTACACTCTTATAAACAGAGGCAATGGGTAAAACCACACCCTGAGGGGTCTACTGCTTCCTATTGTGAAAGTGACTGACATGGAACAGTTTGACCCTCCATCCAAAACTGTAATGTCAGCTTTCTCTGCAGTTGTTTAAATTTAAAGGGCGTGTTAATTTCTCTTGCCAGTAAAAGTGATGGTGCCTCTCATATCATCTTCAAAACTCTATAACACATGTGTCAAACACAAGGCCCGCGGGCCAAATCCGTCCCGCCAGGCCTTGCAATGTGGCCCGCACCGTGCTGTCATCACTGCACTCCTTTGCGTTTCCATCACAATGACAGTTTATGACTGTTCAGTAAACCATTTGGCCTGCGATTTAGGCTGGATTTTAGATTTTGGCCCCTTCTCTGATTGAGTTTGACACCCCTACTCTATAATATCAATTCTTCCATGTGTGAAAACCGACTCTTCATAAACTCGGGGGGAAAAGCCGAGGTGCTCAAACCAGATCTCACAAGGAGAGCATGCCATCTCACAGGGATGCAGAGTTTGAAGAGACATATTCTACTAGCAAAATAATCACAAGGGCATACACTGAGTTTCCTTCACTTTTATGTTTTTTTAGAACATAATCACATATTCGCTCTACAAATATCTCTGCTTTGTTTTACTTTGAGCAAGGAATCAAACTGATTTTTTCCTCCTTGAATGAGCTGCTCATGAGAGAAGCAAATGCATTTCAAATACAATAAGAATTAAGAGTATCCTATCTAATAAAAGAATAATATGCAAAATGACTGTCACTCCAACAGAAAGATGGCTGCCCCCATGTGGTCAAAGATGGGTGCCTCCATATGGACAGAAGATGGCCACCACAATATGGCCAGCAGGGAAGGGAAGTTGGGAGGGATCAGTCCAGCAGGGGAGGTCAGTTGTGGGCAATCAGGCCAGCAGGGAAGGGCAGTGAGGGGTGACCAGGCCTGCAGGGGAGGGTAGTTAGGGGCAATCAGGCTGTCATGGGAGCAGTTAGGGATCAATCAGGCTGGCAGGAGAATGGTTAGGGGGTGATCAGGCTGGCAGGCAGAAGCAGTTAGGGGAAATCAGGGAGGCAGAGCGGCAAGCAGTTGGGAGCCAGCAGTCCTGGAGAAGGTGCAGGCTGGGCTAAGGGACACACACCGCTGTGCACAAATTTCATGCACTGGGCCTCTAGTTATCAATAAGAATTATATAGTTCTGGCAGTTCTATGATCCCAAGCTAAATAAATAACTTTTCTTTAATTATTTTAGTAAAAAGTTGACTTCTATGCAGAATAACATTTTCTTTTAAGCACAGATATAACAATTGGGTGGTGATAGAGTTGTATTTATTTATTAGAACAAGTTGAAAATATCTTTAAATACAAGGAACTCAGTATTCAAAGTGAATAAAAATTCTGCCAAAGATTGATATAGAAATACTCTATCAATCAGCTACCTGTCTCACTGACACACAAGTAAACTATAAAATTGTAAATCACCAGAGTGCTCAAAATACGTGAACCTGAGAGGCAGACAGTTCTACATACAATGTTTGAAGTTTTACTTGTGCAAGCTTGCATGTTCAGCTTTCCAATTCACACTCAAGCTACACTCGTTTTCTTTGAGCCTCCAAAAAATGACATGATTCACTTATCATATTTCTGACAGTTCAAAATCTCACTAATGGGGTGGGCAGGCGAGCTTTTGTATTGTCTACTATTATTCTTAAATTCCCAGATGACATGATATTGTACATAAGATACCCTAAAGACTCCACCAAAAAAGCTATTAGATTTAATAAGTGAATTTGATATTGTAGCAGGACACAAAATTAATACCCAGAAACCCATGTCATTTTTATATACCAATAATGAATTCTCAGAAAGAGAACCTAAAATATAAAATTAAAAAATTACTGTTGCAACAAAAGAAAAATTAAGATACTTAAGATACTTAGGAATAAACTTAACCAAGGAGGTAAAAGTACCGGATGATGAAAAAAGAGGTAGAGAAATACATAAACAAATGGAAAAATACACCATGTTTATGGATTGGTAAAATTAACATCATTAAAATGTCCATGCTACCCAATGCAATCTATAGATTCAATGCAATTCCTATTCAATTACCAATGGCATATTTCACAGATGTATTAAAAATACTCCAAAAGTTTATATGGAACCAAAAAAGACCCCGAATAGCTCCAGCAATTTGAGAAAGAAGACAAAGTTAGAGGTATCACAATGCCAGATATCAAGTTATATTACAAAGCCATTATAGTCAAAATAGCCTGGTACTAGTACAACAACAGGCATATAGGTCAATGAAATAGAACAGATCAGATACCCCAGAAATCAACCCAAGCCATTATGTTCAATTAATATTTCTCAAAGTAGTCGAGAGCATATATGGAGTCTAGATAGTCTCTTCGAAGAATTGTGTTGGGAAAATTGGACTGATACATGCAAAAACAGACCACCGTCTTACACCAGACACAAAAATAAACTCAAATTTATAAAAAACTTAAATGTAAGATGTGAAATCATAAAAATCCTAGAAGAAACTATATGCAGCAAAATCTCAGACATTTTTCATAGCAATATGTTTAAAGATGCATCTCCAAGGGCAAAGGAAACTAAGAAGAAAATAAACAAACGGGACTGCATCAAAATAAAAGATTTCTGTACAGCAAAAGAAATCATCAGCAAAATGAAAAGGGAGCCCACTGTAAAAGAGAACATATTGGACAATGCTAAATTTGATAAAAGGTTATATCCAAGATATATAAGAAATTCATACAACTTAACAAAAGGAGGACAAACAATCCAATTTAAAAATGGGCAAAGGACCTAAAAAGAAACTTCTCCAAAGGTTATATACAGAAGGCCAAGATACAAATGAAAAACTCAAAGTCACTGATCATCAGAGAGATGCAAATTAAAATGACAATGAGGTATCACCTTATACCTGTCAGAATGGCTACCATTAACAAATCAACAAATGACATGTGCTGGCGAGGATGTGGAGAAAAATGTACCCTAGTACACTACTGGTGGGAATGCAGACTGGTGCAGCCTTTATAGAAAACAGTTTGGTATTTCCTCAAAAAATTAAATATGGAACTTCCATTTGAACCAGTGATCCCACTTCTAGGAATTTATCCTAAGAAACATAAAACACCAATCAGAAATAGTATATGCACCTCTATGTTCAAAGCAGTGCAATATACAATAGCTAAGATCTGGAAAAAACCCAAGTGCCCATCAGTAAATAAGTGGATAAAAAACTGTATCTCATTTACACCATAGAATACTATGCAGCACTAAAAAAGAAGGATCTCTTACCCTTTGAGAAAGCATGAAGGGACCTAGAGAGTATTATGCTAAGTGAAATAAGCCAGTCATAGAAAAGCAAGTATCACGTGATCTCACTCATATGTGGAATCTAATGAACAAAATAAACTGTTGTAAACATAGACCTAGAGACAGAGAAGCATGGAACACATTATCAAATCTCATAGAAAAGGCAGGAGTGGGTGGATAGATGAGTGGGAAGAGATCAACCAAAGAACTTGTATGCATATATGCATAACCCATGGACATGCGTGGTGATAATAGTGTGGCAAGGGCCTGGGACGGGGATTGGATGTGGGCTAGAAGGGGTCAATGCGGGTAAAAGGAGACATGAGTAACACTTTCAACAATAAAGATTTAAAATTAAAATCCACAAAAACATATCTTTAGCCTCTGAATATTTTCTTTAATGCTTTCCAGAAGTAAATAAGAAATTTTATTCCACTCAAAGTAGATATTTTCTTTGGAAAAGTACAAAAGATATTAAAAGATAAATTGGACTCATAACAATGACAAGGAAGCAAGACTTACCTAAAACAAATAAATAAGAAGATGTAGCCCTGACTGAGTGGCTCAGTTGGTTGAGAATAGTCCAGTACATCTGGGTTCGATTCCTGGTCAGGGCTCATACCTAGGCTGCAGGGCACGAATTGGAAGCAACTGATTGAAAATTATCTCACAATGATGTTCCTCTTTCTCACTCTCTCTC
The DNA here is from genome assembly GCF_014108245.1 of Pipistrellus kuhlii. Lineage (NCBI taxonomy): Eukaryota > Metazoa > Chordata > Mammalia > Chiroptera > Vespertilionidae > Pipistrellus > Pipistrellus kuhlii. The sequence continues at coordinate 23,487,664 of NW_023425529.1, forward strand.
TCTAAAAGTTAATAAGGGCATATCCTTGGGTGAGGATTTAAAAAAATGAAGAGTCATTCAATTAATTTTTTCAACATAAATGTGTAGTAACAGAAAATGCAGAACAAATAGAAGTAATGTATTTATTAGAGTCTCTGTAACTTATGGACAGAGGTGCAAAATTAGGAATGCAGAATAAAATTCATCTATATGTTTTTGCTGCTATGCATTAATCCTTTTTTATTTTCAGTATTCCATTCTCACAATAATTTTCTTCTAGTTTCTTGAATGATAATTATTTTTCAGGAGAGGAGAAGACTAGAGACCAGTTAAGATTAAAAAAAAAAAAGTCAGGCAGAGAAGTTAGTATTTAAAGGAATCGGGATTTTTTTTTTAATCTATTTCTGTGTTTTAAAGCATGATATAAACTAAAATTTAAGCATATTAAAATTAGTTTCAAGGTAATAAAAAAGTCACATGGCAGACAAAGAATTCAAATATTTGTCACTGCTGCATTATATAGCAAAGTATTCTTAACTTTTTTTGTGTTCTGTGCCTTCTGAGTCTGTGGTGTGAGCAGAATACCAGGTAGTGACGGAAGCTGCCGGGGGATGCTGCAAGATACAAATGAATTCATGTTTTTTCACTGAATAGTTATACATTGTGCGTGCTAAGCCTAGTCAGATTCATTGGCTCAGTCTATGTTCTAGAATAGTTCTATACAGGAGGAGTTATTGCTTTATTTTACATTTAAAAATAAAACCTCAGTCTTTTTAAATAATTGGCCTAAGTTACATTTTTAAAATTTAAATTCTTTATTGTTGAAAGTCTCCTTATTCCCCTCATTGCTATCTCCCCAGCCACTCCCACTGCCCCAGCACATACCCTAACCCCCCTACTATCTGTGTCCATTGGTTATGCTTATATGCATACATACAAGTCCTTTAGTTGATCTCTTACTCCCCCCTCCCAGCTTCCCCTGCCTTCCCTCTGAGGTTTGACAGTCAGTTCGATGTTATTTTTTCCCCCTGATGTTACTTTTAAGTGGTAGGTCTGGGACTTGAGTACAGAAATTCCAGAAAACAAAATCCATGCTCTTGCCTTTATAGGATCTTCTTCCAAGTAATCAATATGGCAGTTTGGAGACATTATCTTTTTTATTTTTTAAATTATATTTTATTTAGTGCCATTTTATTTTATTGTTTACATTTTCATTGAATTTATCAGGGTGACATTGGTTAATAAGATTATGTAGGTCTCAGGTGTACAATTCTATAATACATCATCTGTATGTTGCATTGTGTGTTCACCACCACAAGTCAAAATAAATGAACAAACAAAATAGGAACAGACTCATAGATTCAGAGAACAGACTGACAGCTGTCAGAGTTTGGGGCTTAGGTGAAAAAGGCAAAGGGTTTAAGCAAAGGAAAAAAAGAACCTTATACACAGACAATAGTATTGTGATTCCTAGAGGGAAAGATGGGGTGGGGGGACATACAAGAGGATAAAGGGGTATTAATGATAATGAAAAAAGACATTATCTTTTGAAGGAAAACAGAAAAAGGTGGGGATTGATTGGTAAGTTGCAGTATAATACAGTCACATATAAATATTATTTCTAAAATTATTTATTCATATTTGAATACGTAAAAAAAAAAAATATGTTCTTAATTAAGAAGCCTGAAAGAAGAAAAAGTGCATTGTGAATTGAAATGAGAAAATGCAGGTCTCATTAATTCCTGACTTTGGGAATCTCATTAGCTATCAGTTGGACCTTGATGACTGTCAACAAATAAACAACATTTCTCCCACTCTGGGTTCTTAAACTGCCCCAAGCCAGTAAATACAGATTCCTCTGAAATACACTTGTTTTTGCTTCTGGAGGTGGTTAAAAAATCAGCTTTAGATACAAGAATTCTTTTTCTCTCTTTCCTTCAGGCTGCTAAAGGATGCACAGAATGAAGCTTATTTTAAAAGCTGGTATCAGAAGCTGTTGGCGGCTCTCCAATTCTGTGCAGGAAAAGCCTTGAGTGATGAGTTTTCCAAGGAGATGAAACTCATCGAAATTCTGGGAGGCATTGGGGGAAAAGTCAAGTCTGCCAGTGAACTTCAAAGACAGGTTTGTTGAGAGATCAATCTTCATGTAGTGAAGTATTTTTTTAATCTTTAGTTCAATTATGTTATAATTTCATTGTTTGAAAATTATACTTAGACATAAGACACAAATTAATTGTTTTTTGTTTGATTGATTTATTGATTGTTATTTTTTATAGAGAGAGAGAGGAAGAGAGAGAGAGATTCTTGTTTGTGCACTTACTGGAGGTCAAATCTTGGTGTATCAGGATGATGCTCTAACCAACTGAGCTATCTGGCCAAGACCTATAAATCAATTGCTTTAATCAAGGTATCTTTGTGTGTGTGTGTGTGTGTGTGTGTGTGTGTGGTTTTTTTCTTCTTTCATTTTACTATCCTAAAATTAATGGTAATGTCTGTCACCAGCAAATGGCTTTTTAATTTTTTTTTATTGATTGATTTTAGAGAGAGAGGAAAGGAGAAAGAGGGAAACATTGATTTGTTGTTCCACTTATTTATACACTCATTGATTAATTCTTGTATGTGTTCTGACCAGAGATCAAACCCACAACCTTGGAGTATCAGGACGATGCTCTAACCAACTGACATATTAAGTCAGGTCCAGGATGTGGCTTTTTTTTATCTCTATGGCCATGAAACATAGAAAGAGTACCCAATACGAAGAGGCCAACTTAAAGGCATTTTGTCTTCTCTTCTGACTGGCTTATTTCATTTAGCATAATCTCCAGGAGGTCATATATTACATGATCTCACTTATATGTGGAATCTAATGAACACAATAAACATAAATAAAATAGAACCAGAGACATGGAAACATGGAACAGACTGTCGAATCACAGAGGGAAGGGGAGATGGGGTAGGAAGAGATTAAACAAAGAATTTATAGGCATACCAGAGGCCTGGTGCATGAAATTCTTGCATAGGTAGGGTCCCAAGGCCTGGCCAGTGATCAGGGCTGATCAGGTTCTCCACCTCCAGGCTTTCCCACCTCCTTCTTCTCTCGCTCCCTCAGCGCCCCACAACCGTCACTGGTCACCCACCATGTTCTGTGCTGCCCACTGGTGATCAGCACACATCATAGCGAGCAATCAAACTTCTGGTCTCTTGATCGAATTCCCGAGGGGACAATTTGCATATTATCCTTTTATTTTATAGGATATGCATTGCCCATGAACACAGACAATAGGGTGGTGAAGGCCTGGGGTGGAGTGGAAACTGGGTGGTGGGGGTCAAGGGAGAAAAAGGGAAGACATCTGTAATACTATCAACAATAAAATTTTAAATAAATAAATAAATAAAGGCAATTTAACTAAAACAAGACCAAATGAAGCAACTTCCTTAAAATGGCAACACAACTTGGACTTGTGGGAAATTACATGAGGCAACATTTTAGGGTACCTTTGTCTAAGGTATTAAATCCAAATCTAGATCTTTCTAAAATTGCACCAATCAAGGTCACATTTTTAAAGACTTTTACCAAAATGAATACAATTATTTAAATGAGAAATCAATGGTGGTGTGGAATATAACACTTTACAGTAAGATCCATGATAGTCAAAATATTGTGCCTCTTTTAAAACTGATTATAATAATGGACTTGGCTGTTCTTTTTTTTAATCTAATGGAGAAACACTTGCTCATTTAATTATCTGCATCACCAGTCCCCTTCAGTGACATAGACCATAAAGTAGGTTCCCCTAAGTTCAGCATTCTAGATGCAGAGTGATAGTAATTGTAATGAGAACATCATTCAATAAAATTTAAGTAATAAAATTCATTGTAATAAGAACATCACTCAATAAAAATTAAGTACTTACTATAGACTAAGAGTTAAGGATAGAAAGATGACTTAAACACAAATCTCCTCCTCAAGGAAGATCATAGTTTCTCTCTACCCCTGGTTTAAACTCAATAAGAGTTTTCAACAAAATGATATGTAAATAATAATTGGTACAATGTCCCAGAATTTTTCCCCAGCCCAAGGTTTTTTGTGTTTGTTTGTTTGTTTGTTTGTTTTGCTGGAATTCACTAATTTGGTAGAATAACAGAAATTATGCAACTTTACCTACTTAGGAAATAATAGAAAATAACATGCATATGCATAGAATTTATTCTTATTAATAAATGGGAGACCTATAAATTCTGCTTACACAGAAGAGCCTTAAGGCACATAATATGATGAGCAATAAAAAAAATGATTCATCCATATTACTGCAGACTCATTAATTATTTTCTAGAGATAGACAAAAAAGTAAAAAGAAGTAAAATAAATTGTTATTAAAATTTATAAAATGTGTATATAGGTTTGGACATTATCATATTTTTAAATCCCTTGCATATTTAAGATGCACACTATAGTTGAATAATTCTGGTGTCTTTTTTGACCATTTGCATCATGTTCTAGAGTTATATTGACATTATTCTCTCAAATAAATGTTTTTTTTCCTCTTGTTTGGCCAATTTTGTGATAACATCTTTTCACATGAAAATAGGAGGAAAAGAGAGAGAGAAAGAAAGAAAGAAAGAAAGAGAGAGAGGTGGGAGAGAGGTGGGAGAAGCATTTATAATTTTTTCACTTTAAGTTACTGTTTGTTAGTATTTTATTTATTTATTTATTTATTTATTTATTTATTTATCTATCTATCTATCTATCTATCTTCACCCAAGGAAATTTTTTCATTGATTTTAGAGAGTGTGAAAGGGAGAGAAAGAGGGAGAGAGAACTATCAATGTGAGAAAAACACACTGATTGATTGTCTCCTGTACACACCCTGACCAAGGTACGTGGCCTTGACTGCAATCAACCCAGGACCCTTCAGCTAGGACTGTATGTTAGTTTTTTAAAAGCACTCATTAAGCCTAACTATATGAAATGATGATACTTCAATTAAATGAAGACAGCAGAGATTTCCTTCCACAATATACTTCCTGCAAATCTACTCATAGGTAAGACAACAGATGGCAGACAGAAAGAGTCCTTTGGTGGAACTTTGCCTCATTTCTCCACCTTGCTCTTCCAGGTTCTGGGAGCAGTAGATTCTATTATTTGCCAGTGAGCCAGGAGAAAGAGCTAAGAAACTCTTGAAAGTTAATTAAAAATAATTAATATGATATCCTCATTTTTAGAATTGTGCTTAAAACATTTTCCAAAGTAGCCTGAAAGAAACTTTCTTAATTTTGAATTATTGTTATTATTACTAGAGGCCCAGTGCACAGGGTAGGGAGGGTATCCCTCAGCCCAGCCTGTACCTTCTCCAATCTGGGACCACTCAAGGGATGTCTGACTGCCCCAGGACTGCTGGCTCACAACTGCTCCTCTACCTGCCTTCCTGATTGCCCCTAACCTCTCTGCCTGCCAACCTGATCACCCCCTAACCACAGCCATGCCAGTCTGATTGATGTCTAACTGCTCCCCTGCCAGCCTGTTTGCCCCCAACTTCCCTCCTCTGCCAGCCTGGTCACCTCTAACTGCCCTCCCCTGAAGGCTTGATCTCTCCCAACTGCCCTCCTTTGCAGGCCTGGTCACCCCTAACTGCCCTCCCTTGCAAGCCTGGTGCCACATAGGGGTAGGATATTTGACCACAAGGGGGCAGTCATATTGGGTGTTGGAGTGATGGTCAATCTGCATATTACTCTTTTATTAGATATGATAGAGGCCTGGTGCACAGGTGGGGACCAGCTGGCTTGCCATGAAGGGTGTCCCGGATCAGGGTGGGGGTTCCCTTGGGGTGTGGGGTGGCCTAGACAAGGTGCCTGTGGTGGTTTGCAGGCCCGCCATGCCCCCCAGCAACCCAAGCAGAGGAATTTATTTACCTTCTACAATTGAAACTTTGTAGGCTGGAGCAGAGCCAAGCCTCCTGCTTGCTCCGTGGCCATGGCCTGCAGCCAATTCTGTTGGGACTTATGTACCTTCTATAATTGAAACTTTGTAGCCTTAAGCAGAGGCCTGATGTGTGGAAAGCTTTGCTTCCTCCATTGCCTGGGAATCACAAGCCTGCTCTCTCTAGCTCCTTGGCTGCCACCATTTTTGTTTGGATTTTTTTACCTTCTATAATTAAAACTTTATAGCCTTGAGTGGAGGCCTAGGCCAGCAAGAGCAGGCAGGAAGCTTGGCTTCTTCCATTGCCTGGGAAACACAAGCCTCCCTCCTGCTCTCTGTGGCTGTAGCCATCTTGGTTAGGTTTATTTGCATACTAGCTCTGATTGACTGGTGAGTGTGACTGGTGGGCAAGGCTTGTAGGTGTAGCAGAATGATGGTTAATTTGCATATTACTCTTTTATTAGGTAGGATTTTGTTTTAAATTATTATTGTTTCTTCCCTCTTTTGGTCAGGGGTTACACAATTCTAAAAGTGTGATTTGTGGTGTCAGATCTTCCACAAGTACTATGGAAGAGCATTGTGGAAGGAGGTGAATCAAGTACCAGAAATATACTCATTGCCATTTAGTAAATTAGACAGATTGCTGTCTCTGATAATTATCAATTGTTGGCAAATTATAATTTTTTGTCATTATTGCTGGTAATATATGTGAACTTATTCTAAGATGTACTCTTATTATTAAGTGTAAATCTTGAGAGATACAAACTAAGATTTTAGAAAATGATCAAAAATGAATTGTATGAATAATTGCTTAAAGCTGGCCCTGGAAATTAGTGGGCTACAGGTCAAGTACAATCCATTATGTTTTGTTTGAACAGAATAGTACTTCCTTTTGGTTTTGCTTTTAATTGAATGTAAAGCCCTTTAAAAAAGACATGTACTCATTAATTCCCCACTTCCTATTGCCTTTAGCCTGCTGCTTTCTCAAATGTGGCTACATCACCTACCTGACCCTAAGCCATCCAAGTGTGCAACCTCTGAATTAAAGAGTTTATTTAATCAATACAAGACAATTATAACTTGAAGGAAAAGTTAAGTTCTTTACAGTTTCTAAAATGCTTTTCCTTACACTTTTTTACAGGATGTGCTGAAGAAAGAGATTGGCAGACTAGAAGAATTCTTTCAGTCTATACATACCTGTCACCTTCCTCTGAACCCTGCTGTCTATATAAAAGGGATTGATCACAAGGTAAGTTGAGTATTTTTGTTCTGTCTTGTTTAGTTCACTGTATGTTTTTGAAATGACGAATATAATTTATAAAATCTTATTGCAGTTATTTTTCCTTGGTGAGGAAATAAATATATTTCTCTCGGAATTGATTTCTCAATTTATTCAAAATGGTTGATTAGGTGACTCCATGCAGTCTGAGTTTAATTTCATGCTTATTTAGATTACGTGCATACCCATGTCTAGTACACTAATATATCATTAGCTACAACATCTCCATTTTGATTCAATTTAAAATTCATTGGTGCTCATGAGTCAGCGTACCATATAATGTATTTTGTGATTTTACCATTGCCTGGAAAGTCCTTCCTGGTGTTGTCACACTCACAAACCCTTCTCTTCACAAACCTCTGCTAGCCACCGTTCTCCTCTGTTATCGAAAAGCTTTATTATTCTCCTTATGAAAAGCCCAAGAGTAGAAGATACTAATAGAGAGGAGGATTGATAAGTGAGATTGATAAGTGAAGTAGTCAAACTATCATGCATGCACAATAAATGTTACTTAAGTTATAAGAAGATAATATATATATATATATATATATATATATATATATATATATATATATATCCAATAAATAGGGGTTGAAATAGACCATTATTAGTATCAATATAAACAGGTTTGCTAAAAGCTTGATACTCTCACCTTTATAACTTTGCTATTACAAAGACACCATGCAAACTTTCCTAATATGCTACATAAACATATTTTTAAAAATAACAAAATTAGGCATCAATTCCCTAGGTTGAGATATTTATATCTAATTGGACTGAAATCTAAATCGTTGCCAATTTTTTTTAAAATTGTGTAATTTGTTAATCATTAGCAGTGAATCTGATTAATTCTGAGATATGTGGAACTCAGCATTTCAAAGACATCATATGTTAAATTCAAAAGAACAATATAGATCACTGAATTCAGATGTTGTTTTTTTTGTTTATGCTTTCTGGGTTTGTTGTTATTAAGAAGTAGACAATTTTTTAATTAAAATTACATATGGTTAAAACTGGTTTGGCTCAGTAGATAGAGTGTCGGCCTGCAGACTGAAAGGTCCCAGTTTGGATTCCGGTTAAGGGCATGTACCTTGGTTGCAGGCACATCCTCAGTAGGGGGTGTGCAGGAGGCAGCTGATCGATGATTCTCTCTCATCAATGTTTCTAACCCTCTAACCCTTTCTCTTCCTCTGTAAAAAATCAATAAAATATATTTAAAAAATAATAAAATAAATAAAATTACATATGAGTTTTGGCTTATGCATTTGGGAATGTGGAGTGCTAGCTCTAACAGGTACCTGCTGTGAGTATCCAGGTAATCTGGCCAGACCTGGGGTCACCAGCCCTGGAGTCACTGTACCTAGTACTGTGACTGGTACCACCCCCCCCTGAAGCAACTTGCAACCACCAATACTTTCCCTGAGACTGGGAAGGGCTCCAAGTAGAGTCACTCCTTTGTCTCATTTGCTATGACCAGCTGTGCATTCAGCAATGAACGGGACAAATGTGCCAGGTGATGCTGTCTCCTACAGAGTATTTTAGTCTGTTCTTTGGTCTTGCTGAACAATAAAGGGGTCTGAAGGGACATGCGTCACATCTGGAGGTGCAATAAATGTGGTAAAGTTAACAGTCGGAACCCACATCTGATTAGCTATCAGAGGATCCATACTGGAAAAGAGTCTCTATAAGTATGGTAAGACCTTCAAACAGACCTGTCAGCCAATGCTTCATCTGAGAATCCACTGATAGAACAAGCTGTATGAATATAGGGAGTGTCATCCTTACTCCCATCTCATTAAATATCAGAGACTCCATGCTTAAGAAAAGCCTCATAAGTGTGATGAGTGTGTAAAAGCCTTCACTTCGAGCTCCCTACTCATTGGCTATCAGGAACCCATACTGGAGAACAACCTTCTGAATGTGATGAGTGTGGGAAGCCTCTACTCAAAGTAAAAGCCTTTTCCAACATCAGGCACTTCTCCAGTGAGAAACTTTACAGTTGAAATGAGGGGGGAAAGCTTTCTGTTCCAATGGAAACCTTATCAACCATTATAGAATCGACACTTGGAAGAAGCTTATGAGTTTAATGAACAGAGTAAGGCCTTCAGTGAGAATAAATATCTTATTTGGCATCAGAGCCTCCACACTGGAGAACAAGCCCATAAATGTAGGCAGTGTAGAAAAGCCTTCAATCAGAACTCTCAACTTGTCGACAATGAGCAAATTCATAGCAGAGAGAAAAAAAATTGAATGCACTCTGGCAAGGCATCCAGTCTGAATGAATGTCTTATTTTATGCCACAGAATTCACACAAGCACAAAGCCTTACCTTCATCCTCCCTTTGCCCTTTGTCTTTCTTCCATGGACTTGGGATGCCCAAGAATTGAATCAGTGATATTTGAAATCCATTGATCTAGACTCAATTCTGGCCTAACAGAAACTTTCAGGATTCAATACCATGACAGAAAGTCATGTTTTCTGATTGACTTATTTTTGCTGCAAGAATTCATTACATACCAAACAGCAACCCCATCTCCATTACTATAAAACTCAAACTGATTCAGCAAGCAAGGGTTTCTGTTTGCATTAGGATTAGGTAAAATTTATGTTGATAGGTCCTTTCCTCTCACCTTCTACTGATTTCAGGTTTCTCAGAAATAATGATATTTAAAACAGATCCTTCAGCATGAATTTTTAATAATTTTTTAAATATATTTTTATTGATTTCAGAGAGAAGGGGAGAGGGAGAGATAGAAACATCAATGATAAGAGAGAATCATTGATTGGCTGCCTCCTGCACATCCCCCACTGGGGATCAAGCCTGCAACCTAGGCATGTGCCCTAATGGCAATTGAACTGTGACCTCCTGTTTTGTAGGTTGATCCCCAATTACTGAGCCACACTGTCTGGGACCTTCAGCATGTATTGATGTCATATTTTAACTGAGTTAATAAATTGAACATATCAAGTTATTTTTCTTTCTTTAGTATTGATTGCACTTTTCAAATTCAACAGGAACTCTCTAATAGCCTTTTAACATTTAAACAATTGTGAGAATATACAAGGAGAATAAGCAATAATGAAAGCATAATGGAAAGTAGTCAATATAGTAAATTGAATATAGAAATGCAAAATGCAATTAAAAGAAATGAAAAAAGGAAGTATATGTTGTATTCTTACTTGTAATTGTAAGAAAATATCTATCTATATATAAAAGCCTAAGTGACCCAACAATGGGTTGACTGGTCACTACGATGTGCTCTGATCACCAGGGGGCAGGTACTTAATGCAAGAGCTGCCCCCTGGTGGTCAACACGCTCCCATAGCCAACTTCCCATGGCCGCCAACCCTGGCCCCGATGTTCCCGATAGCCCCAATCGGGTCAGCTGGCCAACTTCCTGCAGCCCAATTGGCTCGATCACCAGGCCAGGCCGAGGGACACCACCTGTGCACAAATTCATGCACCAGGCCTCTAGTTCATTAATAAAAATAGAAAAAGGATGCATTATTATTTTTTTTTTACCTACATAATTAGTGACTGGCACAGTAAAAGATATTTTATATCCATTAGCTCATATATCTATTGTAAATATGCTGAGGTAGGCATTGTTATCAACATTTTATAATGGGATACAAACAATTTAGTAACTTATCCAAAGTTTTACAGCTAATAAATCGTAGAGTCCAAATTTGAAGGCTATAGCTCTATATTCATTTTCTTAATATGCAGAGCAGATATAATTAAAAGGAAATAATTTTAAATAACAATTTTATCTTTTAGATATTAGCCAACTAGAATAAACAAAATACCTACAAACTATACTACTTCATTTATTTAAATCCTAACATAGCACCACTGTTTTGTTAGAGAGAAAAAAAAATGTAGTTGAAGATTTATGACCTGCCAAAAAGCTGGCTTTTCATTTTCCAAGTAAAGGCTTTGGTTGGTAAGACTAAAGATGCTTGTGTGTGTGTGTGTGTGTGTGTGTGTGTGTGTGTGTGTGTGTTTTTAATAAATAAGTTTCTTTGTTCCAAAGTGTAAAAATTATTTATATGTGTTCTATTTGTTCAAATAAATTCTGCAAGATGCCATGTTTTCTGGGAATGTGTTCTTTTTGCTTTATTTTGGTCACAGTTTTTCTCTTCTCCTCTTGTAGGCATGTTCATATTTCACATCTAATGCGTTGCCATTGAAGATTACTTTCATCAATGCTAATCCAATGGGCAAAAATATCAGCATCATTTTTAAGGTACAGTAACTCCTAAAGCATCAAATTGATTACATTGGTAGAAATATTGATATATTGCTCACAAGAAAATTACTGGTGCTATTTTCTGCTGGCAACAACACAAAAGATTCCAGTTATTTTTGATTTTGTATTTTTTACAGAATTATACTGCATGCCAAACTATGATTGGCAACAAATCAAACATTACTGGCTTAAAGTCCATGAACCTTCATTGCAAAATTTATGAAAATATGTTCCAATAAGCAAAATTATACAATCACTTTTGAGTAACCAGAAACTGGAATGTGTGGTGAGCTCCGAGGTCAAGAGCTTTCTTTTGGCCTCAATACTAAATTAGAATCAAAATTACCTGTAACTCAAATAACATAAATTAATTTAACATAAAATTATTACCTGCAAGCATTTGCTTATTTTAGTAATTTGGGCTCTTTTATTTTCTTTTGAAATAAAACATAAATATGGGCCATATCAGTCTTTCTCATGAATCCCTTTGGGAAAACAGAGTCAATGGTTATAAACAGGTGGGAAAAAGAGACTAAAGAAGAAACTAAAGAATTTGCCAATCATCCACCTAATTTAATCAATTATTCAGCCAAATCAGACAAGTTGTCTTTGAGTGATATTTTTGGTGGATTCTGACTATTTTTGAAGATAGTAGGACATCCAGTTTTTTTCCTTTGAACTGTGTAACCTCAAGCAATAATGGTTCAATGACACTGCATATTTGCTGAAGGAAAAAAAAGAAACCTGGACTCTCATTTCGGCATAATTTTCTGCTTGTAATTTAGAAAGCATTTTCAAAATAAAAATTATTAATAGTTTGAAAGCATAGAACTATTGTTTTCCTTTGGACATATTCCACTTCTTTCACTAATGCTTGAAAACCTCCCCTTTATCATTTTTTATTTTTATCAAAGACCATTTACTCTGAAAACTTTTCAACTGCCCTCATAATAAGAGAAGCCAATGACTCAGAGACTGATGAATCATATGTGTATGCTTATCCTCATAGTCGAGAAGCTCTTGGCATTCTGTTTATCGGTGCATAAATTTATGACATACCAAATAATGTTCCACTTAACTCTGTCCTGGCTGACTTGGAAATTTGGGTAAACATTTATTCAGCCTTTCTTCACTAGACTTTGAGTTTAAAATATTGCACATGGATAATAAATTGAAAGATTATCAGAGAACAACATTGTAAGCAGCTTCTAATTTGATGGCTGAAGCTTCTGTGATCACTCAAAGGAAAGTTCTCATTTTCTTTGATCTTCCATCAGAAACACAAGGTACTGTGAGAGATAATAAAATAATTGAAATCACTCTAAAATAGCTAAAAATGTATTCAAGGAAAGAAATGACATATACTATATCTGAAAGCTTTTAAAGGCAGTCATAGAGAAACCCAGAGTCTATAATTTTGTTTTGAACAGGCTGGAGATGATCTTCGCCAGGATATGCTTGTTCTGCAGATTGTCCAAATGATGGACAATATTTGGCTGCAGGAGGGCCTGGATATGCAAATGATCATTTATAGATGTCTATCCACAGGAAAAGGCCAAGGTCAGTACATGCTAGATAATGGGAAGACTTACATCATTTCTGTCATGCATTTACTGGTAAAATGCCACCAAACTTTTCACAGCGCTCCCTTTAGACTATAAATTTTAAAATCCAAAGAACTATGCATATTCTTCTTTCTAAACAAGAATTATTTTCAAAAAATTATAAGCCAGAATAATTTACATAAAGCTTTAATGTCCTCTTAGATATGAATGAGAACCTTGACAACCCAAGGCTCTTTGGTGTGCCTTTGAGATTAGCTCATTAGTAACTGACTCCTGTCTCTTCTCTTTTCCCAATTTAATAGAAAAACCTATTCATTTTAAAAAAATTACAAATGTCACCTATGGATGCAAAACTTGAAAAGTTGCAAATGCTTAAAGGAGCTCTAAAAATTCTAAATACGTTGTAAAGCTGAACTTAATTTCTAAAAGACGTTCAAGCAAAATGTAAATAATATCAACAGTCAAAGGTGACCATACATGCAAACTTTTAACATACTTCAGCATTTCTCTTCTTTTATAAAACCTGAGCCATTATTGTGGAAATATACCTGCATTGATACATATTACCAATGAAAATAATGTTAGTGGTCCACTCAAATTATTACCAAAACATTAGAGGTAAAAACTGAATTTAATTACAATCATGCAGAATTTTATATATATATATATATATATATATATATATATATATATATATATATATTATGTATTTAAGATATCTTTTTGATAAGTGGTCGTTGCCATTTAGAATTTCATTAAAATAATTGGTATGAGTTAGAGCAGAGACCTCTGCATGAACAAAGGTATGAACAAAGAACTAGAAAAGGGGCCTAGAACCATGTAGTCATTATTTTTTCATTCAAGCAGAGATACAATTTAATCCTATCATCACAAAAGAAGACCTTTCACTGCCTGACTCTCCAGTTCCTGACATTCCACCACTAGGCTCAGTACCCCCAAACAATTGTGATTTGAGATTTTAGAAGCCAGGCATGGAAGTACCTTCTAGTTAGCTTAACTTGCAACTTGAATTTCAGTGAGACTCTATTGTCATACTACCCAATAGGGCTATTGTTTCCATGCCAACTGTCCCACCCCTGGATCCTTTCTAAAGCTTTAGTTCCCAAAAGAGTCTTTTTATCATTGTTACTCTGTTATCCTTTTATTCCTTGAGTCTTACTCTCCCTTTTCTCATGTGACCTAATTCTTTCATAGCCTAATATGTTGAAAATGTAAGAATAAAACTATATGAGCCAAGCTGAGCTTTATGATGTCACATGGATCCCCTTTTCTTCAGAAATTGAATGCATCACTGACTTCCATGGAATTATTCAGTTCGATCTACTCATTTCTCAGTATAATCACAGAATGTAACAGAAGCTACATCTTTTGAAGTTAATAAAATGATTCGGCAAAAAATAATTGTAGACTTGCCCAAAGTTGCAGATGTCATAAATCAAACAAGTCATCCCCCACTACCAGCAATCTTCTATAGTTGTAAAAATTCAAACAGCATTATGCTAGCAAATTATTTCTTCAAGAAAAATAGAAATCATTAAAGCAAATGTCATTTTTTAGGTTGTATTTTTAATCATGTTCCAAGGCTTAATAAATATCTACTGTTCTCAAGAAATGGCACAGAGTAAGGTAGAGAATACTAAAATGATTTGAACAGAATTGTAGCCCTTAAGGAGAATATATTTCAGACCAGAAGCTTACAAGATCTTATCAACATTGTTGTTTATAATTCTCATGACTAACCCTATATATAATAATAAAAGCCTAATATGCTAAGTGTGTGGTCAATCAGTCAGCCATTCAACCAATCAAAGTGATATGCTAGTGATATGCTAAGGCTGCTCAACCACTTGCTGCGACCTGCACTGACCTCCAGGGGGCAAACGCTCAGATCAGTAGGTGAGTTTTCTGCTGTGGTCAGGCCAATCGGGACTAAGCAAGATGGGCCAGATATACCCTGGAGCCCTCCCATGGTCCTGCTCTGGCTGGCCAACCTCCTGCATTCCTCCATGGCCCCAATTGTGCCTGGCCTGCATCCTCTCGTAATCTGGGACTCCTCAGAGGATGTCGGATAACTGGTTTTGGCCCGATCCTATAGGCCAGGCCAAGGGATCCAACTGGTGCACAAATGCATGCACCATGCCTCTGGTTTGTATATAATTTGTATATAATGTCCTAATAGCTTTGGAAGAGACTATCAAGGCAAATAAAATTTTTTTTAATAATTCATGTTAATTCTGGATCTATAAGTTTTATTGGCATAAAAATTACTTAGGGGAATAGGAGGAGCAAATATAACAAAGCCCCAACCAGGGTTTTAAGGCAGGTTCACCACTGGGGGTGAGGGCAGAGGTACTCAAGTTTTGGGGATTGAAAATGTTTCTTATGCACCTCTTTTTGAGAGCCACTGCCTTTATGGTACCACTTTGAAAAGTTTTGTTTTTAAGAATCCTGCTACTTAAAACATGACCCATGCACCAGCAGCATTGACATCACCTGGGGACTTGTTGGAAATGCAGGATCTCAGGCCCCACCCCTTTCTACTGAATCAGAACTTAGATTTTTGCAAGATCCCTGAGTGATATATATGTGCGTTAAAATTTAAGCAATGCTGCATTAAAGGACTGTAAGAATGGAACCATGTATAATATTCAATTTGCACAGGACTATGTTAGAAGTATTTAAAAGGTGTAGGATATGTACTAGCTTAAAATGTGTAAAATGTAATTTATGTTTTTATTTAATAGGCAGAATTTAGCCATCATGATTGTTGTAAATTGGGTACAAGGTTTTCTGAGTAGTTAGCAAAGCAAGGCTCATGATAAATGACTTGGGATTTAGCAAAGATTAACTTCCTGAAGACAAATGTGACCTAAAAAGTAACTGATATTGTGATAGCCCATATCCAAAGGATATAATGATCTAAGTCCTAATTTCAGGCATGATGAGATGTGAGGCTATAACAAAACACTTGGGAATCAGGTAGAGATAACTTCCCTTTAGGAAGTGGTACATGGAGGGTTTGGGAAAATTAGGAGGGAAATTTTCAGGATTAGAAAGAGAAATTGCCTCTAATTTTGTCACTACTAAATGTATTGCTTTATATTTGCTGTCTCACTTAAATACACATGAGAAAACCTACACATGAGCCAATTGCTAATGAAGGAGGAACTAGAGGTGTTATATTAAGAATGTGCCCAGTTTCCAGGATTTATCTCTGGGGTATTATTTCTCTTTCTTTTTATTATTTACTAGCGGCCCTTTGCACAAAGAGATTCATGCAATAGGCCTTCCTTCCTTTGGCTTCCAGCACCGGCTTTCCTCTGACACCTGGGACCCAGGCCTTCATTCCGGTCAGAGTCTGCCATTTTCCTCTTCGCTGCAGACTCTAGAGTCTGTAGTCTTGTCTTCACTGCGATACTCCACTCCTGTAAATCCCTTCGCGGGTCCCCCCACCCCCCACCTCCGCCTTTCCTCTCATAGCAGGCTTCCTACCCCACTTGGCCACTCTGTGCCTAGAGCAGCTGGATAGCCACCAATATTGGCCTTCTAATTTGCATACTCACTCTGATTGGCTGTGGGCATAGTGGAGGTACAGTCAATGTACATGTTTGTCTGTTATTAGGTAAGATTTGTTTATTTGGCATACAGGTTTCATAGGTTATATTTGCAGCATTCAATTCCCACTCCCTATGTTTAAGTTTCTTTCTGATCCAGCAATGTAGGTGCCTAATGGTCACAGCTGGGCTATTGGATATTAAGAGAGATTAAGGCTGCAAGCAGCAGCCACCAGCCAAATCCAGCCTAGAGAAGTGTTTCGTTTACCAGCACTGTGATCTCCTTGTTTGTCGTTGTTTAATCGAATTTTTTAAGGTAGACCATGAAACAGTCAATTTTAAAAACTCCACCATCTCTCTTTTCATACTAGTATACATACATTTGTATACCTGGTCCCTTTGGGAATTTGGGTTTGCAACTCTTGCAATTGCCAAGATGGTATAAGTCATTCTGTACTTTAGTTTCTTTCCATGACTTTATTTACAGAACTGCACATTGTAGGTTGTTTTGAGAACATTAGTTCCAGAAAAGTCTTAAATATTGGGTTTAAACTCCTGTTCTGAACAGAATAAAAATCAGTGAGTTTGAAAATATGTGCATTTCAATAACCTTATGAAAACAATGAAAAAGAAGCTTTGATGTACATGGCCAATGGAGCAAAGGTCCTGTTGAAGTAAAATTAGGATATGCTCCCTTTAAAAAAAAGTTATTATCGCCCAGCCAGCATGAGTCAGTGGTTGTGAGCATCAACCTGTGAACCAGTAGGTCACGGATGCGGCCTGATCCCCAGCAGGACCAGGCAGGAAGCCGCCTATCAATGATTCTCTCTCATCATGGATGTTTCTATTTCTCTTTTCTTCTCCCTTCCTCTCTGAAATCAATAAAAATATTTTTTAAAATGGTTATCATAGTTTCTCTTTCATGTTGACTGAGAAGGAAGGGCAGGTGACTCTTGACCTGTTTACTGCAGAGTTATTGTGTTCACACCTAGGAAATTACCATTTAACAATGAAGCTCTTATGAACCTGAACATTGATTTTTATAATATATTTCAAGTATGTGTTATGGAGATTTCATTTTATCTGCTTAAATTGTCCTCCCTTAAATTGTGAATGACCACTCAAGCCATATATTTATTAACCCCCAACTCTATTGAACCACCAGGGTCTCTGTGAGACATCTAAATTGGCTCTCTATTGTCATTTTAGAAAAAAAAAATATTAAAGCTCTTTCTGACCCATCTGATCCAAGCACAGCAAGTAGCCTCATTGTTCCCAGGATTTAAGAAAAATTAGAGGGGAGGCCATCTAGATTAGGCTCCTTCAGGAAAGATCTGGAAAGAAAAGGGTTCTCTAAGTCACGTCAGTATTTTCTACGCATCCCTCATCCTGTGAGGAAAGAATTATTTTTTTCTCAAGCAGGATTGGTGCAGATGGTGCCCGATGCTGTGACCCTAGCAAAGATCCACCGCCATGCTGGACTGATGGGACCGCTGAAGGAAAACACAATCAAGAAGTGGTTCAGTCAGCACAACCACTTAAAGGCAGATTATGAAAAGGTTTGTCCTGCTGGAGCTAATTTTACATAATGCGCTTGAATAAGAATATGCTCTGGTTCATTAGAAATTCTGATTTATGGAAAAGTAACTCCTCGAGTTCTAATTCACTCAGTCATCAGCCTAGTAACAATGGCCCAGTTTAAATGATATATTAACCAGATAAAAACTTCTGTGTTTTTTGTTTGTTTGTTTGTGGGTTTTTTTGTTTTTTGTTTTTTTTCTGGGTCAAATTCCAGGCTATTCATAAAGACTCTCATTGCTCAATTGTCTTCCTTATCTCACCTAAGATGATGCTCCTTCAACAACGCCCTTCAAGTTACCTCTGCCAATTTATACACAATCTCCAATTTCTAGAAATCTCCCTCTTTCTTTTGCAATACATTTCTCCTGCCAAGCTCTACTTTTTCATGCCTTATTCTTTCAATGTTTGCAAAATGCAAACAAATAAGAGTTTATTAATTTTTTTATATCTCCATACTTGACAAAACATACTGTTTTATTAACTGCGAACATTTACTCCCACTTTACTTCCTCCAGGCATCTGGCCAGCAGTGTACAGTCATGTGGGTTCTATACCAGGGCTCCTGGCTAAGGGGGAGGAGTTGCTTAGAGCCAGGCCTTGTTCTGCCTACCAAGACAGGAACTGGTACATCTGGGTCCACCCAGGGACTGAGACACCTTTATGCTAATTCACACAAAGACACAATATGCGCCAGCATTAAACCTCCTCAGACTGTTCTGAGCACTGAAGTTTCCTCATTCTAGAAAACTCTACAGTACTGGAAAACTGAGATGACTGTTGGGAGACCAAATAATAGAATTAGAAGTTATCTTGAACTCTATGTTTGTTTGTTTATTTATTTATTTATTTATTTGTTCATTTTATTGTTTGAAGGATTACAAATAGTAGTAGATATGTCTCCTTTTTTCCCCCCTTGACCTCCCCCCAGCCTCCTCTACTCCCCCCCCCACATATGCCTTCACCTACCCTCCCCATGTCTTGTGTCCATTGGTTATGTTTATATGCATGCATACAAGTCCTTCAGTTGATTTCTTACAGCACCCTCCCCCCACCCCCACCCCAACCTCCCTTGCCTTCCTGCTATAGTTTGACAGTCTGTTCAATGGTTCTTTATCTCTATAACTATTTTTCCCATTACTTTTCTTTGAAAAATCTTGCAACTGCAAACTAGAAATAAACATATAATAACAAAAAATATTTGAGTCCCAATTTCAGTGTCCAACAGTTCTGAGACCCTATTTCAATGTCAAATAGTTCCTTATGTGTACATGTCTCTATTTTTAGCTATTCCCCACATGGTAATTTGAGTTTTACACAAATCTCCATTTTATGTTTTAGGTATTTCCACATACATTTGCTCTTTACAGCCACGATATGAAGAATGTAATTTATCTTTAATTTATAAGTGAAGGAAATCTAGACAGACAAATTCTCTCAGCTGAAATTTAGAAGTAGTTCTTGATTATGTAATTTTGCTTTCATTATACTTTTTATCATTAACTCTGATGTGAATGCATTTGCTCATTTTTACATGTCCATTATTCTTGTGTTATTGTTCTTCTATGTATTAGGCCTTGAGCAACTTCTTCTACTCCTGTGCTGGCTGGTGTGTGGTAACGTTCATCCTGGGAGTCTGTGACCGTCACAACGACAATATCATGCTGACGAAGTCAGGCCACATGTTCCATATTGACTTTGGAAAAATTTTAGGTCATGCGCAAACATTTGGAGGGATAAAGAGGTCAGTGCACAAACAAGTTTTATTACAGTAATTAAGTAATATCTTAGAGTGATATATAATGGCATAGAAATCCAGCATGTGACTTGCTCCCCATCTTGAAACCATGAAGAAAACATAAACATAATTTAATAATCTAATAAACTAAAGGAAATATTTTTCAATAGATGGTTAATGGAAAAATTAGTTTTCTAAAGTAGTGGACTAAATTGGTCCTCTCTTATGAGATGCTAATCCTATTCTAGTCTGAATTATTAATATATGAAATACAATATTTTAGGCTTTTTTTTTTTAATAAACCTTGAGTGGACAATGAGGCATAAGTTTATGGTCTGAATGCTTCTGATATATTGCCCATAGCATTCACCACCCCGGTCCACATATTATAAAACTAGCACCCTTCCTGAACCCAATCAGTCTTAAGTCATTGTAAATGTACTCAGTGAGCACCTTTATCAACAATCTTGGGCTACAACATTAAACAAGACAAATACAAACCGTGATCTCCTTCTAGTAAAGATAGCAGGCATTAAACATGTTAACATGCAAAGAAATAATATGAGAAAATAAGGTATTTAATTTTTTATTAAGAAACTGAAGCAGAGAAATGGGATAGAAAGGGACTGAGGCAGGGATGCTGTTTTAAAGAAGCCCCTTGGAAGAGATGAGAAGAAGATATATGAAGATCCCTGAGAAGAAAGAAAAGCAAAACTATCAACCATTGGCATTGAAATAAACATGACATGTTTCAGTGACAACAAGAAAGCTTGAGGCCTGCAGATGGGGTAGAGAGGGGCAGGCAGTAGGAGGTAAAGGTGAGGAGTCTGGTGGAGGCCAAAACAAGTAAGGCACTGAAGACATAGTATGGAGGTTGGCTTTTATTTTATGTCCAGGGGACCAGTTAGGAGGCAATAGTTAGGGGAAGACCTTAATGGTAAAAAGTGATGCAAGCTGACAGACTTAGAATATATTTTAGAATGAGCCACAAAACCTGCTAATTGTTTGGGCTGGGGTGGGCCCAGTGGGTTAGAAGAAGAAAAGAAAATGTTCAAGATTGACTCGTGGATTTTTGTTCTTAACAAATAATAATATCATTTTCTAAAAAATGAAAAAACTGTTGGTTGGCTAGATTTTAAAAAAAATCTTATTTAAGCTGAAGTCAAGGAAACCAAAACTATAAGGCCAACGTCCCTTGCTTTAAAAAGGATACTTCATATAAAAGTAGAATTGGGATCAGACCATTCCATAGTCTAATCAGTCATTTAGCTAAAAACAGCTCCTCAATAGAAAAAATAATAATGTCTTCTACAGTATAATGTGATGAACTTTCTCAAGATGACCATACTTTGGCTTTAAAATGCCAACATAAACTATATAATATGGATCTTTGAGAATAAAATTGATTTCTTGCTGGGTTATTGCCCTTTTATACTCATGCTTACATCACCATTTCAGAACATCTCATGCTATCAATCAATGCGACTCTGTTTAGGAAAGGTTTGCAAACATCAGGCTCTCCTCATGAGTCAGCTCAGCAACACTATCATTTGGATTCCTTGCCCAGGTGTCCCTGAACCATTCCTCTGAATCCCATTTTCCAGAAATCTGGAAAGCCCATCTTTATGCTTGGACCAAATCTGAGGTTCCTGCAGACTTTCTAACCTTGAAGAAAGAAAGAAATCAAATATCAGTAATGAATATAAAGATTTTCACATCTTGTACATAAACAAGCAATCCTTCCTTATTGGTTTTAATTATGGGAGTAGATAAATGATTCTAGGAACATGTGGTTAATCCCTATAATGGGAATACTGACAAATTTCACCAACTTTCTGAAAAATATTAGTTTTTCTTCTACAGTATTGCTTAATTATTATCTTCATTGCTCTATTTTCTCTCACAAAGATTCAAATTAAAGTGGTTCAATTATGCATACACAATTTTTCACTCAAAGTTCCCTGTAACAATGATTTCTATATAGTCATTTTTCATTGCCTAAAAGATACTTTTGTAATAAATTCTAAACTTCAACTCAGTTTTTTGATGACTCTCTTTTAGAGAAAAAAGTAAAGAAAGGCCTTTATTGGTGATGTTCATTGCTCTCCTAATTCATACTTTTTAGTCTTTCAACGCATATTTCCATAGTCTATATCATCTTTCACTTTGTTAATACTAAACTGGATGAAATATTTCTTGCAGCTTTCTTTTTAGATACTTTTAGAGATTGTATGAGCAGCGGTTTAGGTCAGATACCCTGGAGATAGATTGTATGGTGTGTGTTTTTAATCTAATACTAACATGTGCCAATGATATGACCTTGAACAAATGGCTTCTCTGTGCCTCAGTTTAGTTATCTATAAAACAGATTGTTTTGAAGATTAAATTAATTGATGGATGTAGAGGTTAGAAGAGTGCCCAACATTGAGGGTCTATACATATTTATTGTAATTACTTATAATTAAGTATTCCAAATAAAGTGACAAGAAAAGAGAATGCATCTCTAGGTGAAAATTGTTTCTTTCACTTTAAATTATCAAAATATATTTGTGGTGCTTTGTAAAAAAATCCTTATTGATGAAATCATTACATATATCCTTTTTTCCTCCCATTGACCCCTTATGGCCCACTCTCTTTAGAAAGTATGTGCTCTGAAAGTAAAAAATTGAACTATTAATCCTTTAAGTTCTCTGACTTTGAGGCTTGTTGACTGACAAGACTGGATTGCACACTATCTGTTAGGTTTAGTTAGATTGTACCGTATTTCACCAAATCATCCTTGACTTCAGAAATAACTTTAGACATAAGCAGAGATGTTCTAGACCAGCATCAAAAAGCCTTTTGTGTCTATTAATTCTCAACTCCACATTCAATGACATCATATTGATAGACTAAAATCAGCTGTAGTGGGAATGTATACATGATTAAAACTGGCAAATGTTACAAATCATAGCTTTTTCTTATTAAAAAGTGAGCTAGTTATTAAATATATACCACCACATATCAATTCATTTAAAACATATGGAAAAATCATTCCAGAACTCAACAAAATAAAATGCAAACTCTGTTCTTTTCTTATTAAATTATTTCTAGCCAGGATGGTCTAAATATTATATAGCTGTTTTCTTACAACATGGTTTATATTAATTTTCAAGTATTTATGATCATTTTGATATTATCTTCAATAGTTAATTACCACTGATTTAAAGATTTTTTTATGAAAAATCCCAGAGTCCAACTTAGGACTCAGTGCATTTATAAAAGTTGCTAGACTTTGGGAGAAAAACATGTTTTAGATATAAGATGTCATTTGTGAGGATTTCTTTAATTAATAATTGCCAAAACTTGGAGATCTCAGTGTCACAAGTTCTTTCTGTAACAGTACATGAACCTTTGTGTTCTCATTATATTGTACCTATGAGGCTTCCTGTGTTGTCTAATTATAAAAGTTTCTATCCTACCCAATGGAGATTCCAAATTGCCTTCTCAATTAACTCATGGATATTAAAAAGGAGACTTGTGTTGGACAGCAAAATGTGCTCTCTGAAATGTAGGTCATTTGTGACATCAGGAAAAGTGTATACTTAAACATTTCTCAAAGTACTCAGTAGTCATTATTTGTGCTCTAATTTCACCAACCACTATGATGAGAGTCTGCAAGTTTTAGAAAATTTAAAATAAGACAGTTTAATATTACTATGATGTTTCCAAGGGACAATAACATTTGAATTTTAAGAAATAAATAGTAATTTCAGTAATAAAATGTACCTCATTACTGAGTCCCATTTCGGTTCTAGGTAGGAACACATATTCAAACACTCAAATCTTTCAAACCTGGGACTAAAATGTGTGTACATCCATTACAGACTTTATTAGTTACTCAAGTAAATGCTAGATGAACTGTCTGATTAAAGGGAGAGATAAGTGTGCTCACAGAGCCTAGAAGACCGATTCTACTGTCACGAGAGTTGCCTGCCTTTCCAGGCCACTCTCCATATCACCAATATTGAAACATGTAGCTCTTCTCAAATTGCTGTGGATTATCACTGGGAGAGGTGGAAGAAAGTTCTCCTTAGTATGGTGCTGTATCATCCAGGGTGGGGAACCAGATTCTAAAAGAAATAGTCATAATTACTTGAAATACATTCGTTTTATTAGTCCTCAGAGGAACTCTTTGAAGTAACTACTGTTATTTTCTCTAATTCACAAATCAAGAACTAACTTAGTTGTTATAACTTGTCCAGACTGTTGGGCAGTAGTTCATATGACCCATGGGAAGATGTCATCTAGGAGACTGATAGTCCCATTTTTCACTAATCCCAACACATCCTGTTTTCTCTTCAGAATTGGCAGAAAAATGGCTGCTTCTTTACTTAGTTCTAGATGACATAGTGGTCTTGAATTTATGGCCATGATATATAGTAAATTCAAATCTTTAACAACTGCAATTAAATATGTTGTAAGATGATTGTACTGTGACAGGCATTCAAAACCTGAGCCCAAGTGTTCAAGTTGCAGAACCATTTTCTCATGCATTAGCAATATACTCCATTGTGTGTGAAAAGGCAGGCACAATTGCTTTCTCTATTTTAATTTTTTTCTTACCTTTAACAAATGTAAATTCTTAATAATAATAATCTTGATATTCTCCATGACTTTATATAAAGAGATTATGTCTACCGTATGCTTAAAAGGTAAGTTTATGCATTAGTAATAACAAACAACAAATTATTGTCCTGATATTTCCCATATAAATGTATTTGCTTCCTTAATAAGTAGTATTTGTAATAGAAATATTCTTAAATTTCCCTCAAACATGTGTATTTTAAAACTACTACTCATTTCTCACCAATATTGGAAATATATAAAATGTTTCCTAGAAGTAGGAAACAAAACAGGTAGAAGGTAAAAGATATAGAAGCAGGAACAAGTGGATCTTGGGCAAGTAATGGTTAAAATAGTAATCTGGACAAATGTAGTATAGTCACAACAAAATGTTTTTGGTGTATTTGCACAACTATAAATGAGAGATTTTCAACATATGATTCAGAATTCAATAATGGTATAGACTGCAAGAGATCAAATAGTTTCCATTTTTCCATCTTGCCACAGCCAATTTATTTCTCAGATTTATAAGTATTGCTTAAACTTGAGATATGGGATCTAGTACACGGATTCTGCAATCTAGGATTAGGTTTGCATTGGAGTGGACTGATAAACCAAATCCCAGCTATGACTCCTATAGCCTGTAGACATGGGATAGGGTTTTGTTTCACCTGTGAGGCCTCTTTACATTTATAGAAAAACTTTAGTCTAACTTTGTGATTTTAAAAATTGCTCAGAAGTTAGCCATGTAGCATGGTTGAGCATTAATCTATGAACTAGGATATTATTACTGGTCAGGGCACATGCCCGGTTTGTAGACTCAATTCTCGGTGGGCATACAGGAGGCAGCTGATGGATGATTCTTTCTCATCATTGATGTTTCTACCTCTCTCTTCCTCTCCCCCTTCTATGAAATATATATTTGTGTGATAACACATTTATATATATATATTTTTATTTTATATATATATATATCTTTTTTATTTATATATATATATTTTTTATAAAGAAGTTAGCCATGTAAATCATATAGGAAAGATGTAAGACTTATATTGTTAAATACATTGAAAATTTAGATTATAATATTTAAACACAACTAAAATTATGTTCATTATTATTATTAGTTTACATTTCTCTAATTTGGATATTTCTTTTGTATTTGACTTGCCTATGGTATTTCTTTGTCTGACTTATAATGCTAGTTGCCATGAAAGCAGGAAATGTGTTATCACACAAATTTGAACAGAACTGTAAAGAACTTTTCAATAAAAATAAATTTGGTGAAACATTTTTCTCTATTGAAGAGAAAAGCAAAAAATAATTCTGGAAGTTGTAATTTTAAGACTCTTAAAATTATTTCAAAAATTCCATTCAATAACCCTTAGGCCAAACCAGCATCAAAACTTTTTTGTATTTTTCTTATTCAGTGAGTGAGCTTAATCACAGAGAGGTTTCCAATCTTTCCTTTGCCAGTTTCTATTAGAAGTGCTAACCCTTCGTCTCAGGTCTCTTTATGTTTCAAATAATATGAAAAAAAGACAAAAAATAAGGAAACCATCTCTCTGGTCCTTTGTTTACTTTTTTTTTTTTTTACCAACCATGGGACTATAGAGGGTGATATTATTTACATACCAACATGGTCCTCTTATATTTCCTCCTTTCTGATAAGTAATTTTTGGGGCCTAGTGTGAAATGAAATATAGCTATGTCTTTTTTTCCTTACTAAGCATATGATAGTGAATTAATAACATCTGCTTTCTTCAGACTGCCTTCTGA
This sequence comes from Pipistrellus kuhlii, assembly GCF_014108245.1. NCBI lineage: Eukaryota > Metazoa > Chordata > Mammalia > Chiroptera > Vespertilionidae > Pipistrellus > Pipistrellus kuhlii. The sequence continues at coordinate 23,513,929 of NW_023425529.1, forward strand.
AAGAACTTGTCATTACATATCTCAACTTTTACCTGAAACTTTTTCTTAAAGGGTCAGCATATCTTTAAAGAAAAAAAACACACATATGATTTTTTTTATCATTTTAAAATTTAATAGTAAATATATTTTCTATAAAATGACCTTCATTATTAATTTGTTCTTACATTAATTTTTAATTTTATAAAAATTAATTTTTAATTCCCATCTCATATATCTTGGAATTAAACATTTGAGACAATATAGGTTGCCATTGTAAAACAACTTGTCCTTCCCTCTCTGTTGCAGGCCAGCTATATTTTCCAAAGTCTACAATTAGCAAGTTTCTCCAGTTGTCCCACAATGAATGAGGTTCATCCATTAGAATAGAGAGAAAATAACAAGAAATTAATGGAAATAAGCTGTTGTAACTGCCTAATTTAATCCTACAAACTATTTCTCCTCCTGTTTAAGGTTGCTACTGTTTTTGGTTTGTAGGGACCGAGCCCCTTTTATTTTTACTTCAGAGATGGAATACTTTATTACAGAGGGTGGGAAAAACCCACAGCACTTCCAAGATTTTGTGGAGCTTTGCTGCCGAGCTTATAATATTGTCAGAAGGCACAGTCAACTACTCTTGAACCTGCTAGAAATGGTAAGTCCCTTGTGGAATAACAAAAATAATAAGCTTCATTTATGTCTGTCTTTGGACAGTCTATTTTTGCTAATAACTTGGAGTTCCCCAAAGAGTTATTCAAAACAGAAAGAAATTAACAAACTAAAAATACCATTGTATAGCTTATAAACACATTTCTTAATAAGTCATTACATTAATTCATAGTTATTGTTGCAAACATTTCTATTCAATAATATTGATATAATCAGGGGTTATCTCAGTATATTTTTATTAAAAATTAAGGACAGTATTTAGAATATTTTATCAGTTGTATTTTCATTTTTTTTTTCAAAAGTGCTTTTAAAAACTTTCACATTCACACATTACCTCAACCCAATGATGTAAACGATGCAAGGATTTTTCCTGTCTCTCTCCTAATCACTATCTTTGATCACTGCCTATTTTCCAGATTAGAAAGTGAGGGTCAAAAGAAATGTGGGGTGACTTGGTAGCAACTCAACTAGAACATGCTACACTTAGTAGTATATATTGGACCACAGGGGAAAATTTAATGTTTCATTCCACTATCCTATACAAAGAGATGATGATCATATATGCAGGGTGAGAGGGGGAAAATCTGTTAGAAATATCTTCTTGGAAAGGAATTTAGTGATTTATTTGGTCACATACATACACAGTAGTAATTACAGCAAACTTTAAGTTTTGGAAATTAGTATCATGTTTGGAGTCAATAAGATTATCAAAAAACTGAGGCCCAGTGTATGAAATTCGTGCACAGGTAGGGTCCCTAGGCCTGGCTGGTGATCAGGGCCAATCTGCAGGGTAAACAATGGGGCGATCATAGGGCCCCTGCTGGCACCCACATTGGCTGGCCTGGAGCTGCCTGCTCACTGGTCTCACCACTGCCAATGGTTGCCTCTTTCTGGGGGGTGGTCCGGAGAGGAGGCTCCCCACTGGCACCTGCCTTGGCTAGCCAGTGGCCTGCAGCTGGGGGCAGCTCCTTTGTTGAGGGTCTGCACCCTGGTGGTCAGTGCACATCATAGCAACCAGTCATTCTGCCAGTCGTTCAATTAGCACTTAGGCTTTTATTACATAGGAAAGAGGCTCGGTGCACGAAATTTCTGCACTGGAGAAGGGGTCCCTCAACCAGGTCTGTGCCCTCTTGCAATCTAGGACCCCTCGCTCCTTACTGCCCTCCTGCTCGCTGCTCCTTATTGCTCAGCTCCCTGCTCCTTAGCGCTGCTGCAGAGGTGGGAGATGCTCCTGCCACCACCCCCGCTGCCCTTGCCAGCCGTGAGTCCCGCTTCTGGCTGAGCGGTGTTCCCCCTGTGGGACCACACTGACCACCAGGGGGCAGCTCCTGCATTGAGCATGTGCCCCTTGGTGGTCAGTGCACATCATAGCGACTGGTTGTTCTGGTTGTTCCACCATAATGGTCACTTAGGCTTTTATTATATAGATAACTGTTTTAGTCCAGCTGGTGTGGCTCAGTGTTTGCGTGTGGACCCATGAACCAGAAGTTCACCAGTTTGATTCCCATATTGAGCACATGCCCAGGTTGCTGGCTCCATCTCCAGTTGGGGGCCTGTAGGAACCAATCAAAGTTCCTCATTGATATTTCTATCTCTCTATCCCTCTCCCTTCTTCTCTCTCTAAAATCAATTTATATATATATATATATATACAAAAACTTGTTAAGAGGCTTCAGTTAATGATAATTGTATTTGATATTATTAAAAGCAAAAACTTGGTAACCAGGTCTTCATGGGTTTAAATCCTAGTTTGGCGTTTTACTGGCTACATTCCTCTGGGTATATTACTTAACCCTGGTAAGACTCTGCTTCTCCATCTATTAATGCAGGTAATAGCATCTACCTTCTATGTAGGATTGTAGGATTCATGTATGCACACCTAATAGCAAATGCTCTGCATGAACACCATCTTTATGTGTATTAATTGATTACATTTCATAATAACACTAATAAATAATTAACATAAAGCATTTAGCACAGCATCTGCCATATAATAGGGTTCAGTTAATTTATTATACTAGAGCCTTGTTAATCTATAAGAGTACTAACCAATACAGTATCTTCTAGTCACATGTGGTTCTTTAAATTTGATTTGTATTGAATAAATTTTAAATTCAGCTTCTTAGGCTCACTAGCCACATTTCAAGTGCTCAAAAGCACTCCAGTGGACACACATGGTTAGTAGTACCACATTGAACAGCACAGCTGTTCATACAAAATATTCCCATCACTGCAGAAAAGTTGTTAGGTAATACTGAATAAATGCTGACCTTGTTGTAATGAATATTTTATTTGGATCCTTGTTTTAGCTTTAAAATAACATATGTACCTCGCTTCTCTTTTCTGTCTTGAAAAATGAGAATTCTCTAAAAATATTATAAACATGTAGCCCTACAAACAGATGTCGGTTCCTTCATGTGTAAATTGGATATATAAGGTTCTGTCCATTTCCAGAATCTTCAAGTTTGGCTTTCCAATAATAACCAGTGACTCATAGGGGTAGATTTGTTTTTTATCTCCCAATTCTATTAAGCCATATTGCAATCATGGGATACTTTATGGTTCATAATGTGTTTGTACAACAAAGGAAATTATATAAGGACTGAGTCTGTGACCTTGAATCCACTTACATAAAAAATATTCAGGTAGGATCTACTACAATATCTACTTGGGCTCTGACAGGCTCTAACTCATGAATCCATGAGCCCTTGAGTACTTACTTTATGCCAAAAATTGGGGAGGATACTTATCATATGAAACCCAGTTAGACTTAGAATTTTCTATTTAATAAGGAAGATAAAGTTCATGTACACAGTAACAGAGGTATCCAACATTTCTAAATGTCTATAATGCTGTAAATAGCTAAATACAAGAGTAAGTAGCATACTAACTACTACTTGAACCAAAGACATTTCAAAATTAAACCCAAAGCAGAAAAGTACAAATATAGTTTATGCTGTTTCTCAGGAGACACTAAAATTATGCTGAATGATAATAAGTGATCATACTAATGTGAAAGAACAGCTTTTTGGAAAAAAATGATTCAGAAAACTATAATATAAGTGAACTTTTTTCCTCTTATTTAGTAAACTTTTCTGCCTACCTAAAAAGAAAACTGCTAGCATGAGTCATAATATATTAAATAATCATTAAATTATAGAGTTAATGTAACATCATTTCATTTAAAAAATGTAGATGTATGTTATTTTAACCAAGTATTTTAAAAATTCTCATAATATACTATTAAAATCAAATGTTGAAGGTTTCTGGCATATAAAATATCCAAAAAAAAAAATCTCTATTTTTTAATTACTCAAGTCTTGACTTTGGAGCTAAAGAAGAAAATTTAGCAGTGAAAAGTACTAATTCATATTAAGCATATAAACTTAGATTTAGGCTGTCACAGAAATTGAAACGGAGATCAGAGACAATGTGAACCAATTAGACCAATGAACAAATTGTGTGTGTGTGTGTGTGTGTGTGTGTGTGTGTGTGTGTGTGAAACAACAGGGTGTTATTCCCTCTGCTTCTGGTCATTTAACTCTCAATTTTCTTCTTTTCAGGTTTCACATGGCATTCTGTAGATTCTCAAAGCATTAGTAAAGGTTTCAGCACCATACTTGCTATACTATAGCTTCTTATAATAAAAACTAAATTTAAATTTATGAAAGATTCTTTTCTACCTATGTGGGTAATCTACAGTTCCCTCAATTCTCTCTCAAACTGACTCTTGTTGTGTAAACTTCTCCAAAAAGAACTGAATGTTCCACACCATGACACAGATATAATTTGAGAAATACTTTATATGAGTCATAAATTCACCTTCCATGAATGATCAATAGCCAGAACCATGAACACTAGCATGTGGTAAGTCCAGTATGGAGTTAATGACTCATACTCCATAGGAAGCAGCATGTTTCCAAATATCCAGAGTCCTTCATATTTACTCCTGGGAAAATAATCCGTGAAATTCCCATCTTGTTTAAAAGCACGTCTGCAAGAAACTCGAGTGTTGCTGGCTGAACTCACTAACATAAAATCCTGTATTCCATCAGCTTTCCTCTCATTAAAAAATCAATACCAGCTATTATGGAAGGTTCCCAAAGAACATAGGGACCATTTACCCATTTTAAGATGTTTTTCACACCCATTATTATATCAGATATTTCCCAGCGGAAACCTTTCCGACTTTTCTTTGTAGTGATAAGACTGCTGGCTTCCTGAAGCACCACTATCAAAAGAGATGTGGATTTAGTAGGAGAACAGAAGTAGAAAAAAATTTTAATGTCTCTATCCTTTAAAAAGGAACTTATCTGTTAATTACTTGCACTAGTCACCCTTTCCTTTCCTACAGTTGCAATTGAAGTCATTACCCTGTAATCTATGCTAGGAGACACTTGAACTACATTCTGAGGATCAGAGAACAGACGTAGCTAAACAGGCTCTGGTCGGAGGCAATCCTTACTCAGGTGTACAGATTCACAGCACTTGAAGCCTCCTCTCTAAGGAGTGGAGACCATTAATAAAGCCTAAATCATAGCTTGCTACCTTTAATCAGCTACATAACAAGGAGAAAGCTGGGATTCTGATTTTAAGCTGGCTGCAGTTCACACAGTTCACACAGTTCACACAGTGGTGTGTGTGTGTGTGTGTGTGTGTGTGTGTGTGTGTGTGTGTGTGCTGACAGAAGGAGTAAGCATAGGGTCTACTTCCCCAAGGAAATGTTTGACAGAGTCCTACGCAAGCAGGTGCGAATTCACTGTATCTATGGAAACTAGGAAGCAATTCAGATATAGGAAAGAAGTATTTTCTTAGCAAATGGACAATCACATGTGATAAGGGGGGAAATTGTCTCAATAAGTATACGGATGTCTTTAGAACTCAAAGTACAGAACTGATAAGATAAAGCCTAATCTATACTCTTGCTGCTTTTGAGAATATATCTCCCTAAGGGTGATTTTAAACTTAGTAGTCCAAATGTTGGACTTCTTATAGGTTTCCAATGCTAAAAGGATCAGGTATTTTTTATTCATTCATTAACTTATACATGCATTCATTATTTCATGGACATTCATTAAATTGTATTTACAAAGCAGCATGCTAGCCACAGATGATTCAACGTTGAACAAAAATCCATTTCCTGTTCTCAAAGAACTTAAAATACAATATGAAAAACATATACATGAACAAAATATAGTAAAATCTTGGCAGTGATAAGTACTGTGAAAGAGGTGGGACTAAGATATGACTGTAGTACCCAAAAATCAGTAATTAAATCTTATCAAGGGGATCTATGGGGCTTTGAGGATGAAGAAGCATTTATGTGAGCCTTTAGAAAGAATTTCAATAGATAAGGAGGAAGAAGAAAGGAATTCTGGCTGAGATAAAAATATAAGTACATGTGAAGGCTTAAAGAGCATGGGCATAACATGTGTTGGAAAAGGAAGAAATCAAGTGTACCATCTGTGATACAGATGAAGAGCTATGTGGACAAGACTGAAGTGACAGATCACAGTGAGATTATGAAAGACATTTACAACAAGAAATGTATTTTTGACTTTAATGTATAAACACCCGAGAACCTGGAAGTTTCTTTGTTTTTGATGAGGGAATACCATCATCTAGCTTAGATTTCAGAGATAATAACTGGGAAGTCATGTAATTAGAGAGAGGGGTTGATGAACTAGGAAAAGGCTATTCAAGTCATTCTAAGCAAATGAAAATGAGGAGCAGAACTAGGGCAATAATTGCAATGGAAAGGCAGATGGATACAAGAGACTGTTGAGGCAGTTTTTATAGAATTAAGTGATTGACACTGGAAATTGGGAGGAAGAAGGAATCAAAACAAATGTGAATTTCTTGTTAGTTGGAGAGTGGTGAAAGTAAAAATGGAGATATAAAACAGGAAGAGAAGGAAGAGTTTACAGGAGAAGATAATTTGTTCAAATTTAATAGTGAATTTGAGATGTTTGGTCATCCATGAGAGGAGGCATTAACAACTTTGCTGGACCACCTAATCCATTTTCATGGTTCCAACTATTATATACATGCCACTGACTCCAAAATCTATATTTAGTGCTATGTGGTTTAGGCCTCATCCAGCCCTTCAAATATATCCAATCAATCACCCAAGTTTTCTCAATTCTACTTATATTTAAAATCCTATAACTTCTCTTCATGCCTAAATAATCTCCTAATCCAGCTTCTTTTTTGCCCTCATTAAATCTATTTTTCAAAAATAACAACAATGATTTCTCCAAAAATACAATTCAAGTATTTTATTGCCCATGTAAAAACAGTAAAAGCTATCTCTTGCCTTTAGGTTAAAGCACAAAATCATTTATATTGCTAAAACATCCTACCCTACTTGCTTTTTCAGCCAAATCTCTTCTCACTCACCCCCAGGACACCCTCTCTTCCAGAAAGCTATAATGGATTTCTTTCTGTGAACAAATGGAAGATATCTTGCTCTCCTCTACACATCTCTACATGCTGTTCCCTTTATTTTTAGGATTAACAGCATTGCTCTTAACTTCCCACATCTGTGTAAAAGTGCCTCTATTCCAGAGCAGGAAATAATTTCTCATCTTAATCATAAAGATACTGGTGACATCATTCCTCTTTTCTATTTTTTTTTTTTTTTTGCAAAGTTCACATTTATTTCACAGAGATCTTTTTTTTTTCTCAAAGAGTTTTGCATATGACCCTACAGAATATTATCCCTTCAGTCGACACTATAACATAAACAAAGTAAAACAACCTTTTATAGGTTGGCAGAAAAATGCCTGAGCCTTTGTACAATTATGCCTTTGATTATTTCAGTGCTTTAATAATCTTTAATAAATGCAATTACCACGTAACTAGAGAAAATTGTGTTCTGGGAGCCTAAGGCATAGAGTCGTGGAAGAACAAAAAATAAGAACCAGAGTGATTGGTTTCACACTCTGTGTGCTTCCAGCCATTTGACCTGGACATTTCAATTACGGTTTGAGGGGAATTAAGTTTTTCTTCTTTAAAACAGGCACTGTGATATACTTTTGTAACAATGTACAAAGTATAAAGCTTTTGTTGTTGTTGTTAATTTTCCCAAGTAGATTCCAGGAAAGGATCTGGAATGCTTATCTAAGGCATCCCTTGAGATAAGCTTTAACCATACAGGTGTTAGGTCATCCAAGTAGTTACTAGCAAAGAGGCTGCTCTATGCAAGCAGGACCAAGGGCAGGCCTAGGACAGAAAAGACCAGAAGCTTTAATTTCAGTTTTAAGTGTACGTAAAATGATTTAACTAACTTTTGTAATTGCCGGGGGAATTACACCACATGAAACATATGCAGTTGCAAATCACACAGCACTATATTACTCACAAAAGTGCTGTGGGTACAGGCTTGATGGGATCCCAGTTATGCAGTCCTCTGGAGTCTGGCAGCTGGGCTGGTCCGGCATGCACAGGGCCGGCGTTTCTCACCCAAGAGCTCGGTCACGTCTTGATCTGAAGGTACTAGCCATTCTTCTGTCATTTGGCAGAAGAGAGAGGAGTGTGGGGCAGCAACCCTTGCCAGTCTGACAAAAAGACTTGCCTTTGTGTTGGTCTCGACAGGCAAGCACTGTTGGCTGGTCAGGACCCATTTTTGAAGCCTGTTTCGTACGCACAGCAGTTCAGGTGGCTATCACTAAATCACTTCAATGCAAGCAAGTTAATCTCAAACAGGGCAAGGGGCTACATGTGGTTATCTAGGGAGAGTACATCACTCAAATATATGGTTATCTTAGCAAGTTTCTTCTACGCCAGTAATCGAAATTTAAATCCATATCTATGCAGTACACACACTTCAGTGGGAAATGTGTCCTTAATATCATACTTTAAGTTTCAAGAAAGTTAACTCAAACCTTTTAAAACCTTTTAAACATTTTTAGACATTTTAAAAACATTTTTAAAGATTTCTATATCTATACTAATAAAAGGGTAATATGCTAATTAGGGTGAAAGTCTTCCAGACGACTATTTGGACATCCTTCTGGTCAAAGCCACAGCGGCTGCCTAAGCCTCAGGCAAGCCATGGATGGCGGCTACCTGCCACTGTCCAGGCTAGCCCAAAGCTCAGGTAGCATGGTGGCCACCAGTGGCAATAGCAGTGGGGTGATGGGGGCGGTGCCTTCCCTAATGGGCCAGGTTGCCTTCGGCAGAGGGAGACCAGACTGTGGCTTAGGCTGGAGGCTGAGGTAGAGGCATTTAGGGGTGATCAGGCCAGCAGAGGAGCAAAGTAAGGGCAATCAGGCCAGTAGGGGGGCATTTAGGAGCAATGAGGCCAGCAGGGGTGTATGGTAGGGGTGATCATGCTGGCAGGGAGACAAGGTAGGGGCAATCAGACTGGCAAACAGGTCAGTGGTTAGGAGCCAGCAGTCCTGAATTGCAAATCGGGCATCCCCCAAAGGGTTCCAGATTGGAAAGGGTGCAGGCCAGGCTAAAGGACACCCCCCTCTTCCCCTGCACAAATTTTGTGCACTGGGTTTTTAGTATCACCATACATTAATTCTTGCCCCAGGATATTTTTTTCATTGACTTTTAGGGAGAATGGAAGAGAGAGGGAAAGACAGAGAATCAATTGGTTGCCTCCGGCATAAGCCCCAACCAGGGCTCTGGTTAGGAAGGAGTTTGCAACTTAGGTACGTGCCCTTGACTGGAATTGAACTTGGGACCCTTTGGTCCACAGACTGATGCTTTATCCAGTAAGCCAAACAAGCTAGGGTTAAAGCTCTTTTTTACTCATTAGCCTTTTGATTTTCCCAGAATATGTTTGGTGTATTTATATATACTTTTTAAAATAAAGCAAATGAAGGTTCAGAGATGTTAAGAGACTTTCTCAAGATCATTCAGACTTTAAATGGTGGGTCCGGAATGTCTGCCATTAGACGTCTTATTATTTCTAGTGTACCATGCTGAGCATGCCTCTTCTACAAGAAGCTAAGTAGTGATAACTAATACTATCGTGTTTACTTCAATGATTTATGATAAAGTTAAATTATTCATCTGTAAGCACTTTGACAATTTTATTGATTTTTATTATTGTTATTGTTACTGCTTCTACTACTAACTAGAGGTTAAAAAATAGGAACTTATACTTATTCATGGGTACAAACTGAATGACATTGCTATGTGAAGTTGTTTGTGTTTATTTGTAGAATTAACCAAGTAGCAAGCTTAACCAAACTTAACCAAGATTTTGTTTACATTTATTCTGAAATATATTTTTTTTTTGCTTTTGTTTTGTCTGTGTGTTTCTTTTGCTAAGATGCTACATGCAGGACTACCAGAGCTAAGTGGAATCCAAGACTTGAAATATGTGTACAATAATCTTCGTCCACAAGACACAGATCTGGAAGCAACAAGTCATTTTACCAAGTAAGGCTAGCTGTGAATGCGTGAGTGTGCATTTATGCATGGTCACACATTTCACATTTGAGATGAATTTAGGGTGAACAGTCATTGGAATGAAGCTGTCATTTCTGAAACTAGCTTGTAACTTCTTTCCCAAGGGGGAGAAAAGAACAATGTGAATGTCTAACACAAGGCCCTGGTGGAGTTTCTGTAGCATGCTACCATTTGCTAACCAGACTCTTTATCTAACACATTACTCAATGAGAGGTCACTAAAAAGAGCAAGGACTGGCATAAATAAATTGGTTGTTCTATTTGAACTATGTCCAGAAAAACAATTTGGAAAAAGATTAATGGTGAGATATGGACTCACTATTTTCATCTTAAGACAATAGAGTGATGTATCATTGCTTGGACAGAACAATTATAGTGTGACAATTTACAAATAGTACCTCCTATCATTTAAAAAAAAGGGGGGGGGAATAAACTATATATTGGATGAAAAAAGCTCTTTCAGGCCATGATTAAAACAAAAATGTAAATGTGCTTTATGTGTCAGCCAGAGTCCTGTCCTTCCACATCCCCTCATTTCATCTGACCCACCAGATCTGTAAAAGCAGGATCTTAGATATGGGTGAGCTTGCCTAAGTTCACTCACCTCCCCTTTCCATTCAAGAGGACTTGAACTAATATGGGAAGTAGATCTGAAGCCAATAACCTCCTGGCAGTGAGCCAGTATATCAGCTCCTGCATATCTTCTGCCAGGCTAATTTTCTCACTTTCAGATGTTATGTATTATGTTCTGTTAATTAAACTTCTTTTGAGAAATTTATGATAAAGCACTTTTCTCCATTGAAAAATTAAAAGACATCTAGTTATCTAAAATAGGGCATGTCATTTCTTTATTCATTTATTGTCTTTGACTTGTCATGTCCTACCTCTCCTACTTTTGGTGCCCTTATAATGTAATTGTCTTTATGAAGGTTTATCCACTCCAACTCTATTATTACCAAATTAATCTTCTTCCCAGTAGATTCCTTTTTCAATATACATTCATGCCTGCTTTGTATATGTAACTCACATTTATGGCCTCATCAGAGAGAAGGGGCTCAAAAATTGGATGAAAGAAGGTGAAGGGATTAAGCAAAAATAATAATAAAATCCTATATAATAAAGAGCTAATATGCTAAGCAGACTGAACAGCAGACCAACTGTCCAAATGACCTTCCTGATAAAACGGGGGCATCGAGGGCTGAGCCCCTTGCACAAATTTCATGCATCGGGCCTCTAGTATTGTGTGTGTGTGTGTGTGTGTGTGTGTGTGTGTGTGTGAAACATTACAATAGGAAAATATCTTAATATATAAAGAGGTAGTATGCAAATTAGGCTGGGATGACTGGCCAGGGGGAGGTTGTACGCAGAGGTGAAGCCTAGAGCAGAGATAGAGACAAAGACAGAGGCCTGCCTAAGCTGATGTGGCAGCTCCGGCAGCCCATAGTGGACAAAAGCAGGTGGGCCAGAGGCACGTAGGGGGGTCTGGGGCTGGAGGAGCCTCTGGGCCAGCTCAGGTAGCTCTGAATGGACACAGGCAGGGGGATAGGGAGGACCTAGGGCGAAAGTCAGACATGGGTCCTGGCCACCAGCAGCAGTGATTCGGCCAGGCTCCCGTGGCAGCCTGGCACTATGGGAGTCAGGTGCGGGTCCTGTCTGCCCACAGTGGTGGTCCGGACTCCCACAGTGGCCCGTAGGTTGCCTCCTCACACTGCAGGAGCCAGGGCACCTCTTCCCGTGTAATTTTAATAGCGCACTGAGCCTCAATTTGCACATTACCTCTTTATTATATATTATATATGATATGATATAATAAAGAGGTAATGTGCAAATTGACTATCACACCCTTGCACAAGATGACCGTCCTATGTGATCACAAGATGGCCACCACAAGATGGCCAGCAGAAGAGGGCAGTTGTGGGCGATCAGGCCAGCAGGGAAGGACAGTTGGGGGTGATCAGACCTGCATGCAGGGAAGAGCTGTTAGGGGTGACCAGGCCTGTGGGGGACTGCATTTGGGGGGACTAGGCTTGCAGGGAAAGGCAGTTGGGGGCAACCTGAGCTTGCAGGACATAGACAACAGTGTGGTGGTAGTCAATAGCCACAGGGAAAGAGGGTTAGGGAGTACGTGGAGCTATTGGGCGGGTAAGGGGGCAAAGGGAAGGAAAGAGACTTTGCTTGGGTCAATGGGCCCACAATACAGTGTACACATGACCTTTTATTGAGTTGTACACTTGAAAAGTGTATGGTTCTATGAACCAATGTCACCCCCAATAAATTCAATTTAAAAAATTTTTAAAACAATAATTGGGGCTTTAAATTATAAGATACAAATAAATGTTAAAAATTATGTACAGGTGTTTACTTTTCTAAATAAATAATATTATTTTAAGCTGCATTCTCTGACAGCACATAGATTTCTAAACTTATAGAGAAACTTGAAGTGTAGACATCAGTGCACATAATTTACCAAAAAAAGAAACAAAGTTCTGGAATGATCCAGCATTGGTCCTGGTGCTTCAAGGCGTGTCATTGACTCTGCCTACTTATGAGAGCCCCCTTTATATTTAAACTCCTCTCCATTTGGTTCTGATAGGCTAAAAGTATTTTATGTCGCTGTTTATTCTGATATCACTATTCAGAAGATAAAATTAAGAGAAGTAATCACATCCTCCCCCCTGCTGCCAAGCTCACAGATCTGAATGAGGACTAAACCGTCTGAGACCATATGTGTGGCTACCTGGAGTGTCTTGTCCAGGCTACAGTATTGCTAAGAGGCTGCCATCCTTGACCCTATTTGAGACTTGAAAGAGAGAAATGGTTTTTCCTGCCTCTCCGAGGGTGTACTCTAGTTATGAAAAAACACAGGATCCATTTCACTCCTAGATATTCACAGTCTGGGTTAAGAGCTAATTATGAGAATTTCAAAGGATGCTATACTTTGTGTGGCATTAAGAACTGTAACACAGCTCTGGCCTGTAGGCTTAGTTTGGTTGGGCATCATCCTGTGCACCAAAATAGGAGGTTTAATTCTGATCAGAGTACATGCCCAAGTTTTGGGCTTGATCCCCATAAGGGCATGTAGGAGGCAGCCAATTCATCTGATCTCTCTCTCTCTCTCTATCTCTCTCACTCTCTCTCTCTCTCTCTTTCTCTCTCTTCCCTCACTCCCTTCTTCCCTCTCTCTTCCTCTCTCTCTAAAACAAAATCAATAAAAATTTAAAAAGAACTGTATCACAATTAATGGCATTTAGAAAAAAAAAATAATATAAAATTGTTTTGCTGGCCACAAAGGCTTTTCACATAATTGCCAACTCTTCTATTTGGTTCTCATGCTTTTTTCTAGTCCCCTTTCAGCTGGAGGCTATTGATTAGAACCAAGGAATTCTCATGACTCAGTCCCTGCAAATTGATACTCTCATGTAATATCTCTGCTGGGCCCAGTGCTAGGCAACAAAGGCAACCATCCATTAAAATGATGTCCAAATGGGCTATTTCAGAATGTTCAATCATCTCAAACCTCGGGGTAGTTGTCCTTAGAAACTGATAACCTATTTCACAGCCCAAACGGGGATCATTAAGCGTAAACTTCTCTGCCTACCTCTCCTCCCACATACAGATCGTTTTTCACATCATCCATTTCCTCCTCCAAAAATGTGAGAGGAAATTTTGCATGTTTTCCCAGTATTCCCTTTGGTCTGCCACATAGATTTTGTGGTTTAGTAAGTGTAATAACTTTTGTTCTTCAGCTGAAATTGAAAGTAATCTGAAGCAAAACAAAACTCCAATCCTATAAATAAATAAATAAATAAATAAATAAATAAATAAATAAATAACTTGCCTTAGTGAGGTGTTTTGGTAGCAAGAACCAGAGATTTAACTGGTATCCCTGGGACAAGGGATATATATGGACTCAAACTGTAACCTAGTAAATCCAAGAAACAAGTAGGATCTGGCTAGTATCTAATGGAAAAAGAGATCTTTCACTCTGCTTATCTTTGCCTATCATATACCAATTCTCTTTGCCCATTGGCCAACATTCTCTAGTATAAATTCAAGAGAGACAATGTCACTGACTTAACTAGTTACTTTTGTCCCTATTGGACAGAGTCTTTCGTGAAAAGTTATCATGGATTCTCTATCCATACTCCTACCAGGAGCCATTCCTTTACACACAAAGAAAATCCCAACAACCAAGAGCTTCTCTGAACTTTGAGCTTTAGAGAGAATGGTCTTAATTATAAGGGGCCACTGGGCAGAGCAGGCACAGTGACTGTCCCAACAGGTGCAACTGTGAAGCCATTGGAAATGTCAGTGATAATCAGAGACAGTGTCCCCCGTCTCCACATCACAAAGGAGCCAGAGATAAGATATGCAGACAGAATGCCAGAAATCCCCAGTGTTCCCTTATTCCTCCTTATTTATTCAGTATGGATGCAGAGTGAGACAAGACCATGCTCCAATTTCTCAAAACATAGTTTACTGTCTTTCTATCTGGTTTCTTTTCAAGACTGAGAGAGTATGGGACCAAGATGCAATTCCCAAGGTTCTTTTATCCTTAAACTAGAGGCCCGATGCATGAAGATTCATGCAAAACTGGGCCTTCCTTTCCCTGGCTGCCAGACCTGCCTTTTTGCTCTGGCCCAGAGCTGCCTTTCTGCCTTTGCATACTGGCCAAAGGCCTGGAGTGGCTGGAAGCAGAACATCTGCGTCATCACTATGGCAAGTGCCCTGCCACACCTCTGGCCACTGAGCGCCTGTGTATGCAAATTAACCTGCCATCTTTGTTGGGTTGATTTGCATACTCATTGGCTGCTGGGCTTTGTAAAGGTATGGTCAATTTGCATCTTACTCTTTTATTAATTCAGATGTTCTTGATGCTTTTTTAGTACTTTGCAAATTGTCATCTCATGGGTTATTGTATTTCCCCCAAATAAAGGTAAAAAATTTCCTTTGCCTTATCTTAACCATTTACACCTACAGAAATAAAGACTCATAAGAAAAAGAAAAGAAAAGAAAAAACAGAACCTACTGGAATTAGCAATCATGTTGTCCAACTTTCCCTAAATTAGAAAAGAAGATTCAAAGAAAAGTGCAAAGTGAAATTTCCCCTTTCATTATAAAAGTCTCCCATTTTTTAAATGTAATCATAAAAACTGATTTGATAAAGTAATTTTTTTTCAAGTATAACAGCTTTTATAGGCCTGTACTTCCTAAATTGTGTGGACCAGTCACAATCACTACAATGTTTGAAAAAGTAGTTGCTGTTCTAAATTTCTGCAATAAGAGTATCTCTATTTTTGAATTCTGTAAGTTACACTGAGAATTTACCTAGTTTGCCTAAATATCAAGTCAGCATACACCTTAGCTGCAAAATATATATATTTTAAACTCTGGAAGACTATCAGTCTAAGGTTAAAAGCATTTGAAAAGTTTAATGTACCCATCAAGAGTACCAGAATCATCAACTTAAGAGATGAATAGTCCAAATGGCACTTTTTCACAAAGCTGTATATCCCAATAGCTATGTACATCATTCAGTCCTCACTGGTAAGCCTGGCCCTGTGCAGTGCATCAAACTGCTATATTCCAATTTAACAAACAGTGAGACTACAATAATTAACTATTTTAAAATACATTTTTATAAGTTGAAGGTTTTTATTAGCTTAATTATAGCACCATTTACCAGTATAGATTTTTCTATATTATTGCTTGTTAAGATTTTTTTTCTTGCTTTGCATACAATTTAATTTTAATATCATCCATAAAAATAAACTGGCTTTGGGAGGGGAGGATAGTAACCTGGAATATTTTGTGGCTGACACATTACTTATGCATAATAAGACCACTCCATCAGCCTTTTTTTAGTTCCTTTATTCCTGTTGCTTTGATTTGGTCACGTTTTTTGTAACGAATCTCCATAAGAAATAGTTAGGAATTACTTATTCATAGTCAAGGTCATGGAGCCTGGAACTCTTGTTTGTAAGCAGAGTTAGGCACCTGTGATGACATTTACATAAGATTTGCTGACCTCTAGATGAATTCTGAAGATTTAAAATGTTAACTGGGAAAACAGGAAAGATTGTGTGTTTTTTGAAGAGAAGTTCTAACTATGAAACAAGAGAAAAGAAAGAAAAAAAGGAAAAAAAAGAAAGAAAACTCTAAAGTTGCCTCTTCTTAATTCCTATCTAATATATCTTTTATAGGATTTCAAGAGAGTGTACCTCATTCAGTTTTCACAGAACCAGCATTTGTACTTTTGTTTTCCCTCTATCCCTCTACATGTAGTTTTCTGTCTTTGGGGTTCTTACATCTTCATTTCTTTACTTAACTGGTAGTAACATTTCTGAAACAATATTTGCATATTAATATCCTATTTCCAATCCTTTTCATATGTTACTTCATTTGATCCTATCAACAATCTTGGTGGATGGCATGGTTTGGTCATCAATGATGTTTTATAGGTGGAACAATTGATTCTCCTGAAGACTAAATGAGTTTCTTAATATCACAAGTAGAACTAATAAGTGAGCTCAGAGGGAACAACATTGATTTCTTGCATAATGGATGCTCCTTCCTTTTTTTCCTGTCTGAGTTAGACACAGTTAGACTCAGACAGGGAAAAAAAAAAATCCTGCATATGTAACTGAATGTTCTGATAGATATATATGAATCTCAGATAAATATATTTGTTCATTAACTTCAGTGTCCTTACACTAGTTAAAGGAATGTGGTAAGAAAATGCCTAAGTCCTTACAACTATGTTTCTTAAATTAGGGCTCCCTGCCATCAAAGCACAAGGATTAACATGAGATATCCTGTTTTAGTATTTATTTTATTTTAATCTTTTTGTTTTCACCTTTTAACCTTTCACTAGAATATTAAATTTTGTGTTTGCATATGTGTACATACACATTACATGCATGTGCAACCAAAATTATTGCTTTCTTTTCTATGATATTCTTGAATTTAAAAAAATAAAGGTGCATACAGAAGAACATTTTTTTTTTAAAAAAAGTTATGTACCCAGAATGCATCAGAATTGATCATTCATTGAGTTCATTATGGAATGGTAATTTTTTGGTTAAAAAATATGGATTTGACTACTTATTGGTCCAGTAGGGAAAGAAGAAACTTTCCTCTATTCTCAAGGTTCTTTTGGCTGGTCGAATAATCAAATAAAAAGGATAGATTGACAAGAGAAAATAACTAAATTTAATTATATACATGAGAGAGTCAGAGACAGAAAGGGAAATTGAGGTACATGTGGCATTCTGAGCTAAGGATGAGGTCATGCTCCTTGAGGCAGAAGGTAATTGCTAAAGAGCACATGTTCGGTATTTATTAGTTTACCCTCCCATATAAATGGGTTAAAAAGTCATTTCTGCTTTTAACTCTTATCATGTGCCAGGCTCCTAATTTACATTATTCTAGATAAGAGGGGAGCAGAAGTTACTCTTGAGCCCATAGGGTCTTAGTTGCCTTCAGTTCACAATAATCTGTGTAACACTGGGGCTTATCTACAGGTGGCTCCTGACCCCTACAATAAATTTGTAACAAAATGGAAATTTTCTTTTTTAAAATATATATTTTTATTGATTCAGAGCAGAAGGGGGAGAGAGAAAGAGAGAGAAACATCAATGATGAGAGAGAATCATGGATCAGCTACCTCCTGCACATCCCACATAGGCATGTGCCCTGACTGGGAATCTAACTGTGACCTCCTGGTCAATGCTCAACCTCTGACCCACACTGGCCAGGCAAATAAGAATAATCTTGACCGATACTTTTAGGCTTCAAAGGGAGAAAGTACTGTTCTAACATTTTATAGATTATAAATTCAACATTAAACCATGACTTTTCTTCATTAAAGAAAAGAAATTGTGACGAAGTTTTTTAATTCATTGTTCCCTCTGAATAATTAACATAGGTGGATACTTAGTGAGTAATTCCCAAAAAAATAAAAAACAAAGTAATGTGTTTATTACACAGAGGCAATGAAAATTAAGTTTGAGAGATAGATGAAAAAAATTTGCTCATGGGGAGTGAGTCACTTCCATTTATGTACAATATGGTAAAATAAGAACATGCTCATGCAAATTCCTTCACAGAAAAAAATCTTTTGAGCAATTATCTCCCTGAAATTATTATAGAGACTGATCAGTAAAACAGGTATTCCATCAAACTGCCTGAGAAGTTTCACTCAATCGCCATTCAAGAGCTATTAGGGGCATTTTTTCTCAGTGGTTATTCTGACTGGTTCATGATGCAGTGAAAAACTTTTGGCATTTCTAGTCACAAAATGTGAGTTCAAAAATATTGTAACATTTCATCTAAGAAAAATGAAATCTGCCTAGATGCTGAACTAGACATGGAAGATTAAAGCTCCAGGACTCAGCCAAGTTTTCTGAGTTGAGGGATAATTATTAAACTACACTGAGCTGATCAAGTCCATTACCCATTGACACACAATAGCTAAGGAAACCTGCCACTCGCAGGTGCTTCTAATGGTAAATTTAATATATTTATATTATATAAAAAGGTGCATATGTTCTAAATCAGATAAACATGAGTTGGAATTTTTGGTTACAACTTTTTGGATGATGTCATCTTTGGTATGCATTTCACCTCTCTTGGTCTTTCTTACCTACTAGAGGTCTGGTGCATGAAAACTCATGCACTGGAGTGGGAGGGGGGAGGTCCCTCAGCCCAGCTTGCCCCCTCACAGTCTGGAAACCCTCAGGGGCAGGAGGCAACTGACAATCACCTCTGCTGCTGCCACTGCCAGCAGTGCAAACCTTTGCCAGCCCTGGTTACCTGAACCTTGGGCAGCCTTGGGCAACTGGGCAGCCTCCAACCGAGGCTTGCCTGTACCTCAGGCCAGCCCTGGGTGGCAGGCTGAGGGGATTGGGGGACTGATAGATTAAAAATTCAACATTAAACTATGACTTTTCTTCATTAAATAAAAGACATTGTGATCATCTGAGGCTTGCCTTGCCACACGCCTGCCATCCCAGTGGGGCTGAGGGAACTGAGCATTGCCATTTGGTGGCTGTGGGCACTGCCATCTTTGAGCATGTGGCAATTAGCATATTCCCTCCTTATTGGCTGTGGGTGCCGCAATCTTTACAACATCATGAGGGTCAGTTAGCATATTCCCTCTTTATTAGATAGGATTACTAAAATAATCACACTGTCCTCTAAGAATGAGAGACTAATATAAGGCATTGTGTGCAGCCCTGCCAAAGGATATACACTCCCTTGGGGCAGAAATGTGAATTATTATCTTCCCATCTATACCCAGCACAGAACACAGTGCCTAGCAGAGAGTTAGAAGCATTTCTCAAGACTGCCCAGAGCTTTCCCCTAGGAAATTAAGAATTGGATCCTTCCAGCTGCTGCTTTGGATCTGCAATATATGGACAATCCAAAACATAATCCTGTTGATGCTGCAGTTAAATAAAATAAATCAAAAACTGCCACCTCACAGAGACCTAAACTACTGCTCTCAAGGCACTGGTATCAAGTTGAGCCATGTGTAATAGAACTGTTTGACTTGACCTATTAATCTGCCACTTGAGAGATTTAGGTGAAAGTCTGTCTTAAAACTAAAAAGGCTTATCATAATTTATAAAGGTTTATCCTTATTCTAAATTCTTCCTATGTCTTAATTGTTGGGCAGTGTGTGAATAAGACATGAACATAGTTAAGATTTTGTGAGGGTGAATTCACCAGAACTTAAGATTTCTGGTTCATAGGCCTATCTTTATAAGAAATGAGCACATGCTATCACCTGAGAAATTTCCACATTAACACATAAAATATGTTCAGTAAGTATTTGTTGAATGAATGAATGAATGAGTGGGAGGGTCTCCATAAGTCATGATTAATAGAAACTTCTACTACTTTATTGATACGGAATTTTTGGAGTGGAACCCAGATTCTATGTTCGCTGGAATCAAAGAATGAATCCACGATCAGAAAGTGGTATAGCGAAGGGGGAGATTTATTGAAGAATAAGTACAGCCTCCATGTGGGGAGAGGAAAGAGTCCCACAGAATGGACTCCCAAATAGGAATGGGGGAAAGGGTCCCTTTGAGTTCCTTTTCCCTTTGGCTTATGAAGGCTGCAGATCCTGGTGCCTTAATATCCCCTTTGATAGGTCACTATTCCCTTAGACTGGTTACTATGGTAACTCCTGGGCTCATGAGAAGAGTGAGGTTCTCTCTCCCCACCCCCTTCCTTATTGTTTTTCTATTCCCTTTGGGCTTTCTTCCTCTCCTTCTTGATGAATGAAGGGCTTCCTTCTTTTTATTTTGTAAATATAGGCTTTTGCTGTTTCCAGCTCCCTCATTCTATGGAAATGTACTTGTTACACCTTTTCAGCTTCCCTATTCTATGGAAATATACCTTCTGCTGTTCTGCAGCCCTGTGCTTCCTGCATGGTCCCCTTGATTTCCAAAATTTCTAGAATTTCCTAAACCTGCCCTATCTTATACCTAAAATTCCTACTTCATTATTATCTTCATGTCTTTGCCAATAAAGAAAGAAAGGAATGTTGTATACTGCACTATATCTCCATAAATTCAAAGAACATTTTTAGAAATAATTAACATTGTGAAAATGAATAATGATCAGAGTCATATTTTAACTTCCTTAGCAAATTTTGGCCTAGATTGATGATAATGGAAAATTTTGGAATTTACTTTAAAAAGTCTAATAATAGAACAAAATAAATGAGCTTGAAGTTTTATAAAAGTGAGGGATCCCTAACTAGTTTGGCTCAGTGGATAGAGCGTCAGCCTGCAGACTGAAGGGTCCCAGGTTCGATTCTGGCCAAGGGCACATGCTGGGGTGGGCTCGATCCCCAGTAGGGGGCATGCAGGAGGCAACCAATCAATGATTCTCATCATTGATGTTTCTGTCTCTGTCTCTCCCTTCCTCTCATAAATTAATATATATGTGTGTGTGTGTGTGTGTGTGTGTGTGTGTGTGTGTGTGTATGTGTGTGTGTGATTATGATCACCTAATGTTTAATTTTTAAACATTAGTGAACTACACTGCTAACATTGAGGACATGGCAGATTGGTTGTAAAAACAGGTATTGCAACTTTGATAGAAGCCTACCTAGAAAAGTAGTGCTTGACTACAGGTAACATTCATTTCTCTTAGAAAATTTTAGCAATCATAAAATATAAAGAAACTTAGATAGACATCATACATTTAAAAGTAAAAAATTGTAGGCATTCCCATTGATACAGAATTTTTGGACAGGAACCTGGGTTCTTTGTCCGCTGGAATCAAAGAATTAATCCATGGACAGAAAGTGGTATAGCAAGGTGGAAATTTATTGAAGAAGTACAGACTCCCACATGGGGAGAGGGAAAGAGTCTCACAAAATGGACTCCCACATGAGGAGGGGAAAAGAATCCCACTGAGTTCCTTTTCCCTATGGCTTATAAAGGCTGCAGATCCTGGTGCCTTGATATCCCCTTTGATTGGCCACTATTCCCTTAGACCGGTTACTATAGTAACTCCTAGGCTCAAAGGTTTAACCTCACATGTGTCCCAAGTAGATCCCTGGAAAGGATCCGCGGTGTTTATCTAAGGTGTCCCTTGAGATAAACTTTAACCATGCAGGTGTGGGACATTCAAGTAGTTGCTAATGAAGAGACTACCCTTATGCAAATAAGACCAGAGTGGCAGGCTTAGGATCAAAAAGACCAAAAGCTTTAATTTTAAGTTTAAGTGTACACAAATCAATTCAATTAACTGCTGGAGAAATTACACCACATGAAACATATGCAGTTGCAAATCACAGAGCTTTTTATTACACAAATTCCTGGGTGGCTGAGGGTACAAATTTAGTTAAGGATCCTAGTGTTGTCCTCTGTGATCCTGCAACTAGGCTGGTCTGGTCCGGGTGTAGGAGGGCTGCATTCTTCTCCCAAGAGCTCAGTCAAGTCTCAATTGGGAATTACTGGTCATTCTGTCATCTGGCAAGAAGAGGAGCATGGAGTGGCATCGCCTGGCAAACCGACAAAGGGACAGGCCTTTGTAATGTCTCTACAAGACGAGCATATTGTTGGCTTGGCAGAGGTCCATATTTAAGGCTTGTTTGTGCCCGTAGCAGCCCAGGTGGCTATCAATGATTTACGTCAATGCACATATGTTAATCTTAAACACCTGGGGGCTAAGGAGAGTACTGCACTCAGGCAACTATTTATCTTGACACAAGTCACTCTGCATCAGTTCAAGTCCTTATCTCTAGGGTACACATGCTTCAGGGCAGTGGGGAATGTATCTATATATATAAAAAGCCAGCAACCATAATGACTGGTCACTATATTGCCCACTGTGGCCAGTGAACCAGCCGGATCAGGGGGTAGGGACAGTGGGCCACAACTCATGGCCTCTCTCCCATGCCGTTGGCATCCAATCAGCCCCCTAACCCCAATCGGGAGTGGGCCCACCAGCCAATTGCCCATGGCTCCTCCCCCCAGCCAGCCCAGCCCTAATTGGGCCCCGATTGGACTGGCTGGCCAGCTAATCTCCCACCATCTCCTCCTCCCAACAGGCCCAGCCCCAATATGCCCCAATTGGGGCCAGGTAGGCCAGACCCCACCCATGCATGAACTTGTGCACCGGGCCTCTAGTCTTTAATATCAGACACTAAGTTTTAAGGGAACTTGACTCAAACATTTTTAACTTTTTTTCACATTCTTTAAGCATTTTTAAACATTTCCACATTTTACTATAACATGGGATATGTGAGGTTCTCCCCCCCGCCCCCACCTCTTCTTCCTTACTGTTTTTCTATTCCCTTTGGGATTTCTTCTTTTCCCTCTTAATAAAGGGCTTTCTTCTCTTTACTCTGTAAATATAAATCTTTTGCTGTTCCCAGCTCCTCATTCTATGGAAATGTACCTGTTGCAGCTTTCTAGCTCCCCTATTCTATGGAAATATACCTTCTGCTTCTCTGTAGCCCTGTGCTTCCTCCATGGCCCCCCTAATTTCCAAAATTTCTAGTATTTCCTAAACCTGTCCTATCTTACCCCTAAAATTTCTGCTTCACCTTTAATGTCAGGGGGGAAAAAATAATGCCTTCTATATTGATAGTAAAGTTCTATATTAGGGCTTTGTTATATTCTTATTTTCCATTTTAATAACACAAAAAATACAGCAATTCCAAAGAATTAACCCCCCAAAATTTTTTTGGAATAACAAGAGTTCAGTAAAATAAGTTGTTACAAGGTAAACATTCAAGATTCAGTAGTGAAAAATAAATTAAGTAAAAACATTATATAATCACCTCAATAGATTCAGAAAATGAAGTTAATAAAATTTAGAATCTCTCGTTTTGCAAAGCTCTCTAGAAATAGAAAAGAATGTCTGTAACCTACAGCTAAAAACTTACAAAAAACATTATACTTAATGGTAAAACATTGAAAATGTTTCCTTCATTATCAGGAGCAAACTTTGCCACCACCACTTCTATTTACCATTGAACTAGATGTTTTAGCAGTATAAGGTGTGACCAAAACAAACCCTTTCTAATTTGCAGATTACATGACTGTGTTTATTCAAATTTCAAAAGCATAAATAGATAAACAGATATATTGTTAGAATTAATGACTTAAAATTTTACTTATAGTATCAACTTTTAGTTAAAATAAAATTTTAAAATTTAAGAAACTTCCTGAAAAATCAAAAGATAAAATTACATATATTATAGAAAGACACAGTGCATATTCAGAAAAATTACCTATAATAAGCAAACTAAAACATACCTTACAAAAACTACTGGACTTCAAAGAAAAAGAAACCTTTTAAAGCCTCTAGGCAAAAAGAGGAGGTTTTTTATAAAGGAAAAAAGCTCAGTATGTCATCAGAGTTTTGGGTAGCAATTCTTTATTCCAGAAGAAAGTGAAATGGTATTTTAATGACACTCAAAAAAAAAAAAAAAAAAATGTGAGCCAAAAATGTTGTATGTAGCCAAATTGATTTTCAAGCATAAAGGCCCAGAAACAAACAATTATCAACACCCAAAACTCAGAAACTTGTAACCTTGGGCATTCCTAAAGAACTTATGAGAATTAGCTTCAGATAGTCAAGATGACTGAGAGAAATGGACATAAAGACTGGTAGAGAGTTTAAGGTTTAATGATATTTAGAAGAGAGACTGCATATTATGTAGAGTAGAAATACTATGTATGATGTAAACATAATAGTGCTAAAAAATGAAAGTGGAATAGGAAGCACATATGAACTGTAGAATAAGAAGAAGAAAAAAGAAAAGTAGAATAAACATGCTGTTTGTTTTATATAATAGTATTTCTTGGGATAAACAGGACAACACTGCAAATTATATACTGGAGAGAGGTACAAAGGAGATAAAGAATCCTATACAATTAAGATGTAATATGCAAATTGACCCTCACGCCCTTACAAGATGGCTGCCTATGACCAGGCTGGCAAGGGTGGGGGAGGGTTAGTGAGTGAGACCAAACAACTGAACAAGCAGGCTGTGTGGGGCAACCAGGCCAGCAGGGGGGTTAGTGAGGGACAGCCAAATGACTGAAAAGCAAGCTGTGTGAGGTGACCAGGGGCAGGGGGGAAGTTGGGGGTGACCAGCTTGGTGGGGATGACAGTAAGGGGTGACCAGGTTGGCAAGGGGGGGCAGTATAGGGTGACCAGGCTGGCAGGGAGGGGGCAGTTGGGACAACCTGATTGGCAGTGGGGTGCAGTTAGGAGCAATCAGGCTGGCACACGGAGGCAATGAGGGGTGATCAGGCCAGCAGGGGTAGGGGAATGCAGTTAGGGGCAACCAGGAAGGCAGGCAGGTGAGCAATTAGAAGCCATCAGTCCAGGATTGTGAGAGGGCTGTCTGACTGCCAGGATCAGGCCTAAACCAGCAGTTGGAGATCCCCCAAGGGGTCCCGAATTAGAGAAGGTGCAGGCTGGGCTGAGGGGACACTCCCCATACATGAATTTCATGCACAGGGCCTCTAGTACTAGATAAAGATATTTGTTATACCATTAGAATACAATTGCAAAGTTTCTTAAATTAAAACAACCACATAATTAACATTAAGAAGCAGAAACACTCCAAAACAAACAAACTAAAAAGATCAGAGAATGAGAAATATTTCATATAAAATACTTGTATATTAGGTATAGTATAATAGTATGCAACTTTTTTGTAAGATAGTTGAAAGAGGCTCACAAATACATATTAAATTAAAAATAAAATAAAAGTTAAACTGTAATTTTTAATTTTTTTTTAAATATAAGGGAAGAGAAAACAGAGAGAGTGAAGGATAGATGTTGACTTCTTGAAATATATATTTTTTGTAGATTTAACTTCTGGAAATATGTAAATATTTTAAATAATTCTAAAGTAAAATTAAATTTAAAAATATCTTTAAAAATAGGGAAAAAATCTAAAATAAGTCAAAATACAAGTTTATAATCACAGTTTTATACTTCACTGAAAGTTTATTTTATATTTGCTAACAACTCAAAATGTGAACCTGAAGTTTATTAAAAATAATAAAATAAA
Organism: Pipistrellus kuhlii; assembly: GCF_014108245.1. NCBI lineage: Eukaryota > Metazoa > Chordata > Mammalia > Chiroptera > Vespertilionidae > Pipistrellus > Pipistrellus kuhlii. The sequence goes on from NW_023425529.1 coordinate 23,539,561, forward strand.
ATAAAATAAAATAAAATAAAATAAAGTTTATTAGCTGGGCTCCAAATAAAAATTGTTGGTTCTTGGCTTTTTCCTCCACATCTAACAAACACAGGAAAACAAATCTTAAGTGAAATGAGTCCATTCAGGGGACTGTAACCCATTATCTTTTCTCTTTCATTTCTCTAGGAAAATAAAGGAAAGCCTGGAGTGTTTCCCTGTTAAATTGAATAACTTGATCCACACACTGGCACAAATGACAGCCATAAGCCCTGCCAAGTCTATTTCACAGAACTTTCCCCAGGAATCCTGTACGCCGAGTGCAACCAGGTCAATTCAAAGAGCGACGATTTTAAGGTTCAGCAACAGGACTAGTCCCGTAAGTCTCAAGTTTGTCATAGTGACTTAAATATCATTTGCCTCCACCTCATACTTGCCCTTCACGAGGCTACACATCCATCCTTAAACCCTGATTTTTTGCTTTTACTATGCAAATGAAAAATCAGTACCATTTTGAGCAGAAGTGCCCACGACAGAGGATGTTCTAAGGACAAATCATAACAACCAGAGCTATTAGAAGAGAATCATCAAAGAGAACAGATCCTGCCGTGGTATAAGATGAAACAAGAGCTGATTGAAGTGTCTGCAAGGAGAGCAGAGATTGGGCGTCTGTTCCCAGCAAATTAGATGCTTATTATACACTGTGTTTATAGGTAATTTTACCATTGCAAATTGCATCTCTTAACTTTTGTGATGATTTTTTTTTTTTTTGCACAAAGATTCCTGCTTTGTTTAGTGACATGAAATCAGATTTAGAAGGTATCCCGGGTTGATATTGCTGTCTTCTGATTTTTGTCTATTTATTTTTTGCAGCTGTATCTGATCCAGGTGACACACAATAACAACAAAACAAGCCTGACAGAAAAATCGTTTGAACAGTTTGCAAAACTTCACGGCCAACTCCACAAGCAGTTTGCAGCACGAACTCTCCCAGAGTAAGGCCCTGTCCTCCACAGGGTGTGCCTTCAGTACTTGTCCTTGTACTGAAGGGAAAATTATGGTTATGGAAGTTCCTATTTGTAAGCAACACAGCACCAAAGACTGTATTGCTCTCAGAGTCAAAAAAGTATGTCTCATAAAACAGAACAGGGTTTTCAATTTTCTGTCTACTTCTAGCCATTGATTTTGTAGACAGAAAAATGGAGAACCAATTACCTTTATTTTTATCAGTTATTAAAAAAATTATTTTTTAAAATTTTATCTTCTGGGGTTTTTCTATAACATTAAAAATTTAGAACTAAATTGGTCTTCTCGTACAAAATTTTAATATAGTAAAATCTTTTGTAGTAAATTTAATATAGTAAATTTTAATATCAGAATTTATTAAAATCAACTCACTTTTGTTATAATTATTGGCTTCAGTTTGCACTATCTAAATTTAATTTGTTGTTATGTTCATTTTGCTGCAACCTTGAAAACTATTGCTTCCATTCATGTTTTATTGGGGGGGGAAAAAACATTAAATGTAAGCAAAACAAAAATATAATGAAAATAACTTCTGTCCAAAAAGACTTTCTAAAGTTTATCATAACTAGCCAAACTTAGGGCACAGACTTCAGTGTACAACAAAAGTGTATCTCGACTTCTAGTGAATTTGCAGAAAGTATGATATTGGCACTTAGGTAAACCAAATGTAATTTCATCTTGACTCGAATTTTTAACTAAATGGTCCTTTAACAACATGAATGGTCATACTGCCCTGACATACTTTGTGTATATAGATTTTCAGTAGGCTTTCAAGGTTGAATCCATTTTCAAAATATAAAGCTAAGCAGAGATATCAAAGGATGGACAGATAGTGTGCACTATTGATGACTGAGTAGTTCACATTCAGGAAAAATTATTCTTGTAGATGTCACAGAAATTTTGAAATACAGATGCTTTAAGTCAGGGCACATTCAAGAGACTGGGAGGAAAGGAACGTGGCTGTGGAAATTTTTCAAAGTAACATCAGCTTTAAGAATTACTCCCCCCTCCCAAAACATAATCTAATAAAGTAACTGAGAAAGAAGAGACGCTGCCGAAACCGGTTTGGCTCAGTGTGTAGTAGGGGTGTCGAACTCAATCAGAGAAGGGGCCAAAATCTAAAATCCAGCCTAAATCGTGGGCCGAATGGTTTACTGAACAGTCATAAACTGTCATTGTGATGGAAACGTAGCAGAGTGCAGTGATGACAGCGAGGTGCGGGCCACATTGCAAGGCCTGGTGGGACGGATTTGGCCCGCGGGCCTTGTGTTTGACACATGTGGTAGAGCATCAGCCTGTGGACTGAAGGGTCCTGGGTTCAATTCCGGTCAAGGGCATGTACCTTGGTTGCGGGCACATCCCCAGTAGGGGGCGTGCAGGAGGCAGCTGATCGATGACTCTCTCTCATTGATGTTTCTAACTATCTCTCTCCCTTCCTCTCTGTAAAAAAAAAAATCAATAAAATATATTAAAAATAAAAAAAAGAGATACTGGCAACATTTCCAATTGGCTGCACATATTAAATTCAACATCAGTAGCTGTCGTCTTGCCCTACGATAAGAAGTGATAAGTTCATTCATGTTAAAGAGCTTTCCTTTTTGGTATCAAAAACTTCTCTGTTTTATATTTGTATCTTTCCAGTACATATTAGACTAGCTTATAAAAGCTTAAAAGTGGTAATAATCTCTTTATATGTGCCTCTTCTCAATTTTCAGCTTTAGTTAGGATTTTGCTTTGCTCAACAACTACTACCTGACAATGGGACCTAAGTTGATTTTAAACATGTTCAAGCAATGAGTGAAGAGGAGGGACATTTAGTCCTCTGGGCCCTGAGCTGTATCAGGATGCTAAGGGACCCAGAGGAGCTAAGGGGTACAGTAATGCATGTAAGTTAAGGATGAGGGCAAGATGTCCTCTGACTTCTAAATTCACTCAGAAAAACTATATGAGAATGAAGTAAACCTGATCTGGAAAGTATAGGGAAACATTTGGAATTGTGAGGAATAGAATTCAAATTGCTCCCAGCATGCAATGGGGATCTTCACATTGGACTATGTGTACTTCCAAGAGGACAAGGGCTTGGAAATCTTCCTCAAAAGCAAATGGTCTTCTTTAAAATTAATCTGCTGAAGAAGGGCTGATTTCCTCTCCCTCTTCTACCTTCACCAACCATCTAAAACCTTATTTTGGCACATTATCCTAGGCAGTAAAATAAGTCTCTGGGGCCAAATACAGAGCAAATCAAAATACTGGTGTTGGAATGAGAAAATAAATTATTCTAATAACCAGGTATTAAATCTGATTGCAAGTCAGATGTTTTCTATTCTTTGGTCTGAATAAAATTAAAGGAGGAAATTAGGTCACTGTCAGAAAAAAAAATGATCATAAAAATAATTTTTAAGAACTGAATTATATATTTAGCATATAACTGAAAAGTATCTCAAGTGAATATTACTATAGCTGAATTCTTCAATTCTCATGTACTTCTTTACACACAAGATTTGTTTAGTACATACATCTATCAAAACATCAACAAAAGCATAGAATTAATGTTGAACTCTATTTTATTCTAGCAATAAGAAAAATTTATCCACAGATACACAAGTTATTATTTAAAACCAACCCAATATAGTTATCAAATGCATATCTATATCTTGCTTACTTGTGTATGGAACCAATTTTCATAACAAATCAGGACAAACATGTTTAATACTTTAAGCTTTAGAACTGCAAGTGACCTTTAAGAAATAGAAAAATTACTTAAATACACAAACATGTTGTTTTGAACTTCCCTGACATGCTCAACAAGAGGCAGTGGATGGGATGGCCTGAAGTTGTCACACACTTCTGTGTGTTTGCTGACAGTGCTTCACTATCCTCCATTCTTTCCCCAGGAAAAGGTCATATCAAAGAAGCAGAATTAAGAAGGAGGCAGAGCAAGACTGCAATAGGAGGAAGCTGCTAGATAGTTCCTAAAACGATATATTTAATCCTTAAAATTCATTATCAAATGCTAACCACTAACAGGTCATCCCATCCAATAGTTGGGTTTGATCCTATTTAACCCATGGAAGTAAATCATCAGGTAGTAGGGAGGAAATTCTGCAAGTCAGACTCCAGGGGAAAGTGATATTTTGTTCCAAAAGGCTCAGACCAGATGGAAGCAAATGCCATTTGCTAAGCGTTTAATTTAGTTCCTGTAGCAGTATCTCCAGTGAACTCAGAAGAAACATTACAATCTGACCTTCTTGAAAACTTATGAATCATTAACTTTAGAAAATATTTATTAAGCCCCCACATGCGTGTAAGGGACAAAATGTGTGGTCTACCATAAACACAGTAAGAAAGAACAGATATATGAGTTTAGTAAGCTAAATTAAATTAGTATTAATATTAGTGACAATTAAAATAGCATAAGTGACCACAGCCATGTTAATGAAACTCTCAATGGTAATCATGTGACTTAAAGAAAAATGTTTTCTTTGGCCATAATTCCATCTGATGTAGCTAAAGTTTCACAAACAATCCTAAAATGAAGAGGCCAATTTCGAACTAATGAATGTACACTTTTTTTTCTATTAAAACAGGTTTCCTCATTGGTGGCACTTACCTTTCACAAATTCAGATCATAAAAGATTCAGAGATCTAAATCATTACATGGAACAGATATTAACAGGATCATATGAGATTGCAAACGTATGTTACAATTTAATTTTATACTTTTGCATAAAATATCGACTATTACTGGAAATATGTTATTATGCATTATGATGATATTCTGTTAGTCCTTCAACAAACATGCATGTCTTATGTGTGGGAATCTCTGAAACAGTAAACTGTGGAATGGCAAAAAAAATGGTATATAGCACGTTGGCCTCAAATAACGTGAAGTAATATGTGATTATTGAACTATCAGTGCTGCTAGGTATCCTAGCACTCTAGAGAATTAAGAATTACTTTATTTTATCTTCTTTACTTTTTATTGAATTTATTGAGGTAACAATGATCAATAAAATTATACAAGTTTCAACTGTACAATTTTATACTGCATCATCTGCACATTGCACTGTGAGCTCACCATCCAAAGTCATCTCCTTCTGTCACCATTTATCCCCCCTTCACCCTCTCCTACCTGCCTCCACCTCTCTTTCCCTCTGCTAATCTCCACACTGTTGTCCATCTATGAGGCTTTTTTTTTTTTTACCACTTTTTTCACCCAGCCTTCCTCCCCTTTCCTCTCTGATTGAGGTTTCAGGGAAAAGATGAGGTTTCAGAAAGAAGAAAACATCTGAGCTATGCTTTTAACAGCAAATAGTAGTATTTAAAAGAGCTGATTGAGGTGCCAGAATGGTGTGGCTCAGTGGTTGAGCATGGACCTATGAATGAGGAGGTCATGGTTACATTCCCAGTCAGGGGGTCAGGGCATTTGCCTGGGATGCAGGCTTGATCCCCAGTGGGGGGCGTGCAGAAGGCAGCCAATCAATAATTCTCTCTTATCATTGATGTTTCCATCTCTCTCTCCCTCTCCTTTCCTCTCTGAAATTAATTTTAAAAATATTTTAAATGTAAAAATAAATAAATGAAAGGGTTGGCATAGAGAAGTGTTTCCCTAGGAAATAGGAAAGGTCATGAGTGAGGGGGGAGAAGAAAAGAATTGTATTAGATTCTATTGTTGTTATGATAAATTACCATACATTTGGTAGCTTAAAACAACACATATCTTTTTTTTCTTTTTTCTTTTTCAATTCTTAAGGTCAAAGTAAAAAAAAAATGGGTCTTCTAGGACTAAACTCATGTTAGAGGACTGGTTCTTTCTGCAGGCACTAGAAAAATCATTCATTTCCTTGGCTTTCAGCTTCCAGTGACTGTCAACCGCTGCTGTAGAGCCTAAAACTATCGGAAAACACAGATATTTACATTACAATTATGCCAGGCTGGGGGACTCCAAGCCCCACTGGGAGACCTGAAGGTGCACCTGCAGACCTGAGGCTGCACCCATCACCTGGCAGGGCTTGATGGGGGACCTAAGGCTGTGCCTCCCTCCCAGTGCTGGGCCTGGGTACCTGAGGCTGCAGCCCCCCGCACCACCACCCCACCACCACCACCACCACCACCTGGCAGGGTTTGGGAGTGGAGCCAGCCAGTTCTGGATCTTGCCCAATGGGGGTGGGGCCTGCCAGGTCTGGGTCTCATGAGATTTTGAGGCGAGGGCAGGTGTGCAGGGACTAGACTCTGGGTCCTGCAGGATGCCCCAGACATGACAGGAGGAAGATTTTCATATACATATTACTAATTTTCTTTCATCTCTGACATTTCTATTATAGAGAAAGGGCAAATAGAAATATTAAAATATTTCCTCTAATTAATTCCCTTTTAATGAGCACAAATTTTGTGCACTGGGCCACTAATTTTTACAATAATGGTTTAGTGTATGAAATGTTTTCTCCTGAATCTATTAGGCTGGTCACCAATCAGCTAATACCAATAATTTTTTTCCTTTATTCTGTTAATGTGATAACTCACAGTGATGGATAATCTAATTTTAAACAAAACTGCATTACTAGGATAAATTCCTCATGGTTGCAATGTATTATTCTTTTTATGTATTGCTATATTTGACTTAACATTTTCTTTCATATTTGTTTTCAACTTTGTTTATGACAGAGATGGCCTGAAGTTGTTTTGTGTTATGTCCTTAACAAGAATAAGAATCAACAATATGCTGGACTCATAATACTATTATTTGCAAAAAAAAAAAAAAAATCTTGCTTTTTTTCATACTCTTTAGAACAGTTTCTATAAAATTGGTTTATAACTTTAATTTGTAAAGCCATGGAGGTCTTGAGATTTCATTTACTTAAAAGTTCTAGGGCAATTCACATTTTCTGTTTTTTTGAGGTGGTCTATGTATAAGTTATAGTTCTCTATGAATTTTTGCTACTGTATTGGCATAAAGTCATTTACAGTGTTCCCTCATAATATTTGTAACATTTATAAGATCTGAAGAAATGCCCACTCTTTCATTATTCACATATGTCATTTCCTAATCAGTCTTGACAGAGGATTATGAATTTTACTTATCTTTGCCAAGAAGGAAATGTGGAATTTATTGGCCCTTTTTGTTATATTATTTTAAAACTCTATTTATATGTTTATTATTTTCTTCCTTCTGCTTCCTTTGGTCCTATTTTGCTCTTCTATGAATACCATCCTCAGATAGTTACTTAACTTGTTTATTTTCAACCTAGACATTTGGCCTTCAATATAGTAGATACACAGATATCCTATTATATTATCGATTTTTAGCAAATATGGACTCAAAAACACTGTGCTCCAATATTACTTACAGTTGGTAGACTCAGCTGGAATGCCGCTATATATCAAAAGACAAGTGCCTGCACACTTACAGGGATATACTTAACTCAGTTCTGAGTGAGGCAGAGAGGCATCCTGGACAGTATGGCACTCAAATTGTTATTAAAGAGCAAAGAGAAGTTAGTAAATAGAAATTGGGGAAAGTTGTGCTAGACAAAGAGAACTGTAAGGACAAAGTATCCATTATGGTTATATGTGTTCCTCTTAGTCTGTAGTTTAAACAACTCAGTAACTATATTCATTCATTTTTTACCCATGGAAAACACAGTTACAAACTCATCAATACTAAATAAATATTTTAAATAAAAATAACAGAATCACTAGCATATGGGATTTTAAAACCAAAGAGATTGAGTTTGCATCTGAAAAGTATTTTGTGGTCTCTTATTTATTCTTATACCTTACCAGCTTTTTCTTTTAAAGAAATTAGCTCATGCTTCTAAAACATATAATTTATTTACTTATATACATAAACTACTACACTAATAAGTGATAATTTAGGTTTTAAAATGTGTAGAAAAACAGAACATTTAGAAAAAATACTTAATGTTATAAAATAGTTAGTAATGTAATTTTGATATTTTTCCTTCAGTGTCTTTCCTCCACATGAGCCCCATGACAGAGATCTCTGGGTTGATAAAAACAATCTTGAGAATTGTGCTAGCTGCCAGCTCGGGAGCCTTGGCTGCTCGTACTTGTAAAGAATAATCGAGGCAACTTAACTTATTTCATTGAGTTTCAAATCCCTTTTGCATGTTCAAGAATATTGAATGTTGACATCTTAATGTTCTTTACTAATTCTGACATTCTCTGAGGTCATGTCCATTCACTTTTGCTATAAGGACCACATGAATATGGAAGTTGTCTGGAAGGGAAAGAGCTGAGGAGATAGTGTATGGGATTGCCATCTTTGCATTCTGCAGGCTGTCTTACCGATAATAATATAGCTATTTTTAAAACTATGCCTTTTCAGAGAAATGCACAAAATATCGAGTAACCATTAAAGAGTTGGGATTTGTCCTATTCAGACAGAGGCAAGTATGTGCACACTGGGATAGGCTTCTGGTTTCATCCTAGTGTAACCAGGATACATGTTGAGAGCTCTCTTTTATACTACAGGCCCGATGCACGAAATATTATACATGCAAGGGCCTTGGCCCCAGCCCACGCCCGCTGCCTCTGCTGTGGGATGGGGGGGGAGGGGCTCTACCACCTCTGCCTTGGCCCCCACCTGCTGTGGCTTTGTCTGAAGAAAGTACATCTGGAAGGATGTCCGGTTTAATTAGCATATTATGCTTTTATTATTATTGATTTGATTTCAGAGAGGAACTGTGAGAGATAGAAATAAAAACATCAAGGATGAGAGAGAATAATTGATCAACTGCCTCCTTCATAACCCCTACTGGGATCGAGCCTGCAACCCAGGCATGTGCCCTGACTGGGAATTGAACTTGGACCTCCTGGTTTATAGGTCGGTGCTCAATCATTGAGCAACACCAACGGGGCTTGATTTCTGTCTTGCCATCAATAGGGAACTACCAAATGTATGTGCCCACAGAAGGGGTTCATATAGAAGTGTTAGCAGACTACTGCTATGAGAAAGGAAAGCAAAGGAGTCATGTATACAGATAAGGAAAACTTGCAAAGGGGCAGTTTAGCACAGCGAGGCTTAGTGAATATTGTTGCCCATCATAGTCATTGCTGGGGGTGGGGGTGGGCTAGAAGAGGTCAGTGGGGAAGAAAGGAAACAAATGTAATACTTTTAAAAAAATAAAGATTTAAATAAATAAATAAACAAACAAATAAATAAATAATAAATTTTAAAAAACAAATAGTTAAATTAAAAATATATATTATTATGAGCCCTTCTAGGGCATTCCCAATTATAAGAAGTCTTGGTTTTTGTCAAGGAAATTAGATAAAGAGGTTGCCTTAAAGTCCAGTACCTGGTATCAGTCAAGTTAGATGGGAGGAAGCTCTCTGAGAGTTGGTATAAAGACAAGAGCAGCCCAGCTAGAGGGATGACTATAAATCTCTGAATCTCTCTCTCTCTCTCTCTCTCTCCCTCTCTTTCTCTCTCTCTCTCTTCCTCTCTCTCTCTCTCTCTCTCTCTCTCTCTCTCTCTCTCTCTCTCTCAGCATGGGTATTTTTAGTTTTAATCTCTACTCTCAAATTGATAGAAACTTCTTTTCTTCTCTATCCAGTTTCATTCTACTAACAAATTATAATTGTGATAACAATAATTCCTTTGCTTCTTTTAATTCTTCTCTGTTTTTGGTGGAACTGTGTTGTGACCCTGAATAAGATCTGTATAGACAGCAGTATAAACATACAATAAAAGCTATAGTAACTATTGTAGTTCCTAAAAAATGTGAACATATGAATTTAGTTGAAATATACAAACAGTAGTTGTTTTTTAAAAAAACAAATTTAAGCCATATTCATGGTGATTTTTAGCTATTCTCATATTGTTGCCAATTTCTAGAAGTCCCCTAAAATGAGAAATAATATCACTTAAGATTTAAGCAATGTTGTGCTTTTAAAGCAGAAATCAAATGTCAAAATAAATCCAAATGGGTAAATCCTATCTTAATAGTGAACATATGTTTCTTGCTCCCTGCTTGCTCAACCCAGATGTTAATTACTACATTTGTCACTACATTGCTCTTTTCCTCTTTGGAACTGATTGAGATTGTGTTGCAGGCAGGATAAATGTCATATGTGTACCATCAGTAAAACCACGAGTATTTTTCAGAGTCTGGTAAAATGTTGATGACAAGGAATTATATAAGATTCTTTAGAAATTCACTATTTTTCACAGTGTCATTCTTCCATGTAACTCCAATATGAATATAATGAGTTGAACCACATTAAAGACTGGACATTCTGACAAGCTACTTTATGAAAAAAGCAATAAAATATAATTACTGTTCAACTTTGATTTAAAACTCTTCTGGGAATTCATTTTTAAATTCACATAGCGCTTCCTGATGTGTGAGAGATAGATTTAGCTTATTGTTTTAACTCACTAAAACTAAATCTTACAGCCAATTCTAGATGTTGGCTGGCCAGTTAATAAATGGGAATTAATAATGTATTTTTTTTAAAGGGAAAAATTATCGCTTTTGTTGTATTGCATTACTTCTGGTCGTTGCAGGTACTTTGTAGTCTTTGAGAACAAGAATTAGTGCATATGAAATAGGAAAACCATAAGTTTTCAACAACTTTAAACTGATAAACTCTCTCAAAATGTCAATCATTTTAAATTATAAATGAATTAGTAACAAAATATTAATAAGATCCCTGAACTTAATAAAATATAAGCTGGTGTATATTTTAATTTAAATTTGTTCAATTGACTTTCAAATATGCTCTTTATTGAATGAATTTTTAAGTTGAAAGCATTATTAGGCATTAAAATCTCATATTAAGCATCTACTGTAACAAAGAAAAGTGTATATATAACCTCATAGAGTAGTTAATATAGCCTGTGCATTTACCTAAACCATTGGTATAAGAAATCAATAACTGTAGTCTCCATGACAAATCCTAAACATTTACTAATTTGTTCACCAAATATAAAATGTTCTACATAAGACAGATGTTCCAAATATTTAACAACTATTAAGATACCGGCACTAAAAAATCAGGGTGAGTGCCAATTGCTAATCTACCTTTATGGCCATTCAAGCTTGAATTGATTTAATATTTCTATGTTGGAGAAAACTATAGGAACATTAAGGAACTGGGGCAATCAGGAGTTTAAATCTAAACACACTAAGTCTGACTTACCTGTAATACTTTAAGAGGTCAAGTGGAAAGTTGACATCGTGAGTTGAGGAAAAAAGAGAGACTGGAAATATAAATATTGGAGTTGTCAACAAATAACTGTTTTCCAAAGCCATGAGACTAGATGATATTATTTGGGTGAAAATGTAAATATAAAAGAGGTCTGAGAACTAGACCACGCAGCACGCCAATTTAAAGTTTGAGAAGACAGAGGAGAATCAACAAATGAGAGGGACAACCTGTTGAAAACCACAAGAATGTGCTGCCTGGTACCCAAGATAGGAAATGATATCGAAGAGGAAGGAATGATCAGCTGTTTCAAGTGCGACAAATGGGTCAATATAAAGAATTCACCTTTGGAGTTAGAAAAATGCATATCATTGGTGAATTTAACAAGAACAATTTGATGGGAACATTAGAAACAAAAGAAATCCTAGAATGGGTTTAAAAGAGAATATGAAGAGAGAAATTTGGGATAAAATGTAGAAAACAATTCTTGCTCTAAGTATGAATAGAAGAAAATAATGTGCAGGGAAATGTAGGTCAAGAATTTTGTTTATCAAAAGAAATTATAGCATATTTGTATGCTAGTAGGAAAACCCACTGAAGAAACAAACCTTGATAATGAAAAGGAGAAACGAGAGCTTAGTCAGAGACCAAAGTGATGACCTTGAGTAAAGACGTGAGCATGGGAGCTAGATCAGTCTCAATTAAAGCACAGACCGTGAGCCCATGTGAGGGAAGAAAGGGCAGAGGTGAGGTAAGATAATATATGTGTTGCCAAAAGCTCATGGAAATTCTTTTCTGTTTCTGGTATTGTTGTTTTATCAACAAGAAGAACAGCTTTGAGCAGACTGAAAGAGAGAAAACATATGCTGGCCCTTTGAGGAATGAATCTAAGGTATTAAGTAGTCTTATAGATGAGCAGAAGAATAAATGGACTAGTGATGGGTGTAGAATTTCCAGAAAATTCCAAACACCAACTTGAGGTTTGTAGGCATGAAGTAATAGTTAAGACCAGTAAGCATGGTTGAGGGTTTTCCTCCAGGAATAGTCAGTAGGCCTGTTACAGTTGCAGACTTGGCAGAGAGCAACCAGACTTGGATATTTTTCCAGGTGAACAATAAAATAAAGGGAGAGAGGGCCAAAGGAATGAAAGGAGCATGCAAGGGAGTTATTGTATCAACCATGAGATCTAAATGGGCCAAGGAGGGATGTGAAAATACGAAAGGAATTAGGGCCAGTTTAAAGTCAACAGATAGAGTTTTGTCACTAGAGGGAATGGAGGGAGATGGTAGTTGTAGACAGGGAGGTTAGAAATCAAAATAATGAACTGTCTTCAGTAAAAATCTTGAAGTCAAAAACCTTTAAGACAAAATCAAGGGAAGAAGTGACTGTCTGAGTAAGATGCAGAATAAGATAGTTGGACATGAGGAGTTTAAAAGCAAAGAATCTACCACAGCATAGGATGATTTGTGTGAATATTAAAGTAAATGTGAATTATGATCAGTACTATTAGAGAAAATGACAATGTTCCAAAGTTAAAAGTGTTCAAGAAATCAATGCTAATGACCTAGAAATCAATACAAAAATCCAACAAGGGAAGGGCAATATAGTCAGTAGACATGATATTCAATGCAGGGCCTTTTTATAAAAGAAGAAAGAGTGAAGGTTAGAAGAGCAATGCAATGCAAAGAGGATACCTACCCCATCACCAGGATCAGAGTCATAAAGGGAACCAGAGAGAGTATAGCCACCATTTCAGAGACTTAAAGAGAAAGCATAATGGAATGCTCAGAGAACATAGTAAATTGAGCATATAAGAAATTTTGTTGATGACATTCTCCAAGAATGGCTGTCATGTTTCTTTAAAAAAAAAAAAATCTGGTAATTGTGCTTTTCTGCTTAAAAGTCATCACTAGGTCACAATAGCCTTAAGCTTATGCAGAAGACTAGCATGTTATAAGATTCCTATAAAGATTTATCTAGTCATAGTTCCTCTTCCCATCTATAGGCCTTTGTCATTGGTAATACAGGTGGCCCTGGGCTTACTGACCACACTGTATTTTGTGTGTACACTAATTTCAATTAGTCAACCACTTATGTTGTCTTGTGTTCCGTTTTCTCATTTATTGAATAAAATAGTTAAATTTAGAAGGTTGGGTGCTTTTTTCCTGAGAAACTATGATCATTTGAAGAATTAATCAGAAAAGAAACATTTTTCATAATATAAAAATCTCCTAGGTATTATCAAATGCCAATTGCACCCTCTGTAATTGAGACAATCAGAAGTATGCCCATGGATTTTCTAAACACCTCATATTATAGCATAACAAAATAATATTTTTGTATAAGTATGTTGCGAACACTGCAAGGGCATATTTTGTTTTTATTGGTTAAAAGTGACAGCTCTACTTATGGAGAATTATGTTTGTAGTCCATCAACATAAAAATGGCACCCGTAGAGTGGCTCAATATATTATAGAACCTACAGAATTAAATGTAGCCACAATGCTTAAAGGTCAATACAAATCCATTTGAGAACACAGGTTATTAGTCAGGGCAATTGTATTGCTAACATTCCTATAATTCTGAAAACTATCCAGTAGTGCAATGTGCTAAAATGCTCTGGAATGCATGCACGTAAATGAAGCTCAACCTGAGAAAAAATTTAAAGCGATTATTTTGAGATCCAGCATATTGCTTTTCTATCTCCCTCATTTCTTTCATTGACTTCTGTCTTTATTGACACTGTGTCATGTTTCTTTTCAAGAATAAAAGCAATGTTATTACAGTAAGGAATTAGTTTTTACTATGTTACCCATACCAAGAATTATAAATGAGAGCTTCAAGAGAATAATTAGCTAGTGGTGACATTTCAGAGACTAATTGGGAAGATTTTCTGCCTACTGTTGAAGTTTAATAACCATTCCGTGGTGAGGTCAAAATGTCACCAGAGAAGAATAATTGACTAGTTGTCAAAAGACTGAAGATCAAATTTTCTTCACCAAATTCTGCACAGGCTGAAGTTTAACTTTAAACAAAAATATAAAAAGAAATAACAAAACAAAAAAAACAAAACAAAAAAACACACACACACACTTTGATTTGGTCAACTCCCTAATTATGATTATAGATATATTTTTGAAGATATGTTCTTACTAAACAAGGTCAAAAGAGATTTATAAGTAGAGATCAAAATTGGTAATTAACTAATTTATAATAATGCCTAAAACTGCTACCTAGATAAAAAATAATTGCATTAGAAAACCAATGTATTTTATAACTGATGACACATCTCTGGTTCTGTTAACAAATATTTACTGAGAAAAATACTGTAGAAGAAATGAGTGAATAAATGATAATCTTTGTACTTGATATTATATTGATTAAACTAACAAGAGTAGAGAGCATGTGATAAAACTTGGGCACGTGCGTGGATAAGGGTGAAAAGGATAGATAAAAGAGATATGTAGGAAGACAAAGAGGTAAGAAAGCATGATATATTCCAGGAAATAAATATAATTCAGCATAGTCCAGCATAACATACTAGAAGAGAAATGGTGATAGGTAAAGATAGAGAAATGAACAAGATCCCAATTAAGAAAGGCCTTATAAGCTTTGTTAAACAGTTGATCTTTTTCTTAAGAGCAATGGGGAGCCACTGCCAGGCTTTAAGATGTTAGTTGTTAGAATTTATTTTGAAAGGTTCATTTGCCAATTGTATAGAGAATAGATTGGATTAAAAAGCAGCAGTTGAGAATCTCTGTTATAACTTAGGTGAGAAGTAATGATGCTAGAGAGCTAGGAAGATGGCAGTATACCTGGAAGAAGTGAATAGGTGGCATATTTATGAGATGAAATCCATAGGACTTAACAATTAATTTTACATGTGAGGTGAGGAAGAAGGGAGAGTCCCAAAAAGGCACACTATTTGAGCACGGACACAGAAGTAGCAAATTGAGGAGAAAGAAAATGCATTTAGTGGTGCACTTGTCTTTAGAACAGTCAAAGGAGCCAATAAACAAATGTTTTTATATAGAAGGCTGAGGATATACAAAGAGATAGATCTGGAATAAAGGTTTCAATTTGTGCATCAGTATGGAAGCCACCAAAAAACAAAAGATCACCCAGAAGCAATGTGGAAATGAGAGAGATGGGCCTAGAAATGAGGAACACGAGAACTGAAATCATAAGCAAAAAGAAAAGATCCTGAAAGGAAACCTAATAAAAGATGATAGAAAAAAATGGAAGAAAAACTAGAAGGACTGAGTATCATAGGCAAAAGAAAGTGAGCATTTCACTAAAAATGGAATATTCATATAAGCCAGAAGTGGGAATCTTTTTTCTGCCAAGGGACATTTGGATATTTATAACATCATTCGCTTAATATGATTTACTTAATATAAATTTATGTTGCTATGAAAAAAGCTCCTAGACTTATTGAATTTTGAATACCACCTACAGTTGCCTTGGCAGGGCCAGACCAAATGATTTTGAGGGCCTTATATGGCCCACAGGCTGGATGTTCCAAACCCTTATAATAATCCAAGAAAATCTCCCATTGGATTTGGGAAAAGAGAAAGTGTGCTAGAAATTATGGTAAAAGCATTTTTGGAAGATATTTAGTGGCAGAAACTTAAATGTTGTGGATTATCAAGTGAATAATAGTTGAAGAAATGGCACCAATGTGAGTGCTGAGAAGTCTTCCCATAAGTTTGTTTGCATCAAGGAGAAAAATAACAGAATTTTAAAACTGACAAAATATAATTTCTCCATGAATATATTTTGTTTGCTTTGACTTATCTCTTAGTTGTTAAAATGGACAGAGGTAACCTTACTTTATTCTGATGAGGGAGAAGGAAGAAAGGAAGGAAGGAAGGAAGGAAGGAAGGAAGGAAGGAAGGAAGGAAGGAAGGAAGGAAGGAAGGAAGGAAGGAAGGAAGGAAGGAAGGAAGGAAGGAAAGAAGGAAGGAAGGAAGGAAAGAAGGAAGGAAGGAAAGAGGGAGGGAGGGAAGGAGGAAGGGAAAAAAGTGAACATTAACTAAAGTATAGATTGGAATATTTTGCAAGGTATTTGAGGAGGAAGGAATAGAATCCAGGTCATAGATGAGGGGATCAGCATTGGATGGTACCTTAGTTTTGCTAAGGGTGCCATAACAAAGTACCACTACATGGGTGTATTAAACAACAGAAATATATTATCTCATGGTTCTGGAAGCTGGAAGTTCAAAATCAAAGTGTCTCCTTCTAATGGTTGTGAGGGAAGAATATATTCCAGGCCTCTTTCTTGGGCTTGTAGATGGCTGTCTTCTTCCTATATCTCTTCATATCTTCCCTTTATGAATGGCTGTGTTCAAATTTCTCCTTTTCCAATAGGCAGTGGCCATATTGAATTAAAGGTCCACCTTCCATCAGTATGAATTTATCCTAACTTATCTAATTACATCTGCAATAACCCTATTTTCAAATAGGGTCACATTCTGAGGTACTGTGAGTTAGGACTTCAACATATGACTTCGGGGAGAACTTAAATCAACTTGTAATATGTGGAAAAAGAAACACTTCTTTCATTATTATAAAAGAGAAAAGCTGGCTTTGTTAGAATAGATTTGGTGACAGGAAATTTCAGAGTTGCCATCTGCCTTTTATTTTCTCTGACATGGAAACAAAATCATCAGTGGGGAAGGAGTCATACTTGGAAGTTTGTGTTTCCTGGGGGAGGTTTGAAAGAGCCTCTGCACAAAATGAGAGAGAAGGCTAGCCAGGGTAAATGTCAGGCGGCTTTGACATCAGTCTATGATAATTAGTGCAAATAATCAATTATTGAGTGAAGTCCTTCAGATAATAATGTAAGCTCCCATTGGGAGGTCTGCTTTGGTTCTGTAATGACTCAAAACAAAATGTGTGCCAGTTAACTAAGGAAAGGCTGTTGTCAAGTTTACCAGTTAGCCATTCATTTGGAAACCAGATTACACTTCAGTCTGTTTGTGATCATTCCAGTTTAATGGGAAAGCACACGTAACTTGAATTTGTATTAAAGCATTTAATATAATCTGTTTCCTCCACTAGATTGTGTTCTGAAAAGAGGTATCACCTTATGCATCTTTGTGTTTTTAAATACCCCCTAACATTCATTGATACCACTGGTGTGGTCAATACTCAATGTGTATTCCTAGAATTAAACCTTGAAGAATAATGGTTACTCACTAAGTGAACATCAGTGTCTTACTCAGATAGAATTTTTTTTCTGAAGACCTAGCCAAGAGCATACATTTTTTTAAAGAAAAGTAATGTGTGAGATTCATGTAAAACTGTAAAATTAAAAAATGTAAATATTATCTGTCCAGTGTTGTTCAGTGGCTGAGTATCTACTTATGAACTAGAAGGCAGCCAATCAATGATTCTATCTTATCTTTGATGTTTCTCTCTCTCTTTCTCTCTCTCCTTTCCTTTCTGAAATCAATAAAAAATATATATTTAAAATAATGTAAACATAGTAAGCTCCAAGAGCAGAGCACATTCAGCTTCTTAAAGAAATATAAAGTAATGAAATGTCCAAACATATAAAAAAAATTAGCTAAATGTAGGGTAAAATTATAGCATTGACTTAATAAACTTACTAATGTATTATTCCCTTTATGGAATCTATAGCTGGTATCTATTAACAAACGATTATATATTTTAGGTCAATGTCTTCATATACTAGTATAAAATAATAACACATAAATATAACATATTAAGAAATATCACATTTTGTCTTGTCTTTCAGAGTGATTGTGTTCTTGAATTTTTTCTCTCTGAGCCTGTGCAACAAACACTTGAAGAATCATCACCTTTGTTCTTTGGCAAGTAATTTTATCACTATTACTATGCACATTATCAAGTTTCAATATAATTGTGCAAAAATGTCAAAACTATAATTTTTTTCAATTTGCAAATTAAAATTTATTTTTTAAGTGTAAGGCTTTAAGAGTCTTTTCTAACCATTTCCAAAGCTTTTTAACCCTTTATAATATGTCCTTCAATTTATATTAAACCCAATTTTATTTGTCCAATTACAATAACTACATGATATTCTATTATTAATTTATTTCAATTAATAGTCCGTTGAGATGGAATTGCATGTTATAAACAGAGTTCCTGCTTCCCTGTGAAGGTAAATATTGCAGTTTATTCAACATCTTAGGAAGCAACAAAAAATAAGCAATAGTAATGATCATGAATTATCTAGTGGTTTCATTCCTATCCTTCAAAACCCAATAATTACTCCACCTCCCTCATAAAGTCTTCTCCTATTAGCAGCATCCCAGAATAGCCCAGCACAATTATTCACCTCATTCTGCCAAATGTTGGGTAAATTCTAATGAACTTTTCTACCATTTCTTTTAAATTGGCAGAGACTCTTTTATAATGTCCTATCGATTTGTAATATAGACCCATTGTCAGTGGCAATCCAATACTAATTCTGGTTTTTGTGTCCCATAAGATTTACAAACCCATAGTTTACAACCTTCCATCTTCATTGTATTCAATTCACTTTCTGATTCTGTACCTTTAAGATTGGGCCCATTTGTTCATCACCTCTTCTTGTGCCTGACATCCTAGTTACTTAATCCATAGGAGTGTACAGTTCTGTACAACCAGACCAGATTGTATAGTGTAATTGTGTATTAAGTTGTATTTATGTTTATGTCTGCCTTGCATCTGTTAGACTGAAAATAACTTTAAACCAAGGTCTCTACACTAAGTGGCCAGATTATTATGATCTCCGAACAGATAATAATCTGGCCACTCAGTGTGTGTGTGTGTGTGTGTGTGTGTGTGTGTGTGTGTGTGTGTGTGTATTAGAGGCCTGGTGCATGATTTCATGCATTGGTGGGGTCCAGCCAGCCTGGCCAGGGGAAGGGGACCTGAGCAGTTGGCTGGCCTGCCTGTTGATCAACTCCTGGTTGAGGGGACAATTTGCATATTAGCCATTTATTATAAAGGCTATACACTGAATGGCCAAATTATTATGTTTTCATAATAATCTGGCCACTCACTGTAACCCCCCACTATACATTGCTCTGTGCTCAAAAATCCTAAATTTATATAGGAAAATTGTGCCTCTTTCATCCCCCCATATTTTACTCATTTGACATCACTAAGATATTTTTCTTATATAGCCAAACCATGTACAATATTAAATAAATAAAGCAATCTCTCATATTTTATAGCACATATCCAAAAATAATGGTTCCCACAATATAGAATATTTCTTGTTCTTATTGTCATAATTTGCAAATATCTAACAAATGTCTTCTTTTTTAAAACACTATTACTGGGGAGGTTTTTTTACAATCAAAATTTATAAACTAAAAAAACAACATAAGGTTGCAGATCTCTAGAGATGACAGACTACTAAAATGTGCTAGGTTGACTTCTATTCTGTCACTAAAGTGCTTAAAGAAAATTGTCTCTCTATGCTTTGAAAAATTAAATTGTGGATCACTGTCAAATTTTTAATGTTGCTGATAGTATTACTTCTCTGTAACATATTCTGAAACATATCTGATAGTATTACTTCTCTGTAACATATTCTGAAACATATCTGCACACACAAAAATTAGGATTATTATCATAAAAACTAAAATGGCTTTTAATAATTATTTCTGCTTTGTTTATTTCTAACTACATTGTACAATACTCATGATTTGCTTTGGCACTTACGATTAATACAATATTAGAAGCTCAATACTTTTAGATAATAGGCTGAATATGAAATGCAGCCTACTATCTAAAAAGAACAGAACTATCTTATCAAAATGTGCAAATCTTCCATTGGTTATGCTTATATGCATGCATCAAGTCCTTCAGTTGATCTCTTATCTCCCCCATATCTCCCTACCCTCCCTGCTGTAATTTCACAGTCTGTTTGTTGCTTTACTGTCAGTATCTAATGAACAAAAAACTATGGGGAGGGAGGGCATGTATGGGAGTGGGGGGAGGGGCAATGGTAAGATATGTACACATATAACACCTTAATAAAAAAATTAAATAAAAAAATGTGCAAATCTTTACAACAAATAAGGACTAGCAGAAAGTTGTTCTTATATTTTTAAAATAATTTCCTTTAATATTTCTAAATTATTAATACTTTTGTTATGTTATAGCTTATTCTAAACAAGATGCATAGTATTTTTTAGCACTGTTCTTTCAGTTGAAAATTTGAGCTTATATTTTTAAATGATTACAGGATAAAATTATTCAAGTATATTAAAATATTTGTTTATAGAGGATGATCTTAGCAAAAATCCCAGACCTCACCATTTTACTACCCTACTAATAAACTAAGAGAATGAATTCTGGGTACCTATGTATGTAGGCATATGGCCTATAAATAGCATCCTATCTAATAAAATGGGAATATGCTAATTGACCCTCACACCATCACAAAGATGGCAGCACCCACAGCCAATAAGGAAGGAATATGCTAATTAACTGCCCAATCCTCAAAGATGGTGGCATCCACAGCCACAAGATGGCACCTCCCAGTCCCTGCAGCCCCACTGGGGGTGGGTGACATGTGGCAAGGCTGGACCCACCCCAGGGATCCCAATCTCTCTGCTCACCTGCCTCCAGAGTACCCCAATCCCCTCAGCCCCCCAGCCATCCAGGGTTGGCCTGAGGCACAGGCAAGCCTTGGATGGTGGCTGCCCAGCCACCTATGACAGCCCAATGTGTATACAAGCCTCAAATGGTGGCTGTCCAGCTGCCCAGGGCCACCCAAAGGTAACCAGAGACAGCCGAGGCTTGCACTACTAGCAGTGGCAGCGGCAGAGGTGTGATGGGGCATCACCTTCCCCTGATCACCAGGTCGTCTCCTGCCCCTGAGGGCTCCTGGACTGTGGGGGGGGGGGGGGGGCAGGCCAGGCTGAGGGATTCCCCCCTCCAGTGCCTCTAGTATTAGTAATAATTTATAATCCTGGGTCTGAAAGATAGTAATAATCCTTTGTCCTTACTAACTAAACATGCCTTAATAGATAATAAAATAATTTATTTATCTCAAGTGCCCACACATTCATCTCTCTGCTTTGGTTAACAATTTTCTTTGGTTTCTCAGGGCCCTTAAGCAGTACCTAGGTTATGGGCCTATAATCTGTGCAGTGACACAGGCACAGGGCTTAGAACTTCTCCTGTACTTGCTTTAACACTCTGCTATCACTGTCTTGAAATTCTTAATAATTTTTGTAAAAGGGACCCAACATTTTTATTTTGCTTTTTTATGACACTGAGCCTCACAAAGTTGGTAGCTAATCTTGCCCTTTGATAAAGATCAAAATCCTCTTGATAGCATCTAGGAAAAATTTCTCTTCCCAGTCTAATATCAGGTCCTTCCCCATCTCGATTCTTCTCTCTTTTTAGTTCCTAGATACCTTCTGAATGCAATTTTCTCTTCCTGGACAATTTGAGTCCTATTTCACCTTCTCCATCCTTTTGTGCATCTTTCAGATATCATTTCAATTGCCCTTGCTCTATACTTCTATTTTGTAGACTAGATATCCACAAAGGCACAATCCACATTTGTATGACTCACCATTGTATCCTCAAGGCTTAGCACAGTATCTGGCCTACTGTATAGAAGTTCCATAAATAATTACTAAGTAAATGTTTGATGATAGAAAGAACAATGGAAGACATGGATATTTCTACCAAGGTAGCTTGTTGTTCTTACTAAAGGGACATGAGAGAAGAAACCAAAATCCAAAATTATGCTAATCTTCCCAGACTCAACCACTTCATGTGAAAATGCCCCGGCACAAGAAATTCCATGCCTCCTGACCACTAGAATATCCCTGAAATATCACTTAGAAAAAATCTTTTACAAATTACCACATTAAATATGATGCGTACCAGACACTAACCAGAATGCTTCTGGATTTTACCTTATAGATCTTTAACTCTCTAATGACATGATCCTCTATACTTTCCCCAGATTAATATAGTTCATGTCAAATAATAATATCTCCATAAAAAATAAAATTATTCATACTCTAGCACTACACAACTTTGACACACAGCAGATAGATTTTTGTCAAAGTACAGAAAAAATAGCATAGGTAATGGAGTAGAACATGATCAAAGACAACAGTTGCCAAGGTTAAGAGAATAAACTAATGAACATGTTTAGATGCCACAGATAATTACAATTGATTGCAAACAGGAGCTTTCAATTATTACTTCACATCACTACCTCCAACTTGAACTGTTCATTTTTAAAGTGAACTTGAAGCTATGCAGTCTCCTTGGCAGGGCCCTCTGGTTAATGTTCTAGCTACTTTCTCTGGAAGCTAGTAGCTTCAAAGATTACAAAGATTGTTTTAAAGAAGAAGAAGAATAAGGAGGAGGAGGAGGAGGAGGAGGAGGAGGAGGAGGAGGAGGAGGAGGAGGAGAAAAAAGAAAGAAATCACAGGCCATTCTCACTGAACATCATTGAAAAATTCTAAATTAAATGTTAGCCAAAATAATTCAATAGCACTAAAGGAATATAATTTATTTTGACCAGACATGAAAGAACAGTTCAATATAGGTTACTATACATAGTATATAATTCATGTTATCTTGTTAATACATTAAGGACAAAATCATATGGTTATGTTACAGACCCTGAAAAGGCATTTGATAAATTTCAATAAACTTTCCAAACAAAACACTGAGATAAAAATAAATGGGTAATTCCTTAATATGAGAACCTGTATCTATCTTGTCTATCCAAAGCTTACATCTGGCATGACAGAGGAACAATATAAAAACATTTAAATTATAAATATAAAAACACTAAATTATAAAATAAGGCATATGCCATGATCTTCATGATAACATTACATTGTGCTCGAAACACTAGCCAACATCAGGCTCATTCCTTGACCTCCATCAGGTCTTTGCTTAAATTTACTTTGTCAATGAGGAGTACCCTAATCATCCCATCTGAAAGTGCACCTTCCTTTTTTTGGTAGTACCTTTTTTTTCTTTTCTTTTCTTTTCTTTTCTCTTTCTTTTCTTTTCTTTTCTTTTCTTTTCTTTTCTTTTCTTTTTTTCTTTTCTTTTCTTTTCTTTCCTTTTCTCTTTCCTTTTCTTTTCTTTTACCAATTATCACATTTAGCATATCCTAAGTTTTCATTTATCTCTAGAGGCCTAGTGCATGAAATTTGTGCACAGGGGTGTGTGTCCCTCAGCCCAGCCTGCACCCTTTCTAATCTGGGACCCCTACTGTGCAGTTGGATATCCCTCTCACAATCCAGGACTGCTGGCTCCCAACTGTTCACTGGCCTGCCTTCCTGATTGGCCCTAACCTCTTCTGCCTGCCAGCCATATCACCCCCTAATCACTTCCCTGACAGCCTGATTGATGCCTAACTGCTCCCCTGCTAGCCTGTTTTCCCCTAACTGCCCTCTCCTAAAGGCCTAGTCATCCCCAACTGTTCTCCCCTGCAGGCCAGGGTCCCTTCCAACTGCCCTTCACTGCAGGCCTGGTCACCCCCAACTTCTCTTCTCTGCCAACCTGGTCACATCTAACTGCCCACCCCTGCAGGCTTGATCACCCCCAACTGCCCTCCATTGCAAGCCTGGTTCCTCCCAACTGTCTTCCCTGATGGCCTGATCACCCTAAACTGTCCTTCCTTGCAGGCCTGGTCCCTCCTAACTTCCTTCCCCTGCTGGCCATCTTGTGGTGGCCCTCTTGTGTCCACATGGGGACAGCTATCTTTGGCCACCTGGGGACAGCCATCTTGTGTGTTGGAGTGATGGTCAATTTGTATATTACTCTTTTATTAGATAGAATAGAGGCCTGGTGCACAGATGGTGGCTAGCCGGTTTGCCCTAAAGGATGTCCTAGATCAGGTGGGGATTACCTTGGGGCATGCCCCAGCCTGGGTAAGGGCCTGTGGTGGTTTGCAGGCCAGCCACACACCTCGATGACTCAAGCAGAGGCCCTGGTAGCTAGGGTTTATTTATCTGCTATAATTGAAACTTTGTAGCTATGAGTGTAGGCCTGGGCCAGCCAGAGTGTGCACAAAGCTTGGCTTCCTCCATCACCAGGTGCACCCCAAGCCTCCTGCTTACTCTGTGGCCGCAGTCACCTTGATTGGGTTAATTTGCATACTCACTCCTGATTGGCTGGTGTGCATGCCTTTGTGGGTGTAGTGGAGTGGTGGTTAATTTGCATATTGTTTTATTAGATAGGATATTTCTTTTCTTTTTTTATATTTCCCTTTACTACTGTAGAAATGCCAAGAGAAACTTTGTATGATCTGTTCCAAAGACATAGAACAGTACGTTTTTTCATAATAGCCCAATAAATATTTGTTAAATGACCAAATGAAATGGAAAAATAAAGCATAAACTTTAGCAAGGAGAAGACAAAATTAATAATTTGCCAATAATATGATCAAAAACCTACAAATTTAAGAATCAACTGAAAAATCTATCACAAATTACACACACACACACACACACACATAGATATATAGATCACACAATAATAGCAGCAAAAGAGAAAGGGAGGAAGGGAGGGAGGGAGGGAGGAAGAAAAAAAAAACAACAGAAGAAATGTATAAGACCAAATTAATAAAACTTTAAAAATACCACTGAGGGATTTGAAAGATGCCTTGAAAAAATGGGAAGACATAGCATGTTCTTGGATAGGAAGATTCAACATAATAAAGTTGTTAAATATTACTAATTTAATTTTAAATATATTTTTCAAAAATATTTTAACTAGATAAGATAATTCTACAGTTCATAAATAAACAAAAGCCAGAAAAACTTGGCAGGAGGAGAGAAAAAAGATGAGACTAATCCTACCAAATATTAAAAACACATTACAAATCATCAACAAATAAAACAGAAAGGTGTTAGTGCATAAATGGATGAATAAGTGGAACATAATAGAATGTCGATAAATAGAGTTAAATATACCCCAGAATTTAATATGTAGCAAAACCAGAAAGGGTAAATTTAATAAATATTTTTGGGTTAGCATACTCCCCACATATGCTAGGAGGAATGCCAAATGGATGGAAGATCTTAAATGTAAGTAATGAAACCATATATGTGACAAAGAAAACATGGAAAAAATCCTTTATAATCTTGGGATGAGCTGTTAAAGCTGTGACTATAAGTCCAGAAGCTATAAAAATTCTGTGTGATATAAAATTCAATAGCATAATGCACAAAAATACAAATTAAATGCAAAATGGGTGAAATATTTGCAATTCATCACAAGCAAGGAATTGGTTATCTAACTTATAACCATCTTCTAGAAATTGGTAAGAAAAAGAACAACCAATCAAGCAGAAAATTACAAAAAGATCATTCCCCAAATAAAATTCAAGTGACTCTTAACCAAATGAAAGGATCCTCAACTTCACTCATAAGAAAAATGCAAATTAAAATTACTCTGATACCATTTTTAATTAATCAACGTTGGCAAAAATTTAAAAATTAAATTAACAAGCTTGAATACAAACCAGCAGGCACTCTCATACACTGCTGGGGGTAATGCAAATTGGTACGACCTCTATGGAAGGCAATTTGCAACATTTATCAAAATTACAAATGCAAATACCCTTGACCAGGAATTCTTCTGTTGGAAATGTCTCCTATGATACTTGGGGAAAGGTACAAAATGACACTCGTGCAAGGCTAGCCACCTCAGCATGGCTTCTAACAACTGGAAACAATCCACCTGCCCATCAATAGGGAACTGATTAAATAAATGATGGTATTTCCACATAATAGAATACCATGAAACTAATATTTAAAATATTTAAGATTTGTATATTGATATGAAAACATTTCCAAAATCTTTGTGTAGAATAGTACATATGTGGGGAAACTTGGTAGACAGATGTAAAAAATGGGAGGGACTATTTATTGCATACTTTTAAAATGCATTTTCATTTTTTAATCCTGTGGATATATTATCATCTGAAAAAAGTTAAATTTTTAAATTCTATTTTCAGCATTAGTAGACACATGATGTATAATGAGCACTGAATGAACTGCTGTTGAGCCATGCATTCAAGTATTTCAGTACAATCATCCATAGGGCCAGTAATATCTTAACAATTCTTATGTTACTATAAATGGTTAGATCAAGTATGACCAGATCCCCCCCAGACTAACTGGAAACAAAATAATCAAAATATTCTAGTATATTCTTATTCATATAAAGTTATTCTCAAAAGTCTCCCTCTTTGGATTTTTCATTAAAACTTTTTCCCTTAGGGCAATGGAGCCATGGTTTGTTGCTCTGTTGACTAATGAGTTTGCTGACCACTGCCTTAGGGTATTGCCTTCCTGTCTGCCCCTTGATAGCATGGTGTTTAAAAACACAAGCTTTAGAGATCATTTGACTCTGCACCATTTGTTGTCTGCACAACCTTTGACATGATGCCTCTATTTCCTCATGTGCAAAATGGAGGTAACCAAACTGTATAGAATTGCTGTGAGGATTTAGTGAGTTCATGTACTTAAAGTTCTTAGCCCGATGTTTGGCACATAGTAAGAGTTCTAGAAATAGATACTAAGTGTCTCTGCTATTACTGCATTATTTACTGGGCTTGAATTTTCACTGGGGTCTGAACTCTGGCATGCTTTTGATGGACACTCTGGTTACACATTGGCATGAGAGATTTAGCCTGCAAATCATCTCCAGTCAGTTCAAGTAACAAGTTTATTTAAATTGGTTACCATTTAGATACTCAATCATAAATGTATGCCAATTTCCTACTTTTGAATTAAAATTCCTCAGCTTAAATACATTGAGTTTCTATCTAATAATATTTTCACTCTTTAATTCAAAAATAATTTTAATTGTACATTAA
The DNA here is from genome assembly GCF_014108245.1 of Pipistrellus kuhlii. Lineage (NCBI taxonomy): Eukaryota > Metazoa > Chordata > Mammalia > Chiroptera > Vespertilionidae > Pipistrellus > Pipistrellus kuhlii. The sequence goes on from NW_023425529.1 coordinate 23,566,598, forward strand.
AAAGTTATCAGCATTTTAGCATGCTCATACCAAAAGTTCAACACTCTAAATTTTTATTACAAAACTTAATTTATCTACAAAATTCAAATTCACTACTGCACTCACATTTATTTTATTTTCTGCAACTAACAAAGCCTCTCAGTCATTGTAACCAAGCTTTTTAAGGGAGAACATTTTTGTGATTTTTATGTAATTACCACTTCAGTTGTAAGAAACACTGAATGCCAATTTCAATTACTTCAATATCAATAATTCACATTTATAAAAGTAATTTATATTACCTCCCTACAATGTGTAAATTATTCTAATGAGCATGTAAAAGGATTTGGAAGAGGAAACATACAGTTGAGGTTTAATTTTCAAGTGTGAGAAAGAATTAGAGACTAAAATTGACTCTAGAAAATTCACTGTGGACCACAATGAGCCCAGAACAGATTATTGCCACTTCCTGTTATTCATAAATTTCTTCTTTCTAAATTCCTTCAGGAAACATACTATAAAGATTATCAAGGGAAATACAATAAAAACTGTAAATTATGCTTAATCCTTGGGCTATAAACTGGAAATTTTTAATTAAAACACTAAAGCCCTCATAGTAATAATGGAATGACATAACTTGAAAGTAAAAATGAGGTTACCTTTGTTATTAAATAAATTTTTGTGACATTATTGGTCAAGTACTTATTTATATATCTCTTGAAGATATAATGGAAAAAATGTAAGCCCTGAGGGAAATTGTAATCCATAAAGCAAATTGAGACATGTAAGATAGCTACAATATAAATATTAAGTGATAGGCTGATCTAAGAGGGTTCATAAGGATGTGAACATAGAAACTATTTTAAGTTTTAAATAGGTCTTATAGAAAGGCAAATGTTCAATAGCCAAATGTGATGGAAGAGATCACTTCAAAAAAAGGGGAGTAATATGAGTAATGACTGGAAGAAACTAGCACAGAGATTTTATAGAACTGAACTCAGAGACTACATTATGGAATAATCATCGTGGGGACTAAAACAGATTCAAGAAAAAGCTACAATGCAAGGTTGAGAAATTTAGAATTTGCCATAAGCAATGGAAAGCTATGAATAGTATTTTGATCAAAAGAAAAGTTTTATAAAAGTTTCCATAGAAAGATTATACTGGTATTTGTGTACAAATAGATCTGGTGTCTAGAGGAGAAGGGAATGTTCTAGAAGTTTGGCCAAAGATCCATATGAGTCTGAACTAGATGTTATGGAACTAAAATGGAAGAGATGACTGTAAATATCATAGACATTTATTTAAAAGATCATATTGTGAAAACTTTTGAATTTTATCAGTTAATCATCTTAACCCTCTGAAGTATGTAACTACCATCTCCATTTTACAGAAGTGGGTTAATTTATTCATGAAGATAATTTAATTATAGTGTTCGGGACCCAAACCCCAGATTCAATGACTTCTAATACCAGCACTATTAACCTCTATACTTTCTAATTGTTAGAGCTCATTGTACTTAGCATTGAAGAGAAAACTGGAACCAAAATGACACTGAAGTTTCAAGCTTAAACAATTAGGAAAATAATGGTATCAATCAAAACAAAACATGGCCCAGCAGGCGTGGCTCAGTGGTTCAGCTTCAACCTATAAACCAGGAAGTCGTGGTTCAATTCCTGGTCAAGACACATGCCTGGGTTGTGGACTCGACCCCCAGTGTGGGTTGTGCAGGAGGTAGCCAATCAATGATTCTCTCTCATCATTGATGTTTCTCTCTCTCTTATTCTTCCTTCCTCTCTTAAAAAAAAAAAAAAAAAAAAAAAAAATATATATATATATATATATATATATATATATATATATATATATATTTTAAGAAAAATTTAGAAATAAACAAACAAAAAGAAAAAACATGGCATATAAGGAGGAAGAGTTGGTTCAGGAAAGTAGATACAAATTTCATCTTTACCCAGTTTCCTGAAAAGTATTATGTTTCCAGCATGACCTGAAGAATGTTTCTTTTGCATATTATCCATTAGTCCTGTTTTAGTCTTGACATGTTTAATTTATCCTGTGTTGAGCCATTTCCATTTAACTCACTAATATTCTATTGTTTTATCAGGTGAGACTTTTCCTGACAAGGTGCCTAAGGTGCAGTTAGTCATCACATATGAAGATGTGAAGCTAACTATACTAGTGAAACACATGAAAAACATCGTAAGTTTGTCATATCTAATGAGAAACATGGAAACCTATATTTAAAAATTACTTGCCTCTGTTGAGCAATTAATGTCAATATTAGAGAGAGAAATGGGGCCAGCCACCACGTTTAAGGGAAGAACAATGAACCAATTACAATGTTCTTCTCAGGCTGACTGTGATCCTAGAGGACTATAAAATATTTCAAAGGGAAAGTCCTAGAATGAAAATCAGATTTTATTCCAAATGAAGTGTCAGAAAACACTAGTGAGAAAGCTTTGAGAAAGCAGAACAAGTTGGAGTACTAAGAGCTAAAGGAAAAACAGCTCATTCCCAAGAACTGACATCTATCTCATCATGTTGAGCTTGCCTGCCGGAGAACTGACTCATCTCTTTGGGTAGTGCCAGTACCTTATCTGGGAAGCCAGGATGTCTTATCTTAGAGTTTCCTTTCAAATTCCCACAGTAGCTTGAGTTTTCGCCATCACAACAGTTATCAGATTCTGATGTAATTGCTCACAGATATTGCTTTTTCCTCAAAAGGTAATAAATGGTTTGAGGACAGGACCCCCATCTTTGCAACCCCAGAAGTTATAACTGTAGTTAGCCTCTAAAGAAAACTAAAAGCAGGTGTCTCTATTACACCCCACTATCCCTAAGGCTGGGTCAAGTTGGAGGCAAGAGCAGCAATTGTGCCTTGTCATTAAGCAAGAAAGGGAGCTTTCTATCACACTGTGTAGGTTATTAAGGATCTTAGTCTGGGAGCAGTGAACAGAAAAGGGTAACTCTAAGCCTTGCCAGCTTCTCTGGTTTTTCTCTAGTCTTGTCAAAATGGGTTCTCCATGTGGTGAAACTCCACAGGAGATCCCATAGGTGTAGAGAAAGTCAATAGCACTATTTGGGCTTTCTCCTTTGTTAGTATAAGTCTTTTGGGATACACTTGGAAAGATTTAAAGGGGCAAACCCTTCTCAACATGACATGCATCTGGAACATGCTAGAACTTAATAAATATTTCTTCAGTGAACAAATAGTTGGCATAATTTGCACGGGATACATCTGTTACAAACTTAATATCAGCCAGATATCCAAGGATATTTGCTTATAAATCCATGGTGTTTATAACCAGCATTTTTTGTAATAGCTGAACCAATATGATTAAATGTGTTATGTTTTTGTAGAACTTCTTTTTCAATTACTTTTGATATAATGATCATCTTAAATGAAAATAACAGTTGTTTAAGAAATTTTTAGGCTGGGAAATGAAGATTTACCTAAGTATCTGTATAAATACATACAATGAAATAATAGAGTATTGAGAAATCGTGTAAATTGACTTAACAGAACTCATATATGTATATGATATATAATTATTAATTGAAAATAGTCTTCTTGGAAACTAAATTTTTATGTTGTCATTGCTCAAAACATTTTATAATATGCCTATTGACATTCCTTTCAGAGCTGGCATGGAAACCACAGCAAACTTGGTGGAGTCACTGAATAGTTCTGCCTAGTATTTGATCAAAAGCAATATTGATCATCTATTTTATTCACCAAATGAATCCCCAAATTACATTTAACAGTTTTCAAAAAGACATTTTACGCTCAGATGAAGCTGCACTACCAATATGATACGTATATTCAAAATGAACGTAATGCAGGCATGAAGGGATGAGAGAGAGTGAGCAAGAGTTTAAGATTCAGATCAAGTTATGAGTAAATGGAAAAATGATCAGATGAATCCCACACAAAGTAAAAGCAAGCAAACACTTAGGGCTACTAGAACCAATATATTGTCAATATCCTCTGAAGGACCTTAATAATAAAGCAATACTTCCTGCAGTCTGAGTCCTTGGTGCCTGCTGGGTCCTCTCTTCTCCCCAGTCTCTTATCATTGCCCTGATATTTATATCTAGACCTCTCTCTTTTCTATCTTCAGTCTTGTGGCTTTAAATATCACCCACATATCTTTTTCTTTAGTATTTATAACTCCAGCTTGAATATCTCCCTAAAATCCAGAGATGTATGTACAACTGATTACTCAACAACTGTAATAGAAATTCAATAGGCACCACAAACTTAACATACACCAAATAAAACTTACTATCATTGCCCTTTTAACCTTGCTTCTTTTGCAATCTTTCTTATCTCAGTAAATAGCACCTTCATCCTACTAGTTGCTCAGATTAAAATCCTTAGAGTCATTTGACTTCTTTCATAAACAACATCCAATTTGTCAGCAAATGATGTCAGCTCTGCATTCAAAATAAATCCAGAATCCCGCTACTTTTCATGCCCATTGCTACCACCATTGGTTCAAATCACCATCATCCCTCAACCCAATTACTGCTGTAATCTCTTACCACGTCTCTCTCTGTCTGCCCTTATTTGTTAATAAATCAAATCCTGCCATTTCTCTTTTCATATTGTTTTGGGAAAGTAGTCTCATGTTACACACTATGAAAGACAAAGTACTTATTAATAACTAGAGGCCCAGGGCATAAAAATTCATGCAGTGGAGGGGGGGGAGTGTGTCCCTCAGCCCAGCCTGCCCCTTCTCACAGTCTGGGAACCCTCAGGGCTGGAGGTGACCTGGTGATCAGGGGAAGGTGACACCCCCATCACACCTCTGCTGCTGCCACTGCCGGCAGCATAAGCCTCTGCCGGCTTGGTTACCTGAGCCTTGGATGACCCTGGGCAGCTGGGCAGCCACCATACAAGGCTTACCTGCACCTCAAGCATCAGTTGGGAAGCCACCATCTTAGGCTTGCCTGTGCCTCAGGCCAGCCCTGGTCAGCTGTGGGGTTGAGAGGATTGGGGACTCTTTGCCACATGCCTGCTGCCCCAGTGAGGCTGAGGGGACTTGGCGCCACCATCTTGTGGCTGTGGGTGCTGCTTTATTTGAGGGTGGGGCAACAATTAACACATTCCTTCCTTATTGGCTATGGGCACCACCATCTTTGGGACAGCATGAGGGTCAATTAGCATATTACCTCTTGATTAGATAGGATGATCTGTAAGGCTACCAATCCAATCTGGCCCCTTGACCTCTCCAACCTCATCTACCACAGACACCTTCAATCTTCATCTTCACTCCATCTTCAGTGACTTCCTTGAATATTGCTTTTGCCCTAGGTAAATTGTTCCTCCTACTCAGTTTATCTGGAATGCTCTTCCCAGGGCTCATAACTCAAATTCTCCATGGCTCAGTTTCCTGGGGCCTGAATGATCAGACTTGACTGTCACCTTTTTGGTGAGTGAGGACTCACTCCCATAGGTAAAACTGCAAAATCACCCTGTTTGTTGCCACTTCCAAACCTCCTTTCTTACTTTACTTTTTACACTGCCCTGTATCACACTGTAGTCTCAGGGGCTAAAACAGGGCCAAGGACATCGTAGGTGCTCAATGAATACTTGGTTAAAAGAAAGAATGTCAAATTACTTCTGATGTGAATGAGGGCTAAAACCAAGATCTTGCTCACCTTCTAAAAATCACCATAAAAGTTCTCATGCCTTTCATCTTTCACAGCTTATTTCTTCTGCTTATCTGAAGACAGAGATAACACAATAATGTTAAAATGACAGAAAATCTATAACTTCTCAACATATTTCTTTGCTCATTTCAAGTTTTAACTAATTGTTATTTATTTTATGAGCCTTTAGTATTTTCACATATCAAAGTAGACTAAAGAGTTGTGCTTGATTTTTTTAAATATTAAAATGAAGTATTAAGCCTGTAGTTTTGTTGCATTTAATATTAAGTTTGATGAAAAGAATTGTCTATCTTATATGAAATCTTTGAAGCTTTGCTCAAAGAATTATTTCCCTCCTGCAAGATCACAAGCTGAAACAAGATTGCTGAAATGTTTTTTCTTTCAAAGCAGTAAAATATGATTTATTCCAGTGAACAGAGGCTGACAAAGTAATGCAGTTATTTAGAAGCTTGGTCAAGATTTTTTAAACTAATATTTTCATTTATATAATAAAATATAAAAATCATTTAGATTTGCAATATTTTTAAGTCCCTCTAGTATTTCCCCATGTAGCCCACTTTACTAGTGAAATGCTCTCTTCCATGGACTGACATACCACGTCTGTCTCTGCATTACACTGCTGGCAATGTCTCTCCTCTTCTCTCTCCCAGTCTGGGTTAATTCTAGACTGTTTTCTTCTACCTGTTCCAGAAGGCTCTAAAAGTAATCAATAAGGATACAAGACTCTCTTCTGGTATTGAATATGCTCACACTATTAGAGTCTCTTACTCTGTAACAAAAGAGTAAGTTATATTAAATGAAGATCAAGGGAAAAAGAAAACACTTCAAATCAGGTGCTGTTAAATCTTTCATAAGACACAAAATGGGAGAAAACAGTTACTGTAAGAAATTAACAGGAGAGAGAGAAGGAAAAGAAGAGTGAAACACAACCATAGAACCTCAGGCTTAACACACATTCATGTTAAAAGTTTATTACATTTCACTTTTTACTTAGAAAATTTCTTAAAATTTTACTGTCTGTGTGTACTAGCCGGGGGGTTAGTTCCTGTTTTTAAAATATAGGTTCTTGTTTTTAAAACAACTCTCAGTGATTTTGATACTGTAAGTGTGGATTGCTATGTCTGCGGGTGCGTTTTGCAGGTATCTCCTGGTCTTGGAAGTTCCTCTGCTCTTTTTCATCTAGACTTGTTTTCCTCTATCCTGCTCCCAAATATGAGCATTCCAGAAATCTCTATGACGCCAGTGGTCCATGAACCATACTTGAAGAAATATTTACCAAATGGCTCTTTACTCCACAAATGGTACTCTGCAGGCAGTGTGGGTTCTGGATTTGGCGCCAAGTCAATTATGGTGCTTGTTGAAGTAGAGCAGAGATACAACTTAGATTTGATGAAGATAAAGCCCCAATGATGGCAATATGTGAATTTTGACATATTAAAATAACAATGTTTTGTGTTTCCTTTTAAAACTAACTTGGCTAAATTTTCTATCCCAATTCTTTAATTATTGTGCCAGCTGAGATGCACTTTAATCTAAATAAATATTAATTTATTGCTAAATGGTGATTTTCTATGGCAATAACAATTATCCCATCAGTTGTATTTGGCATATATTCTATGAATTTAAAAAATTTGTTCTTCCTTTCTTCCTGAATGAGCCCATTATGATATTTATTTCTCATCTCAAAGGATATGATTCAAAAAATAAAAATAAAAATATGATGTGCCCTAACTGGTTTGACTCAGTGGATAGAGCGTAGGCCTGCAGACTGAAGGGTCCCAGGTTTGATTCTAGTCAAGGGCATGTTTCTTGGTTGCGGGCAAATACCCAGTAGGGGGTGTGCAAGAGGCAGCTGATGGATGTTTCTCTCTCATTGATGTTTCTAACTTTCTATCCCTCTCCCTTTCTCTCTGTAAAAAAAAAAAAAAAAAATCAATAAAATATAATTTAAAAAAAAAAGAATATAATGCAAAGCAGTGTGGTAGTGAAGCATATCTAGCCCAGATATGGATTTTTTTGTGTTTTGTGTTTTTGTTTTTGTTTTATCAAGGAAACATTGCCTCTCAATTATTTCTTAAATTGTCCTATAAGCATATGATTATTGATATGATTATGATACTTGATCTTTTATCAAGAACCAACATCTTTAGTCCTTTCTCTCTTGAACTTTTCAACTCTTGGGATCTCCATGAAACTTCACCATCTATATATTTTCTAAACCTCCTTCACAGGAGGCTTTCTTAGCTCTTACAAATTTAAGTGGGATAAAGTACATAGTGACTTAATAAATTTTGGCTTCACACTTAGCCCTTAAACTTGAAGTTTTTTCTAATATTCAGGACTTTAACTCTTAAAACTTCCTATAAATTTCCTATAAATTTCATTCTGTCTTGAGACTTCAAAGTTTATATGAATCACTCTAAATTTATATCTCTACTTTCCGTAATTCTTTGAACTCAAATGAAATATTCCCAATTCCCTGGTGACCATTCACATTTTCATATCTTGCTATCTTCTCAACAATTCTAAATTTTAGTCTGCTACACTGAAGCCAGTCTCACTCTGAACCACTCCTTATTTCAAAACTAGCTGCATCATTCTCAACAACCCCTAGTCAAAAGTTTTCTATAATTATTTTCTGCACTTGGTCTTAGCAAAAAGGCCATTATTTTCTATACTTTGACTTATTTCATCATTATGCCTTTTATTTCCCTGTTACTGTTATTGTCAAAATTCTATATTCTCTATTAATTTGTCTATGAATTATTTTTATTAGTTGTATGATATTCCTTCCCTTATTTTCTACTTTTACTATTTCATTCTGCATAAGACAACTCTATTTTCATCAAAAATTTTATCTAATTTATCAAAACTAAATTTTATGTTTCTTTTTAAATTTCAAATATTTTGTGTCTGGAAATCTGACTCTGCAAATTCAAAAAACTTGGCTTAACTATAGAGCTTGGGAAAACTTTTAACATACTATATAATTTACCTGTAACCTGCCTTTTATATCCCCCTCTCAAACACATGTTATTTTAGCTGATTACATGATACTCTACTTACCTTCCATTTACCTTCTACATGCAACTCAACTTTCAGGCTCAGCTTAAGCCTCTCATCCTCTCTGAAGTTCCTGTGTCACTCTTGCTCCTGATAATTCTTTCCTCCCTTTGGCTTCTATCATTACATTTAATGGACATCCGTTTTATATTCACAGCCTTATCTCAACTTTTGAAACTTTTATTATCTTGGTTCATCCTGTAGTTTCAATTTTGGGGAAGTGAAGTGTCCTATGGGTGTCAATTAGGTCATGTTGGTTGGTTATGTTCGTCAAAGTTTTTATAGCCTTACAATTTATTGTATGCTGGTCCTACAGATTATTCAGAGAGGGGTGTTAAAGATATTCAACTATAATTGTGAATTTCTATAACATTGTATGAATATTTAAAATTATTATGTACTCTTGATTAATTTGCCCCTTTACTGTTATACAATGAACCTTTCTATTCATGGTAGTAATTTTGCTCTTAAATATAAATACTTTGTTGGATATTTACATAAATAATCCAGTTTTTCTTTGATTAATGTTAGCATGGTATACCACTTTCATTCCTTTACTTTTAACCTTTTCCTCTTTATATTAAAGTAAGTTTCTTGTGCATATGAGATAGATAATAGCTACATGATAGATAGGTATTGTAGATTATAGATAGATGGATAGATAAATGGATAGATAGATTGTACTGTAAGTTATAGCTAGCAATCTCTGGCACGTGGATATATTGAACCTATAATTATATATAACTTTTTAAAAGTTTTCTCAAGCGCTATAGTTAAGCCAAGTTTTTTGAATTTGTAGAGTCAGATTTCCAGACACAAAAGAAAGACTTGGAATTGTATGTTGTTTTATCTTCTTTGTGTTTTATTGTTTCAGGTTTTTCCATTGTTTTTAAAGTTGATAGATACATTGTATCATTCCAGGCCCTCATAACTCAGTCCTGATTATCTGATCCAGCATATTGGCCATAACACTCAGGTTATTGAAACATGTACATCATATATCTATATCTTTTTTTAAATCGTTATATCCATGATTAGAAGGAAAAGATCAAAGCTAATATTTGAGGCACATAAAACTCATATACTTTAATTCTGAATTACTAGTTTCTGCTTTTTTGCAATCTATTTTCTTCCCCTAATATCAAGGATAACATCAAATCTTTTGGTATATTATCTGTTATTTGCAACTCCTCTGTAATGACTAACAAAACAGTCTTTCTCTTATTTGTACAATTTTCTCAGCTCTTGGGCATAGAAAGTGAATTAGTAGATTTGAAATCATTTAAAGCAGTTCAGTGCAATTGTGAAAAATTTTAATTACCAGCTAACTCATAAACAACTCTTCAGATTGCCTATTGAATAATTGTAAAAAAAAAAATAAATAAATGAGGTTTAAAGCCTTACTTCTTACATGCTATTAAAACTAAAAAATAGAAACACCAAATTTCACAAGATACATAATAACCAAGTCTGGAGTTCTAATTAGAATTCTAATTAGAAGCCATTCAATGTGTATGTGTTGAGTCAGAAATGGAATTCTAGCTACTATACTGATTTATGTCTAGTCATTAACTATATCAAGTTATTTCATACTAGAGGCCCAGTGCACAAAATTCATGCACGTGGTGGGGGTGGGGTGTTCCTCAGCCAAGCCTGCACCCTCTCCAATCTAGGACCCCTCAAGGGATGTTCAACTGCTGGCTCCCAACTGCTCACGTGCCTGCCTTTCTGATTGCCCCTAACTGCTTCTGCCTGTCAGCCTGATCACCCCCTAATCACTCCCATGCCAGCCTCATTAATGTCTAACTGCTCCCCTGCCAGACTGTTTGCCCCCAACTTCCCTCCTCTGCCAGCCTGGTCACCCCTAACTGACCTCCCCTGCAGGCTTGATCTCTCCCAACTGCCCTCTGTTGCAGACCTTGTCCCACTCAACTGCTCTCCCTTGTAGGCCTGGTCCTTCCCAACTGCCCTTTCCTGCTAGCCATCTTGTGGTGGCCATCTTGTGTCCACATAGGGGCAGGATCTTTGACCACATAGGAGCAGCCTTCTTATGTGTTGGAATGATGGTCAATCTGCATATTACTCTTTCAGTAGATAGGATAGAGGCCTGATGCATGAGTGGGGGCCTGTTGGTTTGCCCTGAAGGGTGTCCTGGATCAGTGTGGCAATTCCCTTGTGGTGTAGGGTGCCTGGGTAAGGGGCCCAGGGTGGTTTGCAGGCTGGCCATGCCCCCTGGCGACCCAAGCTGAGGCCCTGGTATCTAGAATTTATTTACCTTCTACAATTGGAACTTTGTAGCCTGGTGTGGAACCAAGCCTCCTGCTTGCTCCATGGCTGCAGCTATTTCTGTTTGGATTTGTTTACCTTCTACAATTGAAACTTTGTATCCTTAAGTGGAGGCCTAGGCCAGCCAGGGCAGGTGGAAAGCTTGGCTTCCTCTGTTGCCAGGGGCAACCTTAGCCTGTTCTCTCCCGCTCTGTGGCTTCCGCCATTTTTCTTGGGATTTATTTTCTATAATTGAAACTTTGTATCCATGAGTGGAGGCCTAGGCTGGCCAGGGTCTGTAGAAAGCTTGGCTTTCTCTATTGCTGGGGAAACCCAAGCTTGTCAACTTCTCTCGGTGGCTGCAGCCATCTTGATTGGGGTTAATTTGCATACTCTGATTATCTTGTCGGCATGGCTTGTGGGTATAATGGAGTGATGGTTATTTTGCATATTACTCTTTTATTAGGTAGGATATATACTAGAAACCTGGTGCATGAAATTCATGCATGAGGGGTGTCCCTCAGCCTGATCTGCACCCTTTTCAATCTGGGAGCCTTCAGGGGATGTCCTACTGATGGCTTAGGCCCGCTCCCCATGGTTCTCTGCTCTCTGTGGGACCTGCCTGCTCCACACCACAGCGACTGTCAAGCAGGCTGTGCTGGGAGCTGCCTCAGCCCTGCTGTCAGACTCCAAAGAGGTGATGAGCTTAATTTGCATACTCATTCCTGATTGGTAGTAGGCATCATGGAAGTATGGTCAATTTGCATCTTTCTCTTTTATTAATATATATGTATGTATATATAGATAGATAGATGGATAGATAGATAGATATAGATGATTTACATATATATCTATATATATAGATATATAGAGAGATGATATATAGATATGTATAGATGATTTACATATGTAAATTATATTTACATATATAGATGATTTACATATGCAAATAATTTATATATAGATGATTTACATATGTCAAGATAGTCATAAAAATATGTTTGTTAGTTCTTTGAGGGCAGAAACTATTTCAATTATTTCAATTATTTTTCCATGTCTTCTTGATGCCATCCAAAGTGCTAGACACATGGTATTTTGATTTTTAAGTTGATTATTTAAAATTATTAGAAAACAACTATTGAGGACAAGAGTTCTATTAAAGACTTAAATTGGTGTGAAATGAAGTAGAAAACCACCCCCATGTAATTCATAAGACATAAAACCATCCCACTCTATATTAACTAACACATACAGAAAGGTAAGATTTATTTAATGAAAGCACACAACAAACCACATATCACAAGGATTTTTATTTTAAATCTGTACTTTTATTGTGCATTGGCATTTTATTTTTTAAAAATCCTCTTCATGATGGAAAGTCTGAGATTAGAAATTACAATTTGGCAGGCACACAGAAAAGGAAAATGTTTTTTTATTGTGTTGTTTTGTTTCTGGCATAGACCTTAGGTTTTTAAAGTCTATCATTCTTTAATCATCATTAGTTAAGTTCTACCAAAGCTTATATTATCCTGGAAACCTCTTAAGTTAAAAAAAAGAAAGAAAGAAAAAAAAAAAAACGATGGAAAATTCTCATAAATTATTTATCAAAAAGATAACCTGCCCTAACTAATTTGGCTCGGTGAATAGAGCATTGACCTGTGGACTGAAGGGTCCCAGGTTCAATTCCAATCAAGGACACATACTATGGTTGCAGGCCATGGTTCTGGATGGGTGTGTGCAGGAGGCAACCAATCAACCAACTGATGTGTTTCTCTCACATCAATGTTTCTCTCTGTCTTTCCCTCTCTCTTCCACTATCTCTAAAATTCAATGGGGAAAAAATATCTTTGGGTGAGGATTTTTTTAAAAAAATAACATATTAAGTGCAATTAAGTTTTGAATTAATCTATAGAAATTTCCAAAGTGTCTATTATTTTTAAACCAGTATCTTTATCACATTCCTGATAAAATTTGATCTAGAAGGGCTTTCAATCTGAATCTGACAGTTTCCTTTAGCATCTTTTTGTAAAGCCAATATAAGGTAGTGATGAAGAGTATAGAGGTCTTATAGGAAAAACCGTTTCAATAAAATAAAGATAGTAATACTAGTTGAGGCAATATTTATAAGGAATGTTTTAAATTAAATATATCCTCATTATGTGGTAGCTATTATTATTACTACGTGTGAAAAAATATCTTCCTCAAACATTCATATAAAAAATACTGAAGGTTTGCTGCCATACCTTACAGTGTGAGATAATTTTATTTGCTTTCTTTTTAAAAAAAAATATATTTTATTGACTTTGTACAGAGAGGAAGAGAGCGGGATAGAGAGAAACATCGATGAGAGATAATCATTGATCAGCTGCCTCTTGCACACCCCCTACTGAGGATGTGCCCGCAACCAAGGTATATGCCCTTGACCGGAATCGAACCCGGGACCTTTCAGTCCGCAGGCCTACGCTCTATCCACTGAGCCAAACAAGTTTTGGCTGATTTTATTTGCTTTCTAAATAAAGTTCATATAGGGTTTTGTTTTTATACTAATATGCTACTGTTTACTTTTATTTTTCCCTATTTTGATAATTAACCATGTTTTCAACATGCTTTCATTCAATGAGGGTGGGATTAGGATAAAGAGTAACCAATTAAGCAAAGTTCAAGAGAAATATGGGGGAGGAAGGCACAAATTTCTAATCTCATAAGGAAAATAATACACATAGAACTATTTTCAAACGTATAAAATGATAAATATTTTAACATAAAATCTAGAACATATAGAATTCAAAGTTATTATGAACAATAAAATAAAGTTTTCAGGACCTTACACTGACTTCTGAGCCTGGTAAAAATACTAGTCAGTGTTCTGGAAGAAAGTGGCAGTGTTGCTTGACTTCAATCTACCATGAGTAAGAAAGTCCTCTGAGTGACACAGCAACTTCTCATGGTTTAGACTGAGGGCCAAACTAAGAACGCTGTGTCCCTAAGCCTTATGACTCTTGAAATCAAAGTGTTAAGTCTTTGTGAGGGTCTAAAACAGCAGCAGTAAAAATATCGTAGGGTGAGATATTTAGACAAGTGGGGGTTATTTAATCATTTTAAAGTAAAATTTAATTTACATAAACATAACAAGTAAAGAAAGAGATAACTTTAATGAGGAGATAGCTAGTAATTTTGAAAATGAATTATCTGGGATCTTTAAGGAACAGAATATGGTACGTAAAAGGAGAAGGGGGAAAAAATAGTGTTGGTAAGACAGCTACTTTGGAAAAAGTCTCTTAGAATTTGAGAAATCAATGCCTGCATTTAAATCTGCGAATGACACTCTAACTCCACTGCTCAGATCTAATGCACCCATGTCTTTAATCGAAACCTATTCTGTTTATATTATTCTATAAACTTGAGATTATTCAAGAATCTTGTCAAGGATGCTAACTTGGCAATAGAAGCCAAAACCTTGAGTTGTTACATGCTTGGGAAAGGTTCATACACAAAATATTTCTGTAATTGGGAGTTTATTCTTAAAACATTTTTTTTTTTTTGAGAAAGAAAATGATATGGTCAAAGGCAACAGTGATGAACAAAATAAAGGAAGGAAAATTAGGGCATCAAAAGTATTTAAAATCCAGTCATAATAAATTAATAGTAAAGGTCTGTGGTGGCAGGTGAACTGGGGCACAAAGGGAAGATATTGATCTTGATTTGAAAATCAAAGTGAAGCCCCAAGAAAGAGAAATAATATCCTTTCGTACAATTTTAACAAGTTGGGGGCAAATCTGCTTTGGAGTGGTGAGGAAGAATAGAAAATAGATTTTGTCTGGAGCTTATATAAGAGTACCAAAAAGACATTCAGGAGGAAACGTTCATAGGTCACTATGCTGGGATGCTAAAAATGAATTAGAGATTTCTTTGGGAGAATCATCTACATTGGAGTCAGTTATGCTTCCCAGATAACAGTTAGCACTGTCTGGAGACATTTTTTGTTATCATAACTGGGAGAAGAGTATAACTGGATTCTAGTAAGTGTTTCAGGATGCTGTTAAAACACCTAG
Organism: Pipistrellus kuhlii; assembly: GCF_014108245.1. Taxonomy (NCBI): domain Eukaryota; kingdom Metazoa; phylum Chordata; class Mammalia; order Chiroptera; family Vespertilionidae; genus Pipistrellus; species Pipistrellus kuhlii. The sequence continues at coordinate 23,581,651 of NW_023425529.1, forward strand.
AATGCTACCTACTACTCCTGTTTCCCAGAAAATAAGACAGTGTCTTATATTAATTTTTATCTCCCAAAGTTGCACTAGGTCTTATTTTCGGAGGATGTCTTATTTTCGGGGAAACACGGTAGATGCCAGGAGCACAACAGCTCCCATCACAGAGACTTAAAAGAATGATCTAGGCCTGGCTGGTGTGCTCAGTGGTTGAGCATTGACCTCTGAACCAAGAAGTCACTGTCCAATTCCTGGTCGGGGCACATGCCTGGGTTGTGGGCTCCAGCCCCATTAGGGGGTGTGCAAGAAGCTGACAATCAATTATTCTCTTTCATTATTGATGTTTCTATCTTTCTCTCCCTCTCCCTCCCACTCTGAAATGAATACAAATATATTAACAATAAAAATTTGACAATAGCCCCAAATATCAGTAGTGTCAAAGCTGAACACTCTCTCGTAAACATCATTGTATATTAGGGATATCTTGTCTAATCAGTACATATTGTATATTTATGTTTTATTTATAGAAAACAAAAATAGTATCAAACATTTATTGTCTTACTCTATTTTAGGCACTGTCCTCACATTGCATGGTTTATTTTATTTAGATAATGTTTTAAATATGAGATAGGTAGCATCTTTATCCTCATTTAACAGGTTAGAAAACTGACCCCCTAAAAAGTTAAGATACCTGTCACAAGTCACATAGTTGGCAAGTTAGGGGGCCCAGACTGAAACAAATAAGTCCATTTCCAGAACCATGATTCTAATCACTAAGTTGAAGCATATAGTGATTATAGATATAGTAAAAATCAAGCCCCATTGCACAGAAGGAAAACATACCGTATATATAATGGCTCCAGCTGGTTTGGTTCAGTGAATAGAAAGTTGGCATTTGGACTGACGAGTCCCAGATTTTATTCTGGTCAAGAGCACGTGCCTAGGTTGCGGGCTAAATCCCCAGTGGGGGCTGTGCAGGAAGCAGCCAATCAATGATTCTCTCTCATCATTGATGTTTATATATATATATATATCTCCCTCTCCCTTCCTCTCTGAAACCAATAAAATATTTGTTTAAAAGAAATACATAGAGCAAAACACTTTACTTCATTCATTCTTCTCACGCACACACACAAGAATCAATCCTCTCAAATATTAATAGCAAACCTTTTCCTGTGGCACTGATACATTTCAGAGTGGCTCCTCTGAGGAGAAGGTTTCAAGTGGGGAAAGATACCTTGAGCTCCATCTAAAGCACCAGTTTTGACAGTCTTCATATTTTGACATATGGGTCCAGATGTATTTTATATATAATTTGTGAATAATAAAGATCCAAACTTTTCCAATAATATAGTTTTACCTTGTAAATTAGAACTAAATAAAAGTTAGCCCTGCAATAACATATATCATATTTTCTTACTTCCCAGTATGCTTTTTCAAGTGACAAAGAAAGATGCAGAGTTAAAGCTAATGAGTTTGGAGATAGCACTGAATGTTTACATAAGAATGTCTGTGACTAAGAGCAATAAAATGTATTGTTGAAAATTACCAGGTTTATAGAATGTAGTCAACATAAGCACTTATTCCTCAAGGTTGAAGTTTAAATTCTCTTCTTTAAATTAAATGAATATTTCTTATTTTATTAAACCACACATTCAGAGTTTTAGTACTATTAACTCTCTATTTGGTCAAGATTGCAAGATGGTACCCATTTTGTTTTGTTTTTTGTTTTTTTTAAGCATGGTAGTTTCTAATTTTTTGAAATACTGGGCTCACTCTTCAAATGGTATATCTTATATAATAAAAGGCTAATATGCAAATCGACCTAACAGTGGAACAACCGGTCACTATGATATGCACTGAGCACCAGGGTGCAGATTCTCACCACAGGAGCTGCCCCCTGGTGGTCAATGTGCTCCTACAGGGGGAGCTGGGCTCAGCCAGAAGCCCTGAGCTGGGCTCATGGCTGGGGAGCACAGCAGCAGTGGCCGGAGCCTCTCCAGCAGTTGGACATCCCCAAGGTCTCCCGGATTGCAAGAGGGTGCAGGCTAGGCGGAGGGACCCCCCCCCCCCCCCACAGTGCATGAAATAAATTTCTAGTTAAGAAATAAAAATCTTCATAATAAAGAAATATGGAAAAGAAGAAGTGGAGAAATTACTATGCATCTGCTATGAGGGACGGAGTAGGGTAGGGAGCAGTGGTTAGAAATAATGGGAAGAAAGGATCCAGAGATCCACCCATTGCTCAGGCTATAACTTAGGCAACCTTTGGGACTCCGTACAACACAATTTAAACAGGATTATCCAATATATTATAGAAAAGTTTAGAGAATGAAATTATCATAACCATCTTATGAGTATATTAAAGTTATAGGTCTAATAGATATTTTAATTAAATTCTGCTTTAAAATGTAAATATCATACAATGTCATGAAATGCTACATCTTACTTTACGTGTTAAACTTGAATTTATTGATTTTCAAGTGGCATACAGTATCCTGAGGCACTTAGTTATTGCCTCGGCTTGCGGCTTATATTTATTTCTTGACCATTTCTGTCAAAACAGAAATTTAGTTTTTACTGTAAAAATTGAGTTATATTTAATGGGCTTTTAAATATAGTTCTCTGACACAACACTTAATTTAAGATGGACAATTTTGCTCTTTTAAATTGCACCTGGAATTATTTCTGAACAACAATATATTTCTTTTTTATTGTTTTCTTATTTTCTGATAAACAGAGTGATGGTAATAAATCTCAACCCTGCCTTTGGTCTAGATATTTAGTAGCTATGTGTTTGTTTTCTTTGATAGCAACATGCATTAATATTTATGACCATTTTCCTTTGCAGCATCTCCCAGATGGCTCTGCGCCCAGCGCACATGTTGAATTTTATCTTTTACCATATCCCAGTGAGGTCCGTAGGAGGAAAACAAAATCTGTTCCAAAATGTACCGACCCCACTTACAATGAAATTGTAAGTATGATTCATCTCTTGTTCTGTCATTTTGTATTTTTCTTACCATTTTTCAGCCTAACAACCAAATATGGAAAACTTGCAGTAATTGGCAGCATTATTACATAAACAGTAGGCATTTCCCCAAAATAGCCTCCGTGTGCTGATCACTGTTCTAGAGCTTATGGGAACTGTCAAATACCGCTTCTGCTTTCAAAGTGCTTGTGCACCAATTTTCAAACTGTGGCTAGACTCCGGTAAGAGCCTGAGACTATGTAGTATTTCTTTCACATACTAACATTATCCCTCACTCCATCTTTTTTTTTTTTAATATATATCTTATTGATTTTTTTTACAGAGAGGAAGAGAGAGGAGAGGGATAGAGAGTTAGAAACATCCATGAGAGAGAATCATCAATCAGCTGCCTCTTGCTCACCCCTTACTGGGGATGTGCCCACAACCAAGGTACATGCCCTTAACAGGAATCAAACCTGGGACCTTTTAGTCCGCAGGCTGATGCTCTATCCACTGAGCCAAACCGATTTTGGCCTCATTCCATCTTAATGCTTCTAATCTTACTTTCCTTTATCTAGTTTTCCTTGCCTAATAGTCTTATCATAGTCTAACCTATATATAAAAACACATTTCAAAAATCACATTTGAAAAAACAAAACAAAAAAATATGTAAGTGTAAAATACAAATTAATTTACAGTTCATTTATAATAGATATAACTATTTCCTCTGTATTATACAATTTGAACATCCAAAGCCCTTCTTTTATCTAAGGCAAATCCTACTAAGATTTATTCTCTTGATTCCATCTTTCCCATTTCTTTTTACCTTGCTCAGTTAATTATCTGCTCTTCTTAAGGCTGTCTCAACCATTGAATCCTTGACTCAGAAATCTTTAAAAAAACAAACCAAACTCAACTCAATGTTTCTAAAGCATCCAATTTTTTTTCCTCCATGACATCTCCAAACTTTTACAGAATTAACTCACATTGCCTGCACTCACTTCATCACTTCCTTTTCACTCTTTAATCCTTTGCAATGTGGATCCTGACTTTAATTGATGCAGCTTAATCCATTGAGCCCTCAGTCTCTCTTCTGAAGTCACACAGCAATCCTGTTGGCTCTGCCCTCCTTCCTGCCACCTCCCTTTTGTTTCTTGAGTTCAACCTTTTCTTAATTCCCTTCTATCTTCTCTAACCACTCCCTCATTTTTCTTCATTTACATTCTTCCTCTTAAAATAGTGTTGTTTGTTGGAGTTCTATCATCTGTCTACCCTTATCTCTTCTTAATATTTATTCTCTCAGATTATGTTGCATTCCAAAATTTTTCATTTATGGCCTATATTTAGATTGCATCTGAGTCTATTCTTCAAGCCCTGGCTTTCTCCTAACCATTTGACCTGCACTTCTGCCTGATCACTGGGTAGCTCTATTTCAATGTCTCTTAGCCACTTTTTTTTTTTTTTTTTTTTTTTTTTTTTTTTTTTTTTTTTTTTTTTTTTTTTTTTTTTTGGCAGGGGGAGGTGTCCCTCAGCGCAGCCTGCACCTTCTTCAATCTGGAACCCTTTGAGGGATATCCAACTTCCCTTTTAGACCTGATCCCAGTGAGATCTGGCCTAAATGGGCAGTCGAACATTCCTCTCACAATCCAGGACAACTGGCTCCCAACTGCTTGCCTGCCTATCTACCTGATTGCCCCTAACCGCTTCTGCCTGCCAGCCTGATCACCCCCTAACCACTCAACTGTCAGCCTGATTGATGTCTAACTGCTCCCCTGCCAGCATATTTGCCCCCAACTTCCCTCCTCTCCCAGCCTGGTCACCCCTTAACTGCCCTCCCCTACAGGGGGATTGCCCACAACTTCCCTCCCTTGCAGGCTTGGTGCCTCCCAACTGCCCTCCCCTGCTGGCCATCTTGTGGTGGCCATCTTGTGTGCAAATGGGGGCAGCATCTTTGACCACATGGGGGCAGCCATCTTGTGTGTTGGAGTGATGGTCAATCTGCATATTACTCTTTTATTAGATAGAGGCCTGGTGCATGGGTGAGGGCAAGCTGGTTTGCCCTGAAGGGTGGCCTGTTTGAGGGGCCTGTGGTGGTTTGCAGGCTGGCCACGCCCCCCAGCGACCCAAGAGGAAACCCTGGTATCCAGGATTTATCTTCTACAATTGAAACTATGTAGCCTGGAGCAAAGGACGGAGCCAGCCAGGGCTGCATAAGCTTGGCTTCCTCCATCACCTGGGGCAACCCTAGGCTCCTGCTCTCTCCAGCTCCAAGTCCACAGCCATTTCTGTTGGGATTTATGTTCTATAATTGAAACTTTGAAGCCTTAAGCTGAGGCCTGGGCCAGCCAGGGTGTATTGAAAGTTTGGCTTCCTCCATTGCTGGGAAAACTCAAGCCTCCCTCCTGCTCTCTCTGTGGCTATAGCCATCTTAGTTGGGTTAATTTGCATACTCGGTCCTAATTGGCTTATAGGCGTGGCTTGTGGATATAGAAGAGTGATGGTTAATTTGCATATTACTCTTTTATTACATAGGATAATTTTATTGATTTCAGAGAGGAAGGGAAAGGAAGAGAGAGATAGGAATATCAATGATGGGGTGAATAATTGAACAGCTACCTCCTGCATGCCCCACACTAGGGATCGAACCCGCAACCCAAGCATGTGCTGATAGTCTATCCACAGAGCCAAACCACCTTGGCCTCCTAGCCACTTTTAAATCTGGCTTCCTACTCTGTTTACCATCTCAAAAGATACCTTCTAATGACATTTTGACATCTCCCTGTCTCTTATTCACATGTCCAAAGAGCCAAGTTTTGTCAATTCTACTTGTCTAGCTTCCTGCCTCTTCAATCTATCACCTCCTCTCTGTCCCATTACCTTTCTTTGTTTGAGCTTCTTGTAACTTTATAACTATATAGCCTTCTATCTGTCTCCTATCTTGTGTTTTTTTTTATTAAATCTTTCATATTTCTAACTAAAATGTCTTTCAAAAACTAATCATATTTATTCATTTACATTTTTTCAAAGATCACTTACTGTCTACTGTATAATGTTAAAAATTCTAAACATGATATTCATAGCCCTTAAGACTTGACTCAGTAATTTTCCTAAATTGTCTCTTAAAGCAATAACATCCTAATAAGATTTTTAAATTTTATTTTGGGATAATTACATATTCATGGGCAGTTGAAATAAATAATACAGAAAGAATTCAAATACTCTTTAACCACTTTCCTCCCAATGGTAACATCTTTTATAACTATAATATAGTGTCACAGTGAGGAAATTGACATTAATTCAATCTGCTAACCTTATTCAGATTTCACCAGTTTTACATGTGCTCTTGTGTATGTGTGTGCACCCGCTCAGTTCTACACATTTTTATCACTTGTAAAAATTTGTGTGACCACTGGTACAGGCAAGGTACAGAACTGTTCCATTACAAAAATTCCTGGTGCTACCATATTGTATTCAGGAGATACTTCCCTCCCTCCAATATAACCTCTCAAACCACTGGCAACTATGTACTAACCTGTTCAGGTTATTAGCCTGTTATTTATCACATTCTATAAATGGAATTATTCAGCTTGGAACATTTTGAGATGGGCTTTTTTTACTCACTTTTATTTCCTAGAGATGCATCCAAGCAGCTGCATATATCAATAGTTTATTCATTTTCATAGCTGAGTGATAGTTTTTTAACTGTTGCACATTAAAGGACACCTGGGTCATTTCTGGCTTGGGACTATTGCACACAAAGCTGCTGTGTATTAGTGTATAGGTTTTTGTGTGAGCATAAGTTGTTAATGGGCTAGCTAGTAGTGTCATATTTAGTTTTATAGGAAGCTGCCATACTTTTTTTCTATACCATTTTACACTCCCACCAACAGCGTATGAGTGATACAGTAGAAACTTCATCTTTGCCAGCATCTGGTGTGATCACTATTTTTTATTTTAGTTTAATGGGTAGTTTAATTTTCATTTACATAATGACAAGTGATGTACAACTTCTGCTCATTATTTGCCATCTGTATATCTTCTTTGGTGAAAAGTCTTTGTTCATTTTTAACTGGATAGTTTGCATGTTTCTGTGAAGTTTTGAGAATTCTTTATACATTCCTGACACTAGTTCTTCATCAGATATTTGGATTGCAAACCTTTCTCCTATTCTGGAGCTGCCCTTTCTATCCTTTGCACATGGTCCTTCACAGAGTAAAAGCTTTTTTTTTTTTTTTTAATAACCAATTTATCAACTTTTCTTTTTATAGATTGTGCATTTAGTACCAAGTCTAAGAACTTCTCACTTCTATATATTTTTCTAATGTTTTATAGTTTTAGATTTTATATTAAGTATATTATCTAGTTTGATTTAATTTTTTAAATAAAGTGTGAATTAGCTTGGGATTTGTTTTGTTTGTTTTTTTTGTCTGGCACCTTTTGTTGGGAGGTAGTGCTTCCTTTATTGAATTTCTTTCACACATTTGTCAATAATTGTATGCTTATGCCCTTTATTATCCCACTAGAGGCCTGGTGCATGAAATTTGTGCATGAGGGGGGGATCCCCCTTATCCCAGCCTGTACCCTTTCCAATCTGGGACCCCTCAGGAGATTGGGCCTAAACTGGCAGTCGGACATCCCTCTCACAATCGAGGACTGCTGGCTTCTAACTGCTCACCTGCCTACCTGCCTGATTGCCTCTAACTGCCTCTGCCTGCCAGCCAGGTCACCGGCAACAGTCCCCCCCTCCCACTAGCCTGGTTTCCCCCAACTGCCCCTCCTGTCAGCCTGGTTGCCCATCACTGCTCCCCTGCTGGCCTGGTCACCCCCAACTGCCCTCCTCCAGCCTGGTTAACCCCAACTACCCCCCCACACTGGTCTGGTTGCCCCAAACTGCCCCACCCCCTTCGCCAGTGTGGTCACCACATGCAGCCTGTTGTTCAGTCATTTGGTCATCCCTCACTAATCCCCCTGCCAGCCTGGTCGCCCCACACAGCCTGCTGTTTGGTCATCCATCTGGTTGTTTCAGTCATGACGGCTCCTGGCTTTTTATATATTAGGATAGTTAGTCATATTCTCAAGTCACATCAGACGGTTTGTATTTCCTAAATGGTCCCTAAGACTTCGGGATAAAGCTCATGCAGCATTCACCACCCCCTATCTTTCACTAATGACTTTGAGACTTACTCCAAATGTTTTAACTTCTCCCCTGCTTTGCTTCCTGAGTACTATTACATTAGCCACTCAACCATGGCTGGGATTTCTCAAACTGCCAAAGCCATGCACTATTCTGGGAAGTGGGAGAGAATGACCTTGCTCTCTTTTTTTTGTATAAATCTCTTAAATACAAAGGGTTTATTGTGTTGTGTCATCAATGTCTTACAAAGTTCTTCATGAAGGTATATCTTTCCACTTTTATTCAAAGCCCTCTCCTTCCCTCAGACTCTACCCTGAGAGAGGCTGGGTCAGGACATTGGCAAGTGTCTCTTTAGTATCCACCCATCAGATACCAAAGCTTTCACACAGAGTCATGCTTGTCTCCTTGACACTTCCCAGAGTGGGTTTTAACAGGCTTTGCCAGCAGTCTCCCTGAAAATCCCCATCTTTTACAAATCCCAATGGCAGACATGACTGGGTTTAAGGTGGGTCAAAATGGATGGTAGGAATGCTCGAAACTGCATTGCAGCTTTTAAGTATCAGAGCCAGGATTCTGGCTCAAAGCCTTCATCCTTTTCACTCTACTACCTTTGGAATTGGATTAAAGCCATCATTGTTTTTGAATGATTCAATAGAAACACAGATTCTATCTTATAACAAATTTACCTTATTATAATTGGTATATTTTTTTACATTGTATTCCTTTCTTTTATATTATCCTATTATAAAGCAAAAGGGGAATTAGAAAGGACAGAGCAGAAACATTCTGTGGTTTACATACCTTAAAATGTATTTTAGAACATGATTGGATACCTAGAAAGACACTGGGTACTACATGGTATAATAGCTATTGTTAACTTGTGTAGTCTGCAATTTGCTGTTCAGAACATGATGGAAATTCTCCTTGTAAATAGAGACACTAAGGCCCTGAGATCAAACATTTGACCAAAGCCACAAAACTAGATTTTAGGTTCCAAACTTCTTGATTCCAAAGTCCATATTGTCCCCACTGAACTATGCTTTGTCATCCCTCCCTCTCTCCACCCACAGAGTTCTGTTCTCAATGATTTTGAACTCTCTCTTTCATCATCCTGCCTCCTCACTCTCTTCCCACCAGCACTAGATACATGTCATTTTCCATATTATTGTTTTCCCTTTGCAATTATAATTCATTTTAGAATTATTTACTAGGCCCTGGTGTCAAATATGACACAGTGAATGCTTGTATATAAATCAATAGACATTAATTATCTCAAACATAGTTTTTCTACTTGGTATAACAATTTCAAACCCACAAATTCAATATTTGTCAGTAGCCAATGAAGATTTGGCTCATGCTTATGGGTAAAAAAGTACCAGAAAGGGCGGGTGGGGGGGGGGGGGAAGCTGTGCAATTTTATCTTAAGCAGAATACATATAAAATCATTTTATGAAAATGACTCAAAGAATATAATCATTTGTTTACTTCTCTAGTATTACCCACAAATTACTCATTGCACAAAAAAAATGCTTATTTTTTAAAAACAATGCTGTGGGTGTAGTTAAAAAATTAACAGACATATGTCATTTAGGCTGTGCAATGATTGCATGCTTGCAAAACTCCAATCACTTTTTTTAAATTATGCATAATGAAGCATAGAGGGAAAATCCATAAAATAATATAAACTTTGGAGTTTAAGTGTTTGCATTTTAACTAGGAAGGCAATTAATTTCGAAGGTCACATCTTGAGATTTTCAGCTTGCTAAATGCCTGGGAGACTCAAGTCTCTATGGAAGTGTTTTCTTCAGTCAACTAACGCAAAATTCCAGAAGAACTGTTCTTTCTTGTGTATTTGATGGATGTTTTCCAGCTAAAATTTATTAGTGTTTAATATTTACCAGACTTTGTGTTCATTATCTCATTTATTCTTCCCCACAATGTTAAAAGGTAAATATTATTACCACAATTATGCAAATAAGAAAACATAATTGACAACAGATTCATGTAAATATGAATAATGGATATGCTTCTTTTAAAGTTACATTGTTAGGGCTTATTTATATCATTCACAGAGTTCTTAAGCTGGACTTTTTTAAAGGCCTAAGGCTTAGTCATTCCATTTTTTGACTTCACATACCTTGAGGGCCCCTTCATCTATTTCTCTATGAAAGAAAAGATTGGTTCATGTCAAAGCTGACTGGCAGACCCTAAGCAATGAATGAATGATTACTCTGACATATGTTTCTGTGAAAGAGGTGGCTAAGGGACTGCATGGCTAAAGGAGCCAGACAGCCCCATTCGCCTGCCTCCTTAGCCTTTTATTGCAGTAATAGCTTGAACTAAAATTAACTATTAGATACTATCAGTAAGGTAAGCATCCTTGAGAAGATACAGGAATCTGTAGTGTCTTTAAAACAAGGACGTTTAAAGAATAAACATAAAGATTCTAGCAAAATACCCAGGGGCTCAGGCTTATTTGGAAAAGTCAAAGCAGGGTCTGCTGCCTTTGGCAAGATCCCCCTAGAGGCCTCTGACCTTTCAGAGAATCCTCCTTACAGACTTTCCAACCAAGTCCCTTGCTTCTCCACAGGTTCATCTGCTGGAAGTATTGTAGAAAATGGATACCAGTTTAGACAGTTCAAAATAGCCATTAAATAGAGAGAGTGAAGGAGCTTACTCTGAAGTCCTGAAAAAGGAATGAATATAAGAGAGAGAGTGGTTCTGAGAGTCCACATTGGGCATCCATTGCAGTTAAAAAAAGATTGATTACAGTGGTGTAGTTTTTGAGATATTTTTTAAGGCAACCCTTAAAATTCTTTATTATTCCAGGGAGCTCAATGAACAAAATGGAATTATTTGAATAAGCAGTCTAAGCAAATTGAAAAGACACTCTCCTGTCTGGAGTGTGAGTAAGATTCTAGAAAAGGAGGTAGGCAGGAGCTGTCTGTCACATGAAATAGGGTAGACCAGGCTAACATATCATGTTAAATCTCACATTCTTCGTTGAATTATTATTTACTTGACAAGTGAATCATTGTTCAGAGCAGCTAGCAGATTTTGAACAGAATTTCATTGATAGCTTAACAGGTTCAATAATGGTAGGCAAATTCCGGTATGACAGACCAGAAACTACATCTGTACACACCAAGAAAGCTTCCCAATCAACTCAAAGGCCTTCCCCAATATTGTTTCCTCTGCTTTTTTTTTTTTTTTTTCACATATAGAGAACACTTTTTTCTATCTTGTATATAAAAAGCAAGCAAGTTTGAGGCAGCATATAAAACTGTTTTTCTAAATGTATTCTAAGGAGTTTCCTTAGGAACCATGTTGGATTTACACACAGCTCTCCCCTACCCCAAAGCCCCATCTCATGATGCATAACTAATTTCTAAAGAGTACTAGACTTTTAGATGCTTTGCCACTGCAGGCACTCAGTGGGAATGCCTGTGACTTACTTACTCCCTGGATATTACAAAACACAGTTAAATATATGCCTTTCAAAAAATGGTTACATTTCTAGTAAGTGAACAAGAGCAAGACCAAAAACTGTATATACAGCTTAACTACAATTCAAATTCATAAAAACGTGATTATTTGTAGGAAACAAAAAGAGCAGCTGCATGTTGACTGCAATTTTCTCCCAATAGCAAAAAATATAAGTATTTCCTTTCTTTTTATGTTCTTTTTTGTTTTGTTGATATTTTATTCAATGAGCACATATTTTCATAATTAAAAATAAAGCAACTTTAAATACATTACAGTAACCACAGCGTGACTTCTTCGCATGTAGAGAGAAATGTTGCTGCACTGCATTAAAGTAATACAAAGAAGTCATGGAAATTGGTCTGCTTTCCTCATTAGCCTTCAACAAAGAAAGATAGTTTTCAAGTTCCCATGTTGCACAAAAAAATGCAAGGACAATGAAAGGTGAAGTGTATTTAAATTTTTTTCCAGAGAATAATTTATAGTTTTATTAAACTTGGGGTGGACCATTATTAATAAAATCAGAGTACAGTCTAAGCTTCTTATAAAAATATTCTTTCATTAAACTTCATTATGTTAGCAGAACCTTTAGCTTTTCAAAATTAGAGTTAGAAATGAAGGATTCTAACAACATCAACCTATCCATTCCAAGGTATGAGATATTAGTAGCTAGATATTTTTATTAAAAGCAATATTTTTAAAGATTCATTTGGCATATCTGAGTTACATTTTTATTCTGCTACCTTTTCAGGTGGTGTATGATGAAGTCACAGAGCTCCAAGGACATGTCTTAATGCTAATTGTGAAGAGCAAAGCCACATTTGTGGGAGCAATTAACATCCAACTTTGTAATGTCCCACTCAATGAAGAAAAATGGTACCCACTAGGAAACAGTATAATTTGACCATTGCTGTGACCATATGTATTATTCATTAACTGCTTGTATTTTTTTTTTTTAATTCTCTATCACATGAGTAGGACATTTTTGTTGTCTAAAATAGTGTAGTGTACTAAGGACACACACACAAAAAAATAAATCAGAATCAGTCTTTTATAGTTAGTTATTCTCTGACTTAAGTTCACTCTTTTCTTAGAATCCTTTTTTCTCAAAGAGAAAGTCAATTGCTTGTATAAAATTCAATATGTAAAATAATAAAAGGACATTAAATTTAAATACATCTTTTAAACCAAATGTATATTCACACTTTCTTAATTGTGCACTTAGTTAAAAATAATAATGTATTTTTAAGAAACACAGTCAAATAAAATCTCATCAATTAATCAAGACATAATTATATCTGCAATAAATTTCTTACATTTAAATTCAGTATATGTATGCCAACATAACCACTCAGTATCATAGGTATTGATAGACTCCAGCAGAATGTTATATTATTGTTATTAGAAAAACAAAACATAAATGCTGGAGATACTAAAATACAATTTTTGGCAAAAACTTCTTTGTCGTTTTTTACCCTTTTCCACAGCAGTCAATTCATCATCACTAAACTTCACCCAACCAGAGGCATGATCACATTTTAAATTTCATTATCCCTTAAATCCAAGATCTCAAACTCTGAAACTCCCCTTGATCGGATCTGTTTTCTTTACACATCAATTATTTTTCTTTCTTCTGAACCTACCTTTATACTCACCATGATCTGAATAAACAACCCTACAGATTTCACTTACAAGTTCAATGTATAATTCAAAGCCTCATTCTTTATGAGAATTAAATATGACTTTTAAAAAAGTCCATGTTATTTAAATTAATAAAAAAGATCTTAAACCTTTGCTTTATTTAGTGTTTTAGTGTGTTTGAATGTAAAAAGTAACCTAAGCTTTTATTGGTCATCTACATAACTATATAAACATGTAAAAGAGAAAGTAGACCACCAACTTACACCATATACAAAAATAAACTCAAAATGGATAAAGGACTTAAATATAAAAATCTTAGAGGGTAGACCAGGCTAACATATCATGTTAAATCTCACATTCTTCGTTGAATTATTATTTACTTGACAAGTGAATCATTGTTCAGAGCAGCTAGCAGATTTTGAACAGAATTTCATTGATAGCTTAACAGGTTCAATAATGGTAGGCAAATTCCGGTATGACAGACCAGAAACTACATCTGAATTCTATACAGGTAACAAAATCTCAGACATATGCCAAACAATATCTTCACCAATACAGCTCCTAGGGCAATGGAAACTAGAGAATATAAACAAATGGGACTACATCAAAATAAAAAACTTATGCACAGCAAAAGAAACCATCAATAAAACAACAAGAAAGCCCACTGCAAGGAAGAACATATTTGCCAATGTTATCTCCGATAACGGTTTAATCTCCAACATTTACAGTGAACTCACACAACTTAACAAAAGGAAGATAAACAGCCCAATTAAAAAACAGGCCAATGACCTAAATTAGGGGTGTCGAACTCAATCAGAGAAGGGGCCAAAATCTAAAATCCAGCCTAAATCACGGGCCAAATGGTTTACTGAACAGTCATAAACTGTCATTGTGATGGAAACGCAGCGGAGTGCAGTGATGACAGCGCGGTGTGGGCCACATTGCAAGGCCTGGCGGGATGGATTTGGCCCGCAGGCCTTGTGTTTGACACATGTGACCTAAATAGATACTTTTCATAAGATGACAAACAGAAGGCAGAGAGACATATGAAAACATGCTCAAAGTCACTAATCATCTGAGAGATGCAAATCAAAACAACAATGAGGCACCATCTCACACCTGTGAAAATGACTATCATCAACAAATCAACAAATGACAAGTGCAGTGAGGATACATAGAAAAAGGAACCCTCCTGTACTGCTAGTGGGAATGCAGACTGGTGCAGCCACTGTGGAGAACAGTGTGGAGTTTCCTCAAAAAACTAAAAACGGAACTGCCATTTGACCCAGTAATCCCACTTTTAGGAATATATCCCAGGAAATCAGAAACACCAATCAGAAAGGATATATCCACTCCTATGTTTATAGTAGCACAATTTACAATAGCTAAGATTTGGAAACAGTCTAAGTGCCAATCAGCAGATGCATGGATTAAGAAACTGTGGTACATCTACACAATGGAATACTATGCTGCTGTAAAAAGGAATTCCTACCATTTACAGAATCATGGATGGACCTGGAGAACATTATGCTAAGCAAAATAAGTCAGTCAGAGAAAGATAAATATCACATGATCTCACTCATTTGTGAAATATAATGAACATCATAAATTGATGAACAAAAACAGATCCAGAGACAGAGAAACATTGATCAGATCATTAAATCTCAAAGGAAAGGTACAGGAGGGTGGGGGTAAAGGGAGAGATCAACCAAAGGATTTATATGCATGCATATAAGCCTAACTAATGGACACAGACACCAGGGGGATGAGGACATGAGCAGGAGGTGGGGCAAAGGGAAGATAAGGACATATCTTTAATACCTTAATCAATAAAGACAATGTTAAAAATTCAGTGGCTGGTATAGGCTATTATGGTCCCATCTGAAACATGTGATCATGCAAGTCAGTAAGCCATTAATGCTGCTGGACAATCATTCTATTTGCAGCCCATTACTCTACCTTTCAGCTAGTCAGTGATTAGACACCCTTCTCTGCTGAAACTCCAGCACCTCCTCCCCTAATCCTCACTCTCAACTGATGACTTTGTTTTCTACTAGAAATTACAGTTAGCCTGAAGAAAACCTGCACATGCCAAGACTCGTTTGGCTCAGTGGATAGAGCGTCGGCCTGCGGACTGAAAGGTCCCAGGTTCAATTCTGGTCAAGGGCATGTACCTTGGCTGCGGCACATCCCCAGTAGGGGGTGTGCAAGAGGAAGCTGATGGATGTTTCTCTCTCATTGATGTTTCTAACTCTCTATTCCCTCTCTCTTCCTCTCTGTAAAAAAATCAATAAAATATTTAAAAAAAAAAAGAAAGAAAGAAAAAGAAAACCTGCACAGATTCTACTATCACCTAGCAAATTCTATTCTTTATCTCCTTCTTGATATTGTAGAAAAACTACCAATGCTCCTACTTTAAACCAACCTCTTAACTTATAGATTGGATCCCAGCTGTTCTCACCATTAATGCACAAACATTCTGGAATTCTCGTCATTGAACACCCTCATTTCTTTATTCTCTATAAATATTTCTTTATTCTCTGTAAATTTTCATCAGTGTACAACCATGATATTACATGGTTAGGTGGTGCTTCAAACTTTTCATCACCCTTTTCCTTTTCCAAATATGGACACATTCCCCTGTTCTATTTTGTAGCAAAAATCTTCAGAATGGTGGTCTGTGCCCTCTGTCTCCAGTTTCTCTTCTTGAATTTTCTCTCAGATCCATTCCAAGAAGATATTTAACCTCAACACTTCAATGAAACTGCTTTTGTCAAAGTCTCTACTGACCTCCAGGTAGCTACTAGTAAATCCAAACATCCATTTCAGCCCAGCCAGCATGACTCAGTGGTTGAGCATCAACCTATGAACCAGGAGGTTATGGTTCAATTCTCAATCAAGGCAAATGCCCCAATTGTGGGCTCCATCCTCAGTATGGGATATGTAGGAGGCAGCCGATCAATTTTTCTCTCTCATCATTGATGTTCTAACTTTCTCTCCCTCTCTCTTCCTCTCTGAAATCAATAAAAATATATTTAAATAAACACAAAGATCGATTTTCAGACCTAATCTGAAATTACTGATCAGCAGTATCCTTTACAAACATTAACTATATCTTTCTCAATGCACACTCTTCACCTGGCTTTATGGAATCCACATACCCTGTGGATTTTCTTCTATAACATTGGTCCCTCCTTTTTAGTCTTTGCAAAAGCAGCCCCCATTCCACAGCCTTCGATGTTGGAGTGTCCCAGGACTCAGTCATTGATCCTCATCAATCCTCATTCCCTAATAATTTCAAGTATTCAGATGGCTTTAACTATCATCTGTCTGCTGATGATGTCTAGCTTTATAACTCCAGCCCAGAATGCCTTCCAATTTTTAGAGTTCCATATCAACTTCCCACTTAAAAGCCCACTTGGATATGTAATATCTCAAATGCAGAATATCCATAGTGAAACTCCTGATTTTCCCAAAAAAAAACAAAACAGTTTTAAAGAGTAAAAAATATTGAAGTCATCCTTGATTCCTTCCACTACCTTCAGTATAATTCAATATAGTAAGAACTCTCGTTCGCTCTACTTTCCAAATATATCCTAATTCCAACCATTTATCTCTCTCCATTGCTTTCTTTCTGTGTAACCTCTCCGTATACCACAGTCGCCTTCTACAGTCTCCTTGATTCTGTGTTTACCCTGCCTGCCTCATAGTCTATTCTCAACACAGCAACTGGAATGATCATGTCATTCTTCTGCTCAAAACTCTGCAGGAGCTTCTAATCTCAAAGTGAAAGCCCATGCCTTTAAAACAACCTGAAAGGTCCAATGTGATCTGGCCTCCCATCAGCTTTCTCTCTGATTTTAACTCCGATTATATCCTCTTGCTTTAAAAAAAAAAAAGTGCTTTGCCCCATATATTCGCTTGCCTAATTCTTTCATCTCTTTTAAGTCTTGATTAACTATTTCCATTGCTCTTAGGCCTACCCTGACCATTTTATATACTATTTTAACCTTCTCTGTCCTCAGATACCCTCTGCTCTCCTCTCTGAAAGGCACTTATCAAGTTTGAAAATTTTATAAATTCACTTATTAATTTGGTTTATTATTTAAGCTTTGTCTCTTTTCATTAGACCATAGATACCAAGGTTATAGGGAAAGTACAGTCTAAATCCAACCAAAAAAGGTTTTTCCCTGGTTCCCTCACCACAGGGAATCCTGCCTCCTCCAGTTGTGACTCTAAGCCATACCCTGGACCCTCATTTTAGACCACAAGTGAGGACTTGATAACATGTGGGAGAAATTCCAGTGCTTGAAGCAATCACCCAGCTATAACATAAGTGGCACAAATTAAGATATCTTTTATTTCCTAGCACAGAATGCTGTTATGTTTTCAATACATTTTAGTTAAACTGATTAAACCTAACCAAAGCCTTTTCATCAGAAAAAATACATAGACACAGAAGTTCCAGTGAGCCAAGACACACACTATAGACTTTAAGCTTTGGTAAACATGGCCATGTGGATTTATTGACCTTGGAGGTCTGTAATGGCCTACATTGAATCAAATGACTGATTTTCATCATTAAAGGTTTAATAACCTTAGGCAATAGTAAGTACTGGTAACATAGGATGCAGTCCTTGGAAAGAAGTAGACTCTAAGGAAAAGACAAACTTTTTTTTCTTTTTTCTTTTTTTAAAAATATTTTTAAGAATTAAGTGATAAAAGAATATGGCTACATTCTTTAATGAATTTCTCAGTCAGATCTCAAACTACTAGGCCAGAAATTAAAACAGCAGCTGAATTCAGATTGTACTATAAACTATAGTGAATCAGTAGCTTAAAATTCTTAGCTCCAGACACAGGTATACCTGCCAACTATTGTATATCAACTTCCCCAAATTGTGTTCTTGGGTGTGTGTGTGTGTGTGTGTGTGTGTGTGTGTGTGTGTGCGCGCGCGCACGAAAGCACACTAGTTTGAAGGACTTTAAGGTGAGAGAGTACTAGAAAAGGCAAGACCAAACCTGAATTCATGTGACACCTCAGTCAATAACACAGTCTCAAGAAGGCTCTGCATGTGATAACTAAAGAAATTCTGATTATTGGAACTCGGAGACTTAAAGTATGACTGCTACTCTAGGAGAAAGGCAGATTTGATTAATATTTAAATCAAAAGAAATAGAGACCCTTTTTGTAAAGGGAGTATGTCTTCTTCCTAGGCTGAGGTAAAAAAAAAAAATAACTGGCTGAGATTATTAAATGCCCCCAAACTAAAAAGGCAGTTTTAAAGGTCTGTGCCCATCAGACTCTGGCTCTGAGTTCCTGACTTACCCCAGGAATCAAGAAGGAACTAGATTAGTTTGAAAAGGAGCTAATTCCTTGATATCCGAACAAGGATAGTGGAAGCAGGAAAATAAAATAGAATTCTGTCAAACTGAGTAGTAATGAGAAAGACATTTCCTTAAAAGAAATACTGATATCTTAAAACATAGGCTGGGCAGATCTGAAGGGGAAATAAGATGCGAAGAGCTAAGAGAGAAAACTACAAGATTGAAAAGTTGATACACTCAAGTTCAACTTGTCTTGGAGAAGGTAATAGAAAAGAACAGTACATTTCAATTGTTAATAGTTCACAAAGAAAACTGGTACCTTAAAAAAGTTAATCAAATGAAAAGAGGAAATGCCTTGGAAAGCAAATATAATGATATCCCAGAAAGACCTAAGATCCAAAATTTTTAAAAAAGATCTTTCTTAAAACAGTAGCATTCTTAAGAATTATCCCTTAAAAACTGGAACAGAGTGATTAAGTGGTTAAGAACATCAAGTCAGATTTAAGAGGGAAATCCAGGAAGATAACTGTAAAGGACTCAAAGAATTATTGCATGTGTTTCAAAGGGACAGAATTACTGCCACGGGGATGCTCTGAAGAAACATCTAGAAAATTTATGGAACTGATAATCTCTGAGGAAATAGGGCAAAGAATGGACTTATTAAAGGGAAATCAGACAAGATGATTAGAGATTAAGGCTTGGTTTGGATCGGGTGTTGGTTTGATTGGAAAATTATATTTTAGGTGGAAATGTCCTATGCAAAAGGATCAAGATAGTTAAGACTTGTTTAAACAAGAAATGTGTAACTAACGTGGAACTCGCTGACTTTATCTTTCTCAGACAAAACTCAGAGTAGAAAGTTAGAATAACTAATGTCTGCACCAGGAAACAAAGGGAAAAAGTAAAAATGGTACCCAGGTCCAAGAAACTATGTTATTCTTATGTGAGCGAGAGAAAAGATGACTATAAAAAGCTGAATAAAAGGTTATAGACCCAGCTGAAATTATCTAAAAAGAAAATAGAAACAATAAAAGGTGAGAATTACCAAAGGTGTTCCCCATGTCTTCAAGAAAAAGACTTTAACTGAATAAAATACTATTAAAAATTTATGAAATTTAAAACCTGGGAAAAGAAAGTGTTTTGAGGACCAGATGGCAAGAATACTAATCTTCAGAAGACTCCTAATGTTCACAGACATCAACTGTAGCTTCAGGTAAGAAACCTGCTGCCAGGGGTCCTCCAGCTGAAACAAATGTGGTGATAGAGGTGCAAACTACACGTTGGGACAAAGGAGACAACTGGTAGAGCTCCCAATGAACAATCCTAAGACAAGTTGGGCTAGTAGTATTAAATTACCATCTAACTATAAAATAATTATCTATGAGTCCATATTGATATAAAAATTTAGATAAATTCTATATA
Source organism: Pipistrellus kuhlii (assembly GCF_014108245.1). Lineage (NCBI taxonomy): Eukaryota > Metazoa > Chordata > Mammalia > Chiroptera > Vespertilionidae > Pipistrellus > Pipistrellus kuhlii. The sequence goes on from NW_023425529.1 coordinate 23,601,615, forward strand.
ATAAAAGGCTAATATGCAAATCGACCAAACAGTGGAACAACCAGTCACTGTGATACATGTATTGACCACCAGGGGGGACAGGCACTCACACAGAAGCTTCCCCTTGGTGATCAGTGCACTCTGCCAAAGCCAGACTCACAGCTGGCAAGCACAGTGGTGGTGGCGGGAGCCTTTCCTACTTTTGGCAGTGCTAAGGATGTCTGACTCACTCCCCACACAGGAAGTGGGCCTAAGCCATAAGTTGGACATCCCCTGAAGGCTCCCTGACTGCAAGAGAAGCAGGACAGGCTCAGACCCACCCACCCCCTGAGTGCACGAATTTCATGCATTGGGCCTCTAGTAAATAAATAAATTGGGGAAAGACACAAATCTCCAATGCAGAAGAACTCCAAATAAATTATGTAGATGTCAAGCATCTAAAAGATGGAACATGGCTATTTGCTCTTTAGGTGTAGACTAGACATAGTGACTTCATTCCAAAGAGTATGCTATGGAGAGTAGAGGGGGGTGGGGTACTTTACAAAGGAGAAACTTGAGAAACACTATGTCAGTCAAGTTATGAAGACCAATATAAAAAATGAAAAGTCATGTTGCTAGTATGTACCTTTGATAAGATTTGATGAAAAGGGCATTTTACCACTAAGGTCTCTCTTTCAAAAACTCATAGCTCTAGTTTAATCATGAAGAAAACATCACTCAAATCCCAAGTTGACTTAAATTCTACCAAATGCTTGTCTAGATCTTCTCAAAACTGTCAAACTCATCAAAACCAAAGAATATCTGACAGAAACTGTCACAGCAAGGAAGAGCTTCAGGAGACATGACTATTGAATGATGTAATGTATGTTCTAGATGGGACCTGGGACAGAAAAAGGGAAATTGAAGAAAATTTAAATAAAATGCGGACTTTAATTTTAAAATAATGAATCAAGATTGGTTCATTCATTGTAACAAACACAGCATACTAATATTAGATGTTAATATTTGTGGAGCAAATATAATCTGCAAAAATGGTGGAGTAGGGAACTTCAAAGGCCCATTCTGCCACAAAAAATAAACTGTCAGAACTTTATTGTAACTATAAAAACTAACTGAATTTTACAGCAACAAAATAATGCTTAATCAGGAAAGCAGGTGAGTTTTAATAGCAGAGCCTTGTGGCATTTAACTGATCCTGGCCCCAGGCCCTGCTCCCCAGTTTGGTGACAGCCTTAAAGGCAATAGCTTTAGGAACCTGCCTGGCATAGGTTCCAATTATGGAAGGAAGTAGAATAGACCGTATTCTAAGAGATTTTTGGTTGTTTGTTTTGACCTGTCTGGTGTTTCCTGAAGAACAAATTCAAAGGGCTTGTGTTTATTTCACTTAACTCAGAGCTCTCCCATTGTTGAGGTGGCTATTCAGGGAGCATTTATTCAAAACATGTAAGGTGTCTAGCCAGTGTGAGCATCAACCTATGAACCAGGAGGTCACAGTTCAATTCCCAGTCAGGTCACATGCTCGAATTATGGGCTCGATCTCCAGTGTAGGGCAGCTCATCAATATTTTTTTTTCCTCATCATTGCTGTTTCTATCTCAATTTTAAAAATTTTAAAGAAAAACATTTAAGGCCAACTGTATTAGCCATTGCTGCTGGGGACAAAGGATAACAAGTTGGGCAGAAAATAGACTAATTGAAAAGCCTAGGAGGAAAGGCTAGGGAATGAGAAGTTTTGCAGAAAAAAGGTACGGATAAGAACACACACATGGAATGGTAAGAACACACACATGCCCATGGCAGGAGCATGTTCAGAAAAGATCCCAGAAGGCAAAAAGCTGTTACCTCTGGCTGACCTTCAGGCTTTATTCAAACAAGAAGTGAAAGTTAAAGCAGAGGTGCAAGCTTCCATGCTGAATGTTAAAGGCATTGCCCAACACACTGAACTGAGGCCGTATACAAAACTGGAAGATTTTTAATTCAATGTTGTTTTTTTGTTTGTGAGTGTGTTTCTTGTTCCAGGAGTGAATAAAGTTTTTGTGAAATCACTTGTTGAACACAGAGAATTCTATGAGTCCAAACATATGAGTGGGTATCTATAATAATAAAAGGGTAATATGCTAATTAGACCAGACAGCCAAACAACCTTCTGAATGACCTTCCAAGTGAAGCTAGGGCTGAAAGGGCCGAGACAGCCACCGTGGTTACAAGGGCCAAACCCCTTGCATGAAGTTCATGCATCGGGCCTCTAGTATATAATAAAAGCACACAGACTCTTAAAAATTAGTTCAGAAAATTCACTAAACAAGCAACTACTATGAGAAGCAACAATAAAGTTCAATGAAGAAAGCAGAAAATAAAATTTCAGATAGGCTAAGAAATGTCTTTGAGCCCAATAGTCAAACCTAGTGCTCGCTTGACCACCAAGTCCATGCAATTTCTACCACACCTTTCTGCCTTAGATGAGGACTCAGCCCAGGTTCTTCTCCCAGTAAACAGAACAGGGGTGAAAAGCTGGGGAAAACTATGGATTCTGAGGAAGAACAGAAGAAATGGGGAGATTTTCCCTTGAGGGCAACCTCAGGAGATAGTACTGAAAATCTAATCAGACTTTTGATATAGACTAAAATAATATCCAGTTAGCATCTCTTACTGATAGTTATGCTTAAAGAATCTCTGTCTCTTTCTCAAGTGCAACCTATTGTATATTATCAGGAGCTCCCCCACCTCTTCCACCTCTTTATTATATCATACTCTCTTGTATCTCCCAGGGACTAATGCAGGAATTGAAGAGAAAAAGAAGTCCATTTATACCCACAATAATGTCCTTTATGTTATATTAAATCAAGTTTTTACAAAATAGATTCATATTCACCAGGAAGTCCTATACTGATAAAACAGAACTTACTCCTTGAAAAGATGAAGAATCTAATACATTTCACCCAGATTACCAGTTTACTAAACTCCTACTGAGGTGATAAAACAAAGAATATCTTTTGAAAGGAAAGCCTTGTTTTATCTATTGAAATTCAGAATGCAACCTACACATGCAGCATACAAATTTCTCAGATGAAACAGGGAATGAAATGCAGTGTTAACATTTCTTGCCCAAGGAGATTATGTCTGCTGCTCAGTCATCATCTGACACACTGACGATAGGACCAACATCCGGGGAAAGTTCACAGATCTTGGTGTGACTCATTTCCCTTCTGTAAGGTATTGTTCACCGCAGGCCAACTCACCACCATATATTACTCTCTGAGTAGAATGCTCATAGCTACACTTATTGCTCAGGGATGTACCTACAGACATATTACAGGCCTGCTCTGCTCCTTGGTGCACATCTGCCCACTCATGTAGAAGGAGCTCATTCAGGCAAAAAAGTCTGATTTCCAATCATAAATGTGAGCAGAAACCCTAAATATCAGTTGATATGTGAGAAAAATAAGAGAACAGAAGAGAAGCTCCAGGTGAGTTCTCAGAGTAACTTCCCCCACTGAGAAATCTAATGCAATAAAGATGAGAATAATATTAGTGATGATAGCTAATATGTATATAGGATTCATGTTTCAGGCACTGTTCTAAATTATTCATGTGGATTTTTAAGATTCAGCCCTTGTAACAATGATTATTAATTCCATTGATGAAAAAACTGAAAAAAAGGAAAGATGAGTATTTTGCTCAAGGCCCCACACTTAGTAGGGAGCACTGAGGATACAAGCCTGGGACTTCAAATACTAGTATCCATTCTCTTAACCCTTGGGCTATATTCCCTTTCAATTAGACTTACTGACTTCTGTTTTTGCATATTTACTATGTGGCAGGCACAGTAGCAAGCATTTTACATACATTATTTTATTTAATCTTTATAATCAATCTGTTTGGGAGGTACTTTATTTTAAATCTGATTCATATTGTCAGTGAAATTCTAGGAGATATTGTCTTAATCAACTCAGACTGCTATGACAGAACACCATAGATGGGATGGCTTAAACAACAGACATTTACTTCTCACAGTTCTGGAGACTAGGAAGTCCAAGGTTAAGGTGTCAGCAGATCCAGCCCCTGGTGAGAGATCTCCCCCAAACTTCCAGACAGCTGCCTTCTCACTGCATCCTCACATGGCAGAGAGAAGACACTCTGGTGTCTTTTCCTCTAAGTACTAGAAAAGTACTAATTCCATCTTCATGACCTCATCTAAACTAAATTGCTCTCAGAGACCCACCTCCTAGTACAATTACACTAGGGGTGAAGTTTTAATATATGAACTTGGGAGGATTACAAACATTCAGTCCATAGCACATATAAAAAATTGAAATAGAAATATGCTACCATGAAACAAGATTAACATAAAACCAAAGTTTTTAGGAAATAAATATTTCAAGAGTCTTTCTATCTCTGATTGCTATATTTTTTCCACAATCACAAAAATTATACACACATCAGTATCAGAATGGACACTGCCAAAAATCAGATTATTAATTAGATATCCCAGTTGTCTGTGTCATAGAGAACTGCAAGCGAAAAAACATTATTTAGTTCAGAAACCTCACTTTTAAAGGGGATTCAGTAAGCGATGAGAGATGAAGGGACCACCCAAGATATTTTCACTATATTATTTTAAACACATTACTTAGCTCTTTAATCTTTAATCTTTAATGTCTTCCTCTGCAAATACTCATTTAACGGCATGATGGTTAAACTGACTCATGCATATAAAGCTCTTAGCTTAGAATATGGTTAGTAAATAACACATGACTTTATTCCTATTATTGTTTTCATTATTGTCACTGGTGGCAGACAGAAGTCGCCTGATGACCAATTCAGTGTTCTTTTCACATGATCACTCTGATGCATTTTAAGAATTTTTTTTTTCTAGCCAATCACCAAAATCACCAATGTTTATATTGTCAAAGAATTTTTTCAAGTGAGTTCCTTTACTTGACCATATCAGTTAAGCAGCTTTCATTTGGGAAAATCACTTAAGAAAAACATAGCTTATGGTTATATTTAATATGAGAAACTAAATAATGTATATGAAAGTATTTTATAAACTGTTAAGTGCTATATAAGTTACTATATATTTTATTGGATTGAATCACTAATAGAGTGAGAGGGTTAAGAAGAAATAGACACAGATCAGAGAAATAGAATATGATCGTGGCATCTGTGGGTAGTAAGGAAGATGTGTGAGTGAGCCAGCATAATGGAGAAAGCTTAATATTCAGAACCAGAAGAGAGGCCAGCACTCCAGACAGATACCATGTATAGGGTAGGCACCAGCCCCAGGTGGCTACTTGAATTTAAATTAGTTGAAATAAAACATGACTTAAAATTCAATTCCTCAGTGGCACTAGCTACTGTACACATTAGTCATATCACAAGTGGTAAATAATTACATGTAACTAATGTCTACCCTATCAGAGAAGATATATGACAATTCCACCATTGCAGACAGTTCTATGGTATGCACAACCTTAAAGAACTGATGTAGGAAAGAGGAGATTTGATGTTTTCCTAAAGAATAAAAAATAAGAAATTATTTTATTTCATGGTTGACCATGATTTATAGCTTTATGGTTTTTGATACTTCCTAGGTTTGCCGAATTAGCATATATTATTTCAGGAAACGGTTTTGTTATTGGTTTTTAATGAGAAAATACAGTTGTCTCCTCATTCTAACTTAATTCTCAGCAACTGTTATTTACTGTCTCTTCTGCAACAACTCAGTCCTAATCCCCCAGGCTCAATCTTCATTGCTCATTTAGCGAAAAATTGCCCTGAATTAAGATGATACTTTTGATTCCATAAAAGTTTCTAGCAAGCTCAGAAGCCTGCACAGAATAGAAGAGCATCTGATGCCTAGCACTGCATTCAGTCTGTGTGTCCTTCGATTTACAGAGGCTCATATAACCAATTCTGCTTAGAGGGTTGGCGAATTCTGGTCTTAGAACATATATTGTCATATCTGAGTCAACTAAAAACCTTTAATGTGCAACTGATGCAAGTTATTGGTAAGAATGCCCAAAAGAAAGCTGAGACTGTACCATTTGATAGGGTTTGTATTTTATCAACTTGAACAACATCATGTGTTGAAGCATGATTATAGAGTGATTTTACAGAGTGGCCGTGGCCAGGGTTGCTGCTCTGTGAAACTGTTTATATTCAACAGAAGGAGAGCATGGCCTAACCATGAGTGTCAGGCCTGCTCCTAGCAACATCAAAGCCCCTCTAATCCTGAAAAATCAGTTCTTAGCTGTCACTTTTATCAGTTACTATATGGAAATATCAACCAAAGAATATAACCTAATCCAGGAAATTATGATGGCTTCCCTGAGAAACTGACATTTAAATTGAGAGTATAAAAGTTAAAAAGTCACCCTAGCTGGTTGGGCTCAGTAGACAGAGCCTCGCCCTGCTGATCAAAGGGTCACGGGTTCAATTCTGGTCAAGGACACATACCTAGGTTGCAGGCTCCTCCAAGACAACCAATCAATGTGTTTTTCTCACATTAATATTTTTCTGTGTCTTTCCCTCTCTTTTCCACTCTCTCTAAAAATAAAAATGTTCTCAGGTAAGGGTTATAAAAATAATAATTAAAAAGAATAAAAGTTAAAAGGTCTTCTGTTGTCACAGCCCAGTGGTTCGCTTAGCCTTTTCTTCTGTTTCCAACACTATTTTTTCCTACAAATGAATTCTGCATAGAAAGCACATACCAAAGCTGTCTTCTTACCATTCCAAACTTTCTCTAATGTAAGAACATTCCATAACTGTGGAGTTTCTATGGGTAGTATATGCTAAAAGTTCTTGTGAGATCCCTAGCTGATTTGGCTCAGTGGATAGAAATTCAGCCTGCAGACTGAAGGGTCCCAGGTTCGATTCTGGCCTAGGGCACATGCCTGGGTTGAGGGCTCAGTCCCCAGTAGGGGGCATGCAGGAGGCAGCCGATCAATGATTCTCTCTCATCATTGATGTTTCTATCTCTCACTCCCTCTCCCTTCCACTCTGAAATCAATAAAATATATTAAAAAAGAAAAGTTCTTGTGAGAAAATGATGTTGATGATGATGATGCCTCTTCAATTTAAAGGGTAAAGTCAGTGGTGAATAATGCACACACACACACACACACACACACACACAAAAGATATTTAAACACATTATGGACAGGAAATAAAATAATCTAATATTTCCTTTCAAAGCTGTGTTTCTCATGTAGAATGTAATGATAAACAAAAATGAAAGATTTGGTCTTCAAAGTTAGTGACTTGAGTTTTATTGATACCTGAGAAAAAGTGAGAAAGAAAATATATCCATTTTCTCCCTTATATTAAATTTTGTTAGTATAAATAATGTTTAAAAAGTGTATCTTGCTGAATTAATTGATCTCTCCTACAAAGCTCATGTGATCAAAATCTTTAAATCTCATACAATTCCATGTCTTCAAAAGACTTTAGAAAGTTGGAGAAAATTAAAGCCATCAGCCAATGGGGTGAATATCCCAGCTACTGTTAGACTGCCCAATAGATTATGTAAATCAAATCCTTCCATAATCTAGCAAAACTGAAGCACCCCTCTGGCTATGCAACTCCCCTGGGAAGAGTGCACCCTGATCTTTGATGCAAAGAACCCACAAGGGAGAATCTGGATGACTATGCACTGAGTGATTTGGGACATTTCTTATTACTTAGTTATGATATTTGAATTCCCAGTGGCATTTTTATTTTTGAATATTTACTTTCAAGAGTAACCTATGGCAATAGTAAAACACGACAGATGAGTTATTTTGCATTTTTCTGGCATCAGTGTACATCTCAAGTAGTCATTTTTGTTATTTTAGTTATAAGCTCAGATTTAAAATCAACAAATACCTATGAGGACCCCATAATTTGTAAAAAAAAAAAAAAAAAAAATTATGCTGAGTGCTTTCACCTCATTGCCATTCAATAATGTGGTGGGAAAAGTATTAATAAGCCTGTTTCTTTTAAGAACAGTTAATAAGAAATCATATTCTTTTACATATGAGTTTGTAAAGTAAAGTCCTACTAACAGTAGTAGGCATATGAAACAGCACAGGGATCTCATCTGTGATCAAGAAACAATCTTCAGCCCAGCTGGCATGACTCAGTGGTTGAGCATCGATCTACGAACCAGAAGATCATGGTTCAATTCCCGGGCAGGGCACATGCCCAGGTTTCCAGCTCAATCCCAGGTGTGGGGCATGCAGAAGGCAGCCTATCAATGATTATCTCTCATCATTGATATTTCTATCTCTCTCTCCTTCTCCCTTCCTCTCTGAAATAAATCAATAAGTATATATATATATATATATATATATATATATATATATATATATATATAATATTTAAGACACAATCTCCAAAGTATATTTAGTACAGACTCAGAATCCTTGAAAATTCATTCAGAGTTCCAAAATGTAAGTCCATATAACAGATCTCTTCTATAGATATGGAACCTGAATATCCAAATCAATTTCATAAATACTCATAAATATGTCTGAATGATTACTAGGTACCAAAACCAGTGCACAGGATTTAAACACTAGCTTGAGACTGCAGGGGCTAATATTGCTCAAGAACACAAAATACTACCTGGAAATTTTATTTCCCAGTACAATATGCAGTCTTGGGTATCTAGAAGTTAAAGCACTCTTCGATTTCACACTTCTTTTATACTGCCAAATATTTGCCAACGTATCTTGTACACTCAGACATATTTTTAAAGGTTGTAAATTCTACTAATTAACATGAGACAAGCCAATTGGAAGAGCAGCCTCCACAGCAGAGGGGCAGGAGAAACTGGTTGACAAGCACACCACACTGAGTCAGGATCCTCTGACCTGTCCATTTCCTTCCCCCACTGCTCTGTTGGGTATATCTACAAGTGAATTTGCTCAGTATTTCTGTTTTTGTAAGTAATTATGTGGGCATATGTTGAAAAGAAGAAAAAATATATACGAACATTTACTTTGGCCATTTTATTGTGATATGTAGCTAACAATGGGTCAGGTACTATTAGTTGCTATCTGATGTACCAAACATAAACAAACAGGGAGGCAGGCTCAAGATCCTCCCCAGTTCTGGAAAAGAGAGGAACGCGACGAAAACCTGCAAAAAAAGAAAAAAAAATCATATCTAATTAGAACAAGAAAATTAACCAGCAATGGCCCCGATAGTGCTACTTGAGAAGGAATGTATCTTTACTAAGCATACCATAAAAACTCTGGCTGCACAGTTATATTCATCTTGCATATTAATTTTGGACAAAGTAAAGTAAGTTTCTATTCTGATTTTCTACTGAATTACACTGAGGACACAGCTCAGTGTCTCCTTTCAAAGCGCAACATCTCCAAAATTAGCCACCACCCTTCTGCTTTAGACTCTGTCTCCTACGGACATCTCAGATGGTGTTAGAAAAGCAGGCATATTGAGAGGAGGGCATTGGGAGTACAATGTAAATCAGCCCGCAAGGGGATGCAATTACAGGCAGCCCTGGAAAGAACCAAGAAAGGATCATCTTGAGCTCCCAGTCTCTTCTCCTGAGGTGGGAAGAATGAGCCATTGCTTCTCCCTCCTCTCTGATTCCCTTCCTTCATTTTCTTATGGTAGCTCTGACTATTCCATAGCCTAAACACAAAGCTATGATCCACGTACAGAAATGCTCATACATGTCGTTTGTCTAATTAGTCTTTCTATTGATCCCGCACCCCAATCCCATATTCCATATGAGAACACATTCCTGTAATCTCACCCAGAGACAACATGTGTCAATAGATAAAATCTCCTTTATATCTGGCTGCCATGGATACAGCTATTTGGTATATCAAAGTCTGTCTTTGGTAAAAAGTTATACTGGTCAGCATAATCATCTTACTTTTAAGCATATTACCTTTGCCCATGCATAAAAGTGGTAAAGTATATTGCCCGAGAAATTCATTTTCGGCTATTACATTTTGACTTTCCACAACAAAACGTATCAATGCCAATTCTGGCACCTGAATAATAAATGTGAACGTTTCATTCCATCTTGGACTAAAAGCTGAAACATAAAGGAATAGATAGAATTAAAAAAAATCATAGACATTATTTATAGGGGAAATTTCGTTACATCTATTCTCCAAAATTTTTTCTCTTCAATATTTCAATAATAATAGCTTGTGTTTTAGATCATCTCAATTTTTAACTCACCCACTGAGAAAATAATAATGACGACAACAACATTTTGACTATTTATTATTGCTGAGTAATATTCTAAGAGTTTTAAGTAGATACTACCTTTTGATCTTCACCACAACTGCATCAGGATAACTGTTATTCACATTCTTAGATGAAAGTACTGACCCAGAAAGATGCTACGTAATTTCCTAAGGGTTCAGATTCACAGCCATTAAATGACAGGTCAAGATCTCCAGGAAGTGGAGTCTGATTTCAGAGCAGAAATGTTTAATCATTATGCAATATGACTTCTGTATTTAGGCCTTCCTTTAACAAAGAATTGAGACATAAAGAAGTAACATCGTTTTTCTATACCAGGTCTTATCATGGGCCGAGCACCATGGACAGTTGTGGAACTGGAAGCTAGATAGTTAAGTGCTTTAAAGCCAGCTCTTGATCTTTTGTTTGACTAAGTGCTCGTTTTTAAAGTACAAAGTTGATGAATAATTTATGTTTCTAGCAAAACAGATTATCCCAATCAACAATCTCTTGTCAAAAAAGAAACCCAATTGTGTCACAACATGATCCAACTCATCCAATATTGAAGTATAACTTAATGGAATCAAGAAATTCCTATCCAGATCAAATATAATAAATAAATCACTTAATAAATACTCAGGGGTTCAGAGAAAAATGTGAATCATTCTTCATGGACAAAAGCAATGCTATGCCTGCTGTGTCAATAGCTTTTATTCTTTGAGTTACATCTCCAGAAGCATTGAAGAATTTGTGACTAATTATACATTATCTGTGGATTCCCACAAAAATATTGAACTAATTGACTCATGTTGGAATATGACTGTATTACCTTTTCCTAAGAGGGGAAATAATCCCCTAAAGGGACTGGTTTAAGAATCAGTTCTTTATAGATGTTGCAAATGTCTGCACAAAATTCTTATACTGATTGACTCTACCTCCTCCAACCCTACTTTAATATAAACTCCCTTCCTCTCTCTTTCTGTCTTTCATACACACAGTCACATGACCATCCCCCATAGAACTTTTTTACTTTATGTTATACTAATCTGTCTTAAGTAACCTGTATTCTGCTCATCTTGAACTTCTTTTTTTTTTTAATATATTTTATTGATTTTGTACAGAGAGGAAGGGAGAGAGATAGAGAGAGTTAGAAACATCGATGAGAGAGAGTCATCGATCAGCTGCCTCTTGCACACCCCCTACTGGGGATCTGCCCGCAACCAAGGTACATGCCCTTGACCGGAATCGAACCCGGGACCTTTCAGTCCCCAAGCCGAAGCTCTATCCATTGAGCCAAACCGGTCCCGACTCATCTTGAACTTCTTTACCTTTCCTCAGTATGTTTGAATTTTTCTCCATGTTTTTATCACTCATATTATTCCTTTTGCCTTAAGTGTTCTTGTCTTTGATCTCTGTGAAAAATTCTACTGGTTCTCCAAAAACTATCACCAATTTTGCTTTTTCCACTACAATTGTTTGTAATTTTAATAAAGCACTGATAACTCTTTACTATACAGTGGTGCCTCACACAACGAACTTAATTCGTTCCAGGAGCAAGTTTGTTATGCGAAAAGTTCGTTATGTGAAACGTGTTTTCCCATAACAATACATGTTAAAAAAAATAATTCGTTCTGTAGCATAAAATATGCTAAGATGGCATAAAAAAGATAAATTTTTTGTTATTATTTTTATTTAGATACATCTAAAAACATAATTTAAAAAAAAAAACAAAAACACATTTTTTTAATTTTAAGACAGACTAAGTAGAGTCTACCGAATCTTGCACATCTTCATCCATTTTCTGCTTTTTGGCCAATGGTTTCATGAAAAACCTGTCCAAAGTCGTTTGTTTTTCTCTTTTCTCCAACATCTGCTGGAAATAACGGACAAGAGTATCGGAGTAAAGATCGTTGATCCTGTTTGCTTCAGCTGAATCCGGATAGTGGGTAAACTCCTGAACTGCTTTCCATTTGACCAGGATGTTCTTGATGTCAGCAGTTGGGATTGGTTGATTGTTTGATTGTTGCTCCTCGTTATCAGATGTCGCTTCCCTTTGAGCATTGTCCTGTTTCATTTCAACAGAAATCACCTTCCTGCTTTTTTTAGAAGCCATGATATAAAAAAAATATTGAGTTTAACTTAAAAGGACGACTGCCGTGATACGTGCGTGATTTAATTCGTAATGAAGAAAGATTGCTGCGATACGTGCTTAAGTTAAGCGCAGTGACTAACGACTGCCTGCAGTGCCTGCGCGGAAGGATGCAATACATCGGCAGCGATCGTGGAAGCTCGGGCGAAGCAGTCGTGGAAGCTCGGGCAAAGCGGTCGTGGAAGCTCGGGCGACTTCGTTGTGTGAAACGAAGTTCGTTGTATGAATCATGAAATGAAGTTCGTTGTGTGCAGCGTTTGCTGTGCAAGGCGTTCTTTATGCGAGGCACCACTGTAATAGTTTTACTTGTATCTCAGTCCTCATACTGAACTGTGAACTATCCATAATACAGTTAGTTTGGGACTGACAAAATAACACACTTAATAAAACCAAGATTTTAAGTTTCTTGATAGTTAGCATTAGGCTTTTAACATAATGGGCAGATAGAGGGCATCAAAGGGGATTATCAACCAAGAAGAAAAAAAACTAATATAACTTCACCTGCTTTTCTGTCAGTGTCATTAAGCCTGAAGCATATTTCCCGACTCTGAAGTGAAGTCCACTATACTTTGGGGATATCAACTCAAAGAAGATTCTAGACTCAAATATCAGTTCCAAGGTTTCTTCCAAGGTGATCTGACTAAGAGTCAATCCCAGGACTCTATATTTGTCTAACTTCCTGAAGGACTTCAACCTCAGGGAAGAAATGACAATGTCAGTACTGTACTACATAAAATATCATGAGAACCTGGAATACTGAAAATCTTACCAAAGTCATTTCTTCCATTCCTACATTTCCCTTCTGGCAAAAATGACTGGATTATGAATCCAAATACTGTTTGAGTAGGTTTCTATGGCAGCCTTAGCCTGAGTCAGAAGCAACAGACTTTTAAAATAACTCAAGCAGTGAAGAAGTACAAATGTGTAACATGCTCTATCAGAGTAATCACAAGTTCTTCATTTTACACGGAGGCTGGAACCTAAGTAGATTTTCAGCCCTCAAAATGTCTCCCTTTACTTCAGTGATATTGGGGGAAACATAAAAAGGAGGTAAAAGGGAAAAAAATATAATTTTTTTTCAGATAAATTTTTGTATCCGTAATCTGAAAATATATCTAAATAACATTATTATCAAATTGCTTGTGTTGCATATAACACTTTCATCATCTTGAACATAATGCAAAACCTTTGCCTTATGAATGTTAGATACCAAAACTCTGTCAATATATAATTTTTTAAGCTTTTCAGCAAGAAATCTAATAGAAGTTCAATGAAATATATTAGGAGCTCACCATTTCTTTTAATTACACGAGTCTGTTGTTTAACTTCATCATTTGGGACACCAAAGATTTCTATAATCACTAATACGTCAGCTTTGTTAGATGATGAATGAACACTGGGAGGCAACTGAATACCACTGATAACCTGTGCAAAAATATTTGAATACAAGAATTTAACACAATACCAAACTGCATCACCATTTAATTTTAAAATAAAATATATATTGTAAAAAAATTGATAGATTTTAATTCAGTTTCCCTAAAAGCATTGTAAGTATAAAATAATGTAAAATTTAAAATGTACTTTTATCCTCAAATACAAATAGGTGAATATCAGAAATGTGTCTAAATTATTCCGTTTTGGCGATATGTGATTATAATAGAATCCACACTGTCCAAGGTTTATGGTTCAACATGTGTTTTTATTTTTAAATTATTTGTTATGATTGTTAAAAAGCAATCTTAAAAGCATTGTTATGATTATCTTAATTGTAATTCAGGCTAAGATAATCTGGTAACATGAACTATTTTCAAATTCATATTATATACATACAGCAAAAAAATAGAAGCAATATCAATATTCTGAAATGTAAGAAAAATCATCACTATTTCCTAGATAGTGTTTTATGGTAGTATAATTTATATGTTTAGATAATTTATCACAAATTTATATTATCTGTTGTTGTCTATATTATCATACATAACCTAAGTCTGACTAAATTCAGTATTTCATATGCATATTAGGAACCAGGTATTAAAAAATGCTAATGAGGTAATTAATAGTTTTACTTAACCTTTTATTAGTCAAGCTAATTGTGGAAGCAAAAACTTGTTTTACTTAAAGGAATAAAGTTTGAACAAAAATCAATATTTAAAGTCTTTTAATAAATAAAATGTGCTAATGTAAAAATTTAGGTATGACTTCAAGTTTTGAAGATTATACTAAAGAGAAACAAATAAAAATTTGTTTGAAAAGAAAAATAAAGGAGGAGAAAGAAAAAGAAACCCCAAAAATGTATCAATCTATAATTTTTTCTTTTCTTCATCCATACATTATGGTATTACCTAGAAACCAGGGTGACTGTGCAAATATTTAACAACCAGTATGGAATGGGCATTGATCAGTCAGCATAATTAGACATTAATGTAATTAGAAAGAAAATTTATCATAAGCATCTAGTACACCCATATCAGAGCCTAACAGCTAAATATCAGCTCTGTAGATAATAGACCCTTACCAATATGGAGAAGCTCCTGTCAAAAAGAAAATTGTCTAACTAACTAAACAATAATAATTGAATATAAGAACTGAAAAAGAATTTAGAGATTATTGTTCAATAATTTATGCACTGTGATTCACAAAACCATTCAAGGAACAATTGCAGAGGATGGATGCCAAACAGAAACCCTGAGTAGACAGCCAGAGTAGCTCTGCTTTCATCACTTGGGCTTATGCATGAGATTTGGAACTTAAAATAATGGCTTCAAAGTTTTTATAAGTTTGAAAATAACTTACCTAATTCAAAGCTCTTATTTGCAGATGACAAAGACTAAACCAAAAATGTTGAATGACATTATCAAGGGCATCAGAAAGCAAATAAAACTAGGTCTTTTGATTCCCAAATCATTTCCTCCACAATTTGTACAAAGATATAATGTAATCACAAATCTCCTTAGAATAATCAAAGCAGGAGCGAAGTCCCACATAGCTAGGGCAGCAGCTTTGTGGGAATATTATTAACCCTGTCTGTTTCACAACATGTCACTTATTCCCCTACAGGAGACCTCTTATAATACAAACAGATGGCTTTTGTAAACATCTGTGCATACTAGCTATTGTCCATCTTTGCTTTCTCAACAAAAGAGCATGTATAGTCTCTTCATTAAGCATGAAAAACAAATCATTCATTCAATTAACCTACGTGCACTGAGCATACACTTTGTGTCAGGTACTGTGGATAAGGATTGAAAATACAATCCTTTTTCTTAAAAGACCCTCAGTCAAGGGAGGGGGGAATGACAAATACTATAAGTAAATTAACAACTATAATACAGTGTGGCAAGTGTCTAATATATTCATGCATAGGGGGTTATGAAAAAACAGAAGGAAATGACAAAATGAAAGCAAAACACAATTAAGTATAGGGAAAAGCTCCCAAAAAGAAATGATTCTCATGTCTTAAAAAAAACAAAAAATAAAATAAAATAAAATAAAATAAAAAAACGAGTCAGCACACAATAAGCATGTAAAAGATAGAACAATAGTTCAGTCAAAAAAAATAGCATATGCAATACATGGAGGTGTCATCATGGACAGAAAAGGAAGCTCCCCTATGGTTAAAGAATAAGGTGAAAGGCTAGAAGTAGTGAGGGATGGGGCTAGAGAAGTATGCCAAGGCCTAAGAAAGCAATCAGAAGACACAAACAAACACTAAGTAGGCAAGATAAGGTTAGCATTGCAGCAAAATCTCTCTCTTCAACTTGTGGAAGATGGATCAAGAGAACTACAGTTATCCAAAAACTCCTTAGGAAGCCAAAAGAATAGATGTGAGAGGGGTAACAAATTACTAAAGAAGGACAGTAGCAAATAACAACAGATCAGCTAACTGGATAAGGAAGACATTTAAGGAGTAGGATCCATAGAATATAGAGATGGTTGGACATAGGAAGTGAAGATGTGGAAGAGGAAAATGCCTCCCACTTTTTCAACCTAAGTTAATGGAGTGAACAGGTTCAACTTAATTCACTGAGATTTAGATAAAAGTTTATTTGACTAGAAAGTAGTTTTCAGGTTTTACTATTTTAAGTTTGACAGAACAGTGATAAAATAGGTATGGATTGTTAAGTTGGCTATTAAAAAATATCCTTTTATATTTCCAAAATGAGGCCAGATTAAGGATTTGAGTATTGTTGGTGGTTGAAACCATGAATGTATATAAAAGGACACAAGGAGAATGTTTAGTTTGAGGTGAGGATTAAGAAAAAGCCTTAAGTGACATAATTATTTTAGTGGAGGTACAGAAAGAGGAACCCACAAATGAAAGTGAGAAAGAATTGTTTAGCAGGGAAGAAAGAAAAAAAGAGAGACAGACAGAAAAGCCACCGAATCCCAGCAAGCTTTGTGTGCAGTAGGAAGGGATCTTAAAAGGTGGCTGATTCATCGATTCTCATTAGAACTAGAACAAATAGACTAGTTGCTTAAAACAACTAGAACAATACAACTATTTGTTTTCATTCATGCCAAAAAGCAACAGAAAGACTACTTTCAGATATGGAAGAATGCTGAAATAGCACCCACCTATATTATCTATTCAGGGGTGTCGAACTCAATCAGAGAAGGGGCCAAAATCTAAAATCCAGCCTAAATCGCGGGCCGAATGGTTTACTGAACAGTCATAAACTGACAATGTTAACCAGAAATGTGAATTTAAAATGAGTGGAACAATCTTTTCCTTAACAGTGCTGTTAACCAACTCACATGCTATCAAGCAAAACAGTAATATTGGTATCAAGCAAAACAGTAATATTGGAATGTACCTAAAATGCTCATTGTTTTGTTTTCTGGCTAGATGTCTGACACCGTTTTCCCCGGATCAATGAGTCAATGTTCGGTTTTATTTCTTGGGCTGTAGCAACCCGGAAAACAGCATGGAGGTTGTCATCGGTAATGCGTGATCTGTGCTTGTTTTTGTTCAGATTCATTATTGAAAACATCTGTTCACAAAGATAGGTGCTCCCGAACATGGATAGAATACGGGCAGCATGAAGTCGGAGCTCTGGCATTGAGTCAGGGGGCAGTAGAGGGTAGAAGTCCTCAATTTCAACATCCTAAAACCTTGATTTCAGGCCACTGTCAGACTGAAACTCGATTATCTCCATCTGAAGGTGATGGGGCACATTGTTGACATCAACTGTAAAAGGATTGGCAAAGATGTCAAAGCCTGAGTGCTGTGTTCTAAAGTCAGAGAAGCGCCGCTCAAATTCACTTAGTAAACGGCTAACTTTGGTAGCCAGCCGACTGCAAGGAAAAGTACCAGAAATAGTGGTTGAGATACTCAAACAAACGGGAAAGTGGGCAAGATTGTCCTGTTCCAGTTGGGATTTCCATAGTTGAAGTTTATGCTGGAATGCTGTGATCATGTCAGACATCTTCGTGATGACTTGTTTGCGTCCCTGCAGCTTCAGATTCAGTTGGGTGAGATGCTCGCATATGTCACACATCATAGCAAAATCACATAGCCAGGCGGGATCCGACAGTTTACTTTCCATGAAAAGAGCAATTTGTTCTCTGAGCTCAAAAAATCTTTTGAGGACTGCGCTCTTGCTCAGCCATCTTACTTCTGTGTGGTATGGCACGTCTCCATGCTCTGCACCCACCTCCTGTAAAAACTGCTGGAACTGGCAATGATTCAGGCCACGTGCCCGTATAAAGTTAATAGTTTTAATGACTGTGGTCATTATGTCATTCATGTCCAGAACTTTTCCACACATAGCCTCTTGGTGGATAATGCAATGATAAGTAATCAAGGGTGTGTGGCAGTGACTTTTTTGCATTCTTTCCTTCATTAGTCCAACCAAGCCTTTCTTTTCTCCGCACATTGAAGGTGCGCCATCGGTAGTTAGCCCCACCAACTTTTCATAGGGTAATTTAAAATTATTTATAGATTTCTCCACAGCCTCAAATATATCTCTACCAGTCGTCGTCCCATGCATGGCAGCTACATCCAAAAGTTCCTCAGTGACAGAGAGGTCGGTCTTCGTAGCACGTATAAAGATGGACAGCTGCACTGTATCAGTGTTGTCTGTGCTTTCATCGATAGCAAGTGAAAAAGCGAGATAACTGCATGCCTGTTCGGCCAGCTGTGATGATAGATTTCCTGAGAGTTCTTGAACTCTATCTGCAATGGTGTTTCTTGACAAACTGACATTTTGAAAACTCTGTATCTGGTCTGGGCATACTTGCTCACACACTTTTAGCATGCATTGCTTCAAAAAGGCACCCTCTGAAAAACACCTTGAAGTATGGGCAATTTCTTCAGCCATTATAAAGCTTGCTTTCACTGCAGCATCATTTTTTGCTGTAGCCTTTGTAAACATTTGCTGCTGTGATTGTAGTTTGCCTTTTAGTTCTTTAACAATTTTATGCTTTTCTTCCAAAGTATATTTGCCATACTTAACATTATGTTTGGTGTCAAAATGACGACGTATATTGTACTCTTTCATCACCGACACTGTCTCATAACACAATATACACACTGGTTTGCCCTCTCTAAGCACAAACATGTATTCATTTTCCCATTTGTCATTAAATTGTCTGCCTTCACAGTCAACTTTTCTTTTCCTGGACATTTTGGGATCAATATTGGCAGTAAAAGATGTAGTTTATTGGAAATCTGCGTTAGAAGGAAAAAGTTGAAAACTGCACAGGGATAGCTTGATTTGGCAGATGGAGTGGAGAAAAAAAAAGTCAGTCAATAAATGCCTGGCTGGGTACAGATAGCAGATTCTGTTGCGATTTTTATGCCTGCACTTTATGCCAGGAACTGGCAGCTTCTGCTGTGTATTTTTTATGCCCGCACACTCACTCTCTCCTCTGCTCTGCCACCCGCACAACCACATCGGATGCCGGACTATAGGTCACGCCTCCTGAATCTCACGTGACTTGTTATCTATGCGCATGCTTAATAGATAGCAAGTATGTTGGCTGGCGAGGCGGCCGGCGAGATCACAAGCCTCCTATGTCACCGCGCGTCATTGTGATGGAACGCAGCACAGTGCAGTGATGATAGCACGGTGCGGGCCACATTGCAAGGCCTGGGGGGCCGGATTTGGCCCGCGGGCCTTGTGTTTGACATGTGTGATCTATATAGATTAAGATAAATTTAAAAGGTATTATAGGAATCAATGGCATACTATTGAGATTATATAATAACCAAAAAAGGGAAAAATTATTAATCTTTCTTAGTTTTTAATAAAATTACAAAAGAGATACCAAAATTATAATAACACTAGAGGCCTGGTTCATGAAATTCATACACAGGTACGGTCCCCAGGCATGGCTGGTGATCAGGGCTGACCTGTGGGGTGACCAACAGGGCAATCAGGGGGCCCCCATTGGCACCTGCCATCAGTACCCATTCACAGGCCCCACCCCCTGCCACTGCCATCAGTAGCCTCCCTCCGTGAGGTGACCAGTGGAGCAAAAGGGGGCCCCTACTGGCACCTGCCTTGGCTGGCCTGAGGTCTGCAGGCTGGGGCAGTGCCTGCATTGAGCATCTGCCTCCTGGTGGTCAGTGCACATCATAGCACCTGGTCATTCTGCTGTTTGGTCGATTTGCATATTAGGCTTTTATTATATGGGATTGTAAAGTAAGCTTAATGTATAATGCTTTGTCAGATTCTAGAAAGAATGCCAACTAATTGACCTGGGGCTGTAGGCAATTTCTAGATGTGACTATTCTAGAGTCACAAAATTCCTAAGAAACAGGACAAAAGTCAGCTACATAGTTCCCTGGCACCATTTTCTGCTTTGGCCAAAATCATTTTTGATCCATTTATCTTTGATGTGCTCTGTTCCCACATTAATCTCCGGTAAACAGCTCTTAAATTTCTTCATATTGTCAGGTGGGACAAATTGGCTAGGGCCTGTAGTGGAAGGAAGTGGTCCCCCAAATCCTGTGACTTTACATCAATAGAAGTGGGAGTTGACATGGGAAGAACAGAAGGAGATATGTAGTCCGGAGGTTCTAGTCTTTCCAGTAACAGTGTCTGGAGAGCTTCTCCTCAAGCCAGCAGAGCCAGCAGAGAGCTATACTCAGTCTTAACACGAGACACAATAAAATTGACCGAAGTACCAAAATTCCAGAATAGAATCGAAGATGATTCATATGGGTCTATGAACAACTACTTAAAAACAGAGAGGGACCAAGGAGACCACACCCACCCCATTTACTTGCAAACAACAGGCACAGATACAACCTAAAATAGAATTGTTTATAATTAAGTTTAGAGAGAAAGCTTGGGATTTTTAAGGTTTGGTGACATTTTTTTTAAAAAAAGGAAACAATAGCATTTAAGTTATAGAAGAATAAGAACGTTTTTGAAAAAACTTTGTGGGGAACAATACATTTTAAACCACTGCGTATGCTCTCCAAAATTACACAAGATGTAATAAAACAAAAGATGAGAGGTGGGATAATAAGATAGGAGTTGGGAGGAGGGTGCTGGGTAGAAATATAAAGTAAGCAATATGAAGTAAATAAAAATTGGAGTGGGGGGACTAACAATGCAGGTGAAAAATCACATCTATGTTATAATAAGTAAAGAATAAAATCAAATAGGAAAATCAAATGCAAAGGGAACAGGAAAAATGATGAAGTTGACACAAATTAGTGCACAGAAGATACTCAAGGAAAGTATATTAATACTTTTAGTTTCTAAGTAACCAGTAATATTCAGAAATATAAAGGGATGAGGATTCTGAATTACAAAAGTCTAATTCTGAGATTAATAAAAAGCAAATAGCTCCTAGCATTTTCTAGTAAAAGTCCTTAAACTTGAGGGGTAGGAGGTGAACACAGGATATCCACAGGTAATAAGTGGGCTGAATTCAGACTTCTCTCACAATATTAAATGCCTAAAGAACATGGAATAATATGTATGAACTTCATAGAGAAGAAAGTTTTAACCTCAATATTTGTATTCACTTCATTATTGCAAAAAGTTAACATAAAGACATTTTTTGAATGTGGAAGGATGTTTAAATACCAACCACCTGTAATAACTTAACACATCGCAGAAACTCAAAAAGCATTAAAGGACATCAATGGAACTCAAAATATTAATGTATATTATCTAACATATAATAACTAGGAAAGGAAAGAAAAAAGTTCACCTACTTTTATTGTAAGTGTAACTGGCTTGCTGTTTTCTGGTATATCCTTTGGGTTAAACTTTGTTTCAATATCCCTTAGAAATTGTGGTTTCAAAATATATCCAGAACCACCATTATCCAAAAATTTCCCATTTTGAATGTCCATAGGCATACCAGGGGTCTGGAAATTTAAGGCCACTGTGAGATACAAAAAAAAAAAAAAAAGAAGAAAAGAAAAGAAAAAAAGATACCAAAAGAAAAAAAGTATTTTGACATGGACAGGAAATAGAATAGCTAAAATAAAAAATAAAAAAGTTAATAGATTTACTGAAACCTAATCATGGGTTATATATCTTCAAACATTTTAAGAGCAAGCCTTATTAGTCAAATCACAATTCATAATCATTTCCTCCTGCCATGTCTATATCAACATCTGAAGGTGAGTTTCAAAGTTTAATCTGTAAATTATTTTATAGTTTTGAGTCAAAGAATCAAAATGACACACAATATAGATTATAGAACAACTATCTACATGTCAGATAACAGCCAGTGAATATGAGAATAAAGAAAATCAGTACATTGCCCAAGCTGGTTTGGCTCAGTGGATAGAGAGTCGGCCTGCGGACTGAAAGGTCCAGGGTTTAATTCTGGTCAAGGGCACATTCCTAGGTGGCCGGCTCGATCCCCAGTAGGAGATGTGCAGGAGGCAGCTGATCTCTGGTTCTCATCATTGATGTTTCTATCTCTCTCTCCCTCTGACTTCCTCTCTGAAATCAATAAACAATAATAATAATAAAAAAAGAAAATCATACATTAAATGCCAGAAGGGAAGATACCAACTCTATCACAAACTTTCAGAGCAATAATGTTGTTAAAATATAGACACACACCCATATAAGCTGGTAAATAGCCACTATATGCAGTATCAACTTCCACCTTTCCCAACACTCCACCCCCACCATCCTGACCCTTCTCTCTGATCTCTCCAACAGTATAGGCCTTGCCACAGTCCAGTACCAAAAGGCTTAATACTTGTCACTGTTAGTACCAGTGCTATACCAGCTGGCCAGTTTGAAACAGGGCGAGTCTGATAAGGAAAAATAACAAAGCTACGCAATCTCATTCACTTTTCAACTATGAATGCAAAAGTTAGTGCAATGTGTAAAAGGTAGAGGTTACTTAATTTGAAGAGGCTCTTAGTAAATCTTTCAAGCGAAAGCCTTGGTCTTCACTCTTCTCTTACATCAATTTTGGTTTTCTTTTTCCCTTCCTACACTTCCCTTGCTAACTCTTGATAAATTTATTCCATGTCCCCAACTTTCTCCTAGACTTACCCTCTCTAACATGTTTAGGAGTAACTTCAACTCTTGAAACCAATGATTCATCATTATTGCTTAACTGCAAAACACCCAGAGCCAAAACAAAATCTTCAAAAGAAGCTTTTTTCAAGAATATTTTATTAATTTATAAAATTCATTTTATCTTTGCAAAAAACTCAATATCCTGTATAACATACCCATTTGACAACCTATATTCCAAAATTCTTGAGGATTAAAATTAGAAGAGTCTGCTCTTGTTGCTTTGGGATATATTCTGGTAATAAACTTCGTGTTGTGAAGAATAAAATCATGGGCTAAAAAATAAATTATTAAAACATTGTGAATTTTTAAAATAAATTAAATAAACTACTTTATATATATTATATATTTCCATAATAATTTCAATAATTCCTATATGTGTTATCTTCACAAAAACATTTGCAATTCATTTTAGTCAAAATAAATTTATGCCTTTGTATTTGACCATTATTAATTCACCATTATTAAGAAGGTAATAATTTATTACACAACTAGAGGTCTGGTGCACATAATTCGTGCAAGAGGGGAGGTGTCCTTCAGCCCAGCCTACACCCTCTTCAATCTGGGACCCCTTGAGGGGTGTCCGTCCACCCATTTAGGCCTGATCCTGGTGGACATCCCTCCCACAATCCAGAACTGCTGACTTCCCACTGCTCACCTGCCTCTGCCTGATTGCTCCTTCCCTACCAGCTTAATTGATGCCTAACTGCTCCCCAGCAGGCCTGATTGCCCTTAACTGCCCTCCCTTATCATCCTGGTCACCCCCACTGCCCTTTCCTGCCAGTCTGGTCACCTCTAACTATCCTACCCTGAAGGCCTGGTCACTCCCAACTGCCCTCCCATGCTGGCCTGGTCAATCCTAACTTCTCTCTCCTTATGGCCTGGTCACTCCTAACTGCCCTCCTTGCCAACTTGGTGACTCCTAACTGCCCTCCTCCTCCAGCCTGATTGCCCCCAACTGCCCTCCCCTGCTGGCCTAATCTCCCCAACTACCCTCTACTGTTGGCCTGTTCACTCCTAACTGCCCTTCCTGCTGGCCTGATTGCCCACAATTGCTCTCCCCTGCAGGCCTGGTCCTCCCAACTGCCCACCCCTACAGTCCTGGTACCCCCCCAGCTGCCTTCCCCTGCTTACCTGGTTTCCCCCAACTGCCCTCTCTGCTGACCCAGTCACCCCTAACTGCCTTCCCTACTTGCCTGATCACCCACATCTGCTCTCTCCTGTAGGGCTGGTCCCCCCCAAACTGCCCTCCACTGGCATTCTGGTACCCCACAACTGCCTTCCCCCTGCAGGTCTGGGTCCACCCCAACTGCCCTCCCTTGCTTGCCTGGTCACCCCTAACTGCCCACAGCTGCCCTCCCCTGCAGGTTATCTTGTGGTGTCCATCTTATGTCCACATGAGGGCAGTCATCTTTGACCACATGGGGACAGCTATCTTGTGTCTTGGAGTGATGGTCAATTTGCATATTACTCTTTTATTAGATAGGATTTTATGCACACTAATCATTCACCTGAGAAAAAGTGATTAGATAGCATGTTTGGGGATTTTTTTTTTTTTGGGGGGGGGGCCTACATCCAAATTAATTTCACTTTGACATAAGGATATATAAAATTCCAAAATAAAAACACATCCATTTTTAAAAAGCAGTATTATTCCAGATTTTGCCTTACTTTGATTTTCATACTAGGACATAATCACACATAAGTCATATAAAGCTATATGATGCTATTATTAATTCAGTTGAATATTTAATAGATTCTCAGGGTTGAATGAGACTTTAAAGTTATCCAATCCAGCTTTCAGTCCCAACCAATACTACATCTTCCCCAAAAATTCATTCCATTTCTGTTTGTATCCTTCCACTCGAAAAAAAAATGCTACCTCCCAATGTTTCTGATTATTTCAATTGTTTTTTCTACTGAGATAAGGTCTATACCTATAGTGTACATTAACACATACACATACTTTGTTTGAATTTATATATTTTTTGTTTCTACTCATATATTCTTTATGTTTCTATTTTTACTTCTTGACACTTTATTTTTTTATTTCAACCATTTTTTTTAATTTTGCAATTTTATTTGACATATAATATTATATTACTTTCAGGCATATACCCCAATGATTGGACATTATATAATGAACTAAGTAATCATCCTGATAAATCTTATATCCACCTGACACCATATTTATTAGAATTTTATTGGCTATATTTTCTATACTGTATTTTACATCTTCATGACTATCCTGTAATAATCAATTTGTACTTCTTAATCCCTTCACCTTCATATATTCTATTTAAATTACTTGAGATGCAAAACAAATTTACACCCTCTACCGCTGGACACTCCTTTAAAAATTTTTAACACAATTTTATGTTTCTCTGAGATACCTATTCTATCTAATATGGTGACCAGTTATGGGATAAATGATTAATGCCTATAGCCCACTGTGTTTGCTAGCCAACTAGAACAGGTCTATTGCCATATCATCCTGAATATTATTCTTTAAGAAGCATTATCAAGCAAAGAAAAAAAAATAGTAACTAAAGTTAACACTAATTACAGTTAACTTCATCAGCTCTCATTTTTAGAAGTTATACACTCTTTGAGACAAAGTGTATTTTGAAGCTACTTATATATAAATGCATGTGCATTCCAGTATCATGATTCCAGCTAGATGTTCTTCTGGGCCTAAATTTTTCTCATCTACAAAGCAATAAGAATGAATAATCACCATAGACTCTTAACATAATATGCTTTTGTTACTTTTTAGATTGAACTTTAGAAATAAAAATATGTTGTTATTATTAATGCAATTCATCTTCATTTTAGATAAATGAAAAAATCAAATTTTAAAAATAAGAAATAAAACCATATATAATCTTTTCACTAAAACAATAACCACTGATAACATCTTGGTATAAATATTTCCATTCTTTTGTCATATGTTCATGTTAATTTTTAATTGAATCATATTTTTATTCCCTTTTATGAACTTATTTTTATTTACTAAAATAACATGAAAATCATTCCACTTCAATAATATTCACCTACCATGTATGGACATTTCTGTTTCTTATTTTTCCTTTTTATAAACCTAACTAGAGGCCCGGTGCACAAACTTCGTGCAATGGAGGGGAGGAGGCTCTCTCAGCCCAGCCTATGCCCTCTCGCAGTCTGGAACCTCTTGGGGAATGTCTGCCTACTGGCTTAGGCCTGCTCCCCGCATAGTCGGGGACCCCTCACTCCTTACTGCGTGCCTGTTTGCTCCTCCTTGCTGCTCAGCTCACTGCTCCTTAGCACTGCTACAGAGGCAGGAGAGGCTCCGCCACTGCTGCAGCACTCGCTAGCCATGAGCTCAGTTTCCGGCTGAGCAGCACTCCCAGAGTGCACTGACCACCAGTGGGCAGCTCCCATGCTGAGTGTCTGCCCCCTGATGGTCAGTGCACCTGGTTGTCCTGCCTAAGCAGTCACTTAGCCTTTTATTATATAAATGTTTATTATGTTTTTAATAATGATGAACATCCCTGCAATACACCTTTGCCTATATCTCTAATTTTTTACTATTGACTCTGGGTTCAAGAAAAACGCTCTATACTCTAACCTAGGGGTGTCGAACTCAATCAGAGAAGGGGCCAAAATCTAAAATCCAGCCTAAATCGCGGGCCGAATGGTTTACTGAACAGTCATAAACTGTCATTGTGATGGAAACGCAGCGGAGTGCAGTGATGACAGCGTGGTGCGGGCCACATTGCAAGGCCTGGCGGGACAGATTTGGCCCGCAGGCCTTGTGTTTGACACATGTGCTCTAACCAAAGAAATGGTGATCCTACACTTATTAAATCTACTCAGAATTACCCAGTCCCTTTTCAGTGTTTGAGCAAGTGTTAAATATAATGAGAGTGAGAGAATTATTACTACTTTTGTTGTACCTAAAGGTCCTGTCCCTATGAACAACAATAGAGAACATTCAATTGTTTGGAAGGACAGGGAACAATAAAGTAGATCATTCAAATTCAAACACTGCTGACAAGACTTTATAGTGAAAAATATATTTGTATCACAACCCAACACATACACAATTACAGTTTGTAAATAAAATCCTTGTTCTCACTACAGACATATATTACATTACATTACTTTAACTTTGGTCCATGCCTACTATCTGCAATTTAAAAACCAAAACATCCAAGATCTATAATATTCAGGGTCTTTCTAGTAGGAAGTTTAAGGAGTTGAGCTAAAATATACCTCCAAATTCATGGGTACCAATGGCCAGCCTAATGAGGTTAACCAACAAATATATCAAAATCCACATTTCCAAACAGCCAACAGCCTTCCTCAAGTCAGTTGCAGGTGCTGATACTTACACAAGGTGGTAGGCTGCAATTTCTCAGAAGCACGTTGAGTTAGCGACTCATCCCCTTTTAAGGTGAGGATATTCCCTGCCATATAAGTCTAAGAAGAGGGTAGGTTCTGCTTCCCATTGTGTTTCCCAGGCTATGTTGCATCTGGGCTCTACCAAACAGAATAACCCACCTCAAATTTAGAATGAGAACACACCAGAAATCATGTAATTCCTGAGATTTCAACCTTCTCCTGCTCCCCTTTGATTTCAGGACAAAGTTCATGTTACTTGTTATTTTGGTTCTGCCTTTCTGTGCAGAATTGTCACTCTCTGCCCTCCCATGTAAACCACTCACCACAGCCCCAGCCACCAATGTGTCCACACTAAACAGGCTCAATCAAAATGTAATGATATAAAGAAGTTGACTATTGGTTGAGTTTTGTGAAATAAACTTAATGTACTTGAGGCATATAACCTTTTGAAAATATACTAAATATGTTGAAATTTTATGAGGATGTAATTTTTAGAAATTCCATTGATCTATCTTGGGACCTTTGCATTGAATATAACAACAGTTAAACATTTCATCTCTTTGAACCATAGGAATTTACCTTTTAACTTGGAAAGTTTCCGAGCTCTTCTCTCCTCAATAGAATTAGTTTCATAGAATTGTTGATTGTTTCTTGAATAGCTAAAGTTTCTGAACTTCTCAGCTTTAGTATAAATGACAAGATCAGAGAGGGCCACAGCCACTTTTATCTTCAAGGTGTAAAAATAAAACAGTAATTTCACATTTTTTGCACTATTTGAATTTTTTTCCAAAAGAGAAAATATTCAATCAACAATTTGGGTCTTTTCATAAGATTATCTCCTCAAAAACTATTTGAATTGGGTCAATGTAATTATATTTTATGATGGTACTTAATGTTCAGATGAAGTAGCTCAAACCTAAAAATCCAGTTAATGTAACTGTTATTTTCTTTTTCCCAAAGACTTCAGTTTGCTGTCATGAATTTGCAAATTTAGGAATTTTAGTCCTGAGTAAGTCATATTTCCAGGATGATATAACATCTTGGAGTAACTCCTATTGTAAAGTGTACATTGGCTCTTTTACAGCCCTGAATCTATATGCTCTATCCTTCTGTTAGCCTCTTTCCAAGTTTTGTTTGGGGAAAACATTTTATGCTCATACTAAATCTTTGTGCTTAAGTATCGATAATATGAACTGGGCCTGCCTAATCAAAGCTTTGCCTTCCATAACAACACTAATAGGTTCAGGGATGTGCAAATAACTGGGTCAGAGCCAAAATGCAAAAAGAATTTGCTTGGTCATCTGAGGACAGATGGGCCTTCCACTGAAAGCAGATACAGTCTTGTACCAAAATGGGGAAAGTGAGTCTAAAGTTGGAGGGAAAAAAACAAAGTTGTGTGGACTTTGCTAGAAAAATGATACCAAATCATTCCTGACAATAGCATCCCTTCCCCTAAACTTTTCATTTATGTAGGGTAATTAATTAATTCCACAAAAATTAATAACTTTTACTTAAAGCAGACAAATTTGTTTCTATCACTTGCAAGCTGATATGCCTTCTTGTATCATGTTAATTTGTATACTTATAATACTACTAGAGGCCCGGTGCATAAAATTCATGCACGGGTAGGATTCCTAGGCCTGGCCAGTGATAAGGGCCCATCTGTGGGGTGACTATTGGGATAATCAGAGGCCCCTGCTGGCAGCCCCCTTGGCCAGCCAGGTGCTACCCCCTCACTGGCCGGCCCCTCCCCACCCCTCTACCACCACCTGCTCGCCAGGGTGACCTGCAGGGCGATCAGGGAGCCCCCTGCTGGAACCCGCCTTGGCTGGCCTGGAGCCTGCAGGCTTGGGGCAGCTCCTGCATTAAGCATATGCCCCGTGGTGATCAGAGCACATCATAGTGACAGGTCATTTCACTAGTCATTCCAAGGTTCAGCTGATTTGCATATTAGGCTTTTATTATATAGGATATTTTACAAAGAATGTTTTCTTATCTCTGACAGTCTGATCTTCTTGAAGGCAGAGACATTATATTGTTTGTATCTTTTGTACACTGCACAATGCCTAGCACATAATATTTGTCACTATAGAGAAAGAGATTAAAACAACAGGAAGAGAGATAACTTTTAAAAATTATTTTCTACTGCTAATTTTTCCCAAAATAATTGAATGATAAACTAAAGTTTTTTTATAAGGAGAAAAATATTTGTCTAAAAAATTTTTTTTAATTCTCCACCAGTAAGAAAATAAAACAACTTTTTAATCACTTGTAAGATTTTCTCAAATCATGGTCTCACCTTCTTTTTTCTGAAAAGTGACAATCTAAGTGAAATCTTTGACTCTTTTTCCTTTACTGGATTGTTTGTTAGAATATCCAATGATCTTGAACTTTTGACTTTGTCCACTTCCTCTTCATCATCTACATCTTCATATTCTTCATATTCCTCTACTTCACCATGCTTTTCCAAACCTCTCCTTGCATGGCTTTCTATTTTCTTGTTTCTAACTAATATTTTAAATTTTAATGCCTACAGAGACAATTTGAAAGACAGATACAATTACACATTTACAGGTAAGTTTGCATTTGTAACAGTCATTGGCAAGTCTTTCATAAGATTTGTAGTTAGGTCACAGTAGTAACACATGTAAGAGCTCCATCTTCCCCATACCTATATAGGTACCCTAATAGACACCAGTAATATTATAGCATTGACCAAAATTCACCAAAAAGTAAGTCTGTTATGATTTTTGTAGATTTTCTGACTTCAAAATTAGAGAATCAGAATCCTGAGTTGTGAGACTGGAATATGCCTCTTTAACAAGTCTCTAGGCATTTTTTTTTTACATTGCAGTATAATAAAATCACTTTATCTTAATTCCTTATTTATTCATTGGAAAGCATTTCCTTACTTTAGTATGGAAGCAAAAACTTTAATGAATACGTATATCCAAATGCTAAAAATGAATTTATAAATAATAGGAGGAATTCTATTCCTATAAAGCTAAAATTATCATAACTTACTGAATTATATCATGATTCTTATACTAAATATTTCATGGTGTTTTCAGCACTTTGCACAAGTTATTTAGTGTTTATTTTCTGTCACTATTGGACAAATTTAGCCTGTGGGCATTATTATGAGGTGAAAGTTTTTCCACATGTTCAGTTTCTTTTGTCTGTCTCAATTCTATCATGAGCCCTGTGCTCTTGTCAAAACACTTTCATCTTTAGATTTTTCACTCAGTTAAATAAAATGAGTAAAAAATATAAAGGGTGATATTCAAATATTACAAAAAAAAAAGTCTGTTCTGTACCAAAATGATGACATAGCAAAATTAAACTCTTTGTTGTTAAACAATACTATCATGCAAAAATAAATAAATAAATAAATAAATAAATAAATAAATAAATAAACAAATTCATTTATCATCTGGTAAAAATTGGGGCCAGCAAAGGACACTAAGAAGGAAGGGCCAGAGAAGAATGAAGAAAGCCTCAAAAGTGTGGAGTTAACACAAGAAAGTGCTTTAAGGAAAGGAAGGAGGCATCCCCGATGTTTAACGCTGTCAAGGGAATAAATCAGATAAAGACTGAAATAGGTCCATTAGAATTTATCATTAGGAAAGTATTCAATGACCTAACTGAGATATTTACTACAGTGCAGTTGCAAGAGGAAGCCTGATTAGGTAGGTTGTGAGGAAATGAGAAAGTGAAAAATTTGGTTGTTAAGACCAGGAATAATAAAATAAAATAAATAGCTGAAAATCAAACTGAAATCCCGAGGATACGATTGGCAGGGGGGGGGGGGGGGCCTTTTTTACACCAAAGTCTAGCATATGCTCAACTGAACATGAAAAGGGACCCATAGAGACAGTTACATTGAGCAGATTAAGAGAGAGAACCTGCCACCCAGGTGCTGAGGTATTGGGCTGAGATTGTGAGGATAAATACAAAGACATTTCAATTTGTACACAATTCTTAACAGACAAAATATATTCACCTAAATGCTCATAGAAATATTTCTAAGCAACACCTTGCAAAGATACACCTCTACAAATAATCAAATGTAAGCATTTTCAATTATCTTTAACCCAGTTTCATGAACCAATAGCATAGTGACATATTTTTTTTTTTTTATCTTAACCTGAGCTTCTCAAATAAAATGTTACCTCTGGTGAAGGTAGTTTGTCTGAAAAATCATCAAGCATATCAGACAGCAAGGTATCTCCCAACACAGTCTGCAAAATGTCTGCTAACACTTCTTGTTGGGAAGGGGAGCAGTGATTTTCTAAAGAGAGCACCACTGGGTAGTCAGATGTCTAAAAAATTAACCATTGCTACAGTTATTTCTCAGAACTCCTTAATAACTTTAATGTAATTAAAAGAAGCACTTAATCTATTTTACTCCTTACATCTAATGTTCAGTACCTTTGGAAAATAATTATTTTTTAAACCGAAAGTACTTTTAAGTTTGTCAAATCAGAGAACATTAAATCAGAAAAGAAAAATGATTACTATTTGCACCAGAAGTATAGGGAACAACTGAAGCATACAACAACAGGTACTCATTTAAATCAATAATGGCATATTCACTTAAAGAAATAATATAGATTGGTTAAGAAGGAGTGCAAAAAAAAAAAAAAAAAGGAGGTGCAGCTATACACTAGCACACTGCTGTAGAAATATCTCTATCGTACAGTCTTATGAAGAAAAGCAGTTGCCAGAGAATATGAGGCTACACTTTTATTTTTCAAAGTACATATGTATGCGTTTATTTATATGTGTTTAAATGGGAGGGGAAAACTTTAACACTACTAAGTTAAGGAAAATGTTAATTTTCTACTTTTTCCATTTTAAATGCTAAAATCAAAACTTGTTGTTTTATCATTTAAAACAACGATAAAGATATTTCTAGTTTTTAATAACAGAGGAGATATATTAAAGAAGGGTGACTCTATAAAGACATATTCTGACCTTTCTCACCACTGTAAATTTGAAATTTGCTACAAAATAGAGAGCATCACTCACTTTTGGATCTTATTCAAAATTATTTTGTCTCAATCGCTTCTCGGCCTTTTGGCTAAGATCAAGTGCAAAATTATTTTGTCTCCATATATGATCATCAGGACACAAATTCACCAACTTTATAAGCAAGCCAGGGAATTACAGGGTCTGCTGCATTATCCCAGACATTTAAATAGGATATATATTAGACCTTTTTAATGGATCAGAATCTTACTTTCTTGCTGCTGCTGTAACAGATTACTACAAACTTGGTTGCTTGAAACAACAGAAATGTATTCTCTCACAACTCTGGAGGCCAAAATTTTAAAATCCGTTTCCCTGGCTAAAAAAAAAAAAATATTTCAAAGTATCAACAGGCTCTAAGGCAAATCTGTTCTTTCTCTCTTTCAGCTTCAGGTGTTGCCAACATTCCTTGGCTTGTGACCCTATCACTCCAGTCTCTGCCCTCCTTCCCCTGTGTCTTCACAGGGCTTCCTCCCCTATATGCTTGAAATCTCCCTCTGTCTCCCCCATAAGGATACATATGATGGCATTTAGGGCCCAAACAGATAATCCAGGACTTAAAAAAATCCTTTCATTCAAATTCTTTAGCTTTATCACATTAGTAAATACCCCTTTTTGTAAACAGAGTAGC
This sequence comes from Pipistrellus kuhlii, assembly GCF_014108245.1. Lineage (NCBI taxonomy): Eukaryota > Metazoa > Chordata > Mammalia > Chiroptera > Vespertilionidae > Pipistrellus > Pipistrellus kuhlii. The sequence goes on from NW_023425529.1 coordinate 23,634,507, forward strand.
ATGTAGAGGTTCCAAAAATGAGAACCTCATTTCCTCAGGGTCCTCTATTCAGCCTATTATAATATACGTTCTTATACACACATAGGTAGACTCCATCTAATATTAAGAGGACATGTAGAAATTTTCCAAAAATAAAAAATGATTTTGAAGCTAGGCAAAGTGTTAGCTTAGCACCGTGGTCGACAAACTGCGATTCGTGAACCACATGTGGCTCTTTGGCCCCTTGAGTGTGGCTCTTCCACAAAATACCACAGCCTGAGTGAGTCTATTTTGAAGAAGTGGCTTTAGAAGAAGTTTAAGTTTAAAAAAATTGGCTCTCAAAAGAAATTTCAATTGTTGTACTGTTGATATTTGGCTCTGTTGACTAATGAGTTTGCTGACCACTGACCTAGCACATGGGAAAAGCTTTTTTTTTTTTTTTTTTTTTTTTTTCCTGTGGTGGCCTTGGCTCTAACCTCTGGAAAGGTCCTCTTGTCTTTTATCCTTCTTGGCCACATCTAAAGCAAGTATTGAAGAGTTTGCTTTTCTTAGAGCCCACTTCTAGACCCAGGGTTGTTTTCATGCTCACCTGTGTCACTCTTGTGTTTTGTTTTGGTTTTGACAATATTAAAAATTAGTTTCTTATGTATTTGCCTCTAAATAAGTTACATGTGCCAATATCTATGCCCAAAATTATGTCCTCAATCAAGTTACCAAATCTACTTTGTTTCATTGCTATCTCTTTCCCAAATTAATGGTAGAAAATCCAACCTTCAACCTCATCTTTGCCACAAAATTGAGTTACGCTGTTCAATTGAGAAAGGTCTTTGAGTCTTGATGCTCAAAGCCTTTTTTTCATTTTGTCTCCTTCTCTTTGGAATCTTAGAAGCTGTAAGGGTTTCCATTCCTTGTAAGATCTTTGACTTTTAAGATTGTCTCTTTTTCTTTTTCTTTTTTTCCCTTCGTTACCCATCCTGGATTAAGTGAGAGGGTTTGCTATACAAATATTTGGAAGAAGTATTTCAGATTAATGGTTAACATTGCAAGTTCAAAGGCTTTGAGACATGTCTGAAAAGGAGTAAGAAGACCAGAATAGACGAGCAAACAAGGGAGAAAGGCCAAAGGATAGGAGAGATAATAGAAAACAAAGGATATAGGGTTTGGAGAGTCCCAGTATAGACTGTAGCTTTCATTCTGAGTGAGACTGAGTTTTGAGAAGGGGAATGACATGATTTGACTTATCAAAAAGTCACTCTGGCTGATACATTGGGATGAAACTGCAGGGAAGGAAGAAGAAAGAACATTGGATATGAATTCAAATAATTCATGAGAGAGGGGATGGTGGTTGACCAGGACAGTGACAATGAGAATGGGAAGAAGGGATTAAAGAAAGTAGAGCCAATAGGACTTGCTAAAAAACTGACTGAGATGTAGGAGAAAAGGAGGAGAGAGTTAAAGTTGGCAATAATGATTTATTTTAGGCTTAAATACATAGAAGCAGTTGGTCCAAATGTTGTGGGTTATTGTTAAGCTGATTAAATACATAGAAGTTACCATTTAATGAAATTGGGAAGACCATGAAAAGAGTGGACTGGCAGAAAGAGGAATATCTGGAGCTCAAATCTAAATACCTTATGTTAAATATGCCTATTACATATGCAAGTAGAATGTGTGTGTGTAGTTGTCTGTATTGGTATAGAGTTCAAGCAGGAAGTTAGGATAAAGATAAAAATTTAGAATTATTAGAAATTGTATGTTTAAGAAAATCAACGCCATTCATCAACATTTTAAATTAAGAAGTTTTTTATATTTTTATTTTGTGAATATTTACTTACCTTATACTATATTTCTAATAAACAATACAACAATTTATTTAAATTTTTTATGTTTATTTTTAATACTTTTTATTTTTATTGATTTTAGAGAGGAAGGGAGGAGAGAGAGAGAAACATCAATGATGAGAGAGAACCATTGATTGGCTGCCTCCTGCAAGCTTCCTACTGGGGATTGAGTCCAAAATCCAGGCATGTGTCCCTGACCAGAATCAAACCTGGAACCCCTCAGTCTGCAGGCCAATGTTCTATCCATTGAGCAAACCAGTCAGGGAAAGTTATGTTTATTTTTATAATTAATACACTGATCTAGTTAAGAGAACTTTAAATTTATCAAATTTATGTTTAATTTAATAGATATGCATTACTTTATTAGATATACATTAAGTATTCAGTAAGATTAGATTAAATATCTTCAATTTTACAACATTTGAACTACTTAAGAAAGAAATAAAATATATTCAGTTAACAAAAACAATTTAAAAATATATAAAGATGCGTAATTAGCCAAGTTTGTAAATGGGGCCAAGTATTCAAAACTGAGCAATTATTAAAGCATACCCAATTTATAGACTAGGATTTATAAACTGACTTTAGACACTCTAGAAAGAACTGGATCTTTGAATCTAGCTTTAACAATTGAATAGTAATTTTAAAATCCAAAATAAACTTCTAAACATTTTTGCTGTAGAAATGGTTGCCATTTGCCCAGCCATTGTGCCTCAGTGGTTGAGCATAAACCCATGCACCAGGAGGTCACTAATTCGATTCCTGGTCAGGGCATTCCTGGGTTGCAGGCTCATTCCCCAGTATGGGACATGCAGGAGGTAGCCAATCAATGTTTCAATATTTCTCTCATTGATGTTTCTCTCTCTCTCTCTCCACCTTCTTCTCTATTTAAAATCAATAAAAAGATATTTTAATTAAATAGTTGCCACCATAGTCATTACAAAAGTCAACAATGGAGATAACACATTTTAACACTTTTTATTTTTGTATCTTGAAAGTAAAATAGTTGAATGTTTGTAAAATATTTATTAATTATATAATACTATTATATAGAAAAATATTTCTCAAACTTTTTTCATACATTAAGAAATATATTTATGATGAAATAAACATACATATTATATAATTACACAAAAAGTTCCATGAAACATGTACCTTACTACTGGAGATTAACTTTGATAAAACTATCATTTTACTATATACTGCATAAATTTCACTGACTACTAATGGACCATAACCCATGATTTGAAATATCACTAATCCAAACTAATGCCAAGGATCATAGAATTTTGAAACATGTAAATTATGTTGCGTTTAAATATAATTTAATAAAGATACGCACGTACTATGAATGCATATTTATGTATAGCTTGAATAACAGTTTTAAACAAGAGTTTGCTGGTGAGTGTATAACCATGGTACACAACAGGTTCATTTTGTGATCCATCCCAGCAATCAATTTCGAGACACCGGCATCCTTTCACAAGGGCACTAGCAAAATGTAAAGAAAATAAATAGTCATTCCTGGATCTTTAAAAATGTTAAAGTGTCCCAAAGACTACTTGCAAAAAAATTAAAAATAAATTTGTAAATGAATTCATAACAAAGTTGTTGTGTTGAACTGAATACACTTTTCTTCTTTACTGTGAGCATGGCCTAACATGGAGCAACAATGGGCCAACCACAGTTCCAGCACCACCAAGAGGGTGCCATGGGTAGGGCCATGGACTCTGACTCCTGCAATTTCTACCTATTACTTATTCATTAAGTTTGATATGTCTCATAGAAAATGTATGATATACAGCTCACTATCAATAAATATTTATTGTCACACTACCTTGTTTGGCTAAGTGGATAGAGCATTGGCCTGTAGATGTAAATGTCCCAGGTTTGATTCTGCTCAAAGGCACATGCCCCAGGTTGTGGGCTCCTCCCCAGAGGGGGGTGTGCAGGAGGCAGCCAATCAATGACTCTCTCTCATCATTGATGTTTCTCTCTCTCTCCTCCTCCCTTCCTCTCTGAAATCAATAAAAATATATTAAATAAATAAATATATATTTATTGTGTTTATATTAGAAAAACTGAGAGTTATAGGTATGTAAGAAGAAAATGGAAGGCAGACAAAAGTGATCCTCTAAACAAAGTCTTGGAAGACAGACGAATGAATAAAAAGAAGCTGATTTGAAACATCAGAATCTTAGACGTGATACTCATGTATCAGGGAGATGGTTCTAAAAAAAGGTCCCTGCCATACATGAAGACATTTTTCCCATGGAAAACCAAGTTAGCATTTGTTTTCCAAAACAAATAATTTAGCCCACTGTGTCCAGGCCAGCAGTTCTCAATCAGGACAATTTTGGCTCGTAGGCAACATTTGACGTTGTGTGGAGACATTTTTTGTTACCATAACAAAAAATGAGGTTTGTGACTGGCATCTGGAGGGTAGAGGTCAGGAATGCTGGTAAACAAAGAATTATCTCACACAAAATGTGAAGAATGTGAGAAACGTTTCCCTGAGGCATAAAAACCTGCAGAAGAGAGTGTGGTCCCAGCATAAAGTATTTGATGTAGAATCAGTGATTCTTTCAACAGAAATACAGAGTTTCGAATAAACCACTCACAAAAAAAATAGATATTTTAGATCTAGTATTTCTTTGGGGATCATTTTAGTCAACTTTTTAGGGAGATGACTCCAACAATATTTAAGTAGGAGTGTAACTGAGGAAAGACAAAGCAATTATGACATTGAAGTTGAGGTGATGAATTCAAGGGGAAAACAAAGGAGAGGGGTGGGGGGGAAAGGACCTTATGTTCCTTTGGGAATAACAAAAAAGTGAAAGTGACCTGAGGAGGTAAGGCATTAAAGGGGAAGATAATTAATAAATTTTATTTATATTGCAGGCTTCACTAAAGCAATATAGAGCTAAATAGTTCATACATTATTTGTTGAGGCTTTGGGGTGGTTTGCTTTTTAAGACCACTTTGTCTTACTTTTTAAGTGCTCACTGCTTTATTCAGGCATATAGAGATGCACTGTAATGTAAAATCTCAGTGTCTTAGTCCACTTGTCCCATTGTTGGAGGAATAACTTGAGAACCCTCTTCTAAGAAAGTCTTGTTTGACCCACTGGTAGTGACTTAGGCAAATAAGGTGGCCACCTAATTTTAAGTACAAGTTCTAAAATGGGCTACGTGTGTAGAAATCAAACTGAATCTATTTCTCAGCTCTTGTGTTTGTTTATTTGGATTTTAAATTGTAGAGTGATCAATATCTGTTAGTAAAGTTTGGTAATTTCCAAAAAAGAATGTTTGTTATGCCCTCCTCTCAGTTGATTGTCAAAGTATATTTCTTGCCCAGTTTATCAACACAGATATCAGTTGCTTGGGGTGCTAACAGAGAATAATCTTGAACTCTCTATTGGGAAAATAAAAGACAAAAAAAAAAACTATCAAAAATTCAGTTGTGGAAGAAAACTTTTCATGAATGACAACCTTCCTAATATTGATTGTTGCTACATACTTCTCTCGATAGTTCTGATTTCAATCTTGGATCCAAACAACCTTTACCAAACTACATAAGTTGACTCCGTGATATGAGTTACTCAGAGGAATATACAAGAAAGTATGTAAGAGAAAGTCTCCTCCAGTGGTGAAGCCACTTTCTACTATTTCACATTGACCCCTTTTCGGGGAATGAATAATGAAAATTACCGTCTCTGTATAGAAATGCTCCACTTACATAAGTTTAAGGGACTTTATGTGGATTAAAATGTTCAATGCTATTAGGACAGTTTTTATTAGTTTTTCTCTTTTAAAGATGAGGCAATTAAACACAAGGACTTTATATTTGTCACATAATTAACAAATGAGAAAAAGTGAGGAAAGATAAGTACCAGAAACTTAAACATTATTAGGTAAGCATTACATTACCCCACCTCTCATGAGTAGAGAAATTTTAAAAGAATTGTCTTCTAAAATGATCTAAAATGATATCTACCACAGTGGATAGAGAAATAGAGGAAGAAATGCAATTAAATTTAAATTTAAATATTCAGTTGTGTGCAACATATTCTTGGAATTCAAAAATAATTATATTTCTAAATCAACCTGTTTAAAAATTATATTTTTAATTAAAATAATAAAGTATAAATAGAAAATTCTATAATGAACGTATAGCTATGAGTTGGGCTATTCTTACAGAATTCTAAGTGGATACACTTCTGAGTTTGTAAAGTTATGTATTTACTTAGGTTTTAAATTGGAGAAACAATTTAACTGGGAAAAGGAGGTCAGCAGGCAGAATTAGGAGAAAAGTGAAAAATTACATAGTCTCCAAGATATGTGCAAATCAAAATGGCTCTTCCCTATGTGATTGCCTAATATGTACAGCCTGCTTTTACTGTGAATTCCCACCAATGGAGGCAGACATCAGAGGGAACTTGAAAGGGTTTTAAAATGCAATAAACTTAAAAATCCAAATAAATACCTTTCATATCCCCAAATGTCACTTGGCCCTATTAGTTGGTCAGATATCAAGTATGTATTATGTGAACTTGAGATAAAATAATCATTTAATGGATGGTGCATATCTTGATAAACATTATTAAATTCTTTACTAAATAGTAGGAATTCAGATGAATTCAGGAATCTTGTAAAACCTTCAAATGTCATCTGCCTTGCTTGCTTAACTATAAAAAAAAAGAAGTAAAAAGGTGTAGTAATATCATTAGCAATATAAACATTATATTCCACTTTAAAACATATTCAGTAATAGAGCATGTTTCTAAAATATTCATTTAGAATTAACATTAATACTATTTTTTGTCTCTGGAAATAAATTTTTCTAAGTAATACCCTTAATTCTTCAATGTTCAAGCAGAGAATGTATTATTCAATTATCTCTGATTGTTTTAATGTATTAAAAATATATACAAGTACAAATGTCATAGATCAATGAATTTCCTCAAGCTAAACATCTAGCTAACAAGCACCCAGGTCATAGGTCACAACATTAGAGCCCCCCAAAAGCTTGCTTCCTGCTAACATTCAATCACTCCCACAACCCACCCAAGGATATTCAATGGTCTAGCTTCTAACAGCATATCTTTGTTGTCTCTTGGTTTTGTGCTTTCTATGAATGATGTCATACAGTTTGTATTTTGTGACTGGTTTATCTTACTCAACATCATTTCTAAGATTTATTCTTTCAGTTAGACATTGTTTGTTCCCATACTATTCCCATAGTATTCCATTGGGTGATTACACCACAATTTATCTATGGATTCTATTTTTGATGAGCATTTTGATAATTTCCAGTTTGGGGCTATTACAAAAAGTGCTGCTATAAATAATCAGTACCTGTCTTTTGACACAAATGCTTAATATCGAATTGTTGGATCTTTTGTATATTACCAGCTTCAGTAAGTTATCTCTAAACTTTTATACACTGTATGGTCTATACCAAAATTACCTATTTAAGCAGAACACTGGCTCTGGAATAAGACAGCTTAGGTTAAACCTATTCACTTGTTATGTAATGAGAATGTTATTTAACTTCCTCCTATGTTTGGAATGATGGTAATGAGAGTACTTATCCTATATATGAGTTCTAAGTAGGTTGCTGTTGTTTTTTGTGGTTAATAATTCAGTTCATCCAAAATAAGAGCTGGTGTGGATATTTGCTTTAGACTAGAGAATGATCCTTAGCAAAGAATTTTATCACCAGGAATTCATACTATAGAAATAAAGAGTCAAACAAAGATCAGTGTGCAAGAATGCTCACACTAGCATTATTTATAAGTGCTTAATAAGAGAAGGAAACAAATTAAAGCCCAAGATACAATACAATACTAAACAACCTTTAAAAATAATGTATCAGAAAAAATATATATAGTGACAAAAGTAAATGTTTATGATATCGTAACAATGAAAAACCTAGCATTCAAAAATACTATCACCATTTTAGTATAAGAAATAAAAGCTAGAAAAAAATGCATAGAGGACACTGTAGGCTGCGAGCTTTCTGTGTCAAAGCCATGCAAATTTATGGGAACTTGTAGGGCAAATGCATCATATAGTGTAATAGTAACGGTTGCATAAATAGATTCTTTTTCCCAGTGCAATTAGCAGTAACTGGCTTATAGCCCTTTTTAACTAAAAAAAAATAATTAAATAAAGTTCTTTGGTGATGGAATAAAAATCAAACTCATTTTGTGCCTTTTAAGATTGTGATGAGAACCTCTTGGATTTTTAAAAACCTTCTTTGCTACATGTCATACACCAATATGGGATGAGTTGAGAATCTTAGCAACATTTGAGACTCTAAAATCATATTTAAAATTGGCCTTATAATACTTCATGTATATGACATGCAAACACTTGGCTGTGTATGGAACCAAGTGAGGCAGAGGACATTACAAAAGATGAAATGGATGAACAGAACAGTGCAATATTATAGTTAAAATGCAAACACAAGTCCAAGATGTCATTGCTACCATCTCATTATTGTGTTGTATCTTTTACCACCTGCAGGTAGCAGTGCCAAAATATGTCTTTTTGAATATTCACTAAATCAGCTCTATCAAAAGTGCTTATCAGTGAATTTCTAGTCATTAATAATTTAAAGAGCTTGAGCCAGAATATAAATCAATTCACTACTTCCTTAGAGAAAGTGAAGAAGAGAAGAAGAAGAGAAGAAGAAGAAGGAGGGGGAGGAGGAGGAGGAGGAGGAGGAGGAGGAGGAGGAGGAGGAGGAGGAGGGGGAGGAGGAGGAGGAGGAGGAGGGGGGGGAGGAGGAGGAAGAAGAGAAGAGTTGTTAACTGAATTCATCAGGTGTGGTAATACTATTGTAGTTGTTTTTATAATCTGGCGCAAACTATCTTGTGCAAACCTGGAAAAGTTTTAATGGTGATCTGATCAACTCCCACTTGCTGGCACTGCATTTAGTCCTATTATGCTTAAAACCCTCCAAAGTCTTTAGATAGAACTGAATCATGAAGCCAAAATCGTAATAAGGACCTAGAAGACCAGTATGATTTGGTCCCTGACTATCCCTCTAAATTTATCTAGCTCTGATTCTCCAAGTTCCAACCACACTGTCCTCTTGTACCTTGAATTTTTCAATTCAGGTCCAACACTTTTCTTCCATCAACTCACACACTGCTCCCACATTTTTCATCATTTAAGCCTAAGCTCAGATGTCACAGCCTCATAGAGGAGTCTCTTAAAATCTAAACTAGACTTCCTGGGTGGTTTACTCACTCTGATTTTCTGTTTTATTTTTTCACAGTACATAGCAATCTTTGAAATTACACCTTTGTATCTCTAATTCTTCATTGTCAAAATTTCTCCAACCCCCATCAGGAATATAATAGATCTAGTTTGCCTTATTTCTCACTATATTTCCTCCCCTAAAAACATACTTGGTTGCCACAAATAAATATTTGAATAAATTATGAATGGGTGACTCAATGAAGGAATCAGTTTGGTTCATATGCTATCTGTTAAACACTGGTAGCCATAAACCAACTTTCAAAGGCAGAATTTGAACTTTCATACCTCCTTGCTAAATAAATATTTTGAGCTACCAATTTATTCCTGTAGGATTAAACACCATGCATTAACTTGTTACTTAGGCAACTAAAAAAATAATTTATTATATAATGTTTCCATTATTTTATTTTAAAATGAGCATAAATAAAAAAAATTTGAAGTTTTTATAATCCACTGAAAGATGGAACAAAAGTAAAAAAAATATATATGACAGCTCATTAGCCTAAGGCAGCAATTTTCAATCTTTTTCATCTCATGGTACACCTAAAGTAATTACTAAAATTTTGCAACACACCAAAAAATATATTTTTTTCAGATCTGACAAAGAAAGATAGGTATAAATTCAATACATTCACACTGGCCAGCTTTTTTTGTGTTTGCTTCTGTCATTTTCTTTTTTCTTTTTTTACAATCTAAAGGAAAAGAGGTCAGTGCCCTTGACTAAATAATTAGGTATTGCATGTTTTAAAAATTCTTGTGGCACACCGATTGAAAATTGCTGGCCTAAGTGATCATTTAATTTAAACCAGATGACTATATTCAAAAATAAAGAAAAAAACAAAATTTTGAAAATGTGTCTAAAATATGGTAGTTAATTATATGTATTGACAGTGGATAAATTAGTGATTTTTGTAGTATTTTATGTCTTTCCTATTATTGTTTTCATTTAGCTAAGTTATTCATATGTTTTTTTCAATAATATAATGTATAAAGATTGAAGACTACCCATAACTGGATTTTTATCTTATTAATGACTATTTAGAAACTTACTTCTATTATAATACATATAACAGAATCTTCATTTTGCTTTTTACCCCTAAACTTATCTCTGAACATTTGACAGATATATAAAATCGGTTAAAAGAAAGGAGCTGGAAAATGCCATGTAGCTTTCTAAAAGATATATACATGCTATAAAATACAAAAATAAAACTACCAATATTTTTTATTATCCAGAAGAAATCTGACCCACCCAAAAATTTGAATTTGATAACCGTAGTTCATTAAAAAAATGCTAAGAATGTAAATATTTGATAAAACTTTGAAATTCAAGCCTACCTTCTTGAACAGGCTCATATTTTTCAATGGTCGCAGAAGCAATACTTTCACTCAAGTTAACTATATACTGCTCTTTTCTCAAAAAGTCATCCAAATTTTTTTCAAAAAGAATTTTTCGGTTTTCAGAATATGCATTGAAAATCTCAATAATTTCTTCTCTGTATACAATACTTCGATAAATTGATCTAAATTCTTCTATGGTGATTTTTCCTTGCTTCAGCCTGTCATTATCCTACTAAAAAAAAAATCACTAGTGGGCTCACGTTGTGAATATAAAAAAAAAAATACACAAACAATCAATTAGAATATTTGGTAACATACAGAGCAACTTATACTTGAAAGAAGATGAATCTTAGATTAGTATCTCAGATACAATATATTAAACTGCAGGAAATGGTGCCAACGTTGGGAAAAAGCTAATGGATTACCATCACTTAAAACCTCCTGGCGGTAGCAGGTATAGAATAAGGTCTGGGCAAAGATGAGTATTGTAGTATGGTTTTGAAATACACATTTTCTTTTCCTATTCTAGTCTCTCTTCAGGGCCTTCTTGAAGCCATGCTAGACAGTATGTATCCCATGCTACTAACACGCAGCTTGCACCATAAATGTCAGAGAAAATCAGAGGCATGCAAGATCACTGTGAAGTACAGGTGCTGCCAAAATTAGGCAGTATCTGAAGGAGGTAGTATCTACATATCATGAAGGATTTGGGATAATGACAAACAAGGTAGGTTGCAATAAGAACACATGGATTCACCTGGCTGTTCTGAAATTTTCATTTTTGAACTTTATGACGTAAGAGAAAAAAAATGGGCTGGGTCCAGTTATTAAAAGCTATAGCAACCTGGGAGGTTGAGTAAGAACATGACTAGCAAAAGCTGAAGTTCAGTATCCTTATCTGTGCAGTACTAATTGGAAGAGATGGAGAATTGCATCTAAGGCAGTGGGTCTCAGCCTTTCTAATGCCATGATCCTTTAATACAGTGCCTCATGTTGTGGTGACCCCCAACCATAAAATTATTTTTGTTGCTACTTCATAATTGTAATTTTGCTCTGTTATGAAACATAATGTAAATATCTGTGTTTTCCGATGGTCTTAGGCTCATACAAAACCTATGGGTCCCCTAAAACTATCAAAAAACACAGATATTTACATTATGATTCATAAGAGAGGATACAATCCAAGAGGATAAAAACTAAAAAAGAAATGAGGTCTCAATGAAACCCCTAGTCCACTCCCCCTGGCATTTCAACAAGTTAACAAATTATAATTCAACAAAGAAAGCCCTGCTCAACACAGATGCATGCCTGAGAGACCCAGGCATTGAAACATCTAAAGGTGGGCAACAAGGAATAAACAGGGAAACAAAATGGGAAGAAGTTAAGCCCTACATCAGGGAACTCACGGTTGGGCCAGTAGCAGCGCTTCCTTTGACAGAGAGAAGCATGCAGAATAGGGAGGGAAGTGGGCAGGTGGGGGAACTACAGCAGGGCAAGTGGCATGGGAGTGAACAGTTGTTTGTTCAGCAATTCCTCTCTTGGGCATATACCAGAAAAACTCAAAACCATGTATCTGCAAAGATACAGGCAACCCTATGTTCATTGCAGCATTATTCACTGGCCAAGACATGGAAACAACCAAAGTGTCCTGCAAGAGAAGACTAGATAAAGAAAATGTGGTGCATACACACAATGGAATGCTACTCAGCTGTAAGAAAAGATAAAATAGCTCTGATTGCAGCAACATGGATGGACTTTGAGATTATGCTAAGTGAAATACTAGTAAGTCAGTCAGAAAAAACTAACAACCATAATGATATCCCTCATATGTGAGATATAAAACTGAAAGTCCTGAACACAAACAGCAGTGTGGTATTGCCAGAGGGAAAGGGGTGAGGGGAGAAGAGGGTCCTAATATAAGGTGTCAGGAGAAGATTTGACTTTGGGTGGTTGTACCCTATACAGATCTTGTAACATAGCAACCCACACCTGAAACCTATATGTTCTTGTTGACCAATGTCACACTAATAAATTTAATTTAAAAAGCAACTAAAGAACAGGTGTGAGTGAAAGTATGAAGGAAGAACTCAGAAGAACTTAAATATTAAAAGTTTAGACACATAAGGGAGAGAAATCAGAAATGTCTGGTATTGAAAAGAGTTGGAAAAACTAGTGGAATAATAGCAACACAATTAACAAATTGAGCACAGAAAGCTCACCTTTGGGCCTTTAATTTCAAAAGAGGCTATGCATTTATATTTTAACTTTCTCATTACACTGTAAACAGATTGAATGCAAGGAACATGGGCCACTTTATTTTGGTAAAAAGCTAATAATTGGTAGACAAAATGGACTAACATACTCGTAGCTCCACAATATGTGAGACTTTGGACATATGAATGAAACTCTCTGAGCTTCATAGTCTACACCTGCAAAATGGGGATAAATAATATCACCTATATCATCCAGTTGCTATGCAGATTGGAGATGTACAAGATGGGCAGTTCTAGAGTTCACTGTATTGTATGTCTTATCTACATCTGCTTCCCTCACCTCATCTACCCTAGTGTCTCATCTTTTGACAACTTGGCCTGTACGGTGGACCCTTGGGTATAATAGGGGACAAACATGCTGGAAATGAACTCTTCGTTTCATGAGGAAAACTTCAGTGGGGATTACCAGAGAGTTTGATATGAGGAATTCAAGAAGCAGTCTGACCTGAGAATCAACTATGAAGTTTTGCAGAAAAAGCTGTTTCATTTTAAACGTTAAAGTATCCGGGCATCCAAGCAGAGGCTTGGTTGCAGTAGAAAAAGAGGATTGATGTGTTACAGGAGAACGCATGACAATAAGGATTTTGGAGTCAGACATACCCAGATGTGAGCTCCCACAGTTATAGGAGAAATGAACAGATCCCACCAATGTCTTTATCCTCTGTATCCTTCTGTATTCAAAGATGCTAATAATAACCTCCTTGAGTGTTTATGGAAAAAATAATGTGTACAAAAACCTAATAGAGTGCCTAGAACATGGCAGATGACGCACACGTTTTATCTTGTCTCTGCATATGGCTCTATTATTCTTGATAGAAAACTTAAATTTTGTTCCCAGGAGAGTAGTCATTCAAGCCACTGAAAGTCAATAAGGTAGCCAAAACCGGTTTGGCTCAGTGGTAGAGCATTGGTCTGCGGACTGAAAGGTCCCAGGTTCGATTCCGGTCAAGGGCATGTACATTGGTTGCGGGCACATCCCCGGTAGGGGTTGTACAGGAGGCAGCTGGTCGATGTTTCTCTCTCATCGACGTTTCTAACTCTCTCTCTCCCTTCTCTCTGTAAAAAATCAATAAAATATATATTTAAAAGAAGAAAAACAAAGAAAGTCAATAAGGTAGTGCAGAAGAGGCTACCGAACTCACCTCCTCCCACAGACACACCAACTCTACAGCTGCATATGGTACCATTTTCTCTGAAAGACATCCAGAAACTAGTGAGCAAATCCTACACACAGGGTGGGTGAGGGGAAAACCCACATCAACAAGAGTAGGAGAGGCAGAAACATAATCTGTCTATCATCTCCAGCCCCTGCAGGGTTACCTATAACTTGGATGCAACTCCCAACTCCCAGTTTCTTCCTGGAATGAAGGGTTTGGACCCAATACCTAGTGCCCCAACTTTTTAAGATTCCCACATGAGAGACAGGCTCCCAAAATACCTAGCTCTGAAAGCCAACTGGGCCTTGATTCCACAAGACCCAAAAGACCACAGTAAACAGTTCTTCATGGCTCCTGAGAACTGGTGGCATTCCCCCTCCACGCACTCTCACCCCTCAGCCTAGAGGCAGGACAGTGAAGCACCTAGTGTTCTCCTGCAAGAGGCCTATTTGGATATCTTTTTAAAAATATATATATTTTATTGATTTTACACAGAGAGGAATTGAGAGGGATAGAGAGTTAGAAACGTCAGTGAGAGAGAAACATCAACCAGCTGCCTCTTGCACACTCCCTACTGGGGATATGCCCACAACCAAGGTACGTGCCCTTGACCGGAATCGAACCTGGGACCTTTCTGTCCGCAGGCCAATGCTCTATCTACTGAGCCAAACCGGTTTTGGTCTATTTGGATATCTTAAAAGTTACATAGAGTCTGAGAGTCATGCTTCTGATCTAACACACACCCAGGAGCCGAGTGTGCCATCTTCATGCTCCCCTGCTGCCTCACCTCAGATCACCAGTGTCTCCCTGAAAGAAGCTGTGCACACATCTGGCACCCGGGCTGTTGCAGCTGCTAGTCAGGGGATGAGCTCCTTGGTTGCCCGGCTCTGGTAGCCAGTGGGGCTTGCATGTGCGAGTGCTACAGGTCTGTACCACACAAGGAAACCGTTCTTGACTGGCTATTTCCCCAGGGCTCAGCACAGACACAGCCAGAGTCAGAGGCACCCAGTTCCCAGGCTTTCTCTGAGGGAGGCCAGGTTTAACACAACAACAACAAGGTTTAACACAGCAGCAGGTCTCCAGAGACTTTGTGTTGTCCTTCTGCTCTGCTCTGGGTTGGAGGTATCCCACTAGAGGGAACTGACAGCCTGGCTCTGGTGGACAGTGAGTGAGGCTTGTGTGCACTGGTTAAGAGAACTGTGGCAAACAAAGAAAAAGTCCCTGGACGTCTGTTTGTTCCCCTGGGCCACAGAACAAAGTGAGTGGAATTGATAGCTCCACCCAGCTCCTTCAAAGAGATCTCTTCCCTCAAAGAGATCTATTTGCATATTTTGCCTGAGGGTCCAGCTTCCAATTAGCCTGCAGCCAGGCGCAGAGACTCTCCAGACACTAAGAATGAAGTGGCTTTGGGAAATCACAAAGGTTGAGCTAAAGAATGAGGTTTATCTACTAAATGAGACAGCTTCCTTAAGACTAACAGAGGTGAATGCTCCATTTAAGGCACCAAAACCAACAGTTAAAAAAATGTTCAAAGGAAAATGTTCCAAACAAAAGAACAAGATAAAACCCCACAAACAGACTTTAATGAAACAGAGATAAATGACTTATCTGTCAAAGAGTTCAAATAATGGTCATAAGTATAATGGAGTTTCTTAAAAAAATTTCAAAATAGACTTAAACATGTCCGGCAATTCCACTTCTTGGTATTTCTCCAAAGGAAATAAAACCACTATCTTGAAAAGCTATCTGCACCCTTATGTTTATTGCAGCATTATTTACAATAGCCCAGCTATGGCAACAACTGAAGCATCCATCAGATGAATAGATGAAGAAAATGTGATATGTATACCAGTCATGAAAAGGAAGATTATGTAATTTGTGACATTATGGATGGACCTTGAGAGCATCATCTAATGTGAAATAGGTCAGAAAGAGAAAAAATCAAATGCTGTATAATGTCCTTTTATGTGGATCTAAAAAAAAAATTGAACTCAGATACAGAGAACAGATTGATGGTTGCCGGAGATAAGAGAGGACAATGAAGGTGGTTAAAAAGTATGAACTTCCATTTATGAGATAAATAAGTTATGTGGATGTAATGTGTAGGCTGGTGACTCAACTCAATATTGTATCATATATTTAGAAGTAGCTAAGAGAATAATCTTAAAAGTTCTTATCACAAGAAAAGAAAAATTGTAACTATATGAGGTGATGGATATTTACTAAACTTATTGTGGTGATCATTTCACAATATATACAATATCAAATCATGTTGTACACCTAAAACTAATACAATATTATATGCCAATTATATCTCAATAAAATTAGAGGGGAGGGTAAGAAAATCAGTAAGACTCCTCAGGAAGGGTTGTAAAGTAAAAAGAAAAAAATTTAAGAACTGAATTTTAAGAAGAGAGCATAAGGACAGGTGAGAATGAATGATCAAAAATTTTAAGCTAAAACTAGATGACAATGATGTCACAGAAATCAGAATAGAGAGAATTTTAAGAATAATAAAATGCACATAGAAGCTTCACCATTGAAAATAGAATTTTGGAAGTAAATATGTTTCCAAAATTGGTGTGAAAACAAATTTTATTGCAGTAGATGATGGAAGAAGTGGAGAAAGAAATATACAGTATTATTTCAACTTATCTACTAAAAGAGAGAATGTAATGTTCAACAAAGGATTTGGTGCTACATATTTTTCAGATAAGATTAAAAATAAGCTTAATTGGACTGTGGTAGGAACTCATAAACTTTAAGTAGAATCAAACAAAAATATAAGTGGCTGAATCAACCCAAGTTGCAGATTTGTAGGGCCAAAGCAACAGGGAATTCTCTACCTTGTCTCTCTGCCTTCTATCGTCTAATCCAGCAGTTCTCAACCTGTCTGGTGCCGCGACCCTTTAATACAGTTCCTCATGTTGTGGTGACCCCCAACCATAAAATTATTTTTGTTGCTACTTCATAACTGTAATTTTGCTACTGTTATGAATCGTAATGTAAATATCTGGGTTTTCCAATGCTCTTGGACGAACCTGCTAGCGGTTTTCAACCCACAGGTTGAGAACTGCTGCTGTAGAACCTAAACTCTAATCCATTCTACAGTACTGCCATATGTATCCTAAAGTACACACTATGTCTCTACTTAGAAACGTTAATGGCTATCTATTTCCTACAAGAGTAAATCCAAGTTCCCAGGCCTACTATTCAGGATTTCTTATCTGGCCAGACTGGCATTTGTAGCTATTTCTCATCACTCTCCTTCATGCATCTTATACTCAGATCATGTTTGATCACCTTTCATCCCCCAAGTACTTTTTGTACTCTGCTCTATACATGCTGCCTCTCATTCTTCAAAGTCCGAAAGAAGGCCACCTCCACTATGGCATCTTTCACAAAAGCCCAAGTCTGAATCTCTGTCTTCTCAGATGCCCTGTTAGTATTACCTATGATATTTACTATAATCTACAATACTTATAAAATAATAATTTCTGCCTTTCTTTTCTCCCTCATGAAAGAGACAACACTTTATTCATGTTTTATAGTTTCTAACTTTCTAACTTAGTGCCATGTACATAATATGATTTAATAATGGTTGATAACTGTTTAGAGAATTTGAAGACTTAAGGTAAGTCCTATAATAATATGAAATTTTGAAATTAATAGAGTATAATATAAGATTGGTTATGTGTATTGAAATTATACAGATTTCCTATAAAATATTTTACATGCTACAAGTTAATGATAAAGGCAAAGAAGACCTATCTATCCAGTTTGGCTCAGTGGATAGAGCATCAGCCCGTGGACTGAAAGGTCCCAAGTTTGATTCTGGTCGAGGGTACATAGCTCAGCTGCAGGCTTGATCCCAGCCCTGGTTAGAGCTCCTGCAGGAGGCAACCAATCGATGTGTTTCTCTCATATCGATATTTCTGTCCTGGCCTCTGCCTCCTCTGCTCCCCCTTCCCTTCTACCCTCTCTACAAAAAATAAATAAATAAATAAATAAATAAAGGAAAAATATCCACAGGTGAGGTTGAATTAACAACAACAAAATTTAATAAAGGTATTTTTTTAATTAGGGAATTGCTGCTCAAACAATGATTCAATAATTTTTTTTTTAAAGTTTAGAAAATTTTGCTATGTTCATAGTATTATAAAGGGTTGACAAAATTAAGTTTACAGTTGTGCATACACAAAACTGAGCTTATTCTTGTATTATTTATTTATTACTGTATTATCTACCTTATTATTATCATTATTATTTCATTATCTACAATTTATCTTTTAGGTAATGCTGGCTGACAACTTAACCTACTTTTGCCCACCACTGTATATTTTTTTACTAAATTTTATAATGGACATTTACATTGTGAGGAAATAAATTCATGTCAGAATTGATGTCAGCTTCTTAGGAAATCAATAAATGTAACACAACTTTCAATATATTTTTTTAAATCATAATGGGCATACCTTCAACTAATTTACTGAGTGCCTACATTTTGCCAAGCCTGGTGCTAGGTACGTTACAAATGACACCTTACTTGACATTCAGAACAACCCTGCAGGATAACTGTATTAGTATCCTCACTCTGCAGATTAAGGCTTTCGCTCAGAGAGACTGCTGACTTGCCTTGCAAGTAACACACAGCTCGTATCTAATAGAGTGAAGAATCTCCAGGCCTACTGAGGTTGCTAATAACAGTAGCCTTGAGACACTGGAAGATTTGGGGTCACCAAAATAAGGTTTATTATGATTCATTTTATGTACTGTGGCTAAAAGGTGTACTCGTAAAGTGAGGAAAGATTAGCAGCAAAAGTTGAAGCAGAAGATGGGATATTTAAGAAACTAAATCTTCAGCTATCCAGAAAATTCAATTAGCCAATACATCTTCCTTCAAGAATTCTATTTAATCAACATTTTAATAAATATATGGCCGTTTAGCTTAAGGCAACAAATATTATTTATTAGAGAGTCTATGTGAATTAAAAATAGTTTGTCATGGCCATTAACCTCAATTATATGTAATTTATGCTTCTAAAGTACTTGGGGTCAGTTTAAAGAGGTTTTTGAAGTAAGTTAGGCAATCTCTACCTCTCTAATTTTTATAATTAACATTGTTTTTATAGCCACTCCAAAAAGATTTTGCTAAACAAAATAGACCAAAATTGTCATATCTGAATAATCACAAATTTCAACTAATGAGCTATTTCTTTACTTTTTTATAAATGTTGAGCTTTCTACATAATGCTTTTGAATATAGCATGCATTTCACTCATGTGCATTTTAAACAGATATCTCAATCTCAAAGAAAATTCAAAGCAACCTGATAAATCACTCGATAAAGCAGTATTTTCACATTTGGCAGAGATTTAATTGGCACTTCTATATTATGTTGAATGTGAAAGGATATAGCTGTTTCTCCCCTTGGACAATAACACTGTGAAAAATTTCTGTGTGTAAAGGTCTTTCACAGAAACTTGTGTTTTTCAGATGTAGTATTAGGCACTAACTGATTAAAATTCGGATAACTTATTGCAGCACATGCCACATAGATTCATTGAAACAACTCTGAAGCATTTGTCTTTCCTGCCGTCTCCTGAGTACTACAGCTTTTCTGCTTGAACCTCCTCTTTTTGGTTTCTAAATACGGGGGCTATATCTTATAGGAAGAAGTGTTTGGGGGGAGGCAATTCTCCATAGGTCTTGTGCCTCTGCACATTTTCGGAGCAGAGGCACCAATATTCTTTCTTCAGTACTAGTTTTTCAAGAATGTTTGCATAATGAAGATATAGTACATCCCTCTGAGAAATAAACAGGTTTGCTTACTGTCTGCAGTGAAAATGCTAATGACACCCTCCTGAGCAAAAAGGTCAGACTGGCATACCGCCTATTATAAAAGATGTGGGTTCCTCAAGCTTGAGGTTGCTCTTTAGTAATGCAGCCCATTGCATGTATTGTACATGTCACCTGGCCTTCCTCATATCATCACGCTTTGGGAACTGGGGCTTAGAAAAAAGGCATCAAATTGCTGATATTCTGGCAATTGCTATTTTTGTGATTAACGAGCTGTCTTGTTTCTCTGAAGAGGAAGCCTGCCTCTGCCAGCACCTGTGAAACTACCCCAGACTGGCTGGTTAGCTTGCAAGTAAGGGAACATAAGCTTTCTAGTTCATGCTAGTGGCAGCAATTTCAGCATGGGTTGTGTTTCTGGCTACTCGTGTCCAAAAAAAAATAAATAAATAAAAATGAGGATATCTAACCTCCTAACTATCTGGATTGGCCAGGCTAGTTGTCTTTCCTGATTCACCAAGAAATGTGTCATTTGCAATATTTGCAAAACTTGGCTAAACACTTGACTTCTCATTTTATTCATAATCTTCCCTCTGCTCTCCAGTGGGAAGAGGGCTGAGACACATTCCCCTTCTACCAGATCTTCCTTAAGCGGAGAACTTTGGTTGTGATTTTTTACTTTGAGGTGAGTAAATATAAATTATTTTCAAGATTACCCACTTTTCTATAAATCACGGACATACAATTCATAAATTGTTTCATCATGTATATGATTTCATCTAATCACATAACTGATCCTAATCTAAGGTTGACATTCCATATTTTTAGTAGATTCTTCTAAACGGATAACTTGGTATTATTTCAAATTTTGTCAACATCTGGTTTTACATCCTACCTAGATTCTATCTTGCTTTTAAGTGTATTTAGCATAATTAATTGTTTTAATTCTTAAGAAACTAATTTTTCATCTGTATTTTCTGCAGAAAGCATCCAAGTAGCTATTGACATTTTGCTATATTGGGGTTAAGTCTTTTCCAGAATAGGGTAGGCAGGGCAGATAGCATCTCACCTTAAAAATATACTTCACATGAATACTACTATATTGAACATTAAATTTTTCAAGTAATTTCTGAGTTTTTTGTAGGTCAATTTTTCCACCTTTAAAGTCTTCTCGAAGAACTGACAGAAACCACGTATGAAATACAAAAGGAGGAAGTTAAGGAAATTCTCACAGAAAGTCATGATGTACTTAAAATGCCTAACGATATTTGATCTCTCTTCAGATTATTTTTGTTTTTAAAGAATAGTCTATCCTATGCTTATATTACAAGGTAATTCTATGATAAATAATATTTAAACAAAACTAAGTAGATATTATTCTTCAGTAAAGGTATGAAAGGTCATAACACAATAAAAATTATAGGAAAAATAAACATTTATGAAACCAGTTATTACTTGGGAAATACAGTCTATTGCTTAAAGATATTGACTTGGGAGGCAGCTGGACTTCAAGAAATCCCTGTCAGCCCTAACCACTGGCTCAGTGGATACAGCATCAGCCTGTGGGCTCAAGGGTCCCAGGTTCAATTCCAGTCGAGGGCATGTACCTTGGTTGTGGGCACATATCCAGTAGGGAGTGTGCAGGAGGCAACTGATTGATATTTCTCTCTCATCTGAAAAGTCCTCAATTTAATATTTAGAGAAGGTGGGGACAATAAATGAGGTCACAATACATCACTGAACACATTTTCTGCTACTGAGTGTTCATTTAATAGTAACCATATCTGATATGGTTACTGCATTAGCCAAATGTCCAGCTACACACATGCCATTTGTGGTGCCATTAAAAAGGGTTTAAAATGTCTTAATAAGAGTATATTTGGTATGAAAATAACTAAGCTTACTTATTATCTACAGATACACTACAAAAATTAGAACACTTCCATTTGAAAAACTAAGATTTAAAAGAACATGACAGTCTATAAAGTCATGAAATGTATTGGTAAAAAAAAAATTGTTCAATAATCCACTCAATTTCAGATTGTTAAAACTAATGAGAAGCCCTTCAATTTAATGGCTAATACTTCCTATGGTACAATCATGTTCTTATAAGAAAAAAAATACTGAAAGCTAGGGAAACTCAGAAAAATCTCATAACAGATATGGAAGGAATAAGTCTAAATGTAAATGAGAGGGATTTAGGTTCAGGAGTCCTCAAACAAGACTGAGAAGAGAACAAGGGGGATAAAACAAGAAGAAGATGAGGAAATAGGAATAGAAATGACTTTTGAATGGATATTTCTCCATATTTTCATGGCCTGGCCTTCCTTTTCTCCTTGCTTAGAAGTCTCTCCACATTAGGTGTTGTCAAAGGTTCCGGATATAATTAATTCTGCCACTTTGCAAGAAAGGAATCTCTTGATACTCGTCAGCTGTTGTCACTCCTTTCTAGAGAGGAAGAAGAGAAGGCAACATGATTTATAGTCTTTGTTCTTTGGAGATGACTCACACTTAATTCCTATAGAAACAATTCACAAGATGCACTCCTTGCACCTCACCACCCTGGAAACTTCCTGGCTTATTGCTTATGTTCTGACCATCTCCAAACCCACAATGCTTATAAATGCTGCATCCCCTGCTGTCTGGCATTATTCCATGAACTGCCACCAAATCTGATTTTACTTTTGCTATCTTATTCAAAGCTCTCACCCTTTCAGCAGACCATGCTCCCAATAAGTTTAAGACAGCTATTCTGAGTAAAAATCAACGCCACTATGGTCCCAGAAGGCGCAAAGTGCTGCAAAATACTCTCTAGCAACTCTGGGATGCTTCTCTAGATCCCTGACAACATATAATGTATGTGGAGACACACCCCTTTTGAAGAAGGCTGTTTGGAAGGCTAAGTTCATAATATCTCCAACGTACGGATAACTGGTTGGCTGGGCTCCATGCTGTCAAGTGACTGTCATTTTTATTTTTTTGGTCTGAGCACCCATTGTGATATCATCAGAAGTTCCACACTTCATAGGAAAGGGTTCTTTATGACTTCATCAGGAGACTCAGAGCTTGCCAGGCTACCTGTTTTCATGTTTAGACACAGTAATCTTCAGCTCGAAAGTCGAACACCTTGATGGGAAAGGTGACTCATGGAATGTTTTCTCATCCTCTGAACACGCTTGATTTCAGAAGCTTTGCTTCTGCTGCAACCAAACATGTCACGTTCTGTTCTGAGTAGGAAAGAGAAAGAAAAAGCAATCCGCAGACTGTTAATACAGGCTCCTCCAGGGGAATTTGTAAATGCCTTTGATGACCTTTGTCTGCTTATCCGTGATGAAAAACTTATGCACTATCAAGGTGAGTGTGCAGGCCATCAACACTGCCAAAAATATTATGTCCCACTCTGCATCGATGGAAATCCAGTCCTCTTGTCTCACCACAACGTAGTGGGCGACTTCCGTTTTTTTGACTGTCACAGCAAACTTTCTTTCAAATTCGACCTGCTTCAAAACCAGTTAAAAGACATCAAAACTCATGGAATCATTCGGAATGAGACGGAATACCTGAGAAATGTTGTTCTGTGTGCCTTGAAGCTGTATGTGAATGACCACTATCCAACAGGAAACTGCAATGTGCTGAGAAAAAGTGTGAAAAAGAAGGAGTTCTTGATAGCCTGCATTGAAGATCACTGCTATGAAACAGGAAATTTCTGGAATGGCCTTTGGAAATCTAAATGGATTTTCCAGGTGCATCCATTTCTAACCCAAGTAACAGGAAGAATTTTTGTGCAAGCTCACTACTTCAAGAATGTCAACCTTCATATTGAAATCTCCAAGGACCTGAAAGAAAGCTTGGAAATAGTTAATCAAGCTCAGCTGGCTCTAAGTTTTGCGAGGCTTGTGGAAGAACAAGAGAACAAATTTCAAGCTTCTGTCTTAGAAGAATTACAAGAGTTATCGAATGAAGCCCTGAGAAAAATTCTACGAAGAGATCTTCCAGTGACCCGCACTCTTATCGACTGGCAGAGGATACTCTCCGACCTGAATCTGGTGATGTATCCTAAACTGGGATATGTCATTTATTCACGAAGTGTGTTATGCAACTGGATAATATAAATGATTGCTCCTGCTAATTGTCTCTACCTGATTTAGTCATGGGTCTGGGGGATGGTTATTTTCCCAACATTAGGAAGCCACTGCAGAAGACTGTATCTTGGCAAATGCAAATTTAAATTAGGGGAAAGTGTAACGAGTACGTTTACTTGGGAGATAATCAGCAATGCGGCAAGAAAGGTGTTATGTAAATGTGCTTCAAGGTAGTGATCATCATGAAGTCACATTTATTAGAATCTAAAGTAGATTTATGGAATGTGGCACCCCAGAAGTATTATAGAGCTGGTCAGTGTTAAGGCTGTGTGTGTGTGTGTAGGAATGACTTGACTTTCTTTGGAACTGGAGAAGGGGAGAAGGTATGCATATGATACTTCATATTATTCAATTAAGTCCTACACAAACTCCTAGAGGATGAATTTCAATAAGATTAGATGTTCCATGAAACCAACAGATATAAAAAACCTAGCTCAGATGAAGAACTGGGATCCATTGCCAACACACACACACACACACACACACACACACACACACACAGAGAGAGAGAGAGAGAGAGAGAGAGAGAGAGAGAGAGAGAGAGAGAGAGAGAGAGATCTTTATGTCAGGCCCTTTGTTAAATGATTTGCACACAATTTTTCATCATTAGACTGTCACTGGTAGTAACCCAATTTTACAGAAGAAGAATCTAATATTTTGAGTTATTTAATTTTTCCAGGCATGTAGCATGTGACAGGTGTGTCTGACTCTAGTACTTGCAACTTTGACCCATAGGGTATTAGAATTCTTCATGGACACCTGTCTCATCAAGAGTTGTAAATAATGATCTAGGCAAGCACTCCACCGAAAGGACACCCTCAAAGGAACTGGAACTGATGGGCTGCTATTTTCTAGCCAAGACAAATTACCTACATGGTCACCTATCACCATTCCCAGCAATGTTACACTTGTGTCTGCTCTCAGAGAATTCCAAAACTTCTCAGATAAGATTGCAGTAGAGCTATTGATAGATCTCATTCCCCAATTCTGACTTATCCAGGAAGCAATGTATATTTTCGATGCATGCAATTGAAAAAATGTCTAGTTCTACCAAATATTGGAGCAGAAAAGATCCCATGCAAGAATGTCTAAATCTCAAGCCTCTTTTCCTTACCTGGTAGTTCTTACAGAATCTCAGGGGGAAAAAATTACCCAGGTTTATCTTAAAAATACAGCTTCCCAGTACCCATCTTCAGATTCTGGGTAGGTAGGTCAGGGAAGTTTACATTTCAAACAGGGAGTCCCAGAACAACATTTTAAGAAATATTGCCCTGCCCTGGCCAGGTGTCTCAGTTGGTTGTAGTATCACCCATACAGCAAAAGGTTGTGGGTTCGATTCCCTCTCAGAGCACATGACTAGGTAGCAAGCAGTTGGATCCCTGGTAGGGGTGCTTATGGGAGGCAACCGATCTGAATGTTTCTTTTTTTTTTTCTTTTTTTTTCTTTTTAATCTCAATGTTTCTCATATCAATGTTTCTCTCCCTTCTTCTCTAAAATCAATAAAACATTTAACGGGGTGACAATTAAGGGGGAAAAAAATGAGAAGAAATATTGCCCTGATCTCAAATCAACACATCTCTGCTTTCTATTTACTTAATTAAAATAATAGTCTGTAAAACTGCTGTCCCATAAAGTCATTTCTACTCTTCCACTGTATTCATAATGCCAGAGAACAAGGATAAACTTTCATCTATCCTGACAAAAAGTGAAGAAAAAAGGACTTTCTAAAAACAAACAGCAAAATAGAAAAAGAATTGCCCTCTCTTTAGTGTAAACTTGAATTGATATTATGGTTATACCTAGAATATTCAAGTGTTCGTTTCCCACATCATTCCAGAATAGGACTCAGTGGTTCATGGGACAATCACAGAGGCAGTTAGCTTCTACTCTAACACAGGGTTTTAAAGGTAATATTTATTGGTATTCCTGGATATAAAAGTCCCATGTACAAATCACAGAAAATGATTAAAGTATAAAGCATTTTGGTCTATTTCCTTCCTCCTAATTTATTGAATTGTTTTAAATATTAAAACTATACAGCATATAAAAATTATATCTTGATTTTTAACCATAACTTCCAATATCATAAATATTTTCCCATGTCATTAAAACTCCGTGAGGACGTAATTTTAACTATTTACAAGATATTCATACTATTCATGAACCATAGCTAGACAACCATTATTCATACACAACTTGAATTTTTGGCATTTTATTTCTGTTATTAATTAGGCTATAGTGAGTATATCTGTGCATAAAGCTTTGCCCTATTGTGGATTACTCCCTTAAGATAAATTCCCTAAAATTGCAGATTGAAAAGATATGAACACATCAAAGATCTTAATACATATTACAAATTGCTTTCCAGAAAGATTTAATAATTTATAACCTCATCAAAAGCAAAAGAGAATGTCTAGTTTATAATAATAATCTTGGCAATACTGAAAATCAATTTTTTTCTTTGACAGGCAACAAACCTTAAAACAATACAAAGCAAATAAAAAAGCATTTCACTAACTTATGTGACACCAATAGCATTTCTATAATGATATTATTTGGTAGTTATTTTCTTTATATGGAGGCTGGCATAGCCAGGAAATCTACAGTTACCACCTTCTCTCTGTATCTTTATCACACATACACACCTACTAGTACATCTAAATCTACACTCTGAACACAAACATAAACACAAGCCTAGGCATGTACATACATACACAAAATGCTTCAGATCCTGAAGACTCAGTGTACTATTTTTTTAATATTCCAGTGTCTGTCCCATCCTAAGCCCATTTCCAACTAGAATGTATGCTCCATCGAAATGGGAATTTTGTCTATTCCAACTATGTAGTCCACTATTGTCTGTTATATGGTGGGTAGTGAATGAATGAATGAATGAATGAACAAAGATAATAAAGATATGCAGAATGGTAGGTTTAATTGGTCTTAAGGTTTTGTAAACTATTAGTACTTGTTGTTCCTTTAGAAACCACGTATTCTTCTGCAGATCCCCAAGACTGATATGTTGTGCTCCCTCATTCTAAGGCAGTTCATTACATTCTGAAGCTGCCATTGACTGCCTCTTGCTCTGAAGCAATCCTTTGGTTTTATTCCCCACTTCAAGTTTAAGAAAATCAGATTCTTCAAAAGTCATATATTTCTTTCAATTTTACATAATCTTCTGTCAAACATTTTCTGCCCTTTCCTTTAGGAGGCTAGTGGAATGACTCTATCATGCTTTACTCAAGCAGAGATCCATGAAGGGTCATACAGCCTTATACTTGCTCCCACGTCAGGGTGAGTCCCTGTTGTCCAGGACATGCCCTAGCCTTAGGTTGCCTTCAGATTAAAGCAGGTTTAAGCTTTCCTTCTTTGTCTGAACTTTTGGCACAATGTACAATACCCAACTACCCCCATCTGCATATCATGCAGGTCTTGGATGACAAATAAAGCTTCATAAATTATGAAGTCTCATAGTTGATTAGATTTTTAGTGAATCAATGTGAAAAGTATTTTCAGATCACTGCCACTGGGCTAATTTTTGGCCATGTTTCTGATTTATCACACCTTCTCCTCAACTTTCTCATCATGACACACCTCTTAAGTTCTGGCTCTTGTACTGAGGTAATTTCAGCAGCCTTCTCAGGATACTCTACTATTCTGAAAGAATGGTTCCCAGGCTCCTGCTTCCTAAATTCTAGTGACACCCATCTCAACTCCGTGTAAGTCACGGATGGGCAGTTGATTTATTATCTTGTATTGACTCGTATAGCCTTCATCGTCAGAGGCTTTCAAACTTTTCTACTTGACTTACGGTCTACTTGTTCATCATTCCTTCACTTAGTAAATGACATTGTGCTTTCAAAAAGAGTTCCTGCAGTTTCCTTCTCTACACCTAAAATATGTCTAATTTCTTCTCCTTCCAAATAGTCTCTAAAGAAATTATATATTTTTCTAAAATTAACTCTTTCTTTTCTGCACTTGACCCTAAATCCTTGATCTTGTGTCCTCCAGGCTCTTGATTCATCAGTTGCCTTTTTCATTCTTTTTAATGTGGCACTTGTTGATTTTCTCACTTTTTCAAAATTTATTTCTTAATTATACTTGACATAGAAAATTACATTTATTTCAGGTATACAGCATTTATATACCTTGTGAAGTGATTACCATAATAAGTATAGTACCCACCTGGCACCACACAGTTATGACAATACAAGTGACCTGGCTCATGAAATCATGCACCTGGCCACGTGCTCACCTCCCTACCTTGACACCCTAACCTCTGCACCCAGAGCTCAGCGCACCTGGCCCCACCCTTGACCCTTCTGGCCTCCTCTGGCTGCTTCAAGCCAGGCTCTCAGTCCCACAAGTCACCTTTGGCTGGTCCCGCCTCCTCCAAGCACCTCCCACTTCCACCCCATCTCTGGAGCAACACAGCAGCTCCTCCCTGTCATGGCACCAGAGGAGAGCATGGAAGCCTGCCTGCTACAGGGTTTTGAATACCACTTCTTGGCAGCGAGCGTGCTGCACCCCTTCTCCTGGCAGGTGGGCGGGGAGCAGTGGATGGCAAATAACTTGTGAGAGGGGCACTATGGGTTCTCACTCCCACCCTCCCCGCGGGGGATGGTCCCTCCTCCTCTGAAGCCTCCTGGCTTTCACCCCATCTCCGGACCAATGTGGCAGTCCATCCCACCTCGCATGCATACGAAGCCTCCTGCTGATCAGTCGTACAGTGTGAGAGTGTCACAACCATTAGCATATTAGCTCTTTATTCTATAGGATTAGTATGTTCCCTGTGCTATACTTTGCAACCCCATGACTAATTTTATAAATGGCAGTTTGTACTTCTTGATACCCTTCACCTTTTTGGCCCATCCCCCAACCCTTCCAACATTCCTCATTCTTGACTCCTCACTTCCTCTCTCCCATCTTGGCTCTTCTCTTCTATTAGCAAACATACTCAGTTCTAACTATCCTAAAAAATTTCCCTACCAATTCCTCAGGTCCTTTCACCATAAAACTTTTCAAAATAATCATCCTATTCTTTTTTTTCTTTTTTTTACCTTACCACCTGATTTTTTTTTTTTTTAAGGAATGGATTTAATTAAGAGACTTTTATTCTAGGCATTCTACCAAGCAATTTCATCTGCCTCATTGAATCCTTATAAGAAGCATACAACTGGGAATTATTTTTATAGCTTAGCAAACTAAGAATATCCTTAAGGAACTTTGCCAAATTGACACAGCTGGTAAGTGACAGAACTGGGATTCCAAGTCTGGGCTGTCACACTTTAAAACTACTATTCTTTATACCACCTCATGCTGTCTTAACTCTGAACCTCCTAGCTTCCAGCGCAACAGTCTAATAAAAACCTGTCTCAACAGTTTTTAGTATCGCAATTGTTTATTCCAGTGACCTTCCCTCAGTTATCACCATGGGAACCTGACCATTTCTTTATCCTGAAAAACTTATATTTCCTCAGTTGCAACTGCCTCTTAGTCTCCCCTTCTTTAATCCCTTTCGTTTCTTTTCCCACCTATACCCCACACTCAAACATAGGCAACCTCCAAACTTTAATTCTCCATCCTCTTCTTTTTACATTATCACCCTCATTCACCACGTTTTTCAGCAACTGGTTCATTTTTTACGGCATCCATCAGATATGATAGCGCTGATTAAATTCCAGTACTTATTATCTATGGCCTAATACTAAGTAGCTCTTCTAAACAGAACTTTTTAATAAAATATTGTATCTTTTTTCTTTCTTCTTGACTTATTTTTGTTGCTTATTTTTCTACTTTTTTTTTACTTTATTAAAGAATTTGTCACTAAGCAGTATATTCTGAGATACAACCTTGAACACCCTCTGACAGAGCAGTTTTGCATAAACACCTCTCTCAGTTAAACCTGAACTCCAAGAATATCCTAACTTGATACTGTTCCCCTTAGTTCACATTCATTTCCGCTTTCCCTCCAACCCTGTTTCTCCTGTGTTCTAAAAGTGAATACACAACATCTACTAAATAATTATGCAGATGACTCCAATCAACTTGGCTTTGGGCTCCATTTCCACATTTCCAATATTACATACAAATTCTACTTTATAGTGTCAAAAATCAACATTTCCAAAATTAAGCCTTTATTATTTTCCAGCTCTCTCTTCCTTAGAAAAATTACTCTTTCTTCTTTTCTACTCTTAGAAGTATTATCTTGCCTTTAATACAAGGCCAAAACATAAGGACTCCTTAACTTCTTTTGTCATTCCTAAAACTCAATTAGTCGTTGGGCATTTTGATTTCTGTCTCGGCAAGTATTTTTCTTATTTATTCCCTTGGATACCTTATCAATAATATTTGTTAGTTTTCACTTATCAAGTTTTCTAACTGGCCTGCCTTCATTTTTTAAAAATAACCAACCTATTCTATGAAGTCCTGCCATGTTAATTTTCATAAACCTCAAATGGTTACTCTTGTCATTCAAAATCTTGATCAAACACGTTTAAAAAAAATACCTACTGCCTAAACAGGTTTGGCTCAGTGGATAGAGCGTTGGCCTGTGGACTGAAAGGTCCCAGGTTTGATTCTGGACAAGGGCATGTACCTTGGTTGCGGGCACATCCCCAGTAAGGGATGTACAAGAGGCAGCTGATTGATGATTCTCTCTCGTTGGTGTTTCTAACTCTCTATCCCTCTCTCTTCCTCTCTGTAAAAAAATCAATAAAATATATATATATTTAAAAATACTTACTGATTAGGGGCTACATTTCAAATTCCCTGGCTTAGCATTCCCAGGTCATCCGTGTTCTGAATGCCCCCACCTCTTCCATGGATCTATTGTAATACGGTTAAACTGGACTTAACCGTCTTTCCCACGAAGCCTAACAGAAGCTTCACCAGAAGTGCTCCCTATATTTCCAAAATGTGAACACATTTTATCTCTAATTCTGCCTTGATATTTGTCAACTATAATTTCAATATTAAATATACATATTTGTCTGTTTCTCTTAAGGGGATTTTTATTTCATTTATATACAATGTAGTGGAGATCTATGAAACTTTGAGTCAGAACATCTAAGTTTATGTTCTGATTCTACCAATTACTACTTTTATGACACTGGGCAAAAGTTCAAATATATAGCTTCTTTGGTATTTGTTTTATTTGTTAAATGTGGGTGAAATGCACTCTTACCATGATGTTTCACACATGTTATGTGAGCACTAAATGGTTGGTGAAGAAATAAATATCCAAGAGAAGAGTGTTTCCATCAGTCTCAGGTTGGCCAGAGCTTCCCACGCAGAATTTTCCAAATATAAGAGAAAGTTTTGGGGTGCATCAATCCTCAATCCAACCAAACTCTCGGCCTTTCAGAAATTCTAATTTACAAATGCCTCAGCATTAGAGGTACGGCTTTGTATTTTAGAGATCTTTCATACTCTCTGGAACATGGTAAGCATATATATAATTCCCACACTATATTTCTCTGAGAACTCATTCTCGATGCCTTATCATATGCCACATGGGCATTCAGATCTCTTAAGGAGGCTCCAGGGACAATATTTGTCTTCCAAATTAATGTATACATCCCAATAGGAAACAGATGCAAATACAAATCAGATAGTTCAAAGAAGGTATAATGAGGAGATTATCTACAAGATCTGGGAAGACAAGGGACAGTGGAATAACATGAGAGCAGTTCACATCTTCAGTACAAGATTAGGGAGTGGCCACTAAAACCTTCTGTGGAGGGTTAGGGCAGGCCTGAGGAGACCACTCCTTAGCCAAAGACCCAAGGTCATAAATGTTCTCTTCCTCCAGTTTCTTGCAGAGCTCCACCTGCAAATCCAATAAAAGACTAGAAGGCCAGAGGGTCCGTTAATTCAGTCCATGCACAGGAGCCTCCCAAGGCCAATACCAGCCATGAAGTGGTAAAGAGAAGACAGTGTATCTAGCAGGGAAATCAGAAGATACCACACACACATTCACTCACCTGAATGTGATTTCTGACACAGCACAGGGTTTTATTTTTAGAATACCTGGGATTCCCTCAGTATATTTCAACCATTTGTTCATTTAGAAATGTCATTAGTTTAAATAGCTAGTAGTTTTAGCTAATTAGGAATGTGTTCTTGAGGATTCCAAGTAATTTTTCTGAGTGTCTTAGTTAATTTTAACTTGAGAAAAACAACCTTTTCTGGGTTATAAATGTAACACTTTCCTGAATTAATTTTATTACATAAATATAATGCTTATCACAGTGTTCTTCTCTCCCCAGACACATTTTAGCCTTACTTTTTAACATGTAAAATGTCTTCACTTTGCAAGCACCATGTTCATGCTCCCTACGCATATAAATAAAAATTTTTAAATTATGGTGTGAGTAGGATATACTAATTGGACAGGTTTATTTTTTTAATCCCTAGGAATCTGATCTGTGACCCTAAAAGCTGCAAATGCAGTCTTCAGTTCAAAAACAGTCATGGGATGAGAGGGTAAAAAAAGAGAAAATTTTCGTAAATATTATATATATTTTTAGCAAAGGTATATGAGCAGTATCCCAGTGTTTCTTAATGAGTATTTCCCTTGTCAGTACTTACTTTTATATCTCATTCTTATATAAGCAATCTTTAATCCAACAGCTTAAATTCTTATGAATGCATATAAAAATAATAATAAAGAAAAACCAGGGTTCTTTTGCCAAACTATTTCTATATAATAACAAAGCCCTAAAGTTCAAGATGGGTCTTCAGTGTTTGTTTGGAATTAAATTAACTATGTCTATCTGTGGTAATCTTATGTCAAACTGATCTCTTCAGAATTTCTAAAATCCTTGCAAGAATGTCATAATCTCTAATGGCAAAGCTTCAAGAAATAGAAGAAAATCTGTGACTGTGACTGTTTGTTTTTACATAGCACCATGCAGTGCATTTTCTGGAACTCCCAGCATACATCTATTCACAGGAAATGTGACTGATAATTTGAATTAAGCTGCATTAACTTACTTAGCTTGGTCCAGGATGTACTTCTACCCCATCCACCAATATCTCGTTGTCATACTGTATTCATTTTACCTGGGAATACCTCATATCAAACCTTTCAGAACATCAAGAACAATTTGACCTAGCTACCCAACTGGTCCAAATATATAGCTCAGCTTCCTTCCTTATAAGGGACTGCAATACCCTTATATTACTGCAAATTATTTAACTCTCTCCAAAATTGTTTTGTAAGACATTTTCACTGGCTTATTAGTAACACTGTTTCCATTTTTTCTTCCCAACACTGAATTCCTTCTTTTAAATTAGTTTTCAAAAAACAGTTTTTATAAGATGTATGCCTTAAAGAAAATGATCTTATTTTCATTTACTTTGGTGACTCCATCACAGAACCTGGAACATAATGTGTTTAGAAGATATTTGTTGAATAGACAGATGGATGATTAAATGGATGAATACATTGAAGGCAGAAAATAAACTCTATTGCAATTTCCTTTAAATAGTGATACCTTTTGCACTAAATATTTTAATTTTTAAGGCATCAAGAGGTGAATGTCAAACAGAAAATGCAGACACAAAGGATGTTTTACAGTTTAAAAAGAAGTGCCTGGGATTCAGTAAACAAACAAGTTCGAAAATGTTACATAAGGCCCCACTGGGAGAGTCTCCTATACGTTAAACTCAGGCTCTGAGCTAGTCTACCTCTAAAAAAAAAGAAAAATAATTTAGGTAGTATCACCTGAAAGTCATCTTTGATTATTCCCTTTCCCTCTCATCATCCATATCTAATCTATTTGCAAGGTCTCTGAGTTTGACCTCCAAAGAAATATCTGTCCATTTCCCTCCATCACAGTTGCCATGGCAATGGCCTTTCTTACAGGAATATTGCAACATCTTCCTAATTTGTATCTCTGCTTCCACTTTTAGTCTCCAGAATCAGCTTGTAAAAAATATAAATTGATCCCCTGCTTATTCCTAAGGCATACCAATAGGTTTAATTTGCTTAAAGTAAAAATCTTCATATGTGGTCTAGAAGGCCTTGGGGCCTCTGGCCCAAGGCTTACTCTCAACCTCTTTTCCCACCACCCTCCTGCTTGCTGACCACTTTTGTTGTCTACTAGGCTCCCTCCTCTGCCTTTCCCATGCCAAGCCCTTTCCTCCATGGGGCCTTTGGACTTGGTTCCCTCTGCCTGAAGATGTATGCCCTTTAGCTCTTCTCATCATTAACTCCGCTGCATCCTTCAAGCCTCACCTCTCAAGGACTGGCCCTTTCTAATTACTTCTCACGGCATCCCCAAATTTGTTTCCTTTATGGCACTCGTCATCATTTTAACTTCTTAAAATTCCAGCTTCCTGCATCAGAATACAAATGCCTGTGGGTCAGCAACTTTGTTTATCTTGTTTATCAGAATATCCTCAGAGCCTAAATAATGCCTGACACATGGTAGGAAATCAATATTTGCTGAATGAATATGTTTATTCATGGGACCCACTTTCAAATAAAACTTACTAATATCCCACAGAACCCATTTTGGGGAAGTCTAGTGTGGACTGAAAACATCATTTTTTTATAAAATGTTCATGTATATCTTCAGGGAGGTAAGAATCTCTCTCTCTCCTTCTCTCTCTCTCTCTTTCTCTCTCTCTCTCTCTCTCTCTCTCTCTCCCTCTCTCTATATATATATATATATATATATATATATATATATATATATATGCCTAAGCAACCATTATGACTGAACAACTGGAACAACCAGTCGAACAATTGCTATGACACACACTGACCACCAGGGAGTAGACACTCAATGCAGGAGCTGCCCCCTGATGGTCAGTGCACTCCCACAGACAACCTCCGTGTCTCCCCCCACCCCCTTGCCTGCTGGCCCCATTGGCCCCTGGTGCTAAACCATTTGTAGAGTCCTACTTCTGGGTTGGGGAGCAGCTTCCTCGCTGTGATCTATTGAAATTTAGTCCTTGACATAAGGGTTTGCCTCGCTCCCATCCTCTCCCTACCCTGGGGGCTGCCCACCCACAATGGTGGTGGTGCAGAGCGAGGGAAGGAAGATGGAGGAGGTGGGAAACTGCATGGTAGTGGGGCCTCCATTCCTTCCACACCTGGCTCAGTGACCATGGCCTCCTCTCTGGACCCTGCCAGGGCCTTTGGTCCCCAGGCTGGGATGGAGAAGCAGGGGTGGGTGGCACCAAACATGGCACCTTTCCCAGGGGGGCTGAGGGCTGGCTCCCGCCTTAGGGTCAGTGGCCAACCTCCCACTTCCATCCCCAGCAGGCCATTGATGCCCCCAGAATTAGTGCACTGGTCCTAGTTCTTATATAATGAGCTTTATAATTCTGACATAAGAATACTGCACATGTTAAAAAGCCCATAACAAGCCTATTAGGTAAAGATTATATATCAACCATGTTAATATATTTTCATTAGCCATTTTATGTTCTAATGTCTCCTTTTCTTCAGGTATTGCTTAACAACTGTTTCCACCCTGTCTTAAAAAAAAAATACATGTTCCAAGCTTCTCTGGCCCTTCTAAGCTTGGAGAAAGTTTCAAACATCTTTTGAATTTGGTTTTAGCTTTTTACTAAGAAATTGATTGTAATCATTGTACGCCTTTATCTCTTCATTTGCACATTGGGAAACAGCATTTGAGTGCTTTTTCCAACATCGTGCAACTCTAATGCAATAGTCCTGGTCAAGTGTTATTTTCACATTTTGTTCTATTTTCCCTATTATTCCAAAGTTCACAAGGCAAAAATTAGAAGTATATATGAGGGGCTGGATCCAAAGGACAAGCTGGAGCAACCCCTAATTTTAGAGAGGATGTCTATAAAAACCCAGCCCCTCTTCCTTTACAGTGGTGAAGTTTGGTTAGCTGTTCATTACAAGAAAAGTGGGATTGATGCCAAATTTATTTCTCTTTTAACTTCTGATAGCAACTTATTCTAACAAGGACATTGCCACTTAGGTTGCCAAGTTGCCTATAAATGGATGGTATCAAAAAATAAATAATATATAACTTCTTTATAAAACAAATTAACAATAATGCTCATATTTTTAGCAGATCTTTTAAAATTACCATTGTGTGGCTGGTGAATGATAAAAGTACACAGGTCTTGAGTGAAAAACTATAAAAAAAGGAGAAGTAAATTTTATACATATACAGTTTGACACAAAAAGATACTTAAGTCAACTGGAAGACATCAGTCTCACTGGGAAAATGGGAAAAGTACATAAACAGACAATTTAAAAAACAGAAAATCCAAAACCTACAAAAAAAAAACAAAAAACATATGATAGAATCAAAGAAATGCAAATTAAAACAGCTAATATTTTTTTGTTACATCTATTTTTAAATGCAAAAAATTTAAAGCTTGTTTCAGAAAATTATGGTAAAGATGTGTATACATGTGTGTACATGTGTGGTGTGTGTGTGAGTGTGTGTAACAATTCTCATACATTTCTGGTGGGAAGTCAGACAAAAGATCCTGTTCTCAAAGGCAGCTTTGCATTATTTAGTCAAATTAATGACTTAGCAATTGTTCCTGGATGTATTTTCCTTCCAAAGTTCCCACATTTGCCTAGTAGAAAAGATGCACAAGGATTGTCATGGCACCGTTGCTTGTTGTGGCAGGAAGTTAATAGCAATTTGGAAGTCCACCACTGGTGCGTTAGAAGATAAAGGTGGTCGATGCACACCACGGAAGACCATGGACAGCTGGAAGTAATGTTCACTGAGCAATATGGGTGGATCTTAAAAACACACTGCTAGATTAACAAAGGGTAAGGCATGGTGCAATTCACATCACAATAACAAATGCAGAAATTAAAAATAAATGCTCATTACTATACCCATTTTTCAAGAATACACAATTTTAAATCCAGAGAAATTGTCGCATGCAACAGACTCTGTATTTCAAAGGGAAGGGGTGGCGGGGACAGGAAGAGATTAGCCAAATAACTTATACGCATAACCCATAGACACATACAATGGTGCAGAGAAGGCCTGGGGAAGGGACAGCTGTAATATTCTCAACAATAAAGGGAAATTTTAAAAATAATACATGTTTTTAATATGCATGTTTTTAATATGCATGAACTGTATTAGAATAGTCGCCTCTGCGGGATGAGTGAAAAGAAATGGGCTCTGAGCCGAAACCGGTTTGGCTCAGTGGATAGAGCGTTGGTCTGCGGACTGAAAGGTCCCAGGTTCGATTCCGGTCAAGGGCATGTACCTTGGTTGTGGGCACATCCCCGGTAGGGGGTGTGCAGGAGGCAACTGATCGATGTCTCTCTCTCATCGATGTTTCTAGCTCTCTATCCCTCTCCCTTCCTCTCTGTAAAAAAATCAATAAAATATATTTAAAAAAAAGAAAAGAAAGAAAGAAAGAAAGAAAAGAAATGAGCTATGAGTAATGGGGGGGGGGGGAAATAGAAACATGGGTGAATAAAAAAAATTGAAACAAGAGAACAAGGAAACAAATTTTAAAAACTAAACAAACCAAAATAGATAACCACAAGCAAAAATAAAGAGGGGGGAGGGGAGGGGATTAAAGAGAAAGTAACCAGAACTAAAAATTGTTTTCTTTTAACATGAACTTAAAGCCCCTAGAGATGAAGTGAAATGTCCCCCACATGTTCCCTCCCCTTGCTCATCAGGGAGGGAGCACCATGCTCATGCAGCTGTGGAAGACCTGCAGTGGAAAGACAGAGGTCAAGGACGGGGGAAGGCTGTGCTGTGAACAAAGCCGGCCAGTTATGCAATTCATGTCTGAGGCTGAATTCCTCAAGATAAATACAAACTGGCAACGGGAAGGAAAATGTCTGTTTCTTGCCTGGGAGGGAGGGGCGGGGAAGGAAGTGATTGGAATAGATGACTTTGGCTTCATAGGCTGATGTTGGTACCAATACATTTTCTATGAGAGATCAAGAGGCCAGGACTTGTGAGGAGGGGAGCATCCTAACCGAAATTGGAAAGTTAGTGTATTTCTTACCAGGTCAGAAGATGATGAAAGTCAGACCATAAAGATAGAGCATAACTTGACTGTGACTTGCACAAAATTGTAATCATCCCATATAATAAAAGCTTAATATGCTAAGTGTCTGAGCAATCATTTGACCGTTCAACCAGTCACTATGACATTCACTGACCACCAGGGGGCAGATGCTCCAACCAGTTGGTTAGCTTGCTGCTGGGGACTGGGCAAAATGGGCTAGACACACCTTGGAGCCCTCCCCATTAGTGCATCAGTGGGGTCCCTCGGCCTGGCCTGTGCCCTCTTACAATCTGATCCCTGCAGGCCAGCCTAAGGGACCCCACCAGTGCACAAATCCATGTCCTGAGCCTCAAGTGTTTTTTTTAAATTTTTTTAAAAATATTTTATTGATATTTTACAGAGAGGAAGGGAGAGAGATAGAGAGCTAGAAACGTCAGTGAGAGAGAAACATCGACCAGCTGCCTCTTGCACACCCCCCACCAGGGATGTGCCCGCAACCAATGTACATGCCCTTGACCAGAATTGAACCCGGGACCCTTCAGTCTGCAGACTGACGCTCTACCATTGAGCCAAACTGGTTTAAGTTTTTTTTTTTTTTAATAAAACTGCTTTGTGGAGTCAATTTCCTTCTTCTCTAGGTTCCCTCATTCTGGTCTACAATTTTGTTCTCTATTTTGTTGCATTACCTACTTTCCTGGTGATAAAAAAAAAATAAGCAGAAAGAAGTTGCTGAGCTATTCACTTGAAAAAAAATTTTACTTGTTATATTTCAATGAGTATGTCAGAAAACAAAATCCATTTATCTTTAAGCAGAGTGCTGCATTCAAAGGAATTTAGCTGTAAAATGATTAGCGATATTTTTCTGGGGAATGACAGTATAACAAAAGATCAGTTGACACTTTTCAAATAGGTCCTGGAGATGCTTTGTGCCCTTGCCACACAATCACATGTACTCTCAGGATGCCCTGGGATTTCTGCACAAAGAACAGACAGCACTCGACTTGATAATAGATAGCCAATTTATATCTATCCCAAGAGATGTGAGTCAGGGAAAAACAGTGCATTTCTACAGTTCATATGGCAGCAGTCAAAAAAATGTGATGGGCCTTTTTATAGCCAAACTCAAAATATATACAATAATGTTTAAGCATATTATTAAAATATGCCTTTTATGCCCTGATGCCAAAAGGTGCTTGGAATGGCTCACATAGAAAAATATGGAAACAGTAAAATACAAGATTCCTGCCCAACCGCTTTGCCCTCACCATTCATCAAATCCAGAGTTAGAAATCAACATAAACTGTTCATCAAATAAAGCTATACAGCCAAAACTGGCTTGGCTCAGTGGATAGAGCGTCAGCCTACAGATTGAAAGGTCTCAGGTTCCATTCCGGTCAAAG
The DNA here is from genome assembly GCF_014108245.1 of Pipistrellus kuhlii. Taxonomy (NCBI): domain Eukaryota; kingdom Metazoa; phylum Chordata; class Mammalia; order Chiroptera; family Vespertilionidae; genus Pipistrellus; species Pipistrellus kuhlii. Next base: position 23,673,705 of record NW_023425529.1, read on the forward strand.
GCATGTACCTTGGTTGCGGGCACATCCCCAGTAGGGAGTGTGCAGGAGGCAGGTGATTGATGATTCTCATGGATGTTTCTAACTCTCTATCCCTCTCTCTTCCTCTCTGTAAAAAATCAATAAAATATATTTTTTAAGAAATAAATAAATAAAGCTATACCCCTCTTCTGCATTTCCACCCTATTAGCTTACTCCTGTGAAAGGGATTGTGGAGAAACTTCAAATGATACCAATGTATCATTTGATACCAACTCTTTCCAAAGGCCTATAGAACACGGGAATCTCTAAGTCAAACTGAATTCACCTGCCATCGATGGAGTCAAACATAAACCATAACCTGTAACGTTTTATAACCTTGGACTTAGGACTTAAAGAATCTACTTTCCATCGATTCATTCTGTAAGTGATTGCCTGAAACACACCTGGAAAAGGAACTGTGGAATCTGAAAAGTAATGTGAGTGATAATCCTTGCTCCCCAGGAGCTCCAAGTCATGAGGCTGCAATACCACAGAAATAGGAAGAATTATATGTCAAATAATTAGTGTCCTTATAAAGAGTGATAGTTATTACTATTGAATAACAAAACTTCAGGTGTTATCTCAAGCATCCTACCATTTGAAGAGAGTAATTTTAAGAAAGCAATGCTGAGACACTAGAGGCCCAGTGTGCACGAAATCATGCGCGGTTAGGGTCCTTAGGTCTCACCTGGCCTCCGTCGCATGGCCTCTGCCGCCCTGTGACACTGCGTGAAGCCCCCAGTGCCAGGATGCTCTGTGATGCTCGCAGCCCCTCGACTGCTCCTCGAGGCTCCCCCAACCCTCAAAGCTCGCTGCTGGATGCTCCTCGAAACTTCCCCAACCCTGCCACAGCTCCGCGAAATTCCCGCACCCCAGGACTGCTTCTCAAAACTCGCTGCCACCTAGGTGACTGCTCCACTAAGCTCACAATACCCTGAGAAGCAGCCCTCCACTGCCACTCAACAGTCCCCAGTCCTGCCCCACCGCCAGCGCCCCCTTCCCCGCCCCCATGGTGAGTGGCTCAGAGGCTGGTGGGAGGGGGGAACAAGAGGTGCTCCATGCACTTCATGGTGACCAGTCGCCCATTCGCTCCTGAGGCCATCTAGCTCTTTATATATATTAGGGTTAGTACCTCTGCTCCTCTAGATGCGAATAAAAAGAATTTTAAAAAGTAATCGTCCCCTTCATGGGAAGCAGAGTTTTGAATTCTCGATTCCCTTGTCCTAAAACGAATGGCTTTTTCTGATTGGAGTCCAAAGAAAGTGAATTAAGTTGGCTTATACCCTCAAGTGGCAGGAGATGGCAAGATTGAGGTTTTAAAGGTAGAGACAAATGAGGCTAATAAAAGTCTGGCAGAGGCAGCATACTATTCCCACCGAATGCCAGGAAGTGTCAAGAACACTGACAAGGCTGCTCATGCAACCAGAGGAAGAATTACTCCCAACCCCAACTAAAGGATTGGAATTGGGACATTGTGCTTTTCTTGCCGTTAAGTGTCCTGAATCCATTCATACCCGTTTCTGGAAAATAAATTAAGATCTACTTTACAAGAAACATGAATTTCAAAAGATGCTTCCAATGACTTATTCTATGAAATCCTGGATTGCTTATTTTCTATTTTTCAGGCTTATGAAAAGCTGGAATATTTCTTCATTCAGCTGATATTTACTGAGCCCATTCTTTGTGCCAGATCCTGCATGCAAAGGACTAATTACATAAGTAGAGTCATATACTGTGTACTGCAAGGGGGAAAAAAGAGGAGAGCAACAAGCCCTCCTTAGGGACCTTAGGAAGACTTGTACTGTGGATGCTGCCATCTCCATCCCCTCAGCCAGGGCACGCTCACCCCACAGGGACTGGAGCCCTGGTTGACCCTGGGAGGCCCCGCCCCTTGCACTCATTCAAGACAATGGTGAGTGGTTATTCTGGCTTCTGATTGGCCAGTGCCTTTGTTGCGACTCTATCATCAGTTCACCTTCCACTTTCTAACCTGGGAGAAAGCAAACTCTTTCTGAAAAGGCTGGAGAATAAATGTTTTAAGTTTTGCCAACCACATAAGGTCAATCTCTGTCAGATATTCTTCCCCCCGACCACCACCCCCGTAGTTAATGATCAGTGATATTTTTAAAAGATCAGCTGTTAATGATTAGTGATATTGTAAAAAAAAAAAAAAAAAAAATCTTTTTAAATTTTATTTTGTTTAAAGTATTACAAATACTGTAAGTCTTTCTTCCTCTCTCTCTCTCTCTCTCTCTCTCTCTCTCTCTCTCTCTCTCTCTTTATACAAACAGGCGGTGGGCCAGATTTGGTTTGCTGAGCCCTTCATCAACCAAAATTACTTTCCTCACCTATTCCCCACAGGTGTTCCTTCCAAGAAGACAAGCAAATCTCCGTCTCAGTGACTCCTTCTTAGGAAACCTGACTGGGACAGCTTGGCAAAGGAAGTAACAGACTGAAAAGTTTAACAAGAATTTATTAGCACTAGCCAGTTTGGCTCAGTGGATAGAGCGTCAGCCTGTGGACTGAAGGACCTCAGGTTCAATTCCAGTCATGGACACATGCCAAGGTTGTGGGCTCGATCCACAGTAGGGGGCATGCAGGAGGCAGCTGATCAATAATTCTCTCTCATTGCTGATGTTTCTCTCTCACTCTCTCCCTCTTCCTTCCTCTCTGAAACCATTTTTTTTTAAAGCTTACTAGATAAAGGCGGTGAATCTGTTGATTTTAGCTATGTGGTTAATCTTAGAAAATAGCCTGTTTCCCAGAAAATAAGACAGTGTCTTATATTAATTTTTTCTCCCAAAGTTGCAGTAGGTCTTATTTTCGGAGGATGTCTTATTTTCGGGGAAACACAGGGTAGTAATGGTTAAGGCCCCAATCTTTCGTTTTCTAAAACCCCTTACCATATTGCAGCGTTTCCAAAACTTCTCTCATGATGAGAATCACCTGGTGGAGTTGTTAAAATACAGATTCCTGAATCCCAACTAAGAAGTGCTAAACTAGAATTTTGAGGAACATATAGGTAAAATTGTATACTTAACTAGTGCTCTAAGCTTAGTCTAGAGCACTAAGCTTACTCTAGAGCACTAAGCTTAGAGCACTAGTTAAGTATACAATTTTACCTATATGTTCCCCAAAATTCTAGTTTAGCACTTCTTAGTTGGGATTCAGGAATCTGTATTTTAACAACTCCACCAGGTGATTCTCATCATGAGAGAAGTTTGGGAAACACTGCCCTATTGTATTCTAAAAGGGGCTTACTTGGAAGTACCACCTATCTAATGTAAGACTGGCAGAACTGTTTCTTCCCCAAAAAACTAGCTTGGAAGAGAGGTGAACCTTTCTTGTTCATCTGGCTGACTCAGACTCTCTCTGATTATAAGAAAAACAACCCCAAGCATAAACTCATTCTACCTATAACTTAGGCAAAACCAGAGCAAATGAAATTCAGGGCAAAGACTCTCTACCAGGACTCTCTGATCCTCACATGCAGAATGCTTTCCTATTGCAATATTGTGAAAAAAATTAATCTCTTCGGTGGTTCTGGCTATTTTCAACCTTGACAGGGAGAATGTGGCTGCCAGCACTAGAAATGTAACATACAACGACACCAAAGTACGCAAGGACCTGGCATTGTCGAGGGGGTCACTGGGAAGCTTGGTGTGGTGGGAATGTAGAGTTACGGTTGGGGCAGTGAAGAGGCTGCCTCAGGAATCTGGGCTAAAGCAAAGGGCCTTGCATATTAAACCAAGCATTTGATCCTGAATGTGGAAAAATTCCTGAGGCCCTCATACAATCTCCTCTTGGAGATAAAGAGGTTTGGCCATTAATCAGGGTAGAATCTTTCCAGCAATGAACAAAAAGACGGGCTTTAAAAGTTGTCACTAAGAGAGCATGATCCATCCCTAAGGCGGAGTTGGTCAGCTGACAAATCCTTAAAATGCTCAAAAGAATTTTGGAAAACTACATGTCCACTTGCACATAAGTTTCACTTAAGACTATTTATTAAAAAGTTTAAATGATTGCCTATAATTTCAGACATACTGTAAGTAGTGACATTTTGTAATAAAATATTCATATCATGTTTTTGTTGTTGTTGCTGTTGCCTTGTTTCAAGCTGTCCATCAATTGTAGTGGCTCTGGGCTCGCTGGGAAGTTCAAGGTCAGTCACTGCCTGTGCCCTGAATGTGGACACAGACATGAGTGATCTGCATTTGGCTCCTACTTGTGCTGGGCTTGGAAGTGCCCAGGAGAGGCCAAGATGTGAATCAAGGCTGGCTGCAGCTAGGGCCAGGCCTGTGGGTACTTAGCAAGAGAAACAGAGTATGCAGAGACCAGATACTGCTTGTTTAAAAGATTTTAGGGAAGTCCAAAATCCCTGCCACAAGGGGCTGTTTGAATGAAAAAAGCCACTGGAAATGGCTTGGTTGGGCCTGCAAGTTGGGTGGGGCAGGGTCTCAGGGAATCACCGGGGCAGGGTGAACAGTTAGACAGATTGACTGAGGCTCAGATATGGTGCGGCCCTGCCAGCTCCGTGTGGGGATGACTCAGAAAGGGAACAGTGGCCTCTGCCAGCACTTCTGTCTGGGGAAAAAGCTTCCCCTCCAGCTTTCTTTCTGACACAACAATTCCGTTTCTGCCTGGATGTCCTTGGTGCCTTTTGAGGTGCTGCCCTAATGCTGGAGCTCAAGGTGACTGAGTCCAAGTCCATTTGGAAGCCCTTTAAGAGGAACACCTGGGACTCCAGCAGCCCTCCATCTCACTCAGCCACCATACCCAATGGTTTTTCACGGCCAGAAGTAATGGGGACTTCTCTTCCAGGCACAGAAACCCTGGGCTGGGAGGCCTTGTGTGGAGCCAGGACCTCTTACCCCCCAGGAGTAACCTCCAGAGCCTAGATATCTGTCCTGTTTTTAAACTGTCACATGTGGGTGTGAGACCAGATCACCTGCAGCTATGTCCCTCCTACCATTTATTTTTTCTAAATAAATCTTTATTGTTGAAAGTATAACATATGTCCCCTTCTGTCCCCATTGTCTTCTCCAAGCCCTCACCATCCTACCATCTGTGTCCATAGGTTATGCACATATGAACATGAGTTCATCTGTTGAACTCTGCCCCCCTCACACACACACCCTCCCCCACTCCCCTGCATTCCCTTTGAGTTTTGACAGTCTGATAGATGTCTTCACATCTCTGATCTATTTTTGTTCATTAGTTTATGTTGTTGATTAGATTCCACATATGACTGAGATTATGTGATATTTGACCTCACTCATATGTGGAATATATCAAATATTAAAAGCATCCTGTACAATTTAAATACTGTAGATTTGTCTGTTGTAAAAATTAGCGAACAAACATTTTCCTAATGTTATAAAGTTCCTTTATCTGCTTGAACTTTTCCGTTTCATTTCCCCAACAAATTTTGTGCTAATGTAATATAATTTTATGCTGAAAAGGTTTTTACTAAAAGTAAAAGACTTTTATGCTAGAAGGTATAATACATCTTTTCTACAAAAATTTGTATATAATTTTCCCATGCCCATAGGACATGAGTTTTTAAAAATGTCTTTCTTATGTAAACAATTGTTTAAAACAACAAAAATACATTACAAATTTGATATCTGTTATTAAAGATAAAAAATAAAATTTATTGGAAATGCACCTCAACATGCTATGGATTGAGCTAATTTATTTCCAATTAGCCTATATATCTATGAAAGAATTTTACTTATTTACATAAAGAAAGCATGTTTAGTATCAAATCTGTATTTTTATGTGATAGACTTAAGCAATGAGCAAACTTGATCAGGTACATATGTATAATAGAAAGAAATGACAAGAGTTTTCTTACAATACTGTCACTCTAGTCCTTAAATTTTTCTGAACTTAAGTGTACCATAGTTATTTCTGAGTTTTATACCAAAACTCACATAGTAATATATTATCAAAAATTATTTCTAATGCTATATCAAATTGATAACTTGTTAGGTAGCCCTTCTACTGTATTGAAAGCAAAGAATTGGAAAGCAACTTATTTGCAAAGGGCTTTCTTTGTTAGAGTCATAGAAGGTTTTGGTTTCTAAGAAACCAAAGGCTTTGCCACATCTTATCCAGCAACTAGCCTGAGGCCTGCAACTCAGACTTAAAAGCATTTTATTTAATCGAATGCACTCAGACAAGCAGGAAAGCATTGAATATTAAATTCAATATACCTTTGTATATGCAATAATAATTTTTTAATAGTTGTTTTCAGGATTTGCAAAATTAACTCATTTAAAGAGTGGAAAATACCCAGGATATAAATTAATTAACAAAACCAACCCTCATTGTCAAACCAATCAGCCAAATCAAAAATAAAAATGGACTTCAAGTTCTCATTTCCAATAAAAATATTAATACATATTTTTAGAAATATAAAAATCACTGTGAAATAAATTAGGAATATGACCTTATAAACTAGATTACTAAAAGTAGTCATTAAGACTAAAATGCTTAATGTCTAATATAATTTAATTTGTCCATATTCTCAGCTGAAAGTATTACAGAATGTCATTTTATATTTTAATTTACAAGACTGTTATGTGTAAAATTATGAATTATTTATGAAGTGAGAAATATAATATTAAGCATAGTATTTCTTTGGGAAATGTATACATGCATGCATTGAATCCTTTGTTCAGCTTTTGTATATAATTCAATAACAACTATGTATAAAATATAATAAATCCCAAATCAAAATTCTCTATATTTTGTGAAATAAATGATGTACACTGCTAAAAATATCTTAGTCCAAAATTAACATACAGTTATATTTTTTGCTAATAGGAAGTAGAAAATATTAAATATTTTATTGATGAAAATGATTAAGTGGATGCAAATTGAAATAAATGTTTTATGAAATAACTTGAGAAAATAAGTAACTACATTAGCAAATAATGAATTCCAATCTTAAGAAAACTACATAAAATGTTCATTTACAATTTTCATCCAATATCTTAAAAAATTTAAGTGTCAGAATATTTTCCAGTTTCATGTAAATGGGCAACCTAACTTTTAATACTTTGACTCTTCATTTCAAGCTAATAGCATGATTGAGGATAACAATTGGAATAACTGAAAAGCATCTCTTACTTTAAAATGCAAAATCTTGTTCTTGAGACACTCTCAGGAATGATGCATTCTTCTCTAACACTCAAGGCACCAGAAGAGGTGAAGAGGCATTATTCTACTCTGCTATGTATCTCAATTCAGAACATAACAACACTCAACCAACACTCATATTTTGTGATGGGAGATTTCTGGTCAAGATGGCAGCATAGGTAAACATGGTACTTGAATCCTCCTACAGCCACATCAAATTACAACTGAACTACAGAGCAACCATCATTCAAAATTGCCTGAAACCTAGCTGAACAAAAGTTTTACAACTACTGATATAAAGAAGAATCCACATCAAGACTGGTAGGAGGAATGGAGAGGCAAAACAAGCTGGTCCCACAGCCAAGAGTGGCAGATAAAAATCAAGAGGGAGATCTTGGTTGTAGAGGTTCTCCCTCAGGAGTGAGGGACTCCAGCCCTACACCAGGGCCCACCAGCCCAAGGTTCCAGAGCCAGGATGAGAAGTCCCCATAACATCTGGCTGTAAAAACCACTGGGAGGTTTGGCTGGGTGAGATGGAGGGCTGCTGGAGTCCCAAGAAGTTCCTCTTAAAGGGCCTGGGTATGAACTTACTCGAACTCACTCTCTCTGAGTTCTATCACTATAGTAGCAGCTCAAAAGACATGGGATGTAGAGAAGGAGATGGGTGGAAGGCCCATTTGAAGTGCCCAACCTGGTTGAATGGGGAGGCTGTGCCATTGGACTCTCCAGAACACCTATTACATTCTGCTATTCTACCAAGCTGGGGAGACACAAAAGCTCTGCCCAATGCATAGAAACAAATACAGGAAAGTTGCCAAAATGAGAAGACAAAGAAGCATGTCCCAAATGAAGAACAAATAAAAACTCCAGAAAAAGAACTAAACAAAATGGAGATAATCTACTAGATGCAGAGTCTAAATACTGGTTATAAGGATGTTCAATGAACTTAGGAGCATCTATCTACATATCTATTAACAATTGAATCTCAAAAACCTAAACAAGCAGAACAGAAACAGACTCATAGATACAGAGAACATGTTCCAGAAAGGAAGAGGGTTGAGGGGATAGGTGAAAAAGGTGAAGAGATTAAGCACAAATTGACCCTGAACAGTGTTCCCAGTGGTTAGAGCATTAGTCTGAGAACCAAAGGGTCTAGGATTTTTTTTAAATAAATCTTTATTGTTCATATTATTACAAATGTTCCTCATTCCCCCCGTCCCCTCCATTGCTTCCCTCCACCAGGTTCCCACCCCACCCTCTGCCCTTTCTCTACCCCCCATTGTCCTCATCCATAGGTGCACAGTTTATATTCAGTCTCTTCCCACACACCCCCCTCCCCTTTTCCCCAAGAATTGTCAGTCCACTCCCCTTCCATACCTCTGATTCTATTCTATTCACCTGTTAATATTGTTCATCAGGTTTCTTAATTCCCTTGGTTTTTGGATTCACTTGTTGATAGTTAGGTATTTATTGTTCATAGTTTTTATCTTTATTTACTTTCTCTTCCTAAAGAACCCCCTTCAGCAATTCATATAATTCTGGTTTGGTGGTGATGAACTCCTTTAGCTTTTTTTTATTAGTGAAGCTCTTTATCTGGCCTTTGATTCTGAGTGATAGCTTTGCTGGGTAGATTATTTTTGGCTGTTCATCATGTTCTTGCTATTCATCACCTTGAATATTTCTTGCCATTCCCGTCTGGCCTGCATGGTTTCTGTTGAGAAATCAGCTGACAATCATATGGGTGCTCCTTTATAGGTAACTACCAGCTTTTCTCTTGCTGCTTTTAATATTCTCTCTTTGTCTTTTGCTCTTGGAATTTTAATTATGATGTGTCTTGGTGTGGTCTTCTTTGGATTCCTTTTATTTGGAGTTCTGTGCACTTCCTAGACTTGTAAGTCTAATTCTTTCACCAGGTGGGGGAAGTTTTCTGTCACTATTACTTTCAGCATATTTTCGTTATCTTGCTCTCTCTCTCATCTTCTGGGACCCCCATAATTCTGATGTTGGTTCACTTGAAGTTGTCCCAGAGGTTTCTTACATTATCTTCAACTTTCTGGATTCTCTTGTCTTCTTGCTTCTGCGGAGGAGTGTCTCTTCTGGTTCTTTATGTTCCAAATCTTTGACTTGATTCTTGCGATCTTCCATTTTGTTTTTAGGACTCTGTATAATATTTTTTATTTCAGACAATGTATTCTTTATTTCTTGTTGATCCCTTATTAGTTCTTGTTGATCCCTTTTTGTCTCTTCATAGGTCTTATCAACCTTTTCTAGGAAATTCTTGAAAAACATTATAAGCATAGTTTTGAACTCTATATCCAGTCTCTTCTTTTCCTCCATTTCTTTTGTTTGTGATCTATTTCCTTGTCTTGGCATTGTCACAGCTTCCCTGAGTAGGTAGGGTGGCTTTGTGTGCTAAGGTGTCCTATATGGTTCAGTGAGTCAGCCTCCCAGTTACCTGAGGTGGACAGCCTTGGTGTAGCCCTTTGTGGGCTGTGTGTGCAATCTCATTGTTAAGCCTTGCTTGTTGTTGGTATCGCTGGAAAGCGTTGATCTCCAAGCCAATTGGCTATGAGGATCAGAAGTGTCTCAGTTAGGAGGGTTTCTGTATTCCGCTTGGTTGGGCGGAGTCTCGGGGTGGCACAGACAAGTTTTGTTGAATCCCACACAATTGGTTGCAGGGGCATGCACTTCTTTGGTATAGGTGCAGACAAGCTTTAGATTCCTGTCTGCCCCTCCCTAGGAGGATCCTATTGGCAGCAAACAAGAAACTAGCTACTGGAAGGGCCTCTGTGCTCTGCTTGGATGGGGCATAGTCACTGGTGGTGCAGACAAGCTTTATTCAGCCCCTCCCTACAAGGGTTTGATTTCTGAGTCCCGCAGTAATGTCCGCTGGCTTCACACACCTCCGAGAGATCCCCGCCCACTGCCCGACAGTCTGGCCTCTCCCTGTCTGGGGCCGTCTATCAGCGCAATAGGGTAGTTCTGTTTTCCTCCTTATCAAGAAAGCGAGCCCTGCATTAGCTGTCCGCCCTCTCTGCGCGCAGGGAGTAAGCCGGTAGTAAACTCCGCCTGCCCTCTCCATGCTCTGCAAGCAAGCTGGCAGTGAACTCTGTGGCTGCTTTTTCGCTCACACAGTTTCCATACCTTCACAGTTCCTGAGGTTCAGCGGGCCTTCTTTCTCCTTCCCAGATGGTAGAGCCTCCCCTCAGCCAGCTGTCTGGCGCTTCAGGGTGATGTTTCCCGTTTTTCAGTTCTAAAGTCAAACTTGTTGTCGTAGGCTGCATTCGGCTGTCTACCCTATGCCACCATCTTGGTTCTTCTCTCAGGGTCGAGGATTTGATTCCCTGCCAAGGGCACATGCTTGGGTTGCAAATTTGTTACGTGACCCCAGTTTGGGTGCATGTGGAAGGCAGCCAGTCAATGTGTATCTCTCACATCAGTGTTTCTCTCCCATTTCCTCCTTTTCTTCTACTCTCTCAAAAGGCAATGGAGAAATAGCCTTGTGTGAAGGTTTTTAAAAAATGAAGAAGCACAAATTCATAGTTGCAGAATAGTCATTGGGATATAAATACAACATAGGGAATAGAGTCAATAAGATGAGGTTCCCAGTAATAACTATAATTGATGCCAGATGGGTACAAGATTTATCAGAATGATCACTTATTAAGTTACGTAATATCTAATCACTGGGGTGTACATCTGAAATGAATACAATATTGTATGTCAACTGTAATTCAAAAGCAAAAACTGATGTTTAAAAAACACATCCTTTTGATTAGTTCCCTAGAAATTTTTATAATCTGGGAAAATATGCTATAGTTTTGGGTGAGGGATCTGCCTTTGCTTTATAGTATGGAAGGAAAGTTATTATGATATGAAAAGAAAGGTGGTAAAAGAGAATCTACTTAAACATGCAGGAGAATTCTCAACAGACATATTTTATAAAAAGTACATGTGAAAATTGAGAATCTAAAAAATAATTTCCTTAACTTTCTTTGCAAATTCCCAAAGGTACTCACAGTCCAGTTGGAAAACTGTCATCATGAGGATTGTGCTATCTAGTGCTAGACTGCTAGACTGTCTATTAATAATCCTATTAATTCTAGCTAATAATAAGAAAAATGAATAGAGTGAGATATCTGGCAAAGTTTTTGCCTCAGTCAGTGTCAAGGAGATTTTGCATACTTGCTTCCTTATAATATTTCTACTAAAGAAAGGAAGTCTACGCCATTATGTCAAAAACAAAAAAGGGAAAGTTCTGATTGGGGTTATTACTCCCTAATAATTTCTTTATACCTCAGGTGATTTTTTTTTTTTTATCACCTGAGGTATAAAAAAAAAAAATCACCTCATCCTCAGATAAGCAGGGACCAATCTGTTCCACAGAGTTTGCCTGTTAAGCAAGGAATGAGATTGGGTGCAAACCGGAGGGGGCGATGGAGGTAGGTCTGTTGGTCCGTAGCAGGAGGGACATCTTCACTGTCCCATCCTTTGAAATTACTGCAGGAAAGTAATCTTTCCCATTGTAGAGCCGGTAAGGCAGTGATAGCAATATCTGTTTATTACTTAGTATTTTCACAGGAAAGTAAAAGGGCCTTCATTGAAAAACCCCTTGGGCTGATGTCTACTTCCTAGACTTCTGAGTCTTTCACTGTCATATAATGGTACTGTTAATTCATTTAGGACCTTCGAAGTAGAAGAGAGTCCTTCTGGCTAGCAATTATCTAAATTAGGGGATATATAACTTTATATTTTCAAAATTGGGGTGTGTGTGTGTGTGTGTGTGTGTGTGTGTAAAAAAAAAGGGGTTTGATCTTTGAAATCTAATCACTTCTGGATTTTTCATGTTTATTGTGTTAAAAAATAAAAGAATATAAAAGAAAAGTCCTTCTAAAGGAAGTCTAATTAAAAAAAAACTGCTTGAGTGCTTTAATTTACATTTTAAAAATTAATCTTGCAACATTTCTATAAAATTTTATAATTGGTTCTATAGATAATTAAAATTTCATTAATGAGCAGATATGAAAAGAAGAGCTTATTTGAAGTATTTGTTATTCCTTCTTGGATTGCTAATGAAGTCAAGCCTCAAGTGCATCTATATTAAAGTCACCTTCCTGCTCATCTATCTACACTGAGAAAGTAATATGCTAAAACCAAGAGGGCTTCATATTTGGTGCTATTAATTTTCCTGCACAACTTGTGAATGTAAATTTATTCCATGTTTCTTTCTGAAAAATTAACTACTGTTTCAGCTAGCGTAGTATTTTCCAGTCCAGTTACTTTAATAATAAAGATTCTATTTGAAGTTCATTTTTATTTAAGCATATCATAACTTTTGTCAACATTTTTCTCTCCATCAAGAGGTAGGTTTTAAGTCACATCAACAACATTAACTGTTCTAATAAGTAGAGTCTTTATGAAATAAAATGCTATTTCACCCTCTGGAACTTGCTTTTTATTCTTCAGTCTACTTAAGACATATTTAAAGGGCCCAATTATCAATATAAATATCAGTCTTTTTGAAGATACTTGGAATATTTAGTAATTATAAATATTCTCCTAGAAAATTGATTAAATTATCTACAAAGTAAAATGAATATGTACAGATATTTTTATTAGTACTTAAAATTATTAAAATCTATTTCTTTTTCAGAAAACCATAAAAAATTATTTAAGGGTTTAAAATATTTTCTATTATGACAATCTCTCACTTAATTTATCGCAAGCTAATTAAAGAGAACTATTAAAATTATAAGCAGTTGTGCAGACTCACTACTATTAATATACATATTCCCACTGATATATTAAGGTGAATTTTCCCTACCTTAATTGGGAGTAATATATTTTGATGAAAGGTATAGTTTTTGGAATTTTTCTATCTTCCCACAACAATCAACTATGTGGATCTCAATTCCTAACTTCATTCAAGGGACAGATATGAAGGGCAGAAAGAGGGAGAATAAGTCCACCCAATGTCTGTATTAGGATGAATCACATCAAATCATTGATATTCAACTGTTATGGAGGCACAGAATTTGTGATTTCATATATCAATAGTTCAGCCTCTGGGGTCAATGTCCATGTTTAAATCTGATTTTTCTGTGGCTTTTAGATTGTTCTTCACAGAAAGTTTCTATTGAAATGTTGACGTTGCTACTCAAGTGTCATGGCAGAGGCTGGTGCCATAGGGGAGAAAACCTTATGGGTATGGTTCTAATACTTTGTCATTGATTCAACCAGACAAGCTGTGTTGTTTTGTTGTTGCTTGCTGTTTTTTGTTGTTGTTGTTGTTTTTATATAATGAGGTTCCTAATAAACACTGATCTTTTTAATCCACATTTCTAAAAATCTGTTTCATAAGCCATAGATATATTCCAGGACTACAAAAAGATAGTGAAACAAAAAATGCAAAGCTGAATACATCCAATACCCACGATTTATAGAAGATATTGATGAGTGGTTCTCAGACCTGGAATGAGAGAATGACTTGAAAATGGCCACCAAGCTGAAACCGGTTTGACTCAGTGGTGGAGCATCGGTCTGCGGACTGGTCTCGGGTTCAATTCCGGTCAAGGGCATGTACATTGGTTTCAGGCACATCCCCCTTGGGGGGTGTGCAAGAGGCAGCTGGTCGATTTTTCTCTCTCATCAATGTTTCTAGCTCTCTATCTCTCTCCCTTCCTCTCTGTAAAAAATCAATGGAATATATTTGAAAAAAAAGAAAATGGCCACCAAGAGAGGACCTGTGATTGTCATTTGGGGTCTCAAACAGGTAACTGTTCAGGAAGGAAGCAGAGGGAAGAAATACTGTGCCCTCCCTTTCCTCCCTCCTCCCTGTCTCCTGCTGGGTTTCCCATTTGGCTGGACCCAGACCAAGAGCAGAGAAGAGGCAGTCTTTTGATGTAGTGCCTCCGGGGTGCAGAGGGCAAGGTGGAGAAGGGAGTGAATCCGGGGAGGCACATGAAGTACACACAGTGCACACAGGTTTTCAAAGCTCTGGAGCAAAGCATAGACTTAAAATGAGCTACTCCTTCAAAATGTAAATGAACAATTTTCAAAGACTTTGTAACTCTGGAGCATAGTATATTTTTAGATAATTGGCCTATTTTAAAAATTCTTTCCCAACAATTACATTAGAAAGGTTTTCAACATTTTGAATAAATGATACTTTTCAGAAGTAATTTCTGACCTTGAAATGTTCAAGTTGTATGCTTTAATAAGCATAAAATCTTATGATTTTTATCTACTCTTCATTTATTGTTAAATCCTCTCTCATTTCAAACTGAGTTTATATAATCTTTTTTATATAAAGTTTCCATTGGTTTGGCTTATTTTAAAAAACTAGTTCTTGTATATATTTATCAATTTTATTGTGATTTTTAATATTTTAATTCTATCTTATTTGTAATTATCTATCTTGTTTTTAATTTTCTAACACATATAATTTTCCTCTTGGATTTCTTAACTTTATATTTTCTTTTTCTATCTTTTTGTATTAAATTATTGATTATATTTAAAAATTTTTAGAACATGTGAAAGTGTTTATTTTGGAGTATATTTTTGGACAAATTACATAAGTTTTTATTTGACTTATATTTATTTTTTCTTTACTAAGCTGTATAACTTTTATTTTAATGAAATCTGTATAACTTTAATCTTATAGTTATTGCTGGGATGTTTTAAATATCCAAGTGATTAAAGTATTTTTATTAAAATTATATTATTAATTCAGGTTTTATTTTAGGTAACCAAAGAATATGGCCTAGATAGTTCCTACCTTCCAGAAAGTAACCGTTAAACTGCATTTGATATTTATCATTTCTATTTTAAAAAATTTAATAGAGTATGTACAGTGTGTCCATTAACCAAATACAGTTATTTGTTTTTATATTTATATTAGAGGCCTGGTGCACAAAATTTGTGCGTGGCGGGGGGAGCAGGTATCCCTCAGCCCAGCCTGCACCCTCTCCAATCTGGGACCCCTTGAGGGATGTCCATCTGCCCATTTAGGACCTATCCCTGGGCAGTCGGACATCTCTCACAATCCAGGACTGCTGGTTCCCAACCACTCACATGCCTGCCTGCCTGATTCCCCCAATCGCTTCTGCCTGCCAGCCTGATTACCCCCTAACCACTCCCCTGCCTCCCTGATCAACATCTAATTGCTCCCTTGCCAGCTGGGTCACCCCTATCTTCCTCCCCTGCTAGCCTGGTATCCCCTAACTGCCCTCCACTACAGGCCTGATTTCCCCCAACTGCCCTCCCCTGCAGACCTTGTTTCTCCCAAATGCCCACCCCTGCAGACCTGGTCTCCCCCAACTGCCCTCCCCTGCTGGCCATCTTGTGTCCAGATGGGGACAGCCATCTTTTACCACATGGGGGTGGCCAATTTATGTGCTGGGAGTGATGGTCAATTTGCATATTACTTTTTTATTACATAGGATAAATGGTCTTGATTCAGTATCTTTTGAAACTTGCTCTTTTTTGGATAAATTTTCTAAAAATATACTATGCTCCAGAGTTACAAAGTCTATAATTATAGGTTGTTTGAACTGCTATAGAACTTTATGTTTCATATATAATCCACAGTTCATGCATCATTGTTAAGTGTGCTTTGGCTTCAGTACACCAATCTGTACTCCTAAATCCCTTCACCGTTTTCACCCAGTACCCCAACCTCCCTCTCCTCTGGAACCATCAATCTATTTTGGATTTGTTTGTTTATAATTTTCTTTAGATTCTATATATAAGTGAAATCATATAGTATTTGTTTTTCTCTGACTATTTTATTTTACCTAGCTTAATATTATCTAGGTCTATCCATGCTGTCACAAATGGTAAGATTTCATTACTCTTATGACAAAGTAGTATTTATTTTATGACAAAGTAAAAGTCCATTGTATATATTTGCCAATATTTTTTTATCCAGTTACCTATTTATGGGCACTTGAGTTGCTTCCATAGCTTGGCTATTGGAAATAACTCTGCAATGAACATAGGGTTGCATATATTCTTTTGAATTAGTGTTTTGGGTTTCTTCATAAGTGGAATTGATGGGTCATAAGACAGTTATATTTTTAATTTTTTGAGATAACTCCATACTACTTTCCACATTGACTGCACCAATCTGCATTTCCACCAACAAAGGGTTCTCTTTTCTCCACAGCCATGCCAACACATTGTTTGTTGATTTATTGATAATAGCCATCTTGACAGATGTGAAGTGCTATCTCATTGTGGACTCAATATGTATTAGTGACATTGACCATCTTTTCCCATGTCTA
Organism: Pipistrellus kuhlii; assembly: GCF_014108245.1. Classification (NCBI taxonomy): domain Eukaryota; kingdom Metazoa; phylum Chordata; class Mammalia; order Chiroptera; family Vespertilionidae; genus Pipistrellus; species Pipistrellus kuhlii. The sequence continues at coordinate 23,690,153 of NW_023425529.1, forward strand.
TCGGCCATCTCTACTAGTATGTCCTCATTGGAGAAGTATCTATTTAGGTCCTTTGCCCATTGTTAATTGGATTATTTGGGGTTTTTGGTGTTGAGTTGTATGAGTCTATATATTTTTATATTAATCTCTTGTCAGATGTATCATTGGCAAAGATGTTCATCATTCAATGAGTGTCTTTTCATTTTGTTGATAGTTTCCTTTGTTGTGCAAAACCTTTTTAGTTTGATATAGTCCTGTTTGTTTACTTTTTCTTTTGTTTCCCTTGCCCAAGGAGATATATCAGGAAAAATATTGCTATGAGAAATGTACACCCTATTTTTTACAGTATTAAGTTGTACATTTAAGTCTTTAATCCATTTTGAGTTTATTTTTATATATGGTATAGGAAGGTAGTCTAGTTTTATATTTTTACACATATCTGTCCAATCTTCCCAACACCATTTATTAAATAGACTGTCTTTACCCCATTTTATGTTTTTGCCTCATTTGTCAAATAGTAATGACCATATAGGTGTGGACTGATTTCTTGGCTCTATTTTTTTTCCATTGATCTATATGTCTTTTTTTTTTTTTTTATGCCAGTACCATGCTGTTTTGATACTATGGCCTTGTAGTATAGTTTAATATCTAGCAGCATAATACCTCACCAGTTTTGTTCTTTATCAAGATTTCTATGGATAATCAGGGTCTTTTATGGTTCCACATAAATGTTTGGACTATTCTAGTTCTGTGAAATATATCACTGGTATATTCATGGGAATTGCATTAAATATATAGATTGCTTTGGATAGTACAGACATTTTAACAATGTTAATACTTTCTATCTAATTTAATTTTTAATTCTTGTTTTTGACTAGTATTTTCTCACACACCTGAGAACTTCACTGATGGATAAAATTTTCCTGGTTACAGCATTATTTATTTCTAACAATCCCTTCCCCCCCAGAATTTTGTAACTTTCCCCCATTGTCTTATAATATTCACTTGCACAAAAAAAAATTTGAAGACACTTTGATTTTTATCTCCTTATACATAATCTAAGATTTTCTCTTAATTATTTATTTCAATGGAAATTTTAAAGATACGGATGTGTATCTACCAATATATTACTTAGGAATATCCCAAAAATGGCATGAAACAAAATGCAGTGTTTGAAAAGTTTGATGTCTAATAAGATATCAAACTATTTTAAATGTAAAAATGTAATATATCAAAATTCATAAGATATTGCCAAAGTAACATTTTAAAATAATATTTAAAAATACACACATACACACACACACACGTGTGTATGTGTATATATATATATATATACACACATATATATATGTTTACTAATATATATATGTTTACAAATATATATATATATATATATATGTTTATCTATATATTAACTGACACCATCCTAAGTCTTGTGGGGAAGGGGGGGAGAGAAGGGACAAAGTATTAATCCAAATAAAATTGGAAATGAAAAATGAGGCAACTAAAAGCAGAAACAAGAATGCTTAAGAAAGAGAGACAAAAATCAGTAACAATTAATCATCAGAAATGATAAATAAATAGGAGAAAGGAGTCAAAGCAACTGGCTTTCATTTCATTCACTTCCTTCATGAGCCAGAGGGACCCCAGGAAGAACAAGTGACTTCCTTGTCAAGAGGATCTCCAGCTGAATAGATTAGTCCTATTTGTTAGGAAAAAGAAAACCAATTTAAACAGGAAGTCTCTGGCTAAAGTTTACCTACTTTAAATAGAATCCAAGATGCATAGGGCATGGCTCCTCAGGGAATGTCACACTGGCTATTCACCCAGGTTCACCCAGGGCATAAAACAGAGATGCTTCCATTGAAATGCTCTCATCAACCTCACATACAAACTATCCACTCAGGGTCAGAGCAGCATATTCAAAACAGGTAGAACTTCGCTCTGTCGCATCTGAACTTTTTGACTGCCTGTGCCCTTGACCTTATTTTTAGTCAAGTTTGGAACAAGGTCAGACTCCTATTCTATGTGTGTTTGGCTTTTCAATCCAATCCTTTGTGTTCAGAGCTCATTAACCAAAAGAAAAAAACTATTGTTGATCAACCATTGGCTCAATTTTTTTTTACTTAATACATTATATTTTAAGAGAATGTTTAAATCATAATGAATATTCTCATCTATAACACTATTCAACTAGAGAAAAAAGAAGCATTCATAGTCACAAAAATAGAATAGTCGAACAAATGTAACATAAAAACACACATTTATAGCATCAACTACACAAAACACAATATATATGAATATCCAAATATTATTTTAAAAAAACTGTCAGGGATTTATCCTGAAATTTTAAATTGATATAGCAAACGCAAAAATCATTGTGTCACAACATTAACAAGAAGAAAAAAGCTAAAATCTTATAAGCTTCTCAATAAATGCCCAAAACACATTTGACACAAATGCTCCAAATTTTATGTCTAAAACTAAAGTTATTGAGAATCTCTTAAGTGATTGTCAAAGAGAATGCCTATTTCAAGCCGTGTGTTGATACATTTAATACAAATTCATAGAAATCATTCCCTTTAAAAAAAAAAAAAAAAAAAAAAAAAGACAATAAAGCCCTCGCTGGTTTGGCTCAGTGGATAGAGTTTCGGCCTGGGGACTGAAGGGTCCCAGTTCAATTCTGGTCACTGAGTTGTGGGTTCATTCCCCATTAGAGGGCATGCAGGAGGCAGCCGATCAATGATTCTCTTTCATCATTAATGTTTCTCTCTTTCTCTTCTTCTCCTTTCCTCTCTGATTATATATATATATATATATATATATATATATATATATATATATATACACACACACACACACACACACACACACACACACACACACACATATATATATATATATATATATATATATATATATATATATATATATATTAAAAGACAGTAGACCCTTTTAGTACTTCTATATATACTAGAGCCCTGGTGCACGAAATTTATGCATGGCGGGTGTGTCCCTCAGCCCAGCCTGCACCCTCTCCAATATGGGACCCCTCGAGGGATATCTAAATGCCTGGTGAGATCGAACCTAAATGGGCAGTCGAACATCCTCACATTCCAGGACTGCTGGTTACCAACTGCTCATCTGCCTGCCTGCCTGATTGTTCCTAATCACTTCTGCCTGCCACCCTGATCATCCCCTAAACACTCCCTACCAGCCTGCTCAACACCTAACTTCTCTCCTGTCAGCCTGATTGCCCCTAACTGCCCTCCCCTGCCAACCTGGTCACCCCAACTGCCCATCCCTGCAGGCCTGGACACCCCTAACTGCCCTTCCCTGCATGCCTGGTCGCCCCTAACTGCCTTCTCCTGCTGGCCTGGTCATCCCTAACTGCCATCCCCTGCAGGCACTGGTCACTCCAACTGTCCTCCTCTACAGGCCTGGACACCCCTAACTGCCCTTCCCTGCTGTCCTGGTCACCCCCAACTTCCCTTCCCTGCAGGCCTGGTCACCCCTAACTGCCCTCCCCTGCAAGACTGGTTCCCCCCCCAACTTCCCGCCCCTGCAGGGTGTCACCCCCACTGCCCTGCAGGCCTGGTCCCCCATTAGCCCTTTCCTGCCAGCCATCTTGAGGTGGCCATCTTGTGTCCACTGGGGGCAGCCATCTTTAACTACATAGAGGTAGCCATCTTGGGTGTTGGTGTGATGTTCAATTTGCATATTACCTCTTATTATATAGGATTATTTTAATATAATAATACTTTCAATTCTAGTATTAATATTATTGGCAATTTCTATGCAACAGGAAAAGAAATAGGAGTATAAACATAAGAATGAAGATATAAATTATCAATATTTTCAAATGGCATGAATATGTGTCTGCGAAGGCAAAAGGAAAAAAAGATTGAACTATTATTAGAGACAATAATCTAGCAAGACTCCACACTGTAAAATAAATCCATCAGATTTAATTGCATATCTTTATAAAAATGATAGCTAACTAGAATAATTCAGAAACAGAATTAATTTTACTGATAATAGAGGTCAAAATATTTATATACTAGAATATTTATTTCATTTAGGTCATAAAGGTTTGGGGATTTTTAATAGCATAACCGAAAAAGACATGAATAGTTGTAGCAATATGTTAGAATTCCGGTTGGGAATGTTAACTGTAGAAAAGATGTCAATATTTTGAGAGTTGTTATACATAAACATTCATGTTAATAAGTAATAGCATTTATTGCTTACTATATGGCATTAATTTAGGGAAAAAGTTTTAGTTTCTTTGCTTTTCCTTTTCCTTAATTTTTTTTTTCATTTACTGCTTAATCATTAATCCTATGAGATAAATTCTATTCTAGTCTCTCTACAGACCAGGAAATGGAGGCTAACAGAAATCAATTTATCTACAATCAATAGTTAGCAAGAGACTAAGATTGTGCTCACATGATGACATGGGAAACTTTATACCAATTGAAAATTTGTTAGTGAATCTTATAGAAAAAAAATAGGCAAAAATAGTAGCACATTTTCCCCCTTAAAGAGATAATAATAATAATAATAATAATAAACTTAATATACCAGATTTTTTAAAGCCTCAAAGTGATAATTACACATTTGTATTTTTTGGTGGCTAGATACAAATGTTGTGTTTGATTTAAAAATTAAAATATAGAAGTAATTTGTTAGCATATAATCAAAATATGGGTTTCTGCCAAGGATCTAAACTACTCTGGGCACTGAGCCTGGTTCATACCATATTGCTCATGATTTCTAACTGGCAGATACCCTGGCTCTCACAGGTGTGCCCACAGAGCAGGGCACAGGCGCACAAAAGAGGCCAGGTCCAGGCCCAGCTGCGTCCTCCTCTCTGGGAACACTGAGCCTCACATACTCAGGATGGTGGGAGGGGAAACCTAGAGAATACATTTTCAACCCCCAATACTCTACCAGAAGTTTGAACAACATAGACTGATGAACAAGAACAGACCCAGAGATAAGGAGCCATGGGTCAGACTGTTGGACCTCAAAGGGAGGGTGGGGATAAAAGGGAGAGATCAACCAAAGGACTTATGTGCACACATATGAACCTAACCAGTGGTCAAGGACAATAGTGTGGTGAGGGCATGAGTGGGGGGAGAGGGGGTTGAGGACAATATGTGATACCTTAATCAATAAAGAAATTAAAAATAAATAAATAAATAACATGAATAGTAACATCCCATGTTCTTTTCTTTCTTTTCTTTTGGCTCTATTTCATCTTATGGGTCTAAAAAGCATTATTCCCATGTATTCTGCTTTATGCTGATTTGACTCTATATTATAATCTAATTTTCAATAATCCTAGATTACCAGGTGCTCATTTCTATGTCCTTTAAGTCTTTTGATTTTTTTAAAAATTTTACTTCCTCTATAATTTTAATTAAATATTTTATATGTGGATTTTGTCTTTTTTTTTAAGATAAATTTGATTTGCAAGCATTCATCCCACCTGTTACAGTGCTAACATTTTAGCTCTCTAATATTAGCCTACTTTTTATTTCTAACTTTTTTAAATGTCAAATTATTTATTATCCTTTTATTTCATTTTTTTTCAAGTGATTCTACGATTTTTGTTGTAATGTGTATTCACAACCATTTTAGTATTATGCATGTCTAACAATTCTTGATTTTTCTTCCTTTTGTTTTTTTAAACATAAGCACTTTCCCACTTACACGTGGATTATTTTTTCCCTCATGATGTGTTTCATGTCTGACAAGAGTCATAATCAAGAGAGTAGTCAGAGAGAGGACAGTACACTGTCACAGGAAAAATGGCAACTCTTTTGCACTTTCTACCTGTCATACTTCTTTTTTATGTTGCTTTTGAGATATAATGGACATATAACATGTTAATCTCATATAAACAACACAATGATTTGATATTCGTATATATTGCAAAATGATCACCACAATGCCTCAGTCAGGATGGTCATAGGTCTTTCATGGTGACTCTGAGCTCTTGGAGAGAGTGTTCTCGGAGAAAAAAAAAAAAAAAACGTGAAGCTACTATTTTTTTTAGGGCTTGGCCCAGACATTGGCAAGTATCACTTCTGCCATATTCTATTGGTCAAAGCAGTCACAGAGCCACTCAGATTCAAGTAGAGGAGGAAAAAGACTTATAGACATCGTACTATAGGAAGCAGAATTCACTAAAGGGCCCAGGGAATGCACTTTGAAGTCCACATCTCCCCACCAGTGATTCTCCTGGGCACAATAAGGCAGAGCCTTCCTGGAAGACGTAAAATCCTTTGTCAGCCAACTTTGGCCCAAGGACACTGCAAAAGCTCTGCAGAAGCTGCCTTAAATACAGAACAACCTGGGATGCTTTCACCCTTCTCTCCCTCTCTCCTTCACCAGGAGTCAGCCTTGCATGGCTGTCTGATGTCTCTTCCAGCTTTTCCTGTCTCCCTCCCTGTTTGTTTTTTTTCACACAGGCATTGCCTCTAACAACATCCTTGCACATTTAATGTTATCTCGGTTTCTAGCTCTCAAAGGACTCATACTAACATAAAATTTTCAGTGGGAGAAGGATTGAAGAATGTGTGCCAATCTTTAGTCATATCTTTTCTTTTCCTATGTTTTACCCCTCTCAAGGTATCTAATTTTACCTGCCTCTCTTCTAGCCCCAACCACAGCTAAATGAACCCCGTATTTAGGCCACCAAGGTTAGGCTGAAGCAATCACAGTATCTCTTTAAAATGTTAATTCTTAGGAGACCCCAGTCAGCTAGCAATAAGGAGCTGTGCTATCAGAATGACAGCCCCAGAAGCCAGAGTTCCACCATAACAGGCAAAGCTATGGAGGAGCCAAAACCAAAAACTTTCCAAAGAAGGAGGTTTAGAAAGAAGAAAATATTGGGTCGGCAAGTAGGTAATTGCGGATTTTTTAAAGAAAATCAAAGACAATTTTTTCATGGAACTAAATAACTTTATTCTGTAATGTATTGCCCATTTTGATCAATGACCTTTTGCCATCTTTCAGGCAGCATCATAATCCCACGTTCAAAAAACTTCTGGTTTTTATTAGCAAAAATCTGAATCAGGTACGATTTGACATCATCATCATTATTGAAATTTCTACCATTCAAGGAGTTTTGTAAAGATCGAAACAAAAAGTAATCAGATGGTGCAAGGTCAGGACTATATGGTGGATGTGGCAAAACATCCCAACCAAGCTCCATTAATTTTTGCCGAGTGACCAAAGATGTGTGTGGCCTTGATGGAATACAACACCTTTTCGATTTGTCAATTTGGGCCGCTTTTCTTCAACTGCATTGTTTAATTTCATTAGTCGTTCAATGTAGACATCAGAATTGATCGTTCGGTTGGGTGGTAAGAGTTCAAAGTAGACAATTCCTTTGTAATCCCACCAAACTGATAACAAAACCTTCTTTTGATGAATATCAGCTTTTGATGTTGTTTGAGTTGGTTCACCTGGCCTGCTCCACGATCTTTTCCGCTTGATATTGTTGTAAACAACCCATTTTTCATCGCCAGTTATCAGTCGTTTTAAAAATGGATCATTTTCATTACGTTTCTTTAGCAAATCGCAGCTGCTAATGCGTTGCGTTAACTGTGATTCTTTCAGTTCGTGAGGAACCCATGTATCGAGTTTTTTAACATAGCCAAGTTGTTTTAAGTGATTTTCAATGCATGTATGTGATACATGAAGCTTCTCTGCAATCTCACGTGTTGTACTGTGACAGTCCGAATTGATTATTGCTTTGATTAGGGCGTCATCAACTTCAACTGGACGACCAGAGCGTTTTTCATCTTTGAGTGAAAAATCACCAGAACGAAATTTGGCAAACCAATTTTGACACTGCCGTTCTTTTAAGGCTTCGTCACCATAAACAGCACATAACTTTTTATGAGCTTGCGATGCGTTTTTCCCTTTGTGGAAATAAAAAATCAAAATATGACGAAAATGTTCCTTTTGATTTTCCATTTTTCAACGAATGCCAAACGAAAACTACTAAACAGATCAAAAAACTTTTTTTACTGATTAACAGATGAATAGCCAACTATCAAATAACAAAATGTGTTTTACATTTTTACTACGTCTGCAAACCTAAAAATTCAACTGAAGCCATATATGTGTGAAACCCGCAATTACTTACTTGCCGACCCAATAGAACCCACGTGCAGAAAAAAGCAGAGACATACCACAAGACCCTTGAAGCAAAATGAGAGACATTTGAGAGCTGCCCGGTTTCTGTGAGGCCCGGGTGGACATTGGACAAAGGATCTGGGGAAGTCCATTGAATTTTGTACCACCAAAATGCATATGCTGTAGTCCTAAATCCCAGCACCTCAGAAGGCAACCTTATTTGGAAGTAAGGTCTCTGTAGATGTAATTGGTTAAGCTGTCATACTGAAAAAGGGCAGGCTTTGTTCTAATATAATTGTATCCTTATGAAAAGGGGAAATTAAGACACACACACACACATATATACACACACGAACATCTTGTGACAATAAAAGCAGATGGGCCCTAGCCTGTTTGGCTCAGTAGATAGAGCATCAGCCCACAGACTGAAAGGTCCCAGGTTTGATTCCATGTCAAGGGCATGCAACTCAATTGCAGGCTCGATATCTGGCCCTGGTCAGCCCTGGTCAGTGCCCCCAGAGCTCATGAGGGAGGCAAGTTTATGGTGTGTCTCTCTCCCATATCAACATTTCTCTCTCTGTCTCCCCCCCTTCCTTCCACTCTCTCTAAAAATCAGTGGGAAATACCCTTGGGTGAAGATTAACAACAACAACAACAAAAGCAGATGGGAGTCATGCTTCTATAGGCCAAGAAACACCAGAAGTTGACAGCAAATCACCAGAAGCCAGAAAGAGCTATGAAACAGATTGTTCTCAGCCCCTTTTATTATTATTTAATTTACTAGAGGTCCAATGCATGAAATTCTTGCGAGGGGCTCAGTGCTCAAGGCCCCTCAGCTTGCCTTGGCCCTCTAGGCCCCGGCTTCATCCAGAAGGTCATTCAGCTGTCCCGTCTAATTAGCATAGTTTGCTTTTATTATTATAGACTAGTAGCCCTGCACACGAATCCATGCACAAGTAGCTTGCTGCCACTTGCTTCAGCTGGCCATCCACCCACTGCTGCTGGTAGCTCTTCACTGCTCATAGCTTGCTGCCCCACCATCCTGGAGCTATCCACCCCTTCTCCCCATCTCCCCATCATAGCTTGCTGCCCTGCCCCCTCCTTTGGCTCTCAACCACCCGCTTGTAGCTTGTAGTTCACTGCCCCAACCTCTTGCAGATCCATGACCAGTTGTTATGTAGTGGATCATTACGCCTCAGGATGTAATGGATAATTAGCATATTCCTCTCTTATTATATAGGACTAGGGTTTCAAGTGTACAACTCAACCAAACATCATCGTGCAGGCTGCATTGTGCTCCCATTGTCACAAGCCAAGTTTCTTTCCATCTCCACCCTCTCCCCACACCTCTGTCCTTTGCCTACCTCCACCTACCTCCCCACCTCGCGCCCCCCTCACCCCTCCGGCTATCACTACACTTTTGTCTGTGTCTATGGATTATGTGTATATGTTTTTTTGGCTAATCCCTTCACCTTCTTTCATCCAGTCACCCGCTCCCCTCTGACAGCTGTCATTCTGTTCCATGCCTCCATGCCTCTGTTTCTATTTTGTTTGTCAGTTTATTTTGTTCATTTGGTTCCACATATAAGTGAGATCTTATGGTATTTGTCTTTCTCTGACTGGCTTATTTCACTTAGCAACAACCATGCAGACTTCTAGCCTCCAGAACGGTGCAACAATAAAATCCTGTTGTGTAAGCCATTCAGTTTGTGTCACTTTGCTATGGCAGCCCTGCCAAACTGACATAACCCTTATAACTTCCCAATCAACCCTATCTCCACTAGAGCTCATTTGAATGGGCTTCTGCTCCTTTCAAAGAAAAAAAGCAAGATAAGAACCAGCAAGATACAGACAACAGGGAGGTGAGGGCATGGGAAAGGGGATAATGGGGGAATAAGGACACATATGTAACACCTTAATCAATAAAGAAATTTAAAAAAAAGAACCAACAGGTCTGATTTACATCACCTTTCCTATGAGCTGAGCCAGAAAAATATTATGTGTCTCTTCCAGGACAAAGACAAGCAAATAAGCCAAGTTTAAAAGTACTCTTCTGCAGAGTGTGGTCAAAATAATTTTAGCCTAGAAAACTGAAGGCAGATGAAACCAGAATTCTACCTTGACAAAACAACCTCTCCATCAAGGAACCTCAGTATGCTTAGTGGTTTCTTCATAGTCCTTCCAGGATAAACTATTAGCCAAAAATATAATCACTCCATTTTAATGAGATTGCTGTTCATTGCCCAGTTAACATTTAGGAAATAGTTAACAAAATTTCTGAATAATGATAAAAAAAATTTTAGTTACAGAAAAAGGATTAGAAGTCCTTTTCTGGCAATTACTAACTAGCAAGGTCACACTGTAGCACATTAAGCAAACCTTATCTTTTTATCTTTTATAACAAGCATATGCATCCAGCTCATTCAAAAGTGGCACAAGAAGATGAAAGTATAAATGTTAAATAGGAAGGGAGTACAGAAGGAGGACCAGGTAAAACATAACCACACGTTGTTTGCAAGTTCCTCTTTCTGGGAATGGCCATTGACTGCTCAAAATCCCACAGAAGTCTAATGACGCTGAATGAGTACCCGTAAAAATCACAAATTATCTAATGCTATCCTTGATTTACTAGGTGTGGAATAGCCATATATATAAAACCTGACCTTTACACAAAATATTGGCATGAGAATCACAGGCTTTTTCAATAAGTAAAAGACTCGGAAGAAATATAACACAAATTATTAATAATATAACTATAATTTTGAAGTAACTAGGAAATTGCCTTTTTTAAATATAGGAGACTAAAGTCTCGATTCAGTAGGAGATTTTGTTTGTTTTTACTTTAAATATGCTGATTGACTTTCAAAAGAGAAGCCTTCCTAGGCACTGGCTTTTGTAATAGAGTTTAATATTGTATGTTTGCTGAATAGCGGAGTTTAATAAAACTCATCACTTTCTATCAACAATTGTAAGCCTTTTGTTTTTCTTTCCAGAAAGAAAAAAAATTATTTGACTAAAGACTACACACACAGATATCCATAAATCTCAGGGAAATATCCCAAGTGCCACAGCTTCCTAAATAGGGATTTGTTTCTCCAAGTTCAAATCACTAAGCTGGCTGTTATTTCACGGAGGCTTGCCATCTTAATATCATGTCCTCTAATCCATGAACATAATGCATCGACCCAATGTATTTATCTTCTTCAATGCCACTCAAACAGTGTTTTGTAGTTGTCTGTATTTAAGTTTTGCAAATCTCTCATTAAATTTATACCGATGTATTTTGTTTTAATATGTTATTATGAATTATATTTTTTCATTTTCCAATTGTTTGCTGCTAGCACATAGAAATACACTGCATTGCCGAAACCAATTTGGCTCAATGGATAGAGCGTCGGCTTGGGGACTGAAAGGTCCTGGGTTCGATTCCAGTCAAAGGCATATACCTTGATTGCGGGCATATCCCCAGTAGGGGGTGTGTAAGAAGCAGCTGATCGATGACTCTCTCTCATCAATGTTTCTAACTCTCTATCTCTCTCCCTTCCTCTCTGTACAAAATCAATAAAATATATTTAAAAAAAAGAAAGAAAAGAAATACACTGCATTTACATATATTTACCTAGTAAGCTATAGCTTTCCTAGATTCACTTATTCATTCTGTTACTTGTCTGTTAGATTCCTTAGGATTTTCTCCATTTTTAAAAAAGTGTCATCTGATAACAATAATTTTGATTCTCTGTTTCTACCCTTGAATCCTTTATTTCCTTTTCTGGCTTTATTGTCCTAGTTAGGCCTTCCAGTACAATGTTGAGTAGAAATACTTAAAGCAGATAGCTATTTTTGCCTTGTTACTGATCATGAGAAGGGGACTGGGGGTAGCTTACAGCCTTTCATAATTAAATATGATACTGGCCGTAGGCTTTTCACACATATCCAATTGATCCTTGAAGATAAAAATTAGATTTGGTACTCATTTACCTTACCCTCCAGTAGTTTCCCAAGTCATTTAAATTAACTTTCTAGCTCTGGCCAGTGTGGCTCAATTGGTTAGAGCATTGTCCAATGCACCAAAGAGTTGTGGGTTCAGTTCCCAGTTGGGATGCATACAGAAAACAACCAGTTGATGTTTCTCACAGCGATGCTCCTCTCTCTCTCTCCCTCTCTCTCCCTCTCAATCGATCTCTCAGCTCCCTCTCGTCTCTCGCTCTGCTCTCCTCTCCCGCGTCACAATGCTCCCTTCTCCCTCTCCCCTCTCTCCCACTCCCTCTCCCTCTCCCTCCCTCTCCCCCGTCCCCCTCACCTCTCCCTCCCTCTCCCCCCTCTCCCCTCCCTCCCCCCCTTCCTCCTCTCCCCTCCACCCCCCTACCCTCCCTCCCTCCCCTCTCCCTTCCCTCTCCCCTCCCTCTCCCTCTCCCTTCCTCCCTCTCCCTCTCCCTCTCTCCTCTCCCTCTCCTCTCCTTCCTCCCTTATCCTCTCCCGTCTCCTTCTCCTTCTTCCCTCTCCCTCTCCCTCTCCCTCTCCCTCTCCCTCTCCCTCTCCCTCTCCCTCTCCCTCTCCCTCTCCCTCTCTCTCTTTCTCTCTCTCTCTCCTCTCTCTCCCTTACTCTCTTTTAGAATCAAGGAAAAACATAACTTCAGGTGAAGATTAGGAAATAATCATAATAACCTCCTAAATCCTTAAAATGCCCTGCATAATCTGGCTTTCTGTTACCTCTCTGAACTCTGACCCTACCATTCTTCCCCATTATCGGTGGGCCACACTGGCCACTTGTTACAAGTACTACGAACATGCCTCCTCACCTCAGTACTTCTGCACTTGTTTCTGCTGCCTGACCACTGGTCCCCCAGAAAGCCACAGGGGTCACTCCATTCTGAACTCTGCACAGATTTCACTGTGCTAGTGAGAACTTTCTTGACCACTTTCTATAAGACAAAAACCCACCCCCACCTTGCCTACGTACTCCCCGCCTGCCTAGTCCATAGGACTAGGCAGCATCTAACATATTATATACTTCTTTACTTATTTATATTTCCTTCCCGGCCAAGTAAGATCCTTAAGAGTGGGGAACCTTTTCTGTGACAGAACTGAGCACATGTGCTTACAAAGCATGAAGTGAATGAAAAATAAATATCTATTTTATGTTGAGTGTAAATGAGGCTCATCCTGCTAATTACTGTTTGATAGGGACAATGGGAATCAGTCATCATCATTGAAGAATTCAGAAAGTACCTAAAATCTTCTATAATTTATATCATATTATGACCTCCTTAATATTCTAGTATGATGTTGACAACTAAAATAGGGAATAAGATGATTCTCAGATGTAGTTACTCAGGGTGTAATTGTCAGCACTGAGTTCAAGGAAGAATTCCCAACTGGAATCTTAGAGATCTATTTTTCTCGATTTAATAATTTAAGGAATACTGCCCTGAACTTTGTCCACCCTAGATTCCTTTCTAATGGACTGTAGACAATGCCTTTTCAAAGCACAGTTGATGGGAACATCTGCATTAAACAAATATTTTTGTATTAGTTATTTGATTCTCCCTGCAGAGCTGTATAAGGCCCACTCTGGCAATACCAATTTATCTACTCTTAAATTCTAGTATTCTAGTCTTATCTAGATGGATCTAAAGTACACTTTATGTTTTAAAAGGCGATCCATTTTCCAAAATTATAATGTTAGTTTTAATGTTGGTCCTGTTATTGTTTGTAGGGGATATGATGAAGACTCCTAAAATGTTGGAAATAGAAAAATATAATATTACTCCAGGAAGAAAATGTATATTTAAAACGGGGACCTGTCAGCTATGGAAGCAGAGAAAAAGGAAGGTTATAACAGTTAAAACTGTACCCCTCACAGGGGAAACCTCTGGCCCAGCAACTGAATCCATTTTGTTCCAGAGACACATATAATCCATTCACTGGGGAAACAAATGCCTGAAGCAATCTTAGACTGATATCATTAAATATGAGTAAATATTTTAAAAGTTTCTGATTATAATGGTGTGCAAGAAAGAATAAACTAGCTAGAGAAAAAGAATAGTCTTTTCACTTGGAAATATTTCCCTTCTTTTTCATTTGTTTTCTCCATAAACTTATAGTATTTTACTGTCACAGGAAGCAAGGTCTGAACAAGTATCATCTATATCCCCAAGTGGACATTCTAAACAAGGCTTAGAAAATCTTATTCCACTGTAATGTGTCCAGCTTTACAGTCAGTCGTAGGGCTCCTAAAAATGTTTCATAGTGTCATTTAAATAATTTACAAGACTTGTCCCCTAGAAAGTAGTGATCTACTCGTGGTCACAATTCTACTACTGGTTACTGAATGGCTCAAGTCTCAAGAGAACAGGCCCACTCTTCAAGAGAGACTTCGCAATCAATGCACATGTTAAAAGTATTTGAAATTTTATCTATTTAAAACCATCTTTATTGAAAACATTTATTAATTGCTTTTAAGGGTTTAAATTTTTAAATCCTCACCCAAGAATATGTTGTTGTTTTTTTCATTCATTCCAAAGAGGAAGGGGGAGAGAGAAAAAGGTCAATCAGTTGCTTCAAGTATGGGTCCAGACAGAGCATCTAACCTGCAATCTGGGATGTGCCCTGACCAGGAATTGAGTCTGTGACCCTTCTGTCCATAGGAGGGCATTCCAAGCAACTGAGCCACACAGACCAAGATAACCATTTATTAATTGGTTTTAATTGCCAGCCTCTGCAGCTAGGTTAATTTACTCATTCTGCATGGTGTATTAGCTCACCAAATGGGATTATAATTGGGTTTCACCTGGGGATGATATCAATAAAATGCACAACAAATCACTACAACTATTCCTCCCTAGGAAACTATATCATGTCCTACATTCTTCATTTTTTACTTTTGAATAATTTGATTAGGAGATATCAATATCTACTTTATTATGTGGGATTTAACACATTGTAACAATCATGATGTGTAGTCCCAAACTTAAAACAACATTAAAAACATGTGCCACCTTCATTCCACAATGATTAAGAAGAAATATTTTCTATTTAGACCTATATAAACAGTAGCTACCAGCATGATACTATAACCATCCTCAGGGATTACCATCTTACATTCCTTCAGGAAAGAATGTTTCTGAGAAAACTGAAACAGCATCTAATTATAAAACAATTCTTAGCTAGCTCAAGGCTCTAATCTTAATGCAAAATGCACACTTCAGTCACTTATATATGATTGAACATTTGTCTCATGCTGATTTTATTTTAATGGAGATAATCCCCATAAAGAATGAAGATGCAGCCATAGGAGCCTTTAAGGAAAACTTGAAAATAAATATCTTAGTAGAAGGAAAATATAATTCATGTGTAAACATCCTTTGGACATCTCTGTACGATCAAACTTTTCTTTAGTAGAAAAAATAATGACCTAACCAATAATAGTCAAACTGCTAAACATTATTTTTCTAAATGCAAAAGAATTGTGGGTGTATTATTTCACAATCATAGAGATTGACTTCATTCTTTTATTTTCATTTATTTATTTATATTTATCCCTCTTTACCTCATTCTGCAATGTTAAGACGAATTATGAAATTGCTGTATTTAAAAGCACAAAATGTTAAAGTGCTTTAGGTCCTATATTTGAGAATGTTTGTATTTTAAACAAAATTAACCTAGTAATCTTGAGTCCAGCAAACTTAAATTCAAATTATGTTCTAAGTCTTAGAATATAATGAGTAAAGACCAGTATCTTACCGTTTAGTAATTACCAGAGGGAAAGGGGACTAAAGGTAGGTAGGAGATGGTAAAGGGGAGATAAATAGTGATAAAAAATATATTATAGAATTGTATACATGAAATATATAATTTTATTAACAAATGTAATCCCAATTTTAAAAAAAAAGGCCAGTATCTTATGTGCTAGTTCTTAGGTTAGAGACCTTTATCCAGCCGGAGGTACAAACTCAGCATATACACTCTTTAGTCAATTTATGGAAAAGACTTAATTTTATTTTAAAAATAAAATAAAGTTTTATTATCAGATTAGCTCCATCACTAGATGTGTCTTTGATGATTCTTATTTATGTAAATTCACTCTCACCTATCATTGCATAGATGTATTGCTTGATTCTTGCTGCTTTGTTGGAATCTAGGATGCTCAGTTTTTATCATCTAAGCTCATCAACCTGGATTTCATGATAGAGATAAGGGAAAGACAATACACCCACAGGACACTATCTTCACAGTAGCAATTATTTAGTTGGCTTAATGCTAGAGAAAAAAAAAAATCTCTGAGCCCAATGAATTAAAAATATCTGGCAATTTGAACAGTTAAAAGAAAACCAGAATCCTAATTTAATATCATTTGGTGTTCAGACAAAGACTAAAATGCTAAAAATTTTGCATTCATGTTTCATGACCAGTTAGTGTTCAATTATTATGCCCAGAATAAAGTGATTAATACATAGGAAACACCAAGGTCAAATTTATTTTGGGTACAGCAGAATGCACCTCTATATTTCAGGCTACTGCCATGACATGAATTCTTAGTGTCCTCATAACATCAACTTTATATTTCATAACAATTTAGAAATTATTAATGCTTATCGCATGTTAAGATGTAGAACCAATAGGGAATTTTATAGATTTTAAAAAGGCCATCAACTAGTTCTATTTCAGAAAATACTATTTTAGAAATGATTATACATTAGTTTTTAAAGCATTTCAGGTACATGCTAGCTTTTCCTTGTCTCAGTAGCCTATCCTGTGTGGGGAGGAAACAACACTGTCACTTCTACTTCTAACAGAGAGCTATTTTCAAATAACCTTAGCATAACACAGTTTTGGCTCATTAACAATAGATATCCATCACTTTTCAAATTAGATATGCTTCATTTAATTCAATGCAATGTAAATCTATACAAAGTAAGTCCTATATTTTTCAGTGACCTACCAAATAGAATAGAATATATGCTAGCATTGAAATGGTTCACTCTATAAACTTTTGACATGGATGTTCAAGGGGCAGTAAAACCATGGTCCCTAGAGGCTCTCCTTGGCTTAGACCCCTGCACAGTTCTGACTACCCTGGGCCCTACTGTTCAGTGCCTTCTATGCCCCATAGGGAGGCCCGGGACCCTGAAGCTCAGCATCAGTTCTTACAGGACTGCATGAAGGCCCAGGATAGAGACACAATTTCCTCCCTCAGAAAACCCAGGGTCCACTCAAAACTCCCTGAATAGACCCAGGCAGGCTGGTAATCAAGTATACAGTCCTTACATCCAAAATCTGGAAATCCAGACAGTTCTAAAGTCTTTTGGTAGCAAAACTGAACTGACATGAATCATTTGTCTGCAAAACCTAACCTGAACTGGTATGAGGCTATTTTTAGACCTCAGTTATGCCACATGAGGCGAATATTCATGTTTCTCCACCATAGATGAATCTGTTTGATTACAGGGAGCACCAGACCTTGCTGGGATTGTTTACCTAATACATGATATTTGCACTGTATCGCCTTCTAAATTCTGATATTCAGAACACATCTGGCACCGAGGGATTTGGATAAGGGATAGGAAAACAATGTCTTGTGAAATTACTTGGGCATGAATTTAAAAGCAGGATTTGCTGCTAATTACTAATTATATGACTGGATAAATTATTTAACTTCCTGGAACCTGGTTCTTTATTTATAAGAATAGAGAAATCAACTAGAGTGACAAATGATTTGAAGGTACTCACCTACCTGGAGAATCACTTTTTCAAATTGATTCACTCTTCTCTGTCTGTCCCTGCCCCCACCAAATACCAGAACTTGATGGCTTACTTGGAGATCCTCCTCTTTACAGTGTCCAAATGTTCTTCATGTCCTTCTTTTGTTTGGATATTTACAACATCTAATAGAACTAAACTGTAATACCACACTTTTCTATGAACTGTCATAACCTAAGTGTTGTGGTCCTCAAGGACAGAATCATACTTTTTCCTTTTCTGGAAGTACTTGTACATATTAAGAGAGACCACAGACTCTGGTTTTATCTTTTAAATGTAAAATCTTTTCATTGATTTGACAGAAAGAAGAATGGGAGAGAAAGAGAAAGGGGTACAGAAAGAGACATTGATTTGTTATGTCACTTATTTATGCATTCATTGGTTGATTCTTGTATGTGCCCTGACCAGATACTGAACCTGCAACCTTTACATAATGGGACATTCTAACCAACTGACCCACCCAGCCAAAGCTCAGACTCAGAATTTTAAACACAACTCTGACACATATAAAAAAATAGACATGAGGGGATGAGAACAAAAGTGTATACACTACTACAGCTGAGGAACACCTCAACCCAATTCCTTAATGCACTGGGATTATAGACTTTCCCCACTTACCGTGATGTCTCCAGGGATTAACAGATGCTTGGACATTCAAGTAGGGAGTAGAATTCTAATGCTGCTAATCAAAAGAGAAAAGACCAGTCACAAGTTGACAAATACTAAGGAGTGGTTTACATAATTGTCCATAAAGAGATTAAACATATTTAAAAGCTCAGAGTTTTTGTCCAGCGAACCCAGACATTATGGATCTTCTTGGTATTTGAGGTTTTCGCCAGCTCTGTTAGCTGTGAAGGTTGATTTCTTTGTTACATACCAATAGGAAGATGTCTGATAAGTCCTTCTCAGATGTTAAATGTACCATGTTCAATAGTAAAAAGCATAGCATAAAATCCAAATCTGAGTGTTTGAAGAGATCTTACAGAATAATCTCACTTCCTGATCATTTTACTGATGAGAAATGGAAGCCCAGAGAAGCTTAAATTTCACAGCTAGTAATGGCAGATCCTAAAGAACTTAAAAATCCTTCTACCCATTAAAAAAATCCTATATAATAAAAGCCTAATATGCTAAGTGTCGGATCATCCAATTATCCATTCCACCAATCAAAGTGGAATATGCTAATGAATGCTAAATGCATTCAACCACTCACTATGAAGTGCACTGACCACCAAGGGGAAGACACTCCAACTCGTAGGTTAGCTTGCTGCTGGGGTCCAGCCAATCGTGACTGAGCTAGATGGGTTTGACATGCCGTGGGGCCCTTCCACAGTCCCTTCCCTGCTGACCAAACTTCCGCATCCCTCCAGGGCCCAGATCATGCACCAGTGGGTCCCTTGGCCTGGCCAGCATCTTCTCATGATCCGGGACCCCTCAGAAGATGTTGGAGAGCTGGTTTAGGCCCAATCCCACAGGCCAAGCTGAGGAAACCCACTCCTGTATGAATTCATGCCCCAGGTTTCTAGTAATAAATAAAAGACAGTCTATATCTCCACTGGAGGATAACTATATTAAAATATAGTATCCTTAGACATAAAGTAGTGTTGCTATAGAAGGACCATGGGAGATGAAAGTTGGAGACTTGGTCCTAGCAGCGGCTCTACCATGAACTTACAGGCGTCCTCAAACTTTTTAAAGTGGGGGCCAGATCACGGTCCCTCAGAGAGCTGGAGGGCCGGACTATATGAACTACTAATTCCTACTGTAACACCTCGGCTGCGCTCACTGCCCAAAAAACCTGGCGGGCCGGATCAGACTCCTCTGCGGGCCACATGTGGCCCGCGGGCCGTAGTTTGAAGACGCCTGATAGACTAAGCAGAATTGAACCTGAGGCCTGTCCAGCTGTGAGACATTAAAATGCAATTGTTCTTCTCAAGTAACGTGAAAGCAATGTAATCTCCAAAGATATGAACCAGAAAGGACACTTGATCCTGTAAGAATCAGATCCGATGGTTCTAAACATTAAATTCAATATTCCTTAAAAGAGGTTTTGGTCTGATTGCTCAGGCTCTGAATGTTATTTCAACACATGACCAAAGATATTTTTAAATTACAGAGGTTGATATTTTCTCCACTTGGAAATGATTAAGAATTCTAATTTGATGCATACAACAAGGCTTCAACTATTTATATCTGAAACCATGCTGAGCTTCTCTGTCAGTGGTTTCTAATCAGAGAAGCCTTCTATATGCTCAGCATATAAGTGATGAGAGCGATGAAAGGGCATCACTGGTTGTTACAACACTTGACATTTAATATGATTGTATAAGATGCAGGCCCCTTGGGAGAGGAGAGGAGACGTTATTAAGAGCCTCAAGAGTGCTTTATAAAATCCTACCCTCTTGCTTTTATTTTATTTCATTTTTTTAAATATTCGACTCACCTTGTTTGGGGAGCCCCTCACTCTTTATTCTTGTTTATGTCAATTTGATTCTTTTTCCCCATACACTTGTGCTTCCTCTTGTTCAACAGACTGGCTATGAATCCTTTAGATATCAATTCTCACTAGAAATACTCCAATGTTATTGAAGTCCCTGTGTTTGCTTCTTTAGATTTTATTATCTTCCTCTGTGGAGACTATTTATTTCAAACTGTGTGATCTACTTAAAAAGATATGCCCATGTTACCTTTAGAGGAAGTACTCATTTCCCGTGGGAGGATGTACAATGCAACAACAAGCTTCTAAAAAAAAACAAAAAACCTTATAAAGCCTTGGGGGGGGATTATTTGAATTACAAGGACTTCTTTAAAAATTACTCCCTTGGTGCACGTGAGTGTTTGTTTACTGATTTGTAAGACCTCTTGAATAAAGGAAGTTGTTTAAGTAGCTACTACCAAATGAAGATCAATCATAAGAGATAAGGCAGGTAAGACAGAGGAAATTTGATTATTACATTGCACTTAGCATTTATCATTTTGGCAAAACAAAATATTCCTTTGTAAGATAACATAGCCGAGTTCAACTTAATGAAAGGAACACCAGCTATAGGTATAAAAGAATCCTGCTGTGTCTGGTTCATTAAACATCATGCATAAAGTATAGTTTGTTGGCAAGAATCAGAAAAAGATTCTGTAAAAATATCTTAGGACACTGCAGTAGATTTTACATATTAAACTTACAGTTCTATTCAATACTGTTAATGATACCCCCTATATTAAATCTTATTGAGGCAATTAAAGTAGAATATTGCTCAATAAAATGAAGAATAATTATGATTACTTTTAATAATGCATATTTGTCTCCTAAAGAATGACTTCTTATAAACAATGGGTTTTGTTTTATCCCATAGGCTTGCTATTTTTTTAATTTTTTTTTTTTTTTTTTGCAAGGGAAAGATTGATCAGACACACTTGGACTAGTTTAAATTTATATTTCTGTTTTAATAACTGGATTCCCTGATTGGAGACTTGGGTCTTTCAAATGGTCCAATCATTCTCTTATAATGATATAGGTCAAAAAACACCAGAAACAGTAAAATTCCCAGATAGCATCATCTCATCAGGAATCATTTGCATCATGATTAACACACAGAAATGGAAATGCTGGAAGGGCAACAGGTTTTGATAGTTTATAAGGCCAGAGGATTAAGTGAGAATGTACAGGAC
Source organism: Pipistrellus kuhlii (assembly GCF_014108245.1). NCBI lineage: Eukaryota > Metazoa > Chordata > Mammalia > Chiroptera > Vespertilionidae > Pipistrellus > Pipistrellus kuhlii. The sequence continues at coordinate 23,711,711 of NW_023425529.1, forward strand.
ACAGCATCTGAGTTTGTTTCAAAAACTCAAAACTCCAGAGTCTCCATATCCCTGCCAGAGAAAGCTTGTATAGCAGTCTTAAATTAGCAAAGATTTGCATGTGAAATCCATAACCAAACATCAAAATGGGGAGAAATGTTCCATTTTTGTGTTTCTATTGGAGGCACTGCTGTAGTGAGCAAGCTCTCCAGAATTTATTGACTCACTCCCAGCAAATGTGACTTTTACTAATCAATTCTTCAAAAAGCCTGAGTTTTATCATAAAAGTGAGGGCTACAGAATTCTGAGTTCTGAGGATCATCCGGTCTGAGGTGATGCTAGAAGGCCTTTGGGAGTAGGACCAAAAAACAGAGTTTCAACCTGAGTCACCATGATGGACTTGGGGAAATAAAAAAAAGAAAAAAAGAAGAAGGAAAAAAAAAAAAGGATGAAATATGCCCTGAGAAAATTAGAACACTGAGAACCATATGGAAAGATTTGGATATAATAGATGAGACTATCTTTGTGGCTGCTGTGAGCACATAACATCTAGGCAAGGGTGATGCATTAGTTACCTATTCACAGTAATGCTGCATAACAAATTACCTGCAAAATCAACGCTTAAAACAATAGACATTTACTTAGTCACAGGCCTGTGAGTCATCAAATTAGGCTGGCAGTTCTGGCCTTAGCTGGGCTCACTCACTTGTTTGGCTGCTAGTCACCTGCTCTTGAATAGTCTCAGACGAAACTGCAGTAATTCTGAACTGGCAAGCTAGAGACTCTCTTCTCCACCAAGGCTTGCTTAATGCAAAGGGCGAGGGACAAGTGAGAGAACAAAAACACTCAAGTGCTTTTTCAAGCTTCTGCTTGCTTCAGGTCCTCTAATGCCCCATTATCCAAGCAAGTGCTGTCACTAAACTCGGAACCAAGAAGATGGTCAGATGGGCTCTGCCTCTTTAGTAAGAGAAAATGCAAAGCAATAAGGCAGAGGGTGCTGTGTCAGTTTTCTATCTCTCCATTAAAAACCACCCCAAAACCTAGTAATAAAAGTCACCACTTAATTAGCTCACTATTGAGGGGGATTTTCTGCAGATCTTTCCTGAGCTTAATCAACAATTTAGCTGAGGATGAATAATTAAAAATGTCCTCACACACGAGTCTGACAGTTTGTTGTAAGCTGTCAATTTGACCATGTATTGTTAATAGGCTAACCCAGGATTCCTGATGGTAGCTGATTTACAAAAGCAAAAGAAAACAGGGCCTACTAGACCAGTGCTTTGTGTCATGATTGCTAATGTCCCATTAATCAGAGCAATTTCCACCACCAAAGAAAATCACAGAGCCAAGTCCAGGGTCAGTTCAAGAGATTACACAAAGGCATGGATTCAGGGAGCTATGATTATTGGGGAATATTAATGTAATAAACAACTACAAGTGTGGATACAGAGAAGGAATCAAAATAATGTTGCCATCTACCATCGGAGAAATGTTGAAAGAAAAATTTAAAGAAACTATTGTAGCACTATGACTACATTTCCCTTTGCACTTTCAATAATAATAATATTTTTAAAAGTTTTCTTAGAGGAGTGTCAGTGAATGTTGTTGTATAATCTATACTAATAAATGGGTAATATGCTAATTAGACCAGGAGACCTTCCGGAGACCTTCCAGGCATCCTTCTGGACAAAGCCAAGGTGTCAGGGCCAAGGCAGAAGCAGTGAGGGGTGATCAGGCCGACAGGGGGTAGCAGGTGGGGACGATGAGACCAGCAGAAGGAGCAGTTGTGGAGAGAAGGCCAGTGAGAGGGGCAGTTGGGAGTGAGCAGGCCAATGGAGGGGGGAAGTTGGGGGTGAGCAAGCTGGCAGGGGGGCAGTTGGGGCAGTTGGAGACAAGTAGGCCAGTGGGAAGGCATTTGGGGGGGAGCAAAATGACAAAGGAGAGGGGTTGAGTGCAATCAGGCCGATGAGGAGGGGCAGTTGGGTCAGGCAGTTATGGGTGATCAGGCTGGAAGGGGAGGGAAGTTGGGGTTGATCAGGTCAGCAAGCAGAATAGTTAGGGGCAATCAGACAGGCAGACAGGTGAGTGGTTAGGAGCCAATGGTCCTGGATTGCAAGAGGGATTGCAGTCGGACATCCCCAGAGGGGTCCCAGATTGGAGAGGGAGCAAGCTGGGCTGAGGTAGACCCTCCACCCCCATGCATGAATTTCATGCACTGGGCCACTAGTATAGTATACTTTACTTTCAACATTACCAATAGTAAAGATAGAGATACTTCTAATTATCTAATTAGAAACAAATTCTTGACTACAGGAAATATTTCCTCAATTGCAATTCATGCAGGACTGGGCTATGAGAACCCAGCATTATATAGGTTGTATAATGCTGAGTTAGGCTATATGTTTATCAAAATGATTGGTGTAATAAATTTTAGTTCTGAAAAAAGTATGATTATAAAAATGAAAAATTAGTATCTTTGTAAGAAAAAAAGTGGGGGAAATGACTAAATACTGGCTAGGCCAGCTGCTAAATCCACAATGACCACCTCCCTCCGTGGTCTGGATTTAGCCTTCCTAGTCAGGATGGGTTCCTGGAAGCCAGATGTTTGAAAGATGATTCTACCTAGCTGTTTATATTGACTGGTTATGGAGGACTCTTGGTCTAAGCTAAACCAATCACCTTTTCTATTCTAGAAATTTGAAATTTGAGAGTGGAAAATTCAAACCAAGATTAGAAGTTATTGGAGCTCAATCAAATTGACATCAGTACTCTTTCACCTGAAGTCCCTAGAGCCAGTATGCTTTCTGCCTTTTTTCTGATATTCAACATGAGTTACCCCCAAATCCAAAATTCTTCCAATATAGTCTCCTTTTTTTTTTTTAACTTAAGCTTACTAAATTTATTCTTCGTGTGCAGTGGATGCAGTAGTGTGCCACCCCATAATACCCTTCAGGACTGAAATTCTTATTCTCCCAGTTTTTTTTCTCTCTAAAAAAAGCAGCATTTTATCCAATTACCTTGGACATAGGGAGTTGCTTTGTTCCTTCCCTTGGGGGCAGCCCTTGATATGTCTCAATTTCCAGAGAGGACCCAATCAATTACTTGGTGACAATTTGACTTCATTGGACCCTGTCAATTCTCAAAGTGGCGATAGCTCTTCTTCCAAAAATGCATTGTCTTTCCTGACCTCCAGGCCTTGGCCAGTACCACTCTACAAGAACTTAAAGAGTATTTGATCAACTCATATGGAAATTTCTCTTAACATAGCATTGGACTCATAGACACATTTTACAGCAATATAAGTATATCAATAGGAACATGACCATGGGATCCATTAATACCATTACAAATCATATCACTAGAAACTATAAGGTAGAAGGCACAGCTGAGGTATCAGCTTGAAGATTCTTGTGAGGATGGGGCACCATCATTGAAGACACAGCATGTGCCTTAAAATAATGACTATTGCATGGTATTGGGCCCCTATTGAATAAAATACATGGGCCCAAGAGCTAAAGAGCAGCAGGAAGATGGGTTCTGTTTACCATGTCCCCAGTGATCTACTTAGAGAATTTATGTTCCTAAACCTTACACATCTGGACTTTGCCAGTGAGGCTCTGGTTCCAAGATGGTGAATGTTTCCACCAGGGAACACAGGGAACTTTGACTATTATCCAGTCACTCAGGATTCATGTGCCAGCCCTAGCCATTTTGGCTCAGGGGACAGAGCATCTGCTTGTGGACTGAAGGGTCCCAGGTTCAATTCCAGTCAAGGGCACATACCGTATTTTTCGGACCATAAGACCCACTTTTTTCCCCCCAGAAGTGGGGGGGGAATAGTCCCTGCGTCTTATGGTCCAAATATAGCCTACACATATACTTTAAAAAAAAAGTTTTTTTACTTGCCGGGCTCTGTGTGGTCTCTGTGTGCTTGCCCGGCTCTAAAATGGTTCTAAATGCTGCTGTTTACTTTACAGGGTTGATTACATGTGTTTATGACTGTGATGTTGGGTTTTAATGCACATAAAATATTTTAGGACACTATTTGTTTCAGAATCTTTTTTTCTTCATTTCCCTTCTCTAAAAACTGGTGCGTCTTATGGTCCGGAGCGTCTTATGGTCCGAAAAATACGGTACTTCGGTTGTAGGCTCATCCCTGGCCCTGGTCAGGGTATGTGTAGAAGGCAATCAATAGATGTGTCTCTCTCACACCGATGTTTCTCCTCTTATCCCTTCCACTCTCTCCAAAATTCAATGGAAAAATATCCTTGGGCCCTAGCCAGTTTGGCTCAGTGGACAGAGCGATGGACTGCTGACTGAAGGGTCCCAGGTTCAGTTCTGATCAAGGGCACCTGCTTTGGTTGCAGGCTCCTCCCCAACCAGCCCTGGTCAGGGCGAGTACAAGAAGTAATTGATGTGTTTCTCTCACATCAATATTTCCCTCTGTCTTTCCCTCTCTCTTCCACTCTCCCTAAAAATCAATGAAAAAATATCCTGGGGTAAGAATTAACCAAAACTTTAAAAAAATATTTCTTTAAAGGATTCATGTGCCAAATTTATTAAAACTGCATCACAGGCCATCAGCCTTTCCCCCTGCCTATTTCTGCCTCCTATTGTTCTTCAGGATTGCCCTGAGTGGGAAAGCTGCCTCAGTATACTTCCTGCGCATAAACCTATCTCAGGGTATTTTTCTACGAACTCAATCCAGACACTGTAACTTCAACCAAATGAATATAAAAGCTTATTTTGGAGGAAGGTGATATAACAAGGGAGCAGATAAAAGGGAGAGTACTGCTCACAAAACCCTTATAAGTTAGGTGGTATTATCTATGTTTTATAGATGAGGACATAAGAATTTAAATAATTTGAGAGATTTCTCTAAGATCACTCATCATGACTAAGTCTGTGTGACTTAAGAACCTGATTTTACTACTACATTATTCATAAATTGCTCTTTCCCCTTGTAGGGCTCTTTACTAGATTAGAAATGAAAAAAAAAAAAAAAAAGAATAAACATGTCTGCTATCCCTTCCTTTATGCTCTTCATGAGCTGAATTTATGCTTAAGCCAGGATAAGACACTATCTCATAACAGCATTCATTCAATACAGTCTCTATTACCTATGTTACAAGTTAGAGATAAGTAACTTGTAAAGACTATGTAAAGACTCTATTAAGAATCTTTTCTCTTCTATGAAAAGACTCCAGGAGATGTAGCTAAGTAGCACATAAGCAGTATTCTAAATATTGGGGAAATATCTTTGTATGTGTGCATTCATCATTTACCTGAGGAACTGATGGACCAAAATTACCTGGTAGAAATTCTGCTTCCCACTAATGAATTCTCTTATGCGTTATATGGAGGACTGTCCTCTTTATTTACAATTCAATTTAATCTAAAAGAAAAGGTGGGAAAGAGGGACTGTAATATTAATTTTCAAAGACATATTTAAAATCTTCTATTTCCTACTCCAGATGTAAATTTTAAGAAGTGGTGTGAAAGAAGGAAGAAAGATAAAAACCAAAATGTTAATATCAGTTTTCTCTGGAAATAAAAAATTTTATTTATCATTTCTGATTAACATAGTAATGCAATAAGAAGTATGAAATAAAGTGTAAGATTTTCTGATTTATGAGGCTTTTCAAAAGGATGCAGAAATAGTATTTCATTGTGCAAATGTATCACAGCGACACTGATGGAATACTACTGGGCCATTAAAAAAAAGAAGGAATCTTACTATTTGTGACAGCATGGATGGACCTAGAGGGTATTATGCTAAGTAAAATAAGCTAATCAGAGAAAGACAAATGCCATATGATTTCACTTATATGTGGAATCTAAAAAATAGAACCAGACTCATAGATACAGAAAACAGACTGACAACTATCAGAGAGGAGAAGGGTTTAGGGAGTCTGAGTGAAAAAGGTGAAGAGATTAACTGGAATAGCCACAGAAATGCAATTGTACCATGGAGAATATAATATAGTCAATAATGTCTAGGTAATGGAGTAAAGGGACAGGTGAGTGCTTGAGGCATTGGTGGAATCACTCTGTAGAGTGCATGGTTTTGTGGCCATTTTTTTTTGTACATTTGAAACTGGGGCACAATGTCATTGAATGTAAACTTTGATTGAAAGACTTACAAAGAAGAAGAAAAAAAGAATGGATAAAGTAACTGTTGGAAATGTGTAGCTAGAGAGCAACAAGGCTGGATGGTGTTTTTGAAGTCCCTAGATACCCTAAAATGGGCTATTCAGATGCCATTCTGATACAACCTGTTCCCAGTCAGAGAAAAAATAGATTATGGCAGAGTGATCCTCATTTCCCATCCAATTCAGTCCACTATGCACTTGCAAACTGCAGGTCACAATTTGTGGAACTTTTATCTATTACTGAACATAAATTAAAGGTCCACAATGCCTTCTCTTATCAGAAATAGTAAATGTGTCCAAAATTTTCAAGAAAGGTAAAAAATTATTATTAATAACCAACTTAATGCTGTTTTCTTCTTAAAAAACAAAATTGTAATGTCACTTTGTATACAGGTCCTTGGAAAGATTATACAAAGAAAATAATAATAATTGGTTGCAATGCCCTACCATTTTCCCTACAATGCCTCTATCAGGTTTACTTTACTGAACTGCATGCTTAAACAGTGCATCTATTGGTATAATTTTTTCCAGTCTGCCATTGGAGTAACCCCATTAAATCAACTGACTATTTAATTGCCTTATTGAGAGATCTCGTAGTCACAGCCATGGGAAGATAATCTTGGTATTGAAATGGAGAAAAGTATCATTTTATTTGTATATCATCTACAATTTATCCTTTTACAATGAACCCTAGAACACATTTTTTATGTAATTCAGAAAAGGAATATTGGAAACAAGCCCCAGCCTGTCAAATACAATTTTATATAACTAGCTTGTCTGGAGCTATTCTATTACAATATTCTGCACTTTGAGATGTCCTCATTTCTGAGGGGTAAATGAACCCAGCAGGTGACTGAGTAATTATGACTTCTGATTCAGAGCTCATTTTTAAAAACATGAGCTGTTTAATGCTTGCTGATTGCCATCCCTATCATCTTCTTGTTTTCAATACACACTTCCTCTTACTCACTAACTGAACCCTGCTTCTGCATCCACAAGCCCACTTAAAGGGAACCTGCAGCTATGGTTCAATCCCCTCGATGGTAAGGAGCCTGACTGTAATATTAATTTTCAAAGACATATTTAAAATCTTCTATTTCCTACTCCAGATGTAAATTTTAAGAAGTGGTTTGAAGGAAGAGATTCTTAATAATAGAATGAAATGAAAGGGAATGGCTGTCACTGAGAGACTCTACTTCATGTAAAATATGCCCCATCTGGGTGTCTTGAGAAAAGGCTATTGCAGTAGAAGCAATTACTCTCCTATTCTGAGAAGTGAGAAAAACAAAAACAAAGAAAATAGCAACAGCAAAACAGTATACAAACAAATCAACTCTCCCAGCACAGTCTTGCTTATTAATACTTCTGGGATATTCCTGTAATCCTGAGTATACTGTCTCTTGATTATAAAAGGAAATCCTGGAATTCATTAGTTTGTAACCTAAATGCAAAAAGTAAAAGCAATAATGTGCTACAGTAGGAAGTCTTCTCCAGTTTTCAAATGCCATGAGCACACTTTGACCCTGGTCTAACTGAAGAGTAATAGAACTTGGCAACAGCTCTTGACAAGAGATGGAGGTGCTTTCCCTGAATTCTAACCTTTTGGAGATTTTGGTATTAGTCCATCTTTTAAAATATATTATTAAGTAACTAGACATTCAGGAGCCTCTAATAATGCTACAAGGTTGTCTCTTCATCCACTGAGTCCTCAAGGGCTTTATCACTTGTCATCTTGAGGTTGGTCATTAATCAGAGCACTTTGCACTCAAGCTGACTTGTGACCTATGGGCTTTTGACTAACAGAAGCTACATCAATAAAGCGCAGCTGTTGCAAAATGAAGTGTGGTTGTTCATCATAATATGAGTAGTGGCCTTAAACAGGAAATGAGATGACTATTGTGCCCAGTTGAAAAAGCTATCATTCTTTTTCTCTTCCTAAACTCAGTTTGATATCTAAAGAATAAGTATCAGATATGGAGGGAATAAACATTCAAGGGCCATTATTGAAAAGCACAGAGCTAGCCATCAAAAATAGAATAGGTATATAGAAGTTAGCATGAGGATTATACTAAAAGTCTAAAGTTTGTAGGTATTTAATAGAAAAAGTCCCAGTTGGTGGGTTGTTTTTTTTGTTTTGTTTTGGGGTGTGTGTGTGTGTGTGTGTGTGTGTGTGTGTGTGTGTGTGTTTTGGAGGTTTTTTGTGTGTGTTTGGTTGGTTTTTACAGAAACTATTGTAAGATATATTGGTTGGCTCCTATGTACAATTGCTTATCTCATCTTATACCAACCTGCAAGCTGGACTTAGTACTTTGAAACATCCCAGGCATGCAGATGTTCCAACATACTACCTGTACACAAAAAGATATTTTACTGAAGTTTTCATAAAGAGGGTTATATTTTATAACTATGGCCAAACTTCTGTCATTCCCCCACAGCTCTCTTTCAGTGCGGCAGCCTCTATCTCCTCTTTAAGTCCTTGGCTTCCAGCTTTTCCAGTATGCAAAGCCATTGAGGTCTCTAACCCACACATCCTCATATGCTCAGCCTTAAGACTAGGTGCCTGCCTACTTGGATGGAAAAAAAAATGTAAATAATAAACATTTTCTCTTTTTCTGTTTTAAGTATATGTAAGTGTCTCAAGAGCAGGAATGCTAAGTCGACCCTAAAAAGGGACTAGATCCAAAAACAGAAACACCATCAGAGACATTAGAAACCTTCAGTCTTATTTCAGCTTTTCTCTGTTCATTTGTTTTATTCTTCTCTCTATACTATCCTCTCTCTCTCTCTTCTCTTCTCCTCTCCTCTCCTCAAAATCTTTCTTGAAAGAAGAAAACTATTTTTATTATATAGACCAGTGGTTTTCAAGTCTAGCTATATACATCAGTACATTTTACTAACATAGATTCCTGAGTCTCACCCACAAGAAAGATCATTTAGAAATCTGGTAGGGTTTGAAAATTTTTATTTTTTAGTACTCTAGAGTGACTCACAGTAAAGATTAAGCTCCTGAAACAAAGAATACCTCCCCGCCCCCCAAGAATATGACAATGTAAATGTATTTCTTTCCCACTTAACAGTCCTGACATGAGCCACCCAGATAGGCAGATTAGCTGGGCTCCATCTAGTCATTAAAGATCCCAATATCCTTCCTTCTTGCCCATCCTGACAGCCAGTTTAACAACCAAGAAGCATTTTTATAAACCTAGTGCCTAGGGTTTTTCCCTTGACCTTTTTGGTGAAAGTGAGGTCACTGTCATATTCACTTTCCAGCTCTTAAAAGAGTAAAGAGCAGAAGTTGAATCCAAGCAATAGTTTTATCAACAAATGGGCAGAAGTTGCCAACACTACTCTCACCCCATTTTCTTGGTGAGAATTTACATTTGACTTGGAAACAATAGTCTGTAACTGGATAGCCATGGAAAGCATGGTGAACAGATGTGGGGGGAACCCAAGAACCCAACCATATTCCTGAAGTGCTACTAATGCACAGGCAGACTTAGGAACCACTATATAGAAAAATGTAATGATGACTTTCTACCCTACTCTTCATTGCACATAATATCAATCATCACTCAACTTAGAGGCAAAGGACCCATGGGCAAGTTCTAGTTTTGCCACTAATTGTGTGCTTTCAAGCAGATCATGTCATAAAAATATTTATTATATGCCAGCCTTGGTGCTAAGTGATTTATATGCCTCATTTCTTTCCACCTTTACAATGTAAGGCAAATATTTTTAATCCTATTTTATTAAGAAACTAGGTAAGTTTTCCCACAAAGCTAAATTTCAAACTAAACTGTATTTAAGTACAAATTATGTCAACTTTCTCATCTTGTCATATTTTACCTGACTGAATTTTATTTTCTCATAAGTATAAAGTGAAATAAAATACATATTTCAATGAGTTGTTGAGAGAATTAAATGAGTTAATTTAAATATGCTTGTATAAACCTTAAATACCAACATAAATAAGTCATTATTTTCTTTTGTATACATAAAAGATGACACTAATTTGCCATGGTGCGGCCTGTGTTTTGAGATACATTCTGACAGTGGGGATGGAGTTGAGCTTATGCCTTCACAGTCACTGGTTCTGTCTTCAGTGATCAATAGCACCTATTTGCCCAGAGTTAACCTGTGGCCATGGAACTGAACACAGCCAAGTGGCCCATGTGAGAACTGAATTAATGATCTGGAACTGATAAGCACTGTACTCAGCTGAGCTAAAATAACTAAACATTGACTGTCATCATGAAGGCACAGACTAAAGATCATAAGACTCTCAGAAGAGCAATCTATCTTTGTCCCTCTTGTGAATTCATTCATTAAAGGTTTGTGGGGGGTGGGGGAAAAAGCTGTCTCTGTTATCACAAACCAAATTAAGGTGGATTCCAGCTCATTTCTTCATTTCATATTCCAGTAATATTACTACTAAACCTACCATTTATTTTATGGATATTGAAAATTCTAGCCTACAGATCATAAGTTACAAAAAAAGCAAAGAATAAAATGAGACAACAAAGTATAACACATATCCCCCTCCCTTCTCATTCCTACTCAACTTTTCCCCAAAAACAAGCAAAAGTATTATAGTTGGGAAAGGATTAAAATAAATAAATTGAAATATAAACTATTGTTGCCCAGTTGGTTTCTAAAGCATTTTTAAGTGCTATATATACAATTCCATATATAAGGGTATGTTGTTGGAACCTGAATGGCTGGGTTCAGGATCTGAAGGAAGGGCAGACGCACATATGAAAACACTAGACACTAATATGAATTATTAAGGGGTGGGGGCCAGGTGGAGCCTCTTTCTTGAAGAGGCAAACTGAAACCTGGCCTTACCCCCTTTTTATTCAGTTTTAAATACACATCTTGCCCTCAGTAAAGCACGGCAAACAGGTAGCAGACAGACCATCTCTAAGGTCAGTAAAGATCAGTAAATATCAGTAAGGTCCAGTACACATTTACTTGCAGGTTATCAGGTCAGGAGATTGCTTCGAGCCACCGCTATCTCAGCACAAACAATCAGTGCTTAGCGTCAGCCCTGCTAACAATCAAGGTCCATTGGCCTTCCGTGTTCCTTGGTGCACTCTCATGGTCGTATTGGCAAGTGATGGCTTTCCATAGTACATGCTACTTTTTTTAAATAAAATTATCTTTTAAAATGTAGACAAAAAGTTCAAAAAGTTCCCAAAATCTCTGATAGTTTCCAGAATAACTAGCACCACTCAAATATCGTTAGGCTCTCCATAGCTATTCCACCATGAGTATCCATGGATAGGCCTCAGGATTTCCTTAGTTTCCATCTCAGTATTAAGTCATTTCCTGGCTCATTAAGTTTGTTTCTCTCCCTTGTGAAGGAAAACATCCTAACTTGTTGAGGAGGGGGTAGTTTGTTACCATCTACAAATCTCACTCTCCCTTTCCTATGTCTACCCTGAACAGAGCTCATACATATGATAGGAAGGGAAACAGAGAAAATTAGAAAGCGAATTTTCCCTCAGTTCCATGAATCTCTGCTATCTAGAAAACCAAACTTCTCATCCCAAAATGAGTCTACCATATTTATATATCAAATATTACTATTTCCCCTATAAGATCTATTATTTCAGGTGACCTGGGAGAATTTAAAATTTCAGAGTAAGTTGACTCTGCGCTTTAGTGAAATGAGGATCCTCTGCAACAGACTAAGTATGGGAAATGAGAAGCTTTCCCTTTCCCTTATATCTTGTCAGAGTGATTAAAAAAAAAACATAATTTTTTGCTGAACCAAGTAATTAGGAATATAATCTACATAGTGTCTACTGTCCTAGCTACTTGTCTACTCATTTCTAAATTCATTTCTAAATATTGAGATTAAAGTACAAGGCTAAGTGAGTCCAAAATTTTACCCGTTTCTGAAATAAAATATTGATCAACAGCTGCATTCTCTGAAGAAGCAACTAAAGCACTCCAGTTAATTGTGGTCCTTCTAAGTCCAACTCAATGAATGAGAAATTAATGTTTAAATCTCCTTGAAAACATAATAAGCACCAAGGATTTGATATTAGTGACTTTCAGTGCTGCTATATGTACAGTAGATTCAAAGAACTGAGAAATGCAAATTTTTTATAATAATTACTAAAACATTTAGAAGAATGTTTATAAATGTACAGATGTCTTCATCTAAAGTAAGAATTTTCCCCTAGAATAGGAAAAAAAATCTAAATGACTCAAGTTTTTTAACAAAAATTGAGTTTTTTAACACAGTTTCTTTTACAAAGATCCATAAAGCAAAAACTAGTGCTCTTATCATTCCTGAAAGGTTTAACAAGATATATGGAAAAAAAGAAAAGAAAAATGCACAAATCTTAATTATAAACTCAGTGAATATTCTCCAAAGCAAACACACCTGTGTAATCTTACCCACCACAGGATGTAACACATTATAGGCATATAGGAAGCCTCCTTTTGCCAATCATTACCTCCTCCCCCAAAGATAACCACTACACAAAACAATTTTGCCTGTTTTTAAACTTCATATTAATGGAATCATACCGTATGTGCTTTTTTGTATCTAGCTTTGTTAGATAATATGGTTGTAAGATTATCCATGTTACTATCCATGACCAATTTAACATGAATTTGGTCATTTCCTTTGTTGAATAGTATTATTATTTGGATAGACCATACATTTGCATCTATTCTACTACATTTTGGTTAGTCTTAGGTTTTGATTATTACAAATAGTGATACAATGAATATTCTTGTATGTATTGTATGATAATCGAATGTACACATTTGTTATAATCTGAATGTTTGGGTTGCCTCAAAATTCCTGCATTGAAATCCTAATATTGAGTATATTAGGACGGTGACTTTGAATGGTGCTTAGGTCATTAGGTTAGAACCCTCATAAATGGGATTAGTGCTTTTATGAATGAGATCTCACAGAACTCCTTTGCCCCTTGCACCACATGAGGATTCAGCAAGAAGCTTGATACCTGGAATGGGCCTGCAGCTGACCATGCTGGTACCCGGATTTCAGGCTCTTGGTCTCCAGAACTAGGAGAAATAAATATATGTTGTTTACAAGCTAATAACAATCTGTGATAGTTTGTTATAGCAGTTTAAAAGGACTAAGACAACATTTTAGTTAGGAAAATAGCTACAACTGAAATTATAGGTTTATGGGATATGATTATGTTGAACTTTGTTAGATATCCCAATTTTGCAAAGTTGTTTTATTAATTTACACTCCACCTTCAATGTATAAGAATTCTAGTTGCTCAGTATCTTTGCCACTACTTGATAGTGTCCTTTAAAAAAAAATCTTCTAGGAATGATGTGGCACCGTAATATGGTTTTAAGTTGCATAGCTCTAACGACTAATGAGATTGAGCATCTTTTCATATGTTCATAAGTCTTTTGAATGGTATTTACTTTTTGAAGACATTCATATATTGTGCCCATTTTCCTATTGTTTTATTTTTCTTACAACTGTGTTGTTTTTATATATTGTGGATGCCAGACCTTTTCTTAGAAATACATATTGCAGATATGTTCTCTGCTCTGTACCTTGCCTTTTCATTCACCATGAGACAACTTTTGTGGGACAAAACATCTTACTATTAACATAGTTCAATTTATCAATCTTTTCCTTTTTATGCTCAGCATTCCACTTCAGCTACACTGGACCTCTGCTGTTCCTTAATCAAGCCAAGCATCTTTCCACTTCTTCACTTGTTACTTGCCTCACTTCCTTCAAATGTACTCTGCCAAAGCACAGATCTGAACCATGTCTTTGCTGGCTCATCTACATAACATAAGAACCATAATCTACCCTGCCCTGCCACTAGTATTTCCTACTTCTTATGTTCTGTTTATTCTCCTTATCATCCATTACTACCTGAGGTATTCCTCATTTATTTTCTCTCTCTCCAACCCATACAATACAACATAAGCTCCAGGGCAGGAAGTTCACCTGTTTTGATCAATCCTCTGTGCCTAGAACAATAACTAGCACATAATAGTATTAAAAAAAACTTTTTTTGCTGAATGAGTAAATGAATAAACTAAATCTAAGTATAATTTTATTTTTATTTCTATTTCCCAGGACTTTGTGCTTTTCCTGAGTCCTCAAATCTTTTTCAGTTCTGAAAATTCTCAACTATATGTCTCTTAATTCACCTCATTTCTATTTTCTCTTCTACAATGAATATTAAACACACATTAGAGCTTTTAAATCTTTTATATCTTTAAACATCCCTTAAGTATTTCCTATTTCTAACTCACTGTACTATATGCTGCATATAATTTCCTCAGAGCTGTCATCAAATGCAATAGTTCTCTCTTTAACCTCAATTAGTATATTGTTAATTTATCTATTAAGATTTTTATTTCAATAACTATATTTTCTATTTATGTAATGTGTGCTTGAGTGATTTTAATCTATCTGTTGTTTTCTTCAATGCTGTGTTCTTGTTTTATGGATCACCTCACTTCACAAGGGAGAACTTTGAGCACTTTAGGCATACTTATTTCAGAGCTTTTCTTAGACAGATCATACACTCCTCAGGTATGAACACTCCCATTTCTTTCATCTGCTCACATTGTCTCATTACATGATTCAAAATGTTTTTCATATGCAGTGGGAATTATCATTTACAAAAGTTCCATGTGTCCAAGGCTACAACAGTTTATCCCTAGAGATCAAATTTACATTTCTCCTGCTAAAATCCTTTAAGGTTCATTGGTTTTAGAACAGTTTCTATTACTCTTTCTTAGCTTCACATTTCTGAACCATCTGGAAGTTGAATTTTGCCTACCTACCAATGTACACCTTGGGTCAAGATGGGAATTTGGACAGCTCTGCTATTGTAAAAGCCAAAGGCGTCCTTTACTTCCAACAGGGGGCTATATTGTGGTTTCATATTGAGTCCCAGCTATTAATAGGAGTATGGCTTCTTCCTGGCACATTTTAATGTATGTATTTCCTCTGGAAACATTACAAGATCCTGTTGTGACCAGACATGATTTTTCATATTGTGGTCCTGTGGCCAGGATTGATATCATATTTCTCCAACACTATTCTCATTGATGACTAGGACAACTTGATGGATCTGTTTCACAGGTAGTTGAAAGTAAGGCATGAGTACTCTGAAGACAAATCAAAAGAAAAAAATGTTTATGTGACTGTCTATGATTAATGACATATTTGGGATTATGTACATAATAACTGCTTTGAAAACTGAAAGATAGTGCAAGTTAACAAATAAAAGTCCTGTTCTTTCTTACACTCAAAATTTCAAAGTCATTTCACAAAGGTATATTAAACTATTTTAATGAGCACTCTTCTACAGTTATTAGTGTAACAATCATTCCTGAATAAAGTTTGAGCATTTCTATGTAAAGAGAGAATCAGAGAGTGGGAGAGGTCAATAGCTCATTAATCTATGAAAAGAATCACAAGTTTTGGGGAAAATAATTTACTATGGCAATGACATATTGTATTTTGTATACAGAACTCATATAAACTTTCCTGTTTATTTTGGCTGCTTATTTACCAGTAGTGATAAACTTGTCTTGATCCATTTTCTCTCTTGCCCAGATCCTGTTATGAATGACAGCTTGCATTTATAAAACAACTTGTAGGACTAAGGGATAGTAGGTTACTATAAACTCGTACAAAGCTAACTGACTCTATTAAAGTTTAGCACTCTGAGATTGCTCTCATTAGTAACTGAGCCAACTGAGCTAACTAGGTATAAGCAGAAACTTTTTTTAAGAGATAAACTTTATTATGTTGCAGAAGTCAAGGCAAGCTGTCAGCAGCACCTTCGCAGATTCTGAGGGCTCTCTAGAGAGAGGTAATTCTGTTTGCATTATCTATGGTTGTAAAAAAAAACACCAAGGAGCTGGCCTGTGAGCCTGCTTTGTTAAAAAATAATGTTTAAGGATGGAAACACAGAGGCAATAAAACCAACAGCATAAGTATTTGTTTGGGGATACTTGTATATTTCATAGGATAGGTTTTTACATAAGAATTACTGGTGTCATTAGTCATTCCAAATGTTTTCTCACTAACTTCCAGGAGAGAGAAAAAGGATTGGAGTTTCCTGTACCTGAAACATGCATCAGAGTGAAAGCAAGCTTGACTCAGAAACATGTCGTCCTGTAACATGGATCAGTCTTTGTGTCAAGCTTGACCATTTCAAAGACCTAGAATTGAAGAGCCAAAACAAAGAACTGGGTATATCCACTAGAGTAAAGATTCCAAATTTAAATTTTCTTATTTTCCAATCTCTTGCCAATAGTAGCAGGAGTATTTAAAAAATTATTTGTGTGAATCATTAGAATGATTGTCCATTGTTTACTAAATTATCTGAGAATTTGTTATAGAACTGTATAATAACTAATTTCTTATATGAGTTTTTCCTTCGTGTCCTACATGTTCCTTGGCTAAAGAAATTCAGGATTAAAGGAATTAAAGAGTGGGCAAAATTTAGTAATGGTTGTCATACTGGTAACTTTCTTTAATGGAGCTCTATAAAACCATAACAAGGACTATTATGTGCTGTAATTAGGCCCACAATGGCTGTAAAACCCTGGCTAGAATGTGACTGTTACATCCATTACATTTCCCCATTCAGGTAACTTCATATTAAGCGATGCAGTGAGCTGTGTTAAGACATAATGATTTATTTGCACCAACCCTCTATTTGAGGATAACATTTTATTGCTCATCCCACCATTTTAAAACACATTTTTATTTTCTTTCTCTTTGTCCTTTAGATTGCCTCCTATAAATTTGCTGAGTACAATTTATCATGCTCATTCATTCATTCAACTGTTACGCACGTAGCGCCTATGGTGAACCAACCATCACACTCAATGACAGGAAAAATGAGCAGCAAAAACAAAAATATTCCTTATTCTCAAAGATTATCTTGGAGGGGGAGGCTACAAGAAGATAATCAAATCACACAAAAGTATGGAACTGATAACTACTATAAAAATGAGAAGGTCGTGGTAAATAGTATGAAAGCTTATAATGAAATTTGGAAAACTTTCAGATAAAAAAAGAATTCAGGAAAAGCTTTCCCAAGAAAGTGACACTTGTACTGAAATTGGAAGGATGACTATGAGTTACCCAGGTACAAAAAGGAGGACAGGCAAACTAGTATATGCTAATGTCTTACATAAACTTCTAATGACTAGTACTGGAGTTGCCTGAGTGTGCATAAATTGGTTTTATTCCTAAAGCTAAAGCAAATATGCCCCTATTTCTAACTGGTCAGGGTCAAATGTTTTCAGGATTGAATTCAGGAGAAATTATATTTTGTCATAAGGTTATTTTATTTCTAAATCATCTTTGGCAGAAGAAAGAACAAAGTTCTAAGTATACTGCGGTTAAATGAAAGGTGTCTTCCATCATCTGGCCCTGAGATCCAGGATTTTTGCCCACAGGAGCTACAGAGCTTGGTACACATGAGTTTTGTCTTATTTTTATCCTCTGCATTATGGTTAGCACCTAGTTATAAATAAAGCATGATGGGCTATTTTGGTTTGATGTGTGATTATTCTGTAGTTTGCATTTTATTTCTATAATTTGTGAGAATTTATTGTAAGAAAGCATTTAAAAATAAAATGTAGGGGAAAGTGATTGTTAAAGTTTAGTATAAAAATAAGTGAATTTTTTCCCCAGAATATGAATGATAGTACTATTGTGAAAAATTATTCATCTGAGCCATTTCAAACTGCTTAAGAAATTATTGGTTTTCATTTTACATTGATGTGATATGTAAATTATTTTCGCTCCATCATTGTCAATGACTACGTTAAATATCTATAGTAGTATAACTAAAGATTACCATTTACATATGGTCTATCCTGAGAAATATTCATAGCTAAATTCTTATAAAATACATTGATGCAGTTATTCCTTTGAAAGGCAAATACTAGATAAATCCACATGAAGGAAAAGTTTATGTTAGTAGGTAATAAGAATGCATAAGATCTGAACACGATAAAGTAATAACAATTTCTAGTGCTCTTATTTACATACACGTATGTGTGTACATGTACACACATGCAAATTATATATGCCATATGTATACATGAGAGTGTACATATACACATATAGTTACCTGTTTCCTCCCCTCCAAGATGTGTGTGTGTGTGTGTGTGTGTGTGTGTGTGTGTGTATGCCAATATTAGCAGGATAAAGAGAAAGAGAGAGAATTAAAGAAAGGCTTATAATCCCACAGATATGAATATAATTTGGGATAAGTTAACTCACTCATTATCTTCCTCTAATTAGTCAATAGCTAATTCCTCGTGCATCTATGTTTATTGGTCACTAATTAAAATAGATCATACCAGAAAATAAAAACTTAGTAAATATTTAGGCTCTAAATAGCTAAATTAGACAGAATATGTATATACTTTTAAAATAACCTTAATCATTCATCAGCAAATTTCATTCAGCTCCTATAGCACTAAGCACTGGAAGATCTAACAAAGAACACAAAGCTCTTAACACATGGTACTTCATTTTTAGAACGGTACACTAACTGATAACCTTCTTACTTCAATCTCAAACTGGTCCAAGACCACAAAGTTCTGCTGGTTCCAATTCTTTCCCCTTTCTAAAGACCAACAACACACCCTTTCTAACACATATCAACACCATAGCTGCCCTTGCATACTACTATAACTAAGAACTTCAGAAATAGCCTAGCCACTGTCACATGGGGTTTAAAACTCAATAGAAATAGGCCAATAATAACCTTTTATATTTACATGCTATTTTACAATTCAAAAAGTACTTCAGACACAATATTTCATTTGATGCACTGCTATAGTTATCCACATAGAGATATTATAAAATGACAAAAAATGCTTATGAAAACATACAAAATAAGAATTTCCAACCAAGACACACATGAACAGCAAGGCATGCATCCAATGCAATTTAAAACTGAAGAAAGATGGGACAAAGCCCCAGGAGCACATGGTCCTACAGTACAATCCGTGCTGAAAGGCTGTGAGAAAGAGATGAGATTTCAGGATGTATTGAACCGACAGACAGGGTCCACTTAACAAGCTAAGATAAAGGAAGCACTTCCAAGGACAGAGTGCTCCTTTGGAAACGGCACAGACGTTTATAATATAAACCTGTGCTGAGGTTTACAACCACGTGGTTTTTCTCACTCCACATTGTTTATAAAATTGCCATTGGGATCAATACCAGGTTCTATAAATGAATGAGATATAACTCGTCCAATATTTCCGTCTCACTTCTTTCATTTCAGGCTTTTAAATCTTTTAAGTGTGGTTAAAAGAGGTTTACAGCAAAGCCATCCAAACATTCCTAATCCTCTTCTCCAACATATGATGTAAGATCTCTGACTCACAGTAACTAACGCAGAGAAGTGACCCAGCATCATTCTGACGATGAGAACAAGCCATCTGTTCATTGTCCTCAAAAGCTAAACACTGCTCTGGCTTAACTTGTTCCCAACCACGATTATTCACTCTGGCAAGCATTACATGTATTATTTGTTTCATCACTATGAAGATTCTATTTTGACATCCAAATGCTGTATATTTTCTTCTTTGGCATCATATGGAGCACTCATCCCTTTTCATAATATGGGGAATTTATTCAGTGACAATTACAATAAATGGTGAGATGGTGGTGGCTCTATTACATCAGAAATCATACACAAAATAGTTTCCTGCTGCTATCAACCAGTTATAGAGAAATTGCTTTAACAAAGTTATCTCTCAAAATTCAAATAATTATTGTGTTAAACCATGTGAAATTGTCAATATACAATTGTTTGAAAGGGGACAGTTTCATGTAGTTCTATATAATGTAATGAACCAGAGATTCCTCATATTTTCATACCTTAATAAATGTTAGCCAGATATCTGTACCCCCATGTTTATTATAGCATTATTTACAATAGTTAAGACATGAAAACAACCTAATTGTCTACCGAGTGACAAATAAAATATTGTGTATAGGGCCACCTGGGAAGACACATGAACATTCTTTAGATTGTTGTTGACTGGGCCCAGGATAATGGCGGAGTCATGTCAGTTGCACTCCCAGGAATGTTCTTAGTTCCTGGCTTGTGTTTGTCCAGGAGGAAGGAGTGGGTGGGACCTGTGCCCTCCCAGGCTCCTTGTTTTCCTGTAAAACCCCCGTGTAGATAAATAGATGTGCTGCATGGCTCAGGAGGTTGTCATCTGTCTCTCCAGCAGAGGAGGTCGGCGGCCCTCGCAGCTCCAAGCTTAAAATCCATCTCTGTGTCTTCTCTCTTTATTTCTATTATTTCTCAATCCCAGGCCACCTCCACTTAGAACCAGTTCGTTCATCTCTCCTTCCATGCGGGACGCGGAAAAGGGAGATCCCCACCGCATCAGGCCCCCGCAATTGATTCACACATTTAAAAAAGAGAAAAAACTTGCCGTTTGTGACAACATGGGTGAACCTTAAGGACATTATGCTAAGTGACATATGTCAACAAAGAAAGACACATACTGTATGATCTCAATTATATGTGAAATTCAAAAAAGCCAAACTCATGGAAACAGAGAGTACAATGGTAGTTTCCAGGAACTGAGTGTGAGGGGTGCTGGTCAAAGGTTGCAAACATCTAGTTATAAGAGATCTAAGTTCTAGTGATCTGATGTACAGCACGGTGACTATGGTTAACAATACTGTATTGTACACTTGAAAGTTGCTAAGATAGTCAATTTCAAATATTTGTACCATAACAACAATAGAAATGGTCATTACTTGAGGTGAAGAATGTGTTAGCTAACCTTATTGTGATAATCACTTTGCTATACACACATGCTGACTACCAATGTGCATCCCAGACACTGGTGGGGTAGGGAGTAGGGAAGGGCTCAGGCAACTGGCACCTGCCAGAGCAAGTCACTGGGAAATACAACTCCCCCTGCATGGGTGATGCTGGTAGCCCCTGCCTTGTTCCTAGCCATCTCTATAGGTCCCAGCTTCACCGGCCTATGGCTGGGTGAAACTGAACCCCAAAAGGCTGTGGAATCAGTTACTCACCCTGATCTCCCTGTGCAGGCAAGGGGAACTCTTTCTAATGAGGGCACCCCTCCCCCTTGGTGCTGAGCAGTGTGCATCTGGGCAGATGAGGGTGATGCAACCAAATGAGGCTGCCTCTCTTATGTGGTTCTTCTCGATTCTGTTCATGTGAAAGGTTTTTGGGTGGTCTCTTTGGGTTTGTTTTGTTTGTTTGTTTGTTTGTTTGGTTGGTTGGTTGGTTGGGGTTTTTTTGGTGGTTTTTTGTTTTTGTTTTTGTTTGTTACACTGTTACTGAAGTTTTCTAATGTGAATTCCCACAGATCTCTTTTTGTTTGTGGATAGCTGTCTAATTGTTGATTGTAGTGGGAGGCTGTTGATCTTTGTGAGAGGGTCTCTTCCTCCACCATCTCGGTGATGTCAATCCCTAATATTTCTAACCTAATGAAAATACAATCACATAGACTTTAACTTTAAAATATTCTTGATTAAACCATTTTAAGTCAGTTTCCATATATAGAGTTTTATGATTTTTGTCAACTTCCTGAAATTAATCTTCAAATTCCTCTTCTAGGGAAAATTAGAAGCTTTAAACATATTCCCTTAAGGATTTTTGTGCATTATAAAAATTAACATGCCTATGAGAATGAGTTGTGAGTCTAAGGTATTTAAAAGGATGCATATGTGAGAACCTTTGTGAAAAACAACAGCTACAATCAGGAGCTCTATTATCTGTGGGGTTAAGTTTGATTTTAACTAGGTAATTGTGCATGAAAATACCGAGTGGGACTTTATCCTTTCTTGAACGGAAATATTTTAGAAAATAACATGTAATTTTATTGATTGAGAACTGAAGAGGCCCCTTTTTGACAGGGCAATGTACATCAGAAATGCAGTAGATATCAGGTAACTAGACTTCATCAAGGCTAAAAGGCTTGACAACATTTTTTTAATACCCTTGTGAAAGAGAGAGAAAGTAAGAGATTGCATGCTAATACAATTGGATGGATTTGCAATTAATTGAAAAGCCATTTCTTGAGGATGTTGATTAATGAAATGATGTCACAGTCTGTGGACTTTGCTTTCAGCCTGTCTTGTTCAACAATTTTATCAATGACTTGAATGAAGACAGAAAATATATGTGTGCTACATTTGTAGATAATACAAAGCTTAGAAGGATAAGGAATATGTTGGGTGCCAGCATTGTAAGCCAAAAAGATCTTAACAGGCTTGAGTGATGGGCCAAACCTGACAAGAGGGACTTTAATAAGGAGAAATGTAAGGTCAGTACAACAACAAGAAAAAGAAACGAACCTTGCTCTTCATGTAAAGGCTGAGGGAGCTGAGGCTTAAGGGCGGAAGGTGAAATGAGGAATTTAGCTGAGTTCACAGCAAGGTCACTATTAGTCAATAGTGTGAATTGTGACTAGGGGCTTGCTCTTTAGAGTCAAGAGATGGGAAGGTCAAATCCTAGATCTGACTCTCATTAGGGATAAAGCTTGACAAATTACTTGATCTCTCCATTAATTTCCTTAATATGTGTAATGAGAACAAAAATATTAAAATCTTCAACGTGATATCTAATTGTTATTTTTTTTATGGAAGAGCTGACCCTTAATTCTTAAATTTTAATGATAACTGAGATTTTCCTTAAATATACCATATATTATTTTTCCCATCTTTCGATGAGAGAAGTGAAAAGGAATCGATGAGGAGATCAAGGGGGAATTGAAAAGAAAACAAGAAGAAGTAAGAAAATAGCCAATATTTATTGAACAACTGCTTTGGTCCAGGCACTAGATACCTAAACTCATTTAATTTGCATAACTAAATGTAATAAAGTACACTCATTTTCATTTTAACCATAAGAACATGGAGGCTTAGAGGGAGTAGTTTTCCCAAAGTCAAAACAAAGAAATTAGCACAATTGGATTTTGAACCCAGGTCTCCTCTCTAAGACCCAGATTCTCTCCACCACCCCCGTCCACCTCAACACAGTCCTCTTAAATCATCTACTGACAATCATCCTCAACATTCTTTCATTGTATCTGCATGGTCTGAAATTCAACTTAGATGCTATTTCATTACCACATTTATATTAACGTTACCTGGGTTGGTTAAGTCTGTGAGAATTTATTTTAACACATTAAATTATGTCTATGACTCAACTTGCCTATATAAAGCAATTCGTTTCACTTTCTATCAACTGCATCAGAGCAAGCCAGCGGCAGCAGCAGAACTGGTTTTTACATAAACTGAAAGAAAAAAAATAGGAAAGATCATTTCAACTAATGAAAAAGGCAATGCTATGCATGCGTACTTTACTGCTTATAGTGAGGGAATTTGGAAAGAGGGCAATAAGGGAAAGACCTAAGTGCAGGAAGAACAGTATGTGCCATTCGCTGTCAAAGCCCCGTGCCACCCCCATGCTGCCATCTTTCAAAACCCAAGCCAACCATCACATTTCCTGTGAAGTCCTGCCTGATCCCATCCCCATGCCCACCCTAGGTGATCCCCTTTCCTTTGCTCCATATCTTTTTATACTACTTATATAACATGCATGACACTGTTTTGCAAATATTTATTAATGTAACAGCATGTTAAACTCTACGTTAATGGCAAATGTATGTTTTTCAAAATGTAGTAATTACATAAAGCTTGATTTAAAAAAAAGAAAAAACAAGGTTTACTTATTTTAGTCCCATTTTTAATTAAAAAATGCAAATAGGAGCATATTTTTTTTAAATGTAAGTTTCAATGGAGGCACCAACACAATGGCTGTTGCATGCCAAAGAAGATACTAGGCCATTTATAGAATTTTTTAAATAGTTCATTAGAAAGAATGCCTGGATCCCTCATCCACATAGAAAATAATGTTTTAAATGAAAGTGGAGGTAGAGAAAGGGATTTCTAAGTGAGTTTCTTTCTAAGACTGTGCTTGGAGTCCCTTCCTCCTTGACAGTGGGGAAGCTCTCAGAACTCATGAGGGAGCCTCAGGGAGTCTGCTGCTGAAGCTTAGCGTGTGAGTCCTGACGTTGTGAGGTGCACAGCGAGCTGGTATCTGATTCCCACCCACACTCAGGCCATAGAAATAGACTGATCAGCTGCCATTGTCTCTGTGTCTCTGCACCTGGGAGTGTTGCTGCTCTACCTAAGAAATAGCATACAGCCGAAACCGGTTTGGCACAGCAGATAGAGCGTCGGACTGCGGACTAGAAGGTCCCGGGTTCGATTCCGGTCAAGGGCATGTACCTTGGTTGCGGGCACATCCCCAGTGGTGTGCAAGATGCAGCTAGTTGATGTTTCTCTCTCATCGACGTTTCTAACTATTCCTCTCAATTCCTCTCTGTGTAAAATCAATAAAAATATATTTTTTTAAAAAAAGAAATAGCATACAATCCCAGCGTTTTCTGGCGCAAGCCATTTTTCAACCTATTACATTCTGGCTTCTAAGCCAACTCTATGGAAAATTTTCACTTAAAAGTTGCCAATAACTACCTCCCATGCTGAAAAATTCAATGTGCTCTTCTAAAGCAACATCTCTCAATGACTAGTGCATGCCTTTGTATTCAACCTTTCACTTTCCTAGGTTTCTGGGATCCTTCAAGGAGGCATATGCACAGACTGTGAGCTGTGAAGCCAAACGAACCTAAATTTGATTTCATGAAATCAATAAGTGTTTATAGAATGCACAGAATGTGTGAGGGAATAAAGTAGGCTCTGCAGATCAATGGTGTACAAGACAGACATGAAACAACATGACTTCAACATGCTTAATATTAACCCAGCTACACCACTTCCCAGCCATATGACCATAAGAAAATGTTTTCAATTGTCTGAGCATAAGCTTTCTCACCTATAAAAGAAGAAGAATATTACCTATTTCATGGGATATATTATAAAGATTTAATGAAGCAAATTATGTAAATGGCCTGTTAATTTCTATCAGACATATAATAGTCATTCAATAAATGTGCAGTCCTTTTACCATCATCTACCTCTCCACTATCTTGTACATTGCCTGCATATTCTCAAACCTCCTGCTGCTTTTGCTCCATTCATTCTTTAATTATCTCAGTCCTACTCTAGCAAGCAGATATGAAATGCATGCATTCCCCAATGCTTTCCCAGTTCTGCCTTTCCCCATTCTTTACTTTCTCCCTAAGGGACCTTATTTACTCCCTTGGCATCAACTACCCAGGCCATGTAATTGCTGCTTCAAGCTATGTCTTCAGGTGTGATCTCTCTATAATTCCCTTCTTACATTATATAATGCCTCTGTTCCAGTGTGTATAAAAATAAACTCTTACCTGAAAACTACTCGATTGCTCATATAACTGATATCAATTACATTTATTTAAACATGCACTTATTAAGCAAACATTATATACAAGACATTTGTGTGGAGCTAGAAACTCTCCTGTTACTATCTGTGTCCAATATTGGCCCTATTTAAATATATGTATTTAAATAGGGAGAGTATTACTCAAACCAGTGTGGCTGATTGAATGTTTTTGGTTCCTGGTCAGGTTCCGGGTTATGGGCTCAATCCCCAGTAGGGGGTGTGCAGGAGGCAGCCGATCAATGATTCTCTCTCATCATTGATGTTTCTATCTCTCTCTCCCTCTCCCTTTCTTTGTGAAATCAATACAAATATATTTTTAAATAAATAAATAAAAATAAAATAAGTAGGGCCAGTGTCTCTCATTAGCTGTAGTCTCACTATTTGCCCACAGAAATTCAGAAATCAATAAGACTTGATCATCAGGAGATACTTGTATCTACAAAGAATTGTAATTTATACATGGTAGGTAATCAAGAAATGTTTACTTGGCTAAATTCTACTTAAATTAATGGTATGAGCAGAAGCCGGAAGTATTGAAGTATAAATCATGCTGGGTATGGTAAATAATCCAGGAGCATAATTGAGCACAAAATGAATAATGGATGAGTAATATACCTGAAAGGGTATATTGAGATAAATCTTGGAAACCTATAATGCAGATGCAAGTGGTTTAACATTTATCTAATTACATAATCTAGTAAGTAAAGTTATCTATCCAATAATAAATGACGTTTGACTAGTAAGTATAATGTAACAGAAAACCACCAAATGTTGGGGTGATTAAAAATCACTATCACAACTGTTAATGTTTTTCTGTTCGCACTATGAACTTGAGAAACTGTGGTACTTTGTGACCATCCACAATTAAGGAATATCCAAAGATTAATTTTAGAAAAATTGCATTAACAATCTCTAATATTTTAGATTAGTCAAAAAATTTTAAAAAGGTAACTAAATGTGGATCTTGGCATCATTGGGTGAATTTAAATAGTTTGATTAAATAGAATAGCAGGCACAGAATTCAAATGGCAAGAATTAAAAAGAGAAAGCACTAAAGAACTTGAAAATCGTAAGAGGTTGAAGATTGGAAACAGTAAAAGGTTTTGTTTTTTTTAAGTGTCTAGAATTTTATCATTAATCATCTTTGTTCTTGGCAAATGAAGAAGGAGGCTGATAAAATGATGATTGGGAAAGGATTCAAAATTTTATTTTTAATTCTCAAGTGCTTGGTTTCTAGGCTCTGCTAGAATCAAACAACCAATATTTATTGAAGGCTAAAATGTCAACATTCAGTTTATCCAAGGGTCATCAGGCCCTAGGATATACTAGGTCACGGTGGCCAAACTGACTTATACCAAAAAAGCAATTAAATAACTTACAATAAAAAAACACAACTGTTAAGCAGAGTGCTCTTGGTATTGACTGCCCAACATATTTTATTGCTCTAGGGGAGAAGCTTTCCCAGTGAAACAAGTTGAAAATTACAAGGTATTAGTGTGTCCACCCCCACCTCCCTACAGAAAGGTTGTCCCTCATGCCTTCAATCTTTTTCATTGTCACTTTTAATATAATCCAAATGTTATTAAAAGTGGGATGCTTTTAAAACTGTAAATGTTGGGCCCTTACTAAGACTAAATTCAAACTTCTGAGAGTGAGGCTCAAAAATCTTTATTTTTTTAATGGCTTCACCACTCCATCCAAATGATTTTCAGGTACATTAGAGAATCTTTGGTGTGGTCTGTAGTCACTTCCGCTTCCTCATTTCATGCTTCTATGCAGTTCAATCCAGCTGCTACTACCCCACTCTGTTCTCTTGCAGAAATATGCCATGACTCTTAATTTTCAGCTCCAATGGCATTATTTTTATAAACTCTTCTAGAACAGTGAACATTTTTGCCACTCCCTTTTGGGGGACTTCCTACTTCTTGGCTTCCAAGGTAGCATTCACTCCAGGTTAAATTCCTACTCACTTGAACTTGTCTTTTTCTTTGCTGAATCCTCTTCCACTGTTTTGGCCCATACATTTGTGATTTTCCCAGAGTTTAGTTCTTGTTTTTTCTTTGTTACTTCTAAGCTGTTTGGGGGATACTTTCATTCATTCCCATTCCTTTTTCCATGGATTATATGTTTACCATTCTCAAGTCTCTATTTCCAATCCTGGGTCTTTTCTTAACTGTGGCCATTAACCTCCAATGCTCACCAATAGATGCTTTCAAGGATTAAGTAAGTTTGAGATAGGAGTGGCAGAAAAAGATAGTAAGTGGAACTGCTCACATAAAATCTGGGAACAGTTGGGAAAGTGCTCTGACAGAACTGCCTCAGATTAGATAGACCTTGTTTATGAGACATAATGAGAACCAGTGGCATTAGCCCAGGAAGCAGAAAGCTAGTGACTGAGTAGATCGATCCAACCCAGAGAACCTAAAGCCTCAAGATAGTGTCAGTGCCAACAAGTTGAGGGTCATGAGCAAAGAGTAATAAAGCTGATTGAAGGCAAACAGAGGCAGGAACTGAGGCAAGAGTTTGGTCAAGAGCGAGATTGAGATCTACACATGTATTGATCCAGGTGACTGCTAAATGCAGGACCACAGTGCTAAGGCAGTCAGAACACAGATAACCTGTCCAATGGTAGGGAAGCTTAACAGGATAAAAAGCTCCATTAGTTTATCTATAAAAAAGCTTTTAAAAATCACCACGAGATCTTGGATTGACTATGCATTTAACCCAAGGTGGTCAGGACATTCCAGGATTATTCTATTTAGAGCAAGTTTTGTTCTTCCAACCGTTCCCTTTAAAATGCCTAATCATAAAGCATTTCAAATAGGAAATAACTCAATATGTATGTTGCCTCCACTGAGATTAGGCAGGTATTAATATCTTATTATTCCTAGAGGTTGTCACTGCTGAAGTCAGTGTGTGTCATTGTCATGCCTGTTTTTATTCTTTACCACAGTGGAAATATTAATAATAAATCTAAAAATTTTAACTCAGCATTGGGTAAAATTGATAGAAAATGTATGTCAAATGTATGTCATAGTGATATTTGGAAGAAACCGTGGGTTGAACAAATTTGTTGAGAAGTCAAAGTATTGTCCTGACCACTATTTGTCTCAGGAAGAGAAGGACGTGATTAAAAAATACTAATATTTCACCAACCACTGAAGTAAAATAAAAATAAAAATACATATGCAATCAGCTAGGAGAGAAAATTATATTATTTAAATCCAAGTCTATGTAAATTTTGTTTACTATTCCTATTAAATTAAATGCCTTTTTCAGTGTTTACTGAGGAAAACAAAGATCGCCAAGTCATTTAACAAAGTTTTGTGTTACTCATCAAAGAATGTAGTCTTTAGCCCTGACACATATGATAACTGCAAATCTTGTTTTAGGAAATTTTATTTCTTATCCAAACAATATTTTTAATACAAATTTTAATTTGGCCATCTGAGCTACAATGTTCTTACACAACTCAAAATTATTATCTCAATACCCTATAGATAAGGGTAGTTTCTTTTGCTCATCAAAAAGTTTCAGTCTTCTTGGTTTCAGACTTAACTGGTAGACATAAAATTTTTAAATTTATTATAAAGCAGGAGCCTTTAACAGATTCAAGTCCAAACACAATAAAAAATATATAATTAGGTAGAGAAGATAGATAGAGGGGTTTTCCCCTCATAATTAAAAATCTGAATACATGGTCCAGAGGATTATATTGCAGTTGGGCAGTATTATGTACCTATCTTTCTATCTTGTTATTCTCCCACCCTCAACCCACCAGCCATGACAGGAGGAGGAGGATGCTGTTTGTAATAATGCAGCACAAGTGCATGAAAAATAGAGAAAAGAACTTATTATTATGTACACATGGGTTTGAAGTATTGAATATATTCTGTGAGCAATTGGAATTACATATCTGGAGTCAGATAGGGTCAAAAGAGGTAGATTTATGAGTCCTCTGCAAAGAGATTATAGTTGCAGCTATGTGAGCCTTCAAAATTGCCAAGATACTAAAGGAAAGAGAGGAGGAGAGAACCAAAGAGAGACTCAGAGAAGAAACAAAAAAAAAGAAGCAAGGTGAAGCCAGAAATGGCTGGGTATTGTACCTCAAAAATGTAGGACAGAGAGTTTCATTAAATAGCAAGTAAAACCGTGTGTTAAATTTAAGAGGGTGTCTACTAGAAGGCTGGAGGGGATCATTGGCAGTCTAAGAGAGCAGTTTCAATTGGCAGGGTTTAGACAGCTCCAGTGAGAAGATAGAAAAGAAATGAGAAAGCAGACACAATAAAAGTAAAACTATGGAAAGAAGTTTAATGGTAACTTGAGGACACAGAAACATGGAGAAAAGGGTGGGTTCAGTTCTCAAAATGAACCCAAGTTAATCTACATGCTGAGGGGAAAGAGTAAGTAGAGGAAAATGAGTGAAGATAGAAAATAAAAAGAATATTCAATGAAGCACATTCAGGGAGAGCATTTAAAAAGGATGAATCAAGAGACAAAATGCAACAGGGTTAGCCAAGGAGGTATGTTCCTGCTTTTGAGTTTGAAAGAAGGAAATAAAATAATAATTGGAAGGCAAATTAGAGCACTGTCAGGGAGAAAGTTAAGAGGGCTCATAGTTACTTAAGTTAATCTTTTCAGACAAGTAGAAGGTGAAGCCACCTGATTGGGATGGGGGAAGTATTTCAACTATAGGCTTGTGGACAAGGAAGTGGATTAAAATTAGAAATGTGTCAATGATAGAAAGATACAAAAGTTTCTAAGCTGCATTCCTATAAATCAATTACCTACTCCGAATGGCATGACTGTGCTGAGAAATGTATTTGACTAGAACATACTTGACCAGAAAAGGGTATAGTATCCGTTAGTTATTGCCACAAAGCTGCAGTGGCTTTCAGGAGTGTTTATTGCTCATTTTGGGGAGTTAGCTGGCAGTTGACAGATCTAGACTAGTCTTGGCTGGAAAACTCAAGTGACATGATTCTGTTCCACATCTCTCATCCTCTCGCACAGTGGATCTCAACCATTTTGAGAACTGAACCTCACCCTTTTCTCCATGTTTCTGTGTCCTCAAGTTACCATTAAACCTCTTTCCATAGTTTTACTTTTATTGTGTCTGCTTTCTCATTTCTTTTCTATCTTCTCACTGGAGCTGTCTCAACCTTTCTAATGCCGCAACCCTTTAATACAGTTAGTTCCTCATGTTGTGGTGAGCCCCAACCATAAAATTATTTTTGTTGCTATTTCATAACTATAATTTGGCTACTATTAGTGAATAATGCAGCACATTATTCAGGGAGAGCATTAAAAAAGGATGAATTTAATGTAAATATGTGTGTTTTCCGATGGTGTTAGGCTCTACAGCAGTGGTTCTCAACCTGTGGGTCGCCTAAGACCATTGAAAAACACAGATATTTACACTGTGAATCATTAACAGTAGCAAAATTACAGTTATGAAGTAGCAACAAAAATAATTTTATGTTTGGGGGTCACCACAACATGAGGAAAAGTATTAAAGGGTCGTGGCATTAGAAAGGTTGAGAACCACTGCTCTAGCAGGACAGCTTGAGTATATTCCCATGGTGATTATAGAGGCACAAGAGAGCAAACTCAAGCCCATTTCAAGCGCCTTCTTATATTATGTCTGTGAATACTACATTGGACAAAGCAAGTCACATGGTTGAACCCACTGTCAAGAAATGGGACCAGTCACCCCACCCAGAGTGGAAGGGCACTGCAAAGATGTGGCTATAGAGAGGGGTGAAAAATTGACCAATGCCACTGAATGTGAACCAAGTGAGGAACATATGCTGTTTCATCACAGTAAACTCACAACTCAGGGTGAAATATTTCAACATTTGTGTCTTTAAAAATAACATGTGCTCATACTGGGAACAAGCTTCTAGCCAAGGTGCCTGATGTGATTAGAGCAAATATTTTTTTCAATTAATACATTATCATATTTTGAAAAGTTATGAGTAAGTACGTGTTACATAACTGGCCCCAAATTATCACAGTTACTGCCATGAAGAAAAATAAAGGCAAATGAGAAAACAATTAACTCAATAATACAGTGCAATTACAAGCAATATCATCTTGACATGATATGGGTAATGTGTATTCTTAATTGCATTGCAAAACAAATAAAAGTGTTAAGAAACAAAGATATAATGTGGATAAATTAATGCAAGTTTACGTTTTAAAGTCCACTCTAAATGACAGGCTTATAAGTAATTTTTAACAGAGCTGTGAAAATGTTTTGTAAAATATAAGAGCTGTTAAAAATCTGCTCCAACAAGGTTTTTGCTTTGACCACTCCATACTGAATCCCATTACCAATGACTTCTCCATTACTGAATCCCATTACCTGCATTTGACCACTCACTCCTATTTAATACATTTACTTCATTTGTTTATTGAGATATTATATTTTCTTGGTTTTCCTCCTGACTCATCTTTCTTGGTTTTCTTTCCTTCCCAATCTCTGCTACTAGTTTCTCCTCTTCTCTCTCCTCTTAATATTGGAGGGCCTCAGGGCTTAGTCCTTGGACCTCTCTTTTTATTCATCTACATTGATTTACCAGGTAATCCTATCCAGTCCCATCACCTTGGGTCAGAAGATGATTTCTGTATCTCCAACCAAACTTCTCTTCTGAACTCCAGGTTCTTTCATCCAACTGCCTATACAACATTTCCATTTGTATATCTAATAGCCACTCCATACTTAACATGTTCAAAATTAAAAAAATTAAACTCCTTATCTTTCCATCTAAACCTACAGGATTCCCACCTCAGTTGACAGCAATTCCCACCTCAGTTGACAGAAATTCCATCCTTTGACATACTCTTGTCAAAACCTTAGGGTCATCCTGGGTTTCTGTCTCTCTCTTTCACTTCACATCCTTTCTCTCCATTCCATCAGAGAAACTCGTTGGCTTTGCCTATTAAATATATCCAGAAGTCAAGCGCTTCTCACCACCTCCCCTGCTGTCACCTGCTCCAACCATCATTTTATCTGAGTTACCGCAGTAGCATCCTTACCAGTCTACACACGTCCACACTTGCCATCCCACAGCCTAGCCTCAACAGAGTGACCCTTTTAAAATCTAAGTTAGATCACGTCACCCTCTTCTCAAAAAATGCTCCAATGGCTCCCTGAAGGTAAAATCCTACTGCAGCCTTTAGCTTCTGGCTCTTGTCACCTTGGATATCATCTTCTATGCTCCATCTTGCTCACTCTGCTCCCATACTGGCCTCCAGGCTACCCATTAACACATGGAGCACGCTGCAAACTGAGAGCTTCCCACTGGCTGTCTTTCTGCCTGAGATGGTCTCTCCCCTCCTTCAGGTCTTTGCTAGATTATTAACTCCTCATGAGGCCTTGGCAAATATAAAACTGTTCTCTTCTGCCTGCCTCCCCCCATATCACACACTGCCTGTCCCCACCTCAGCTTGATATTTGAAGTGCTTATCACTGTCTAATCTATACTAATAAAAGGGTAATATACTAATTAGGTTGGACATCTTCTGGACGTCCATCTGGACAAAGCCACAGTGTCTGTGAGGCCCGGGGCTCAGGCAGCCATTAGCTTAGGCAGCCTTGGGCTCAGGCACCTGCAAGGCCCAGGGTTCACGGCAGCCGTGGGTTCACGGCAGCTGTGAGCTCAGGCAGCCATGAACTCCAGTGGCTACAAGGCCTGGGCTCAGGCATCCATGGGCTCAGGCAGCCATGGGCTCAGGCCTCATAGCCGCCACAGCCAGCAGTGGCAGCAGCAGCAGGGTGATGGGAGCAACGCCTTCCCCTGATCAGCCCGGTTTCCTCCTGCAGAGAAAGGCCTGACTTCAGCTTAGGCCCACTTCCCCTAAGCATCAGTAGGACATCCCCTGAGGGTTCCTGGTCTGTGAGAGGGGGCAGGCCAGGCTGAGAGATCCCCCTCCAGTGAATGAATTCAATGCACCAGGCACTAGTGTGTTACATAATTAGCTTGTTTATTATGTTTATTTCTCCCCCTACTAGAATGTAAGACTCACACAATCAGGGATTCTGTGACTTTGCTTTAGTTATACAACCCAAATATATAGAACAACACCTGGCACAATAATAGGCCTTCGATAAATATGGGTTAAACATGTAAATTTATAAGTTCATAAGTAAAATAGTTCAATTACTAAATGCATTTGTCTCATACAGCAAGATGGATATTTTCCAAAATAAATGCAATTGGAGATTTTTTTATGTATATATATTTTTATTGTTCTCCCTGCTGGGGCTGACCAGCAGTCCCTGAGTGATGGATGAGTAGATTACTCTGACACATGTTTCTGTGAACGAGAGGCTAAGGGACTGTTTTGCTTTAAGACCAAGCTGCCCTATTCACCTGCCTCCTTGGGCTTTTATTGTAACAACAACTTGAACTAAAATTAATCTCTAGATACAATCATCAGGGCAAGCATCCTTGAGGAAGTTCATGTTTCTTTTCAAGGTTTTTTTAAAAATATATATATTTTATTGATTTTTTACAGAGAGGAGGAGAGAGGGATAGAGAGCTAGAAATGTTGATGAGAGAGAAACATCGACCAGCTGCCTCTTGCACACCCTCTATGAGGGATGTGCCCACAACCAATGTACATGCTCTTGACTGGAATCGAACCTGAGACCTTTCAGTCCGCAGACCAAAGCTCTACCACTGAGCCAAACTGGTTTCGGCGAGAAAGTTCATGTTTCTACAAGGTCGGGTCTTAAAGATTAAACATAGAGATTCCAGCAAAACACCTGGGGGTTCAAACTTGTTTGGAAAAGTCAAGGTAGGGGCTGCCGCCTTCGGCAAGGGTCCCCAAAAGTCCCCGACCTTTCAGAGAATCCTCCTTACAGACTTTCCAACCAAGCCCCATGCTTCCCCACATCCCCCTACTCTTCTCTTCTTAGAATCTGCTTTTCTTAATAGTGCAGTATTTTTAAGTCTACCTGTGATTAAAACTTTCATTTATACTTACATATTTATAAAAACCATCTTTACTAAGCTTGTCTCTTCTTTTTCATATACAATTTCAGCTGGAACCTAGCTAAAATTCCTTCACTTCTAACGTTTTAAATAAAAT
This sequence comes from Pipistrellus kuhlii, assembly GCF_014108245.1. Taxonomy (NCBI): domain Eukaryota; kingdom Metazoa; phylum Chordata; class Mammalia; order Chiroptera; family Vespertilionidae; genus Pipistrellus; species Pipistrellus kuhlii. The sequence goes on from NW_023425529.1 coordinate 23,746,338, forward strand.
GTATATAGAAAGTCACCGTGCCATATATTTTAATTATATTGATTTCAATGTTTGAGTTGATACTTCTTATAATTGCAGAAATAGTGTCAAGAAAGAGTTGTGGGGTTTTTTCTAGTAGTGACAACCAAGCTGTCCATTGCCATCTTTCTGTTTGTGAGCTGAGAACAGTAGGCTCTTGCCACTTAATGAACTTCGCTTGGCAGACAGAAGACCTATACGTCACACACTTCAGTGACTCTCTCCTCCTGCAGCTCCCACATGGCCAAGTTTTTCCTCCTGCCTTGCCCTTCCAATATCTTATCTGATTCCACTTTTAATAATACCAGTTGCAAGCTCTACACACAGTCAGCGCATGGACTGCAGCAGATTGGGTTACGTCAGGATCCCACCCACCAGGCAGTTGTCAGCAGCACTTGATCATTCAGGTCCAGGCACCTTCTCTCTCTCTCTCTCTCTCTCTCTCTCTCTCTCTCTCTCTCTCTCTCTCTCTCTCTCTCTCTCTCTCTCTCTCTCTCCTCTCTCCCTCTCTCCCTCTCTCCCTCTCTCCTCTCTCTCTCTGTCTCCCTCTCTCCCCAATCCTCAGGCCTTCTTTCTCCTACTTAAGGTGAAATAAGTGAGTCTGCTCTTGACCTTTTTCACATAGATATGCAGTCCAGCATCCTGTTCCCTGTTCATTTCACCATGGTTTTCTCACTTCTTCCTTTCTTTCATGACAATGGTTACCTTAAGGACATCTTATTCCCAGCTGAGTTTATAATGTTTGTTAAAAGTATATCCTTTAAAATTTATAGACTGTCTTTTTTTAATATACTTCTTTATTGTTGATAGTATTACATAAATCTCCTCTTTTCCCCTCCTTTACCCCCTACCCACCACCCATGTCTTGAATATTCTATAATTGGATAATGTCTGTATCCAAGGGCTATGCCTATAAGCATATAATTTCTTTGGGTTTATCTTCTCTCAGCCTTCCGAACCTCACATTTTGCTTTATAGCAAAGCTTAAAATAATTACCATTCCCCTCCATTGGAGAAAAACTTTCATGCTATGAGGAAGAAGATAATGAAGCTGGGGCCAAAGAGCTATAAATCTAAATCACCTTTGCCCTAATGTGGAACCCATCATGTACCACAACAAAACAAAAAGACAAAGGAGGCAGAAAAAACTGAAGTCATCATTTGATTTAGAGGATAAAATTCTAGATCGAAAAATAGTCTTGATACATTTTAATTGACGACTGTAGGTAATCTGACCTGGTCTTCTCACTTTTTTCATAGAAGATCACATCTACCTCCTAGGGTGTGTCACAGTAAAACTAATGTCTCTGAAATAAATCTACAGGCTTTAAAGTGTTTTAGGAGCATCCATGATTATTAAGGAGGGCCTAAAAATAATTAGACCTCCTACTTAAAAGACTTTAAAAAAAGAAAATGTCTATTTATTTATAGTAAACAAAGAACAATTTTAAGGGTTAGCTGTAATATTTAAGAATAATTGTACTATAGTGTATATGTGAAAATATACCCTCAAAGCATATTTAAGTTCAAATCTTGATCATGAAATACTTTAAGTAGAAAAAGTACAGAAAATACTGTAACATTACTTATTAACACACCATGTTAATATTTTCCATTTAGTGAAGTGTGAATATTAAGCATGTTAACATTTTCCATCATATGTTTTAGATCTTCCCTTTGTTGAAGAAATAAGAGGTTACAGCTAAATTTAAATTCCTACCGCCTTTGTTTCCTTCTTTTCTTCCTCTCAAACAACCACTTTCTGAAATTGCTATGAATCATTCCCATATAAGTTTTGGAAAATTTACTAACATAAAGAAAATATACTATTATTTACATATTTTAAAACTTTACATATATACAAAACACACACCTTTAACCTTTTTACTCTTAAAAATGTTTCTAAGGTTTATGTGTGTGTTACCTGCAGATTTAGTTTATTTGGACAGATCTATAACATGATGTCAAAATACAATTATATATGTGTTTTCTTATAAATTTCTTCTTAAAAGCATAATTGCTGGAGTACAGCAGACAACCATCTTCCCTTACAACACCATTAGTAATACATAACCTCTCCAGTAGGTGTCATCAGAATTGTTTTATTCATACGCTTGATATGGTATGTCATAACTTCTCATTTGTATTTCCCTAAATATTAAACATATTGAGAATCTTTTCAAATAAGTATTGACATTCAGTCTCTTCTTTATTAATTACCTATTAGGGACTTTGCCTATTTTTCTATTGAGTTAGGTTGCATTTTTATCATTAATTTGTAGAAGCTCTTTATATATTGTAGATACCATATTTTGATGGTTTCATGCATTATAAATTTCTAATATTTTTATCTCCTTTTTTTATACTTTCATTATATCTTTAAAATTTTGAGATGCAGTCATATTTGTTAATATTTTCCTTATTAGTTTGTGCTTTTGCATCAAATATAAGAAACTTAGGCCTGATATAATTAAAATGTTATTTTCCCATGTTTTCTTCTAAACATTTTATTATTTTGCTTTTTTAAATTTAGGCTGTTAGCCCACCTGAAATCTAACTTGTACAGATATAAACCTTTTTTATATCAATAATTTTCCCAGTATCGTTTATTTAATAATCTGTCTTGTTTCTCCCAAATTATATTGTTATCAAATAAATAGGGTGATTTCAAATTCTATTTTCTTTTCCATTGGTTTATCTATTCTTGTGTCAGCCCTCACAGATTTTATTCCTATGAATTTACACAAATCTTAATATCTGGAGAGAAAAATTCACTATTATTCTCTTTTTTTCAAGATTGTATTGACTATTCTTGATCTATGTTTCTTTATAATAGAAGTTAAATTAGCTTATCAAATCCCATTAAAAATAAACTGATGGTTTTTTATTCAAAGTGCATTGAATCTATAGATTAATTTGGGATAAGTTTCCATCTTTATGACTTTGTTTCTTCCCATCCACAAATCAAGATATCATGATCATGCCACATCTTTCCAATCATTTTTTTCTTTTAATGAAGCTTTATCATTTTCTCAATAGAGATCTTAATAACCTTTTTATAAGTTTTTTTATGTCTATAGTTTTGTTTTCCTTTATAAATGATATATAAGCTTTATAGTACATTTTCTAAGGGAGATTGTCTACCAAGTGATTAATAGCAAAAGTTTGGATTTTGAAACCAAAATGCTTGAGTTCAAATCCTGGCTTTGCCTTTTAGAAAGTGGCAAATCACTTACCCTCTTTGTACCTCTGGGAGATAATTCATTCACCTATAAAACCAAGGATTCTAAAAATTCTTGTGTCAAATAATTATTGTGATAATTACATAAGTGAGCAGAAAGAGAGAGAGAAATACTTAGAACAATTCCTGGCATATGTTAAATGTTCATTTGTTGACTCAGAATGAGGATCCTACATTAACAAGTAACCCTAAAATCTCAGTGACTGAGAACAGCAAAGCTTGTGTTTTGTTTATACTGCATGTCTGGCTTGCATCAGTTGGGATACTTCTCACCCCGAGGCTCAAACTGATAGAGTAGTTATCATATAGGAGTTTGCCACATTCTAAGGAACAGTGAAAAAATGTAACAAGTCATGTTGTAGCTCTTAAAGCTTTCATCTGAAAGTGACAGACAGGCATCACTTCTGCTTACATGTCATTGGTCATAGCAAGTCATCAGATCAAACCTAACTTCAAGGGAGGAGAAAGTAAAATTCCACCAAGTACTAAGACAAAACCAAAAATATTTATGAACAATATTAATGGCTCTCACAGTTATTATTTTTTTATCAGTTTACAAAAATTAAATTTTTAAAAATCTTAATCTTAAATCCTATCAACTTGATAAACTATCTTATTATTTTAACTAGAGACCCAGTGCACAAAAATTTGTATACTGGGGGGTGGGGGGTGGGGCAGTCTCTCAGCCCAGCCTGTACCCTCTCACAATCTGGGACTCCATGGGTAGGGTTCCTAGGACTGGCCTGAGATCAGGGCCTATCAGGGCTTTCCTTACCCAGGCTACAGGCAGCTGGCCCCACCCCGGCCATGCCACTGCTTGCCATCTGTGCAGCACTGCTCCCCCCTCCCCTGCTACCGATGGCCTCCCTCTGCAGGTGACAGTCTGGGGTGCAATGGTTGGCTGGCCTGGGCCTACTTCTTTTTTTGCTGGGGGGGGGGGGGGGGAGGGGCCATCTGCCTACCTGATTGTTCCTAACCGCTCGCCTACCTACCTGATCACCCCTAACCACTGGTCTGCCTACCTGATCATCCCTAACCACTTTGCCTGCCTGCCTGATTGCTCCTTACTGCTTGCTTGGGGGCAGAGCCAGCACTGACTTCTGGTTGGTCAGCCTCCAGTCATTACTGGTCACTATGACCCAGGGTTTTTATATATTAGGATAGTTTATCTGTAATTTATGTTGGTTTTCTTCATAAATATTCCACTGTTTACAAATAATGACAGTTTTGTGTCTTTTCCCCCAATCTTTATATGATTTATCTCATGTGTTGTGTCTGTTAGTGTGTTAAGGTATGTTGCTGTGCTGGCTAGGATTTCTGTTGATAAAATGTTGAAGAAATAATAATTGATTAAAAATGTGCATATTGTCCACCCTTCTAATTTTTGCAAATTTAGTAGATTTGAAGCATCTCATTTTTATATTAGTTGGCATTTCCTCAATTACTATGAGGTTGAATTGGGGGGGGCAGTATTCTTGGCCAAGCAACTTACTCTTTTGGGAACATCAGTTCACACCCTTTGCTTATTGTATTTTTCTATTGCACTGTTTGCCTTTTTGTACTAATGTATAAGTGCTTGTATATTTAGATACTAATCTTTTGTTGGTTAAATGCATTTGAATACTTTCTTATAGTCTGTGACCTGTATTTAATTTTAATGGTATCTTTTGTCATACAGAAGTATAATGTAGTCAAATCCTCTCTGTGTTTTGATTTTGTGTCTTTTAAAAGAAATTTTCAGATCAAACAAAGGACTTGTATACATGCAAAATAAGCCTAACCAATGGACACAGATATCAGGGGTGTGAGAGCATGAGTGGGGAAGTGGGGGGCAAAGGGAAGGTGGTGGTAAGGACACATATGTAATAATCAATAAAGAAAGAAATTTTAATAAAAAATAAAGAAATTTTCACTATCAAAAGATCATATATTTTTCTACATTTTCTTCTAAATTTTTTTAATTTTTCACATTTAATGGTTTCATTTGTTTGGAACTGGTCAATGAGCTATATGTGATGGGATACTTGGGGGGAAGGGGAGGTAAGAATGAAGATGAAACAGAAATGTACATATCTGACCATTTAAAAATATTTATATGAAGAACTTTAATTGTATCTTTCAGAGCCTTTAATGTTCAGAGCATAGTTTGGAAAATTCTGGAACCATTGAATTCTATCTAAAATTTCAAGAAAAATGAACCAATAATTCAGTGCCCCTTAAGTGAAAAGCATTATGCTAGCTAGGTATCTTCCCATACTCATTTAATCCTCAAAAATATGCATACACTTAATACTATTTTACTGATACCTAAGATCATGTAGCTAATAAACTGTGAAAATGGAATTTGAGGCCAGATTTCTCTGCCTTCAAAGTCCATTTCCTTCCATTTTCTTCCCTCCACAAAATCATCATATATTTTGTAAAGCTCGATTGATACATTAAGAATTTAAGACAAAGTTAGACACTAGAAAAGAGAGATAATGACTCTAGTGGAAAGCTTCCTTGTTTTTAAATACATAAGCAAGCTGTCCCTTTAAGTATAACCTAGATTTTTACAATTGTTTGGTAGTTAAAAACATTTAACAGCCTTTAAGTTCTATAGACCTAAGTTTAAACCTGTCATGCCAAGCAAACTATTATCTTAGTGTCAGTTCAAGGAGGATTATAACCACTGCTTCCCAGCACAGTTGGGGAGATGACATAAATTGCATTAAGAAAGCTTTCAGGACTCAGGTCTCTACAACCTAAAGAATATTGAAAGTCAGTGTCTTCTCTCCCTTCCTTTTTTTTGCTTTTTCCTTTTCTCTTTCGGCCTTTGTTTCTTCTCCGCCTCTGCCTCAGGCAGCACTTTGTTAGTAATAATGAACTACTATATAAATAGGTGTCCTGTTATTAATTATGACTGGGTTCAGCCCAGTGGAGCTAAATTACTTTCATAAGGCCAAGTCCATGCCAGAATGAATCACAACACTCAGGGGCTCTTCCTCCTCCCCCACGCTCTGTTCCCACTGTGGCCACAGCTGCCTTCAGTGCTTAGAGGTTAGAGAGTTACTGAAGAGTGACCGCCACCATGACCTCTAATAGCTTGTTGCTTGTCCTCCTCCAACATCCCAGAAATGAACAAGTTGACATCCCCCAGGGAATTAGTTGGGTCGAATCAGGACAAGTAAAGATGTCATATTGATCCTATCTATGGTTTCTACTCTTTAAACTTGTTTCTTGCCAAAACTAGTTTGGCTCACTGGATAGAGTGTCAGCCTGCAGACTAAAGGGTCCCAGGTTCGATTCCAGTCAAGGGCATGTACCTTGATTGCAGGCACATCCCCTGTGGGAGGTGTGCAGGAGGCAGCTGATCAATGTTTCTAGCTGTATATTCCTCTCCCTTCTTCTCTCTGTAAAAAAATCAATAAAATATATTTTTAACTTGTTTTTTTTCCTATCAGTTTTCTCTCGCATTCTTTCTCTTTTCCTCTCAGTTCTCCTTTGTTAAACACTTTCCCCCTCTATCTGGTATTTTCCTTCTCGTTTTTTCTCCCTTGGGGCACCTGCCATCTCCATCCCATCCCTATCCTCCCCCCCCCCCCGTCCCCCCATCTTCTTCTTCCACATTCAATTCAAAAAGAATGATAGTGATAACAATAATAAGCAGTTGCCTGCTGGTTTCGCTACAGGAACATGGAGTACTTTCCATTAGGGATCACGGGTGGCTTCCCCAGTCCCACAGCCTAGTGGCTGAATTGTTGGGTCATGATGAGGCAGGTGGGAGTGTGGGTGGTACCCAGCAAGCAGCCCAGAATCGTTCTACTGCCAATCCTTCTGACAATGAAATGTCTAATGCAGGCAAATACATTGTAGGTCATTAAGTCTCTGTTGCTAATGTACTCCAAGTCGATCACAAGTCCATTCCCAATGGAAAATTCCCAAATGAAGTCCACGGATGTAAAAAATAAATGAGACTGACTTGAAATTTTAACTAATACTGTGACATCACCTCTTGATTTTATGTCTGCCCAGCTTTTGTTCTATGAATGAATAGGCCTGTGCTTTTCATTCAGAGCAATGTTGTAACTTTTTACACATGCTAAAAATTATATTGAAATGCCCAAGGAAACTTTCATCTACCCAGGAAAATTACCTCGTAGAAGTATCCCATGCAGTTAATTCAGGAGTATAAGTTTTACCTTTTCATATATAGCAATTTAGGAACTGACTCAGATGCATGATTACCTCAAACTCTTTACTGAATTTTGCCCATAATTTTGCCTTGATCTTCTAAGTTATACTTACTTGATATTTTTATTTAAAAATTCTACTGTTCTTAACATAATTGTATATGTGTTTTTGTGTAAACCACTTCAAATCCTTTGTGGAATAATGTGTTTAAAAACAAACAAATAAATGAAGAATAAATTCTGTCTTTACCCAGCCATCTAAACCATGTCTTGATCTCTATTCTGATTTTTAGCTTATAAAGTAGTGTGGTGCTGTTTTGTTTTTGTTTTTGTTTTCCATTTTTACTGCCTCATCTATTTTTTTTATTAAATTATTATCTGTGTACATATCTTACCATTGGCCCCCCCTCCCATACATACCCTCCCTCTCGAGAGTTTTGTGTCCATTGGTTGTACTTATATGCATGTATACAAGTCCTTCGGTTGATCTCTTATCTCCTCCAGATCTCCCTACCCTCCCCGCTGTAATTTGACAGTCTGCTTGTTTTACTGCCTCATTTATAATTTGACTTCATGTCATAGACTCCAAAATTTGTGTCTTACCAGAATTCATACATTGACACCTACCCTCCAATGTGTTGGTATTTGGAGGTGGGGGCCTTGGGAGGTGATTAGGCCATTTGGGTAGAGCCCTTACAATGAGATTAGTACCCTTATAAAAGACTAGAAGCCCGGTGCATGAATTTTGTGCATGGGTGTGGTCCCTAGGCCTGGCCAGTGATCAAAGCACAAGCATCTGGTATGGAAGGGCAGGTCCCAGCTGATCTCTGGGCCCTGAGCAGCAGCTGGGTCCCTGTGAGCCCCCTCCACCTGAGACATCAGGCCCCCTCCCAGATCCTTCAGCGCCTGGGAGTCAGGAGGCAGCCACAACCCCCACCACTGATGCTGGTCGCCATCTGTAGGGTGATCAGCAGAGAGATCGGCCAGCTCATAGCTGCCTTGGCCTGGCACCGCCCACTCACCTGCTCCACCATCCCACCACGGTCCCAGCAGCACCTGCACTGCCGCTTGCTTCCAGCGCCAATGCCTGCCATGTTCCATGCCACCCCCTAGTGTTTAATGCATGTCATAGCAAGCGGTCAAACTCCCAGTCGAGAGGACAATTTGCATATTAAGCTTTTATTTTATAGGATACTCCAGAGAGCTCCCTTCCATCCTTTTGATATTTAAGCACATATGAACCAGGAAGAGAGCTCTCACAAGTTATTGAATCTCAAAGAGCCTTGATCTTGGAATTCCCAGCCTCCAGAGCTGTGAAAAATAAATTTATAAGCCACCTAGTCTGTGGTATTTTGTTATAGTGGCCCTAATTGACTATGATATCTCATAAGAGGTTTTATTTAAAAATATATTTAAAGATCAAAGGATAAGACTTGTTAATTGTGCTTGACTACATTAGGAAGAGATAAATGTGAAAAACCACCACATATGTTTATTGGCATTATGGTTATTGGGTATTGTATTTGATATAAAATTATATTTCTGAAGATCTCATTGACTTAAGCTACTTGAGACAATCTCAGGAAGCTAACTAATGGCTTATATTAGTAATGTTTTTAAGTTTTATTTCTGTAGATTAATTCTAACCAATTGCTACACTAGACAATATTGGAAGAAATAACATTAAAAAAAAAAATCTATGCCACCATCTTAAAAAATATAAAATTAGCCAAAACCGGTTCGGCTCAGTGGATAGAGCGTCGGCCTGTGGACTGGAAGATCCCAGGTTCGATTCCGGTCAAGGGCATGTACATTGGTTGTGGGCACATCCCCAGTAGAGGGTGTGCAAGAGGCAGCTGATCGATGATTCTGTCTCATCATCTTCCTCTCTGTAAAAAATAAATAAAATATATATATATATATATATATATATATATCTATCTATCTATCTATCTATATATATATATATAGATAGATAGATAGATAGATATAGATATATATATATAATTAATACAAGCTTCATTGTATCAGGGTTATATACAAGCCTTCTTTATCTAAATTCACATAAGTGCAGAATAGGTTTGGAAAAATTTCAACACAAGTAGATATTTATTGGCCACTATTCTAAATATCTAGGAAATTCTGGTTTAAAAGTACTTGTTTTGACATGAATTATCCAGGTGTGGAATTTCAAGCCAGGTTAATCTTAATTGTCACCTTTACCTTTTATAGTCCAAGACTCTATTAATAAATAAATTCATCCCAAGTTTCTTCACAACTTCTTGGGAGTTTCTGTTATCCAGTGACAATAGATTTGGAAAATTCGTTGGTATTTATGGACTAAAGCAGAGAACTGCTTGTTTGTATCTCTCTCTTCTACCTTTTTGGAGGTTAAAGAGTTTTTCACCACTGAAATCCCCAGTACTTAGCAATGTCTGTCATGGAGTAGGATGACACTCCTAGCTCTGCCAGCTACAATCTGTGCTCTTTAGGGAAACCTGCTTAAACTCTTTGTGCATCAGATTTTTCATCAGTAAAACAGAGAAAATAACAGTTCTTAGAAATTTTAACAATATCGGGCATGTAGAAAAACATTCAATAAGCCATAAATATAAGGATGGAACAGTTACATTTCTACATAACTGCATAGCATAATTACTGGATTATATGTGTTTGTCTGAAATTCTCAAATATGGACGCCTAAGGAAAGGTTCTAATTAGTGACTGCTAGCCCTCCCGCTGGCATCATCAACTGGTTAATGACACCTTCCCAGGCATAGACAGAGTACCCATAAAAAACTAAAGTGTCAAAAGCTGTCTCTTAAATTTGACCCGGCTCTAGCCATGCCAAGTTTCCCAACAGTAAAAGCTTTTTATTATATTCCACACAGTCAAAAGAGCAACATGACCACAAAAGAATAGGTTTGGAAATCAGACCCAGACTGAGGTTCATCATTCTTCTGCTCATTAGCAAAGTGTCTTTGGGCAACTTCAACTTGCTAAGCTTCAATTTTTACTTGTAAAATGGGGATAATACCCACTTTGAGGTCTGAGAGTTAGAAAAACAGATGAGGAAAATATTTGTAAATCACTTATCCTAGTGCCTGGCACATAAGCATTCATTAAGTAGAAGCTGCTGTCATTATTATTATTATTCTTTATCACCCCCAATTCTGAGGCTTTTTTCTATTAAGAAAGAGATATAGCATTGGTCACAAATAATTTTTTTTTCAAAATAATTTTATTTTTGTTGTGGGAAGAAAGTTTTAATCTTTAGGACTAGTGATGCTGCCGTTGCCTCCTAGGATGCCCTAAAACCTAAAAAGTTGATAAATTCAGACTAATTTGTATTGTGAATAAAAAGCTCAAAGTACTAATTAGAAAAGAGGCTGCCATGATTTTTCCAGATGACTGGGTTAGAGTGACTGGTTGTGCAGGTGGCATTATTCTTAATTATGGTAATGATTATTAAACTCAATAATATCCCATAATGAAAGCCTCCACTGAAATACTGCATCAAAAAAAATTCTTTTTGCTTATGAATTCAGCTTCTTTGTTAACCATCAAGCACAGTCCATAGATGTCAGTATTCATAATGACTCTTTTTTTTTTATGCACCTTTTGTTTTGAACCCATTTCTTCCAGTACATTTGGTCAGAAGGTAATAAGTTTATATTATGTTTCTGTATGGCTTAGAGAAGGGACTTACTGGGTGAAGAATTTCAATACATTCCAGCCAAAGGGAAGAAAAGGTAAAGAAGACTTTATTAGTTTCCTAATATCTTATAAAAGATTCATTTGCCTAAATGTGCTGAAGAAGGAGACTTTGGTTCTTTCAGGAAATCTAACAGGCAATCTGAAGACAAGTCCAAAAAGCACACCACTCTCATCCAGAAGGAAATACCTGAATATGAAAGAGGCCACACTAGGCATTGGAGCAGGGTATAAAGGAACTGTAATACAACCAAGTCTACCTGGATATTTTCCAGCCTCAGTTCTGTGTTATTGCGGTAGTGATTTCATTAGTCATTTGTACAACTACAAACCTGATACTCACTCAGTGTCCATTTATTTTTTAAAAACCAACCTGCACTGGCTTTTTGCTTTACTTTGCAAAAAAATTTTAATGTGTTTTCAACTTCTGGTTTGAAGATTTCATCTCTGAGTATAATTCTGCAAGACAGTTCAGATGCTCTGACAGATAAAAAAAAAAAAAAAAATCCCTTACTTTTATCTGGCGTCAATAGAGCCAGCTATATTGGCATCCTGTTTTCAATGTGTAATAACTTCATTCAGCAAGTCTCCTCATTCAACACATATTTCCTGAATGTTATCTAGTGTCTTATGCGTGCCATTATTCATGCAACCAAGCATAATAACCTGTCCTACTATTCCAAGACTAAAGTCTTTCTTGGGAGTCTTGATATTTTCAGAAATGCATAATGTCTTCTTGCCAACTACTCCAAGCATCGTTCCCCTGGTGTGAGTTGGAGAAAAACTTTCAATCAATCTCCATCACCCATACTCTGAGTGTCAGAATGAATAAAGCACAAGGGAATAAATAACAGAAATGGTGTTGAAATCTGGGACTCCAAAATGAGAGAACTGAAGCAATGACAAAGGTAATTTAGTCACTGCCTCCCTTCCCTGTTGTGTACCCACAGGATCTAGAAGCTCTCTAAAGGCTTGAGAATTCCTATCTTAAGTGTGGTCCAATAAAATCATTCTCACTCGATGAATTACAGGCAAAGCACTGTTGCTAGTGAAGAAGTAGGATGCCTGACAGCTTTACATTTGCCAGGGAAGAAAAGTGTAGAAACACTAAATCTTGTGCGATTCCCATAAGGTCTTCAAATGTTTTATGAAACTACTTCAGCTACATGAAAATGTTGCTTTTGATAGCTGATTAGATGTCCATGAGTGATACTTTGATGGGAAGCCATACTACCCATCAATAATGTACATAGCACTCCATTCCTAAGACCATTTCCCTCATGGCATAAGGATTTTTTCTTAAGTGATTCCATGGTTCTCATTATCATTCTCTTTTATGACCTTGACGAACATAAATGCCTACTGATAGTAAGGTGGTTATTGTAAAATGCCTTATGTACTACTCTAGCACCTAAATTGAGAGAAATGTTTCATTTTGGAAGTTCTACTTACGACCCTCCCGTGGATATTTAATAAATGCCTAAAGAAGATTCTAGTTTGAAAAACTCAGACTTTGAGAATTAGAAATAATTTATAATTGTTTATGCCAAGTTAAGCATGAACCTAATAAGACTATTGTTTTAAAAAAACAAAATATTTTATCTTAGAGGTAAAATATAAAAATTCCTGGGTAGCTTCATAAATACATTATTAATTTGGTTATATTTTCTCTGTGTTCCTGAGGTATGCTACTTAATCATAAAATAGGTCTTAACTTTTTAAAGAATGTATAATTTTTCATATTTTAAGTAATGCCAAGGCAATGTTTGTGCATTTGCCTCATTTATTGTAACAACTTATGGTGATTTAGAAAGATCTCTTCAAAAGACACATGCAATTATTTTTAGGATTAAGTAAGGAAACCCCAACTATATTCTCTCTTGTAACCAAGATGACAACAGTATTTAGCCTGAAGTTTTGAGACCCTATTGATCCAAAATCAATAGTGACATCTTTAAAAAGTGTGCATCTCAGAGGCATAAGTTTTAAAAGTTTAAGGAAACGTTACCTGAAAATACTTGACACATATTTATCTTTCCCTTCTCGAAGGCTGAGTGTGCTATACATTCATGACCAATTAAATAAATGTAAAGCAGTTATTAATTCAGAATCAATGGAAGCTCTGAAATTGCACGACAAAGTATGAGACTGTGTATGTGTGGAGTAGAGGAAGAAAAGAATTTAAAAACACAATTTCCGTATATCAGACCATGATGAAGGTACTGGAAATATAGTGTGAACAAGACAGAGATTCTTGCCTCAAGTAGTTTATATTCTTGTCAAGGAATATAGGTAATAAAACATTACACAAATAAATTTCAGAAATATATTCCACATTTAGAATATAGGATTCCCACAAATAAGTTCAAAATAATAAGGCCTCTAAATCAGAGATGGCCAATAACAAGCCATGCAGACCACTGGGTGAGCAGTAAAGATAGACCACAGTTTTAGGACACCAAAAACTCAGCTTTTAGAATGATTAGAGTCAATATATAGGCATCCCTCATTTTATTGCACTTTGAAGATGTTGCATTTTTTACAAACTGAAGGTTTGTGTCAACCCTGTGTCGAGAAAGTCTATCAGTGCCATTGCTCATTGTGTGTCCCTCTGTCCCATTTTAATAACTCCCTCAAATTTTAAACTTTGTTATTATTATTATATTTGTTATGGTGATCTGTGGTCAGTGATCTTTGATGTTACTATTGTACTTATTTGGGAGCATCACAAACTGCATCCATATAAGGCAGTGAAATCCATCAATAAATATGTGTATTCTGACTGCTTCACAGACCAGCCATTCCCCCATCTCTCTTCCTCTCCTCAGGCCTCCCTATTTCCCAAGACACAACAATATTGAAATCAGACTAATAAATAACTCTACAATTGCCTATAAAGGTTCATTTAAACAAAGAGTTCATCGAGTCAGCAAACTTAAAATAACTTGTCTTATTTTATGAAATTGCCACAGTCACACCAACCTTCAGCAGCCACCACCCTGATTAGTCAACAGCCATCAACATCAAGGCAAGACCCTCCAACCAACAAAAAATACTACAACTCACTTAAGGCTTGGATGGTAATTAACATTTTTTAGCAATAAAGTTTTTTTAAGATTTTGTATTGATTTTTTTAGATGAGAGAGAGAGAGAAACATCACTGTGAAAGCCAAATACCAATGGGCTGCCTTCTTCATGCCCTTTACCTGAGATCAAGCCCACAACCCACACATGTGCCCTGACCAAGAATCCAACCAGCAACCTTTCAGTACACAAGACACCTCCATGCTGGCCAGGACAGCAATATAGTATTTTTTTAATCGTTATATACATTGTGTTTTTAGACGTAATGCGATTGCACACTTAATAGACTACAGTATAATGTAAACATAACTTTTATATGCACTAGGAAACCAAAAAATTTGTGTGACTCACTTTTTTGTGATATTTGCTTTATTGCAGCAGCCTAGAACTGAAATTGTAATCTCTGAAGTATGTCTGTTTAAAAGAACATGTATAATATATTACAATCTTTTTTAATATATGATCAAATAAGAAGGAACAGTCAGCGATCTTCATGAAGAATTAAAAAAAGAATCAACATTTCAAAATAAAACATAAATTGGGTAAAGATGGATTCTCGATGAATGAGTGAGACACCAGAATAGAGAGAGTTAGTAAACTGGGAGATAAATTGGAGGACATTACCTAGAGTGCAGCACACAGAGAAAACAAAGGCTTAATGAAAGAACAGAGAGAATGAGAGATTCTAGCATATATCCAATTGAGTCCCAGAAAGAGATAAAATTTTTAAACGCAGAAGGGATAGGTTTAAAGAGACAATCATTGAAAAAAAAATGAGAATTGATAAAAGACGTATATATAAAATAAGGATTTCTACATAAATCAAGCAGGAAAAATAAGTGAGGTTCACACGAGCTTTTTTTAAAATGGCCTATAAAATATTGAAGATAAGAAAAGAAACGCTAAAGTAGAAAGAGAACAGACCGGTCAGTTCCCAGGAATGGTAGTTATACTGATTACCAACCTCTCAATGGCAACAATGGAAGCCAAAAGACTGAGCATTACTATCTTCAAAGTCCTGAGAGAATATAACTATCAATCTAGAATTGTAAATCCAGCAAAACTATCACTTCAAAATGAGAGTAAAATGAAGAAATTTTCAGATGGACAAAAACTAAGAGAATTTACCACCAATAGACCTTCACTAAAGGAACTTTTAAAATATGTACTTTATAAAAAAGAAAAATTATCTGATATATGTTTTACATAGTTAAATAACACAGATGTTGTGGTGATAGCTGAATAGCTCTGTGAATATGTTAAAAACTATTAAATTGTACCCTTTAAATGAGTAAATTGTATATAAGGCTCTTTAAAAGTATGGTACATATAAAGGACAAAGATCCTTTTTTGCAACACAGACTATGTGACTTGAGAACTTGGCAAAATGAGTATCAGGATTTCTCTGAAACTTGCTGGGATTTAATGATTAATGACAGTCTGACCGAAGGTGTACTGGCCCGTTTCTTAATTTGATAGTGGAAACATATAATACCTAGAGCTGCCTACTAATCCAGAATATTTTTTAGTGAAAGTTTATGTTTCTTATAGTAACTGACATATTGTGATGACTATTTTTTAAGTACAGACAAAAGTATCTTAACACTGAAAAAAAAATGTTTCCAGAGAAAAATCTTAAAACAAGTTCAGAGAAGTTCATCCTTATTTCCCTAATTATTCCTTCCTTCCTTCGCTGGCAATATTTTATTTATAGTTCCATCATTTCTATTTGATACTCAAAAAATGAGATTTCAGAAGTGGAAAGTTATTATATGCATGTTTCATTGTATTGTGCGCTCACACACACACATACACACATACACACACACACACACAAAGCACTTAGCTTTGAGGTATTTACATGCAGAACAATTTTACGAACCATCAGAAATCTAACCTCTGTTAATGGGCATGGACAAGAGTCTCCTGCAGCATCCAGAAAGCAGCTAAAGGCAAAGCCTTTTTTTTCTGATTAAAGGAGAGTTTCTGGTCAATTATGTTGAGAGATATTTGGGGGCCAATGGTACTTAAACTTCTCATATGAAAGTGCCAGCTAGTGCCCCCAATACATGCAACCATGTGGAAGGCAAATGGGTTTCAGAGGCAGGTATTTCTGAGCTGTGATCCTTTGAGCAAGTCGCTTACCATCTCTGTTCTTCGGTTTTCTTGTTAAAACAGGGACAGTAACACTCACTGTTTCGGATTGCTCAAAGGATTATATCAAATGATGTGATGATGCTAAAACCGGTTTGGCTCAGTGGATAGAGCATCGGCCTGCAGACTGAAAGGTCTCAGGTTCGATTCCGGTCAAGGGCATGTATCTTGGTTGCAGGCACATCCCCAGTGCGGGGTGTGCAGGAGCCAGCTGATCAATGATTCTCTCTCATCGATGTTTCTAACTCTCTATCCTTTTCACCTTCCTCTCTGTAAAAAATCAATAAAATATATATTTTTTTAAAGTGATGTGATGATTCAGAATCTGCAGAATGAGCAGTGTGAGGCCAGAATTCTAACGGAGGAACCACAAAGACAGCCTGCTTCCTTTCAAACTGTGACCAGCAGGTCAAGGTGTGAAGGGAGGGCTCCCATTCCCAACTCAGCTGGGCCACTGTTGTACTCATAACAGAAGGCTCCATCTCTACATTTCTCTGAAAGCATCTGTGATCACAGAGCACCAGGCTAGAAAAGCAGTTTAAGAACGTGATGCAGGGGGTATGGCCCCTTCCCACAGCAGCTCAGGCCAGGCTAAATGCAAATGGGAAACAAACACTTCCCAGCTGATTTGAATTTTTTTCAGTGTTGCTGTTGAACAAAGCATGCCCGCAAGGTTATTTTCCCTCTCCAGCCATTAAAATGTGCTTTTTCTGAAAGGCAAGTCTACCATTGTTTGGCTCACAGAAAATGTCACAGTTCCCGTACTTAATCTTTCTATACAAAATCTGTGGCTTTCTTCAACAGCTGGCTCTCAGTGTGGATCAGAGCTGCAAAGGCGGCCGTGGAATATTTCTATGAAATTGCCTGGGAAATGGATCGGTGGGTTCTGCTGCACAACAGTAAAGCTCGCTGCCATCTAGCAGGAGGGGACCTTGGCCGGTGATGGTCCTCTAACGAGCTGCCCACTGCTCCTTCTCCATTTCTTCGGCAAACTTCCTTTCCAGTTTATTTTCCATAATGTGACCATTCTGGGCTGCCACAAGCTGCCTTCGTTCAAACCACATTTGTTGACAAAAAGGTGCAATTGAACTTTGCAAATGGAAAAAGAGAGAGAGATCAATAATCACCTGAATCCACATAAGAAAGAAACAGGCTATTTTTTTTTTTTTTTGGTTCTAAAAGCTTTTAAAAAAATAAAAACTTCATTCCTAGAAGCTGTTCTGTGGCTTCCTAAGCCAGTTGCTGGCACAGATAATGGCGGTGAAGGTCAGGCCCATGCCAGAGGCAGTGTGAGGGATAAAAGGGAATCCGTGGATTTACTCAGGACTGTCTCCAACCTCTTTCCCCCCTCCCCTCCCCAATCCTCTCAGTCTCTCCAGCCAACGCTGAGGAAAGGTTTTGCAATCACCATAGTGATCCAGGCAAAAACAAGCATTGCCGCCTATTTATGCATGATTTTTGCTAGGCAGGCCTGTACTGTGATGGTCAAAAATAGACGAAAACTTCACAAAAATATAGACAATGTAAAACTGGCTAGCTGGCAGCCCCGGTGCCTAGAAATGCCAATTTGTGTGTTCTTTCAGAGAAGGTGACAAATTTGCAGTTTTTTAAGTCAGCTTCGGAAAAATACAAACTGAGGATGATCTCCTTGGGCATGTTCTGCCTTGGCAGAATCCCCCACCTACAGGAAGGACCCGGGAGGTGGCCACGGGAGTCAGGAAGAGTCACATCCTCTGAAAGGAGGCCTCTAACTCCAGAAGGGCTTCACTGGGTGGACAGCCACGTCTCTCCTCCCCACCACACACAGCATTACACTGGTCCCCACATCTCCTTCTTGCATGTGTTCCCACCATCATGTGCCACAAAGTAACCAAGGCAGTTAAGGGGGGGGGAAAATTTCTTCAGTTGACACACAAACAGCAAATGTCCTAAGTACCGTATTTTTCGGACCATAAGACGCACTTTTTTCCCCCCAGAAGTGGGGGGAAAAAGTCCCTGCGTCTTATGGTCCAAATATAGCCTACACATATACTTTAAAAAAAAGTTTTTTTACTTGCCCGGCTCTGTGTGGTCTCTGTGTGCTTGCCCAGCTCTAAAATGGTTCTAAATGCTGCTGTTTACTTTACAGGGTTGATTACATGTGTTTATGACTGTGATGTTGGGTTTTAATGCACATAAAATATTTTAGGACACTATTTGTTTCAGAATCTTTTTTTCTTCATTTCCCTTCTCTAAAAACTGGTGCGTCTTATGGTCCGGAGCGTCTTATGGTCCGAAAAATACGGTATTATACATTACGATAGTGTTACCCAAACTGGTATAGGAGGATATTGTAAGTCGGACACAAATTGACTTATTTGGAAATTTTATGTGTATATTTATTAAATACAGCACATAGAACCTATGATGTCCCAAGTTCTAATTATTTAGAACAGTGGTCGGCAAACTGCGGCTCGCGAGCCACATGCGGCTCTTTGGCCCCTTGAGTGTGGCTCTTCCACAAAATACCACGTGTGGGCGCGCACATTCAGTGCGACTGAAACTTTGTGTCCCACGCACAGAAGTCGGTTTTCGGCCTGGGCGAGCCTATTTTGAAGAAGTGGTGTTAGAACACTCAGGGGGCCAAAGAGCCGCATGTGGCTCGCGGGCTGCAGTTTGCCAACCACTGATTTAGATACAAGCTTAAATGTATCTAGAATTTCTAAATGAGTTCATTCACAGAAACGGTGAGTAAGCAGTGGTACACATGTCCAATGTCAGCGGCGAAAGTGTGAGGTTGGTACACGTGGGAGAGGTGTGGGAAGTAGCAATATGAAGTTAATGTCACGAGGAGACTTGTGCACGTCTAGGCAAGCCACAGGGTCCTGGTCCATGAAAGGTGCTCCTTGGTTTTCCGGACCCATTAAGTTTTCCCTGAAGTATGTTGATGGGTGTATAGGCCTTGTTTCCTCCACTGTCCGAGGACGGTGGGAAGATGTGCCTCGTTGCCTGGGAACCCACCAGTGGAGGCTGCCGCCCATCAGGGAAGGAGGGAGATGGCCCTTCGCCATCGGGAAGGATGCCACTGCATTTGTGTGAAGGAAATATATGCTGGCCTCGATGAGTTAAGCAGTCCTTTACCCATGGGGCTCCTGCGAAGATCCCAAAGCTTCTGAGAATGTTTGGGTGGGGTAAGAGGAAGTGAGGGAAGAGTCCTGAGTCAGACATTAAGCTCTTGGCTCACTTTTCTGGATCTCTCATCCTAGGTGAGGAACCAGGCCTTCCAAGATCCCGGCCCCTTATCTCTCCCTCCCAACAGCCCTGCCCTGATCGAGTGTTCCTCATTTACATTCTCCCACCCTACCCCCTTTCCAAACACAGACACACCTGTCTTCTTACACAGGTCTGACTGATGATGTAGAAAGCCTAGCCCATAAGTATTGGGGGGTTGAGGGGTACAAGGGGAGAAGTTCTCAGATACCAACCCCCACTTCCCCATTTACTAAAATCATGTCACAAATTTTGTTCTGGGATTCCTTCCCATCAAAGCATAAAGCGGTTGAGAAGAGACTGTGGTTCCTCAGAGGAAGGCTCTCCTCGGACTTCATTTCACGTGGCCTTCGGACAGAGGACACCAACCTTTGTAGCACAACCCTGCAAAGAAGGCCATGTGGTTTCCCCTGGGCTGTTGCTCACAGAAGTCCTCAGTGTGTTTGCACCTTCCTGCAAGTATGTACTCTATGCCTGGCCCCTCTTCCTAGACTGTAATTTTATGAAGGCAGGTCATACGTCTCATAGATTTTTCTGCCTTCAATGCCAAGAGCAATACAAGGCTGAAATTGTGTTTGCTAAGTGAGTAAATAATCACAGGGAATGTCTGAAGATGAAGGAACTGAAAAGCTGTGCTGATATAAGAAATAAATTTTTCAAATCAATAATTATATCATTTTTACCTAGAAGTCAGCTGTGGAGCAGTAAACAGCAGGCAGAGCTGTGCTACCCAAGGTGTCCAGATGAATGTATATGTCAATCAAAGTTATTACCTGTTTGTTCAGCTTTCCCCTGTGTTTCTTCTGTACAGACTCAGCTTCCACAGTTTCCATGTGAAGGTTTTTAACCCTCCGCTTCCTTTTGGATACAATATGGGCACAGGAGCCTAAAGGGGAAAAAAGAAATGAAAGCACGAGTCAGGATGACCTAGATTACTTTCTACTTAGATTATAAATTCGGGTCCCTCAGGGCCTGCACTATATCTGGGCCATTTGGTTTGAGTGAAAAGTATGCCAGTGAATGGTACTAGATTGTTTTTAATTAGTGGGTATACACTGAATGGCCAACACATAATAATCTGGCCACTCAGTGTATATCTTATATAATAAAAGGCTAATATGCAAATTGTCCCCTAGACCAGGAGTTTTACCAACAGGCAGGCTGGCCAACCGCCCATGTCCCCTCCCCCTGGCCAGGCTCTGGAGAAGGGGGATTAGATTGTAGTCTGCTTAGTGACATGTACTGAAAACACACACACAAAACAGGAGTTTGCTATAATTGGAGATCTGTTGCATAAGGCTTTGTGTGGACAAAAACATGAAAGATGGTAGAATATTCTTTCCCTTGCCCCCGTGTGCTTGCAGACACAAGTTCCTACATGAGTGGCGGGTATTACTTAGCTAGGGTTTCCATATTGAATACCACAGGGCTGCAACCCAAGGAAATCATCTTGCCACTGTTCTGGGTGCTGAAAGTTCACCATCAAGGTGCCAGCAGGGTTGCTTCTCCCATTGACTTGCAGACAATGGCCTTCTCACTGAGTCCTCTCACAGTCTTTACTCTGTACACACCCCCTATATCTCTCTGTGTGTCCAAATTTCCTCTTCTTTTGTTTTTTAACTAGGGTCTCTTGGCCTGACCTGCAGGAATTGAGCTGAGATTGGCAGTCTGACATCCGCTGAGGATCCTGGAGTGTGAGAGGGCACTCTGCAAAGTTGCTGTTGAGCATCTGCTTCCTGGTGGTTGGCTGGCTGCTTAGGCTTTTATAGAGAGAGATACATTTTTATTGATTTCAGACAGGAAGGGAGAGATAGATAGATAGATAGATAGATAGATAGATAGATAGATACATCAATGATGGGAAAGAATCATTGATCAACTGCCTCCTGAACACCCCACACTGAGGATCAAGCCTACAACCCAGGCATGTACCCTGACTGGGAATTGAACCGTGACCTTCTCATTTATAGGTCAATGCCAGATGGGCATAAATTTCCTCTTCTTACTGGGACACCAATCAAATTAGAGGAGAAACTACCTTAACAATCCCACTTTAACTTAATCACCTCTTTTAAAGTTCTCTCTCAAACAGTCACATTCTGAATTACTGGGGGTTAACACAACTTTTTTTTTGGAAGAGACAATTCAGCCCATAACGTGAGAGCAACTTATTCTTTAAATTTAAAAGTCATGCTCTACCCAGTTTGAGTCAGTGGATAGAGCATCAGCTTGCAGACTAAAGGGTCCTGGGATCAATTCTGATCAAGGGCACATGCCTGGGTTGCAAGCTCAATCCCCAGTAAGGGGCGAGCAGGACACTGTCAATCAATGATTCTCATTCATCATTGATGCTTCTATCTCTCTCTCCCTCTGAAATCGATTTTTTTTTAAATCTAAATAAATAAGTAAATACATTTAAAACCCATTGTACCATTCTAAGCAGTAATTGGCTTGACTTCTTCCTGCTAAGGTATTTTAGGATGATATTGAGATGAAGGGAGGAACTGAGCAGAACAATGAGGAACTTAAGGATCTTTCCCCAAGGAGGGCAGAGAAGGTTGCAGACTACAGATCAAGAGTTTGGATTGTAGTTTTGTTTTGTTTTGTTTTGTTTTTTGATGCATCTGAAGTACAAACTAGACATAGGGCAACAAACAACTCAAAGGCTTTCCAGTACAAACAGAAAACATCGATATGGGCTGCAGCCTCATACAAAAAGAAAGGGCAAATGGAGGAGAGGGGCATAGAAAACTGGAGATCATCAAACTCAGTTTTAAAAAGATCATCAAACTCAATCTATTTCAAATGCGTCAGCCAGTGTGTGAGCCCTGAACCAGACACTGAAGATCCCCATCACGATGCACACTAAAATGTTTTCTGAGCAGATGTCCTTCCCATATGCCCGTGACATTCTGTCCTGCTCTCCTTGCTTTTCTCCAGTCCTGTCCAGATCAGTCCTTTGATTTGGTGGCAGCCCAGAGCTTCAAGCGACTGACCTAAACTTGGAGTGTTTCAGTTGCCAACCTTTCTGTTCCCAATCAGGGCCAGCCACAAGGATGGCTACCCTCTTACAAGCAGGTTCTTGCTTCATTTCCATTCTCTTTGGGCTTGGTTGTCCTATTGAGAGCATCATTCTCGGAGCCTGGATGAAACTGCAGGACCAGAAAAGTAGAGCATATGCAAACCTGTGGGGTCCAGGAAGCACTGAGTCAGAACCAGATGAGCGGGAGAACTCAAAGATGCCAAGGAGAGCACATGTTCGCACATTTGGAGTCTAAGCCAGGGGTTCCCAGTAGAGAGTAGTCAGCAAACAAGGGGATATTTTAGATTTAGGAACCCTTTTTTAAAATACACAGGCCCAAACCTCCACTGAATTTTTATCACAGATTAGCAGCCAATAGAGTTGCAGGGACCAAAGGAATCAGACTGAAGTATAGGCTACAGCAATTTGTTTGTTTAGTCATAGCTGCTTTATAATCTTCTTAGCCTGACAGTACTGGGGACAAAATTTATTCCCCTATCCTTAGGTTTCCTCTTTAAGAGGACAGCTCCCTCAGTATAACTCCTGTTCTTTCTTCACTCTTTCAATCACTCCCCCTCAAGGGAGCTAGAACGAGTCGCCATATGGGTGAACTGGGGAATAATAAACTGGGCATGCTTAGCCCAACTCTGCCTTTCTTCCTTTTTAGGAAGAAGCTTGCCCAAAGGCAGCAGAGATTCCCAGAAATGGGGGTGAAGGCAGCCTGTCCACCTTGGGCTAACACGGCACATGCCTGTTGGAGTAAGCCCGCCTAATTCTGGGTTCAGTACTAGCAAGCTCACTTTGCTAACAGAAGTAAAACCACATCCTCTAAGTCACTGTCAATACTGAAGGTAATATTTTGCCTGCCATCTGCCATTCTTTTATTTATCATTTTGTTCAGAGCCTGGGGTTACAAAACTCCCTAACAGTGAAATCTAATCTGGAGTCTCTTGTGTAGTAATAACGACAAAATGTAAGATTGTGGCAGACCAGAATATGAGGAATATAGTGGTGTTTCATTACATATTCATAAGGTCATTTTCCTTATGCTGATATGAGTAAACACGAAGGTAAATACACACACTCACACAGGCACACACTTACATGCTTGCATGTATAGCACCTTCCATAGCAAGACAGAGCCTAAAAAATTGCAAGGTCCAAAATTAGTACTTCTGTACACTCACATCTTCTCAATACAATCAATTAATTCTGTGATACTTATCTGAATAACAAATATCTCTGAAATTCATTTCAAATTACAGACATAAACTCACTTGGAAAATCATCCTCAGAAACCATACATAAAGCTTTTTCCTACATCCTTTGTTTTTAATTTTACTTTCTTTATTTTTATTTTCTTTATTGATTAAAGTATTACACATGTGTATTTAACCCCTATTGCCCCCAACCCCCCACCCCTGCTCATGCCCTCACCCCCCTGGTGTCTGTGTCCATTGGTTATGCTTATATGCATGCATGGAAGTCCTTTGGTTGATCTCTCCCCCTTACCTACGTACTTTAAAAGTGTTGCAAATTTACAGACTGACAGTTATCAGAGGGGGAGGGGAGGAGGTTTGGGAACATGATGAAAGAAGGTGAAGAGATTAAACAATATATATATATATATATATATATATATATATATATATATATATTCCTAGCAGATATATATATATATATATATATATATATATATATTCCTAGCAGATATAGATATAGACAGAGACAGAGACAGAGACAGAGACAGAGACAGAGATAGAGATAGAGATAGAGATAGAGATAGAGATAGAGATGGAGATAGAGATAGAGATAGATAACACATAGACAAAGAAAACGGTGTGAGGATAGCAAATGAAAAGGGGGGGTGAGGGTATGTGGAGGAGGCAAAGGTGGGGGAGGAAATGGGGACAGAAAGAGACTTTGCTTGGGACGATGGGCACATGATGCAGTGTACAGATAATGTTTTATTTGAAACCTGTATAACTTTGTGAACCAATATCACCCCAATATGTTCAATTTTTAAAAGCATTCCAAAGGTTATGAAAACCCATTAAAATTTTCTTAAGTTGGTGTGGAGCAAACAAATGTGAATTTCTAGGAAATCTATTTGAAACAGTAACCTTCTTGGTTTGGACAACAGTCGGATGTGTATTATTGTTTTCTAAAGGGCAGAGTAATTGAGAAATGCACTTACTAGTATTTGCAAAGAAATTTGCAGAAGTTTGGTGGACAGAAGTCAAGCAAAGCAGTCATACACAGCGGCAGATGTAGAGAGGTCTAGAGAGCTCTGTGCTCCTGACTCCTGGCCTGCCCCTTAATGAGGGCCCCCAGGAAACCACCAAATGCTTCACTGCAGTTCCATTGGAAGGAACAGCTTTAAAAAAAAAAAAAAATTTATTGTTCATATTATTATAGATGCTCCTTTTTTTCTACCCCCATAGCTCCCCTTCACCCAGTTCCCACCCCACCCGTGCCCTTACCCCCCTCCACTTGGTGTAAGATTTTTCTCCAATCTCTTACTGCTCCCCCCACACCCCCTCCCCCAAAAAATTGTCAGTCCACTCCCTCTCTATGCCTTTGATTCCATTATAGTCGTCAGTTTATTCTGTTCATCCCCAAATTTTAAGGGAACCTCTGATACTCATTGAAAAAATAACTGATAGCATTTTCGTCCCATTGCCATGTAGCAAAGCCAAGTGCATTTTAGTGGGCAGCTTTAAGCAAAATCTATCAACGCACAAGTGTGTATTTGTGCATACATTCCATACAGACATAGTGAAAATACTCAGAAAAGGAAAGTACTTGAATTTATCTCTGTAGCACTCCTTTTGCTTTAACTACTATTTCATGGTATAAAAAAGAAATAGTTGCCAAAACCGGTTTGGCTCAGCAGATAGAGCATTGGCCTTCAGACTGAAAGGTCCCAGGTTCGATTCCGGCCAAGGGCATGTACATTGGTTGCGGGCACATCCCCAGTGGGGGGTATGCAGGAGGCATCTGGTCACTGCTCCTCTCTCGCCGATGTTTCTAGCTCTCTATCTCTCTCCCTTCCTCTCTGTAAAAAATCAATAAAATATATTTTTTAAAGGATTAGTGTTTCTTTTTTATTCTATTGGATCAAAGATGCATTTTCATTATGTAATGAGTTATTAGCTGGTGAAATGGTTAATTTCAGTTTATTCAGTACAATCTAACTGCAGTATAATATTTAGTTTAGGAATAAAGGGAATGACTTCAGTAAAATGTGGGAGCCAGGTTTTATAGTATACTGGATTCTCATACCCAACTCTCAACACCCTCATTTAGTAAATCTGTTTTCTATAATTCACTTTTTATACCATCAATCCCTCTGTAAGATAATAATTTCCAGAAATAATAAATGAGGAAGAGTGATCAGAATCTAACTTAGAACTCATTCTCTTCTCTCCACAAACTAATTTCTTCTCAAACACTTTAAAATTCAAAAGATGGGGTGATATGGAAACTATGATCAAACATCAACCCCGAAGGTTATAAGAAATACTTTGTTCATGTTATTAAATTGTGGATTATTGTTTCTCTGCCTATTTATTTACCAATGGACCAAAGGTTAATTTTCTCCATCTGCAAATTAAATGAATTTATAATTAGAGCCTTTGTTTAATTTACTTTAAAGATCATTCCTGTTTATGTGCGGACCGCAATTCTATTTTTAAATGTAATTGCTTCTAAATCCCAAAGGACACCAATGTAGATTTAGACCAATACATTTTAATACCATAATTATGAGTAAGCATTAACAATGTAAATTTTTATAAAGGAAGCTAAGTGCAATTTTGTGGCTTCTGATAACACGTTGCTGAGCATTTAGCCTCTAGAAGCCCAGAGACTCCATGCACACACCACAGCTTCCCCAGCCACGTTGATCATGGAGAAGGGACTAGAATCCATACTCTTCAATTAACCAGCAGAGCTCTGGAAGAAGAAATATCCAAGGTGTTCCTATTTTCATCTCTATATTGGGAACCTCCACAAGGTCATCTCCAATAGTGAGGGGAGACCTTAATTGCACCAGTATGTGTCGATTATGTTGTAGTGCTTGGGTCAGGCATGTCCTGAAGCAAAATGGCCTATCCAAACTTCTCACATCACAAATCTAGCCCTACACCAGATCACAGGGTGGCTAGCTGGCTGCAAATACTGGCCATTTCTGAAGAATCACTATGTGTCATCCCCAGACAGGAATGTGATGAAGAAACTTGTTTGTACTTGAACTCTTCTCAGAAAAGGCTGGTTTTAGGCAGAAGAAATAAACTCAGAAGGTGGGAGGTTAGAGGAGGTCAGACATGGTAATGGCCTGCTGATGCTCCCATCCTTCTAATGAAGCTTCATCTAATTGATCACAGACTCTGTGTGTGTGTGTGTGTGTGTGTGTGTGTGTGTGTGTGTGTGTGTAAAAGAGGGGGATGCAAGTTTTAGGCTGACACTGACTTTCTCGTGATTATTCGCAAAAGCTAGGTATTGCCACAACTGGTTTTCCTTCTTTATCTTTCTCTTGCATCCCCTTCAGTAACCCCCTCAAAGTTAATATTGAAGAAATATTTAAGCAACAGCAATTTGAAGAATCATTAAGTTTTTATAGTCATCCAAGAAGCCCCATGTCCTGGCCTGGCTCTACCTTTACTGTCCTCAACACAGCATGAGGAGATTAGGATAAGAAAAGTAGTTCCCTATAAAACATGTGGTATAGATTGAATGTTTGTGGCCCCTCCCCCCAAATTCAGTGCTTGGGTCTTGAGGGTGGAACCCTTATCAAAAAAATGCCATGGAGCTCCTGGGACCCTTTCACCATATGAGGACACAGCAATAAAGAACATTATAAATCGACGAACAGAAAGATAGACAGTAAAGCAACAAACAGACTGTCAAATTACAGCGGGAAGGTTAGGGAGAGGTGGGAGTGATAAGAGATCAACTGAAGAACTTGTATACATGGATATAAGCATAACCAATGGACGCAAAACACTGTGGGGTGAGGGCATGTATGGGAGGGAGGGGCAATGGTAAGATATGTACACATATAATACCTTAATTTAAAAATGGGGAGAAGAAGATGTTGGCAGTCTGCAACCTAGCAGAGGGCTCTAACCAGAACCCTACCCTGCTGGTACCCTGCTCTTAGATGCCCAGCCTCTAGAACTATGAGAAATGAATGCCCATTGTGTATAAGCCACCCAATCTGTGGTAGTTTGTTATAGCAACCTGAATGGACTAAGATCAACATGGCGCCATCCCTTCATCACCTTCCCACATTGGGCACTCTACAAAACTCTGCTTGAAAGGCTTACACCACATTAAATAAGAACTAAACTAGATTTCCACTTCAAAAGTACTTTTTTTAAAACAGCTATGAGACTAGCACCATGTGAAGTGTTATAGGAGTTACAATGAGAAATGTATGGCATGGTTCTTCTCATCAAAGAGCACAGAGTCTACTTAGCCAAACAAGATTACATTAAACCTCTATCAGACCTTATATAGATAAGCTAGCACATAGATATTCTGCTGTTATGAACTCTTATAAAATATGGAGTTTATCAAAGCCTAGTTATTGTGGGAACAGATCTCCATTTTGTGAGTATTCATGTGCAAGTGTTTGAGATACAAAATTTCTCATACCCATGATCTAGTGGCTACCATATATGTCCAACTTGTAAAGGTGCAGAATTCAAAGTAGGTAGCAGCAGGCAAATTTTAGCTACAGAGCTGGGGGAAAGAGTCCACACACACAGATGCAAAATAGAAAGGAGGGAAGATTCCCTCAGAAACTTAATCATGCTGGACCCCCTACCTGGATAATTCCGGGGGAAATGAGAACACTGTTTCTGCAATTTTGTCTATTTTAGACAAATTAGCAGGATAATCATCTTGACTCCCTTCTTCCCCCAGTGGGTGGAGAAACAGCTGGGCTACAGATAGAGTACAAGCCAATCTTGATTCAAATGAAGGGTGAATTGCAGTAGGGTTGCAAAAATAAATCCCTACCTTCTGCATCTGCTCTTCTTGTAATCTGAATTTCTGAAAGACCTTTTTCTCTGGGCTGGGTTATAATTAACACTTATCAAATCATCCTGCCCATTTCCCCATACACAATTGCTCTCTGTATTGTGTAGTTTATTAATTGGTCCAGTTGCCTTTAACATTTTCTCAAAAACTACTTTTGGATAGTTCTTGAACAGATCCATAGCCTTCACAACCAAAGCTTTATTTCTGGTTGTGCACAGAATTTCGCTTCATATGCATGGCTCTACTATAATCTAAAGAGTTTACCCTCCTCGCTTATTCATTCATTCAACCACTTTTGTTGGGGGGGGAAATTGTTTTGTGATTGTGTGGCAAATGACAGAGTGAATCTCTTGCCTTAGTTCTGGAAACGACATGGATACAAGGTCTACCAGACAAGGCCAGCATCAAGGAAATATGAAACTCAGAAACATACTTCTGCAAAATGTCTATATTATAATACATTAGCTCCACCTAGTTTAAAGAGGTATTCAACAAATATTATTCTGGAGACTCACTTTATAATATCAACATGGTTTGGATTTTGAATTGCCTTAATTTATACTCTGGGGTCAAACTCCATGTAATTCACTTAAATGATGAAATGCTGTAGATATGTATAAATGATTCATAATGAATTTGTACTTGGACATGATGTTAATTCTTCTGGTGATGTTAATATTTGGCATTTGTTTCTAAATCACCTCCAACATGTGTATATATTTCAAAAAAACAGAGCTAATTACTCAAAACTGCACAAGTAGATCATTCCAAAATTCTGAAAGTGAAAGAATTTCTGTGGTTTATTGCCAATGTATATACAGTTACTAACAATCCAATATAGCACAATTTTTATATAATTGACTAGCTACCATCTCTGTTGTTTGCTGAATATCTTTTCCTGATATAATACTTTCCCCATATGTGTTTTGAGTTTTATAATTCTTGAATGTTATTTCTGAGTGTGCTTAAAGCAGATAGGTTTTCTCTGTACTTATCAGTGTTTATGATATCTTCTAAATTAATATCATCTGTCAATCTGGCAAGTTTTCCTAACACTTAAAATTCACTGAAAATTTGAAGGGAAAAATTACTGCATCTCTAATTCTAAGTAGAGCATATGTTCTAGCCTATGCTGAACCATTTATCCAGAAGGCTTCAAAATATTTTTTAAAACAATCATCCTCAAGGTCAGCAGCTTTGCATCTAAATAGAATGTTAAAAATGAAAACTTTACAACTCAAGCTAGAAGCTTGACTTTTTACTATAACTGATCAGACCAAAAATTTATATTTAAAATGCACTCACATTTTCACTTTTTCTTTCTTTTTTCTTTATTTATTAAGGTATTACATATGTGTCCTAATTCCCTCCATTGTCCCCATCCTCCCACCCTCATGCTGTCACGCCCCTGGTGTCTGTGTCCATTGGTCAGGCTTATATGCATGCATACAAGTCCTTTGGTTGATCTCTCCTCATTACAATTTTATAAATTGTTTCATTTACCTTTATTTTCATGTATTTAAGGACAAAATTTCAAATATATTTTATGTCAATGGTCAAATACTGAGTTTTAAAAAACTAGAAACACTAAAATGTTAGCAGTCGCTATCTTAGAGATTAGTCATTGATGATTTTTATTTTACACTTTATATACTTTTTAGTGTTTTTTAACTTTCTATATGAACCTATAATATTTTAAAAATATGTTTTAAGGCATTCCAACTAACCAAATATTTTTCATCTTATTTAAAAGGAATAAACTAATTTCAAACTTTCACACCCCCAAATTTATACCCTCAGGAATTATAGAAAAAAATCTAATTTTTCTGGCAATGGTCAACAGACCAATATTTTGCTTAACATAAGTCAATAATTTCAAGAAACTTATCAATCTAAACTGGAAATTATTATAGTATCGATACATGTTGAAATAGATAATAAAAATCATTTATCAATTCAGTATTCATTTAGGCATATTTTAAAACCCAAATATGGTACCGAACTTAGGGTTTATCTTCTTTAGACTTCTTTTATAAGGGACAATATTTAATGTAGAATATTTTTTTACTTATAATAAATTATATCAGCACTCTTAACCAGCCCTGTTAAAATAGACATAAAAATCACCTGTACCCTGAAAAATACATTGTTATTATTATTTTAGGGCCATGAATACTCAGGAAACTGGTGATCTATAAAATTTAGAATGCGTTTGCTACATTCCTAGAAGACTTGCAGTCTGGTTAGAAGACAAGGAGCCATCATTTCCAAAGATGGAAATGGAATGAATAAAGGCAATAAGGCCATTACTTTAAATTTGATGGAGGAAATGAGAGCACAAGGAGAGAGATGAGAACACTTGATGGGCAGAAGCAATGGAGTGAAGGGCAATAAAATAAAGGTAAGAGAATGGGAACCATAAACATGTCTTCACTCTGCCAGGCCCATCTCCCTAGAGTCCCTTAGAAGCATTTATCATCAATTCAGAGTATTGAATAGCAGACTTAGGATAAAGTGAGCATGGGCTGATGATTTGCATCTTGTGCTTAACACGAGCCTTCAAGTCAAGACACTACTCCAAAGAGTTGTTTTGCTTTGGCTCTTCTAGTATTCTATTTTATTTCCCAGCTCTCCTCTCCTTTTCTGGGCCCTCATTCATGGGTCTCAGGATCATTAAGGTGCACAATTCCTCTGGCTCTGCCTTTGCTGTGGAGATTATATAATAGCTGACCTTCATCATAGTTACATTCTACAAAAGCTACATAATTTATCACTTGAAAAATCTATGAATAGATGTGATCCATAAATACTGTATGTTTTCAACTATTTTTAGGGAATTTGGTGTTTGGGGTTTATGGAAATTTACTGAGTTACACTATGTCATTTATGAGAGAAAATGTTTATCTTTTTCTGCTTTTCAGAGCTTGAACATAGCGAAGGAGAAATCATTGGAAGGAAAATGGATTAGTTTTGTACAATGGAAACGCATATGGGGAAATGATCTACAGGGCATTCAATTCAGCTTCCTGCCAATGTGGAATTGCTTCCTACCATAAAACTTCAGAGCTTGAGTCCAGGCTGTTTTAAAATATGATTCAGCTGTGGCCGGATGTCAAGAAGCTCTTGTATGAGTCCTGGCCAATATATTTCAATATAAACTGGTGGCTTGACTACACTTAACAATGCCATGGTGCATATTGGAAAGTTGCTAAAAGAGTAGATCTTAAAAGATCTCATCAGAAGTAAAAAAAATATATATAAGTTGTAGCTATGTTGGATGATAAATGTTAACTGTACTTATCGTGGCTTTCATTTTGCAATATCTATATCTATATCTATCTATATCTATATCTATATATATAAAATCATTGCGTTGTACACCTTAAAGTTTACAATGTTATATATCACTTATATCTCAATGAAACTGGAATAAATAAATTAATTAGCTGGTGGCCTTCATCTTTTAACTGTACTACCTATCCACATCTAAACATATTTTCTGCTTGCAATTGGCTTTAAGCTAGTGAAAACTTGGAATATATATGTATGTGTGTGTGTGTGTGTGTGTGTGTGTGTATGTGTGTGAGTTATAAATCCCTGCCATATTCTGGCTTATTGAACCTGTATTTCAAGATGTAGCCTGTCCCTGGGGGAATATATTAAAAAGACAGGCCTTCTATTGTCTGTCCTAACTTTTATCCAGTAAAGTTAGATAGTCCCACCCTTCCCCAAGCCCTACATTTTGCTGCCACAACAAAGCAAGCTACAATTACTTTTGTTTTAGACAATTTCCCTGCCTTTGACTTTTATAAGGGTAACCCCGGCTAATGCAATACCCTATTATGTAATTCCCATGTCAACACTGAATGAATGAATGAACTTAAATCTAGTCATGAACCCAAATATGTAATATCAATAGCCAGCCTAAAGTATCCATCTTTTGATGGATTTCCATAACTCTTAAAATAATAACCAGTCTTCAACTTGGTCTTCAAAGTCCTATTAAATATGGCCCTATGTTGTTTGTTTAGTCTCATCATATACCATCTGCTAACTTCTGTTCTCCAGCTTTCATAAGCCTTCTTATTTCTTTCTCTAACATGTCAAGCTTCCTCCAACCTCAGATTCCTTGCAAATCTAGCAATATTTACTCTGCAGAAACTCATGGCTCCCAACCCTATCCCATCATTATTCTGGCCAACTGCAACTCATCTTTTAGCTCTTAACTCAAATGTTGCTTCCTTAAGAACACTTTCCTGAGGCCCTCAGTAGATTGAATAGATTGGTTCTCACTGATATATGCCTTTGTATTAGCCTGCAATTTTTATCCATAGCACTTACCACTGTACTTTGTACAAGGTAGGTCATCACTAACAACGTTATAAGCTTGAATAAAATGAACACGTGCCTGTGCAAGACATGAAGTTTCTATTTAATACGGAGCAAGCACATTGGTATGAAAAAATGCTACCTTGTTTTTTGTCCAGATATTTTTTTATTTAAATTATTTATTGTTTAAAATCTCTTTTTCTCCCATTGACCTCTCCCCAGTTGCTCCCACCCCCCAGCACATGCCCTCACCCCCCTACTATCTGTGTCCATTGGTTGTGCTTATATGCATGCATACAAGTCCTTTCGTTAGTCTCTTACCTTCCCCTTCTAGGCCTTCCCTCTTAGGTTAGACTGTCTGTTCAACGCTTCTAGGACTTTGGTTCTATTTTTGTTCATCAGTTTACGTTGTTCATTATATTCAACAAATGAGTGAGATCATATGATAATTATCTTTGTCCAACTGGTTTATTTCACTTAGCATAATACTCTCCAGGTCCAACCATGCTATTGCAAATAGTGAGAGTTCCTTCTTTTTTAAAGCAGTGTAGTATTCCATTATGTAGATGTACTACTGTTTTTTAATCCACTCATCTGCTGATGGGCATTTAGGCTGTTTTCAAATCTTAGCTATGATGAATTGTGCTGCTATGAACATAAGGTGCATATATCCTTTCTGATTGGTTTTTCTGATTTCTTAGAATATATTCCTAGAAGTGGGATTACTAGATCAATGGGAGTTCCATTTTTAATTTTTTAAAGATGCTCCATACTGTTTTGTACATTCCCACCAGCAGTGCACAAGGGTTCCTTTTTTCTACATCCTTGCCAGCACTTGCTGTTTGTTGATTTGTTGATGATAGCCATTCTGACAGGTGTGAGATGGTGCCCATTGTCGTTTTCATTTGCATTTCTTGTATAATTAGTGACTTTGAGCATGTCTCTTAGCCTTCTGCATGTCTTCTTTCAAAAAGTGTCTACTTAGGTCCTTTGCCCATTTTTTTTTATTTGATTGTTTATCTTCCTTTTGTCAAGTTGTATGAGTTCCTTGTAAATTTTGCAGAAAAATGCTATCTTTTTTTTGCTCTTGGATCATTGTAGTTCCTGATGTTTCAATCTTGGAATAATTGAGTGACTTTTAAAAAGAGAGAAATAAAATACAGGTGTTTGTCATGTATGGGTCACTTGAGAAATATGAAGCTGTGAAAAAACTACTAGTCCTGAGACTTATTGTGACAAAAATCTCAATCTCTTTTTTTTTTTTCATCTACACTTGCTTAGATAAAAAGAGTTCTTTGACAGATCAAGGAAAGAGATGAAGACATCATAAGTTGTGTGTTTTGATTTTTTAATCAGAGTTAGTGGAAGATGTTTCTTTTGTATATTTTAGATGCTCCACTCTAAAAAATCTAGAACAGCTAATCTACTCCTAAAGAGGATTGTGTCAGTAGCATGACCTACTTAATACAACATAAATGTTAAACTTCTAGATAGAACATGGTAGGTGACATACCAATTCCACAGTTGGAATGCCTTTTTCAGAGATGAGATGGCCATCTCTAAAAATTTTAGTAACTACCAAGGGCAAAATATTAGTCTTAAAAGTCAGGGCTCAATGTTATCTTCATATGCCTTCTATGGTCTCAATCACTTCTAGATCCCATTCAACTGAAATAATGTGACATAATATAACTATTTGACTGTGTTGAAGATTTTCGTATGTGAATCAAAATGGTGCAAAGGAGAAAAGCACTTAAAATTTAGAGATGAGGACATGGGCATGGCTCATTTTTGAGTTGTCTATCTGTGAAGCTTTTCTGTAATAAGTTTTAGCGTGCTTTCATCCCAAATTAATAAATCATAATGTCAGACACGCAAATTTAATATTGAGAAAACTAACATATGCACATACCAAAAGCTATTTAACTGACTTCATCTGATGTGAGTGCCACTATTTCAGTGTTTTGTGAAATGAAAACTGACACTTGGTATATTAGATCAATTATCAAGTGGACAATAGCGTACAAAATAATTACAGTCAAGCCCTCACAGTCAGGCCCTCGCCTTCCTTTTCCAACTTCCTTTGTCCCAAAACAAATCATTTCCTCCATCACTATTCTCTGAGCATCTTACAAATCCTCACTGCCTCCCCCACATCTTGCTCAGACAATTTCTCCTGAAATTGTCCCTTTTTTGCTTTTAATTGCTTTGAGGCTGGAAACCAACACTTGGCCATCCTTGAATCCCCTGCAGGCCCTGGCATGTCATCTGCATAGAATGCTTAGTCAGTAGAACTAAATTTTGATTACTGATTTCAATCATTATTATAGTAATCTCATATCACAGGACAAAGAATAGTTTACCAACCTATACTGCTACCCTTCCTTAATCTGACAAGAAAAACTGCTTTTCAGGAGAAGAAAATAAAAGGGTTAAAAGCAAGTGGGCAGGTTGAGACAATAAAAAAAACTAAACCATAAAAAGTCCACGGAAGAACACTTTCCTTACTCTCCTTAAATGAGTATGTTAGTCAAATGTACAGATGAAGAAACATTCCTATTTAGTTAATAGTGCATGGTAGACCTCATCAGAATTAGTCTTTATTCTTTTGAGGACTTTGCAGAGTATTTTTAGCTCCAGTTTTAGAAAGTTTTGGCTGCATTCTGTGGAGATTGCTTCATCTTTTGGATTGCACAGATCTCTAAGGCATGCTACAAGAGTGAATTAATCCTGGTTAGAGGGAAAGGACTTGGGTAATTAGGTGAACCATTCAATTTATTTGAAACTTTGCTTAAATGTGTGAAATAATATCAATAAAGCTTATGTTCATACAAAGATTTATTGAGACATAGCGCTCTATGTTAGCAATGGTATGTATAATTGAAGTACTTCATATATAATCTCCAGCCTTAGCACTTCTAAGAGATGTAAATGCTTTATGCTTAAATAATGGAAATAACAATGTTTATTAATTACGTACTATGTACCAGCCCCTAAGATAAATACTTACCACAAATTAACCAAACTTTAAATAATAACAAGTATTAATATCCTCTTTTCACAGATGAGAACACTGAAGCACAGTGGGGTTAAATAACTTAGCTAAGGCCACACATGCAAGTAAGCAGAACTGAAAGTAGACCCAAAAGAAATCCCATATACTCCACTGTTTACTATATTACATCCCAAGTGTGGGAACCCTAATCAGAGTACACCGGATGTTCAAAGCCAAGTTGCCTTACGCAGGTGCAAAAGCAAAGACACAGCGGTATTACTGTATGAAATGCACAGGCATACTTTTCTGTAACCCAAATATTGATGTCACTATTTGGCAAAAAGCCTCTTTTGTCTGAACAAGTATAAAATACGTTACTGAGAAGCCAGTGGCTAGATGCTTGGTCAGGCTGCTTGGTTAGCAATGGCTCCTATGTTTGCTCTATGAGGTTACTTTGAAATACTGTTTTGTCTGATGGCTACTTATTAGCAATAGCTACTTGGCCTACAATAAAGACTCTCCTATATGCCTACAAATGCTCATATCTCCTCCATCTAATACCCAGCATCCATGGAGGTACAGCCCCTAGCTGAAAAAGACCTGTGTTTCCACCTCAAGTTAGCTAAATCCCTTACCAATTAGTTGTCACCTAAGATGGTGGCAAAATTTGAAAAAGTCTGCCAACTCACTTTTTAAAAATCCTTATTAGACCTGACCAGCATGTCTCAGTGGTTGAGTGTCAACCTGTGAACCAGGAGGTAATGGTTTGATTCCCTGGGCACATGCCAGGGTTGTGGGCTCAATTTCCAGTAGAAGGCATGCAAAAGGCAGCCAATCCATAATTCTCTTTCATCGTGGATGTTTATATCCCTCTCTCCCTCTCCTTTCCTCTGTGAAATCAATAAAAATATATATTTTTTTAAAAAATCCTTATCAGTAGGATTTTAAATGAATAAATAAATGGGCAATTTAGGCAAATTTGTCTACAACTGGAAAATTTGACAATGAATAGCCATCAGTCTGGCAGATTCCATTATAACAGCTGGATAAGGAGGGGCTCATGCCAGGCTGCCATAACAGAACACAGTCAACTGAGACTGGACAAACAGCTGTGTGAGGAAGAAGTCTGTAACCCTCCAAACTCTCACTGTCAGCTACCCAAGTGTGTGCATATAGCCGCCTGCCTGGCATCACATTGAAAGGGCTTTGTTCTGCTTTCCAGCTCTGTGCTGATTTGGGCCAAAGCTACATGGAAAACAAGTAAAATGGAGAGTTGATGATTACCCTGCTCTTCTGTGCTGGGTAAACATCCAACTAGTCAACGTTTTTAGCAGTGACTTGAAAACATAAACCATACACTTACCATATTTTCAGACACCCCAAAACTGAATTAGAGAACTAATATAATTAAGATAATACACTGAAATATAAAATTATCTTTACAAACCAGAACACTAGGGAAAAGAGTAAAATTTAACAGGGATTATTAGAAAATCGTGTAGTTGAGTTCAAAACTTACATAAATTGAATAGAGAGTGAGGGAGACTTGGATGGACTTTCTGTGTGAAAAAGCATTGCACAGGAGGTAGGTTGTAGTCCCTGATAAGCCAGAATGTGCCAATAGATTGAAGTGGCATTGATGCCAGCCTAATGTCCGTATCAAGGAAGGTGATGGTGATGGAAGATTGAGTTCAGTTTAGATGCCGCTATGAAAGATCAAGTCTACTCAAAGTACAGTAACCAGTATAATGAGAGTTTTGAAAACCTGTGCACGTGACAGTTATAGAGGAACAGAGGAATTTAGCCTGAAGAGGAAAGCACTCCAAGTGCATTTGCTAGAGCTCTTCATGGGATAACAGAAAGCACATGGCCTGGAGACCAAAGCAGAGTTCAATTCCAGCCACAGAACTCTGAGAACCAGGGCAATTGCTTAATTGTCAAACTCAGAGTCCTCAGTCCATCTGGTTTGTTTATTCTTAAATTATCTAGGCTTAACATGATGGGGACTAAAAACATAGACTAAAAAAGCAAGCTTTTGGCCTTAACAGACTATCTTCTGCCTAAGTTAGACAAGTTTCAGTCTATTCACATACAGAGTAATGACATCCTGGGAGTTCAGAGGACAGGCAACTCACTTGAAATGAGACATTTCTTTTCACCCAAAATCAAGTCTGTATTTATCTTCATCACTTGACATGAAAACAGAATGTTTAAAATAACGGTGCTCCACTGAGGAAACATGGGGTAGAAATACAGCACTGGACAAAGCAAACAACTACAGATGGCTTAACGGACAGGGCTCAGAAGCCTGGAGAACACGAGTGTGGATGTCAGGAAGCAAAAAGGGACATTGAAAGAGGACATTTTAAGTAGGCCTTCTTGATACAACTGTTTTACATGGTATATTAGTTTACTAGGGCTGCTATAACGAAGCACCACAAACTGGGCAGCTTCAACAACAGAAGTTTACTGTCTCACAGTTCTAGAGGTTAGAAATCCAAGATCAAGGTGGACACTGGTTCATTCTAAGGGCTGTGAAAGAGAATCTGCTCCCTGCCTCTCTCCTACCTATTGGTGGTGTGCTGGAAATCTTTGGTGTTCCTTGGCTTAAAGATACATCACCTTAATCTCTGTCTTTATCTTCAGAGTGTGTCTCCCTGTCTCTTCCCAAAGGCTCCTCTTTGTATGGCTGTCTCTGCAGCCAAATTTTCCTTTTTATAGAAGAAGAAGGGAGAAGGAGGAAGAGGGAGCGAGAGATAGAAATATCAATGAGAAAGGATCATTGATCAGCTGCTTACTGCATGCCCCCTACTGGAGATTAAGCTCACAACCCGGGCATGTGTCCTTAACCAGAATAGAACCTGGGACATTTTAGTCTTCAGGTCAGCACTCTACCCACTGAGCCAAACCAGTTAGGGCCAAATTTCCCCCTTTTTTTTTTTTTTTTTTTTTTTTTTTTTAATAACGACAGAGTCCTACTGAATT
The DNA here is from genome assembly GCF_014108245.1 of Pipistrellus kuhlii. NCBI lineage: Eukaryota > Metazoa > Chordata > Mammalia > Chiroptera > Vespertilionidae > Pipistrellus > Pipistrellus kuhlii. Next base: position 23,785,349 of record NW_023425529.1, read on the forward strand.
AGAGCCCATGCTAATGAGCTCATCTTAACTTTTGCAAAACTATCTATAATAATCAAGGCATAATATGCTGATTAGACCCAATGTCCTTTCTTCCAGACAAAGCTGCAGCAGGTGGGGGGGGGGAGGGGAGTAGGAGGAGAGGCAGCAGAGGCCACTGGCTACGGTGGCAGGAGAGGGCCACAGTTAAGGCCCTTGCACAAATTTCTTACCTCAGGCCCCTACTTTCCAAATAAAGTCACATTCACAGGTATTGGGGGTTAGGACTTCAACACCTTTTGGGGGCACACAGAGGGACACACAATCCAATCCATAATACATGGCTAACTTGAAAGAAGCATGCCAAAATATGTTTTGTTTTGTTCTGTTTTGTTTTGTTTTGTTTTTATAAATATACTAGAGGCCTGGTGCACAAAATTCATGCATGGTGGGGGGGGTCCCTCAGCCTAGCCTGCACACTCTCCAATCCAGGACTGCTGGCTCCCAATTGTTCACCTGTATGCCTTCCTGATTGCCTCTAACTGCTTCTGTCTGCCAGCCTGATCACCCCCTAACCATTCCCCTGCCAGCCTGATCGACACATAACTGCTCCCTGGCAGGCCCAATTGCTCCTAACTGCCCTCCCCTGCCAGTCTGATCACCCCTAACTGTCCTCCCCTGCAGGCATGGTCCCCCCCAACTGCTCTCTCCTGCTGGCCTGGTCTCCCCCAACTGCCCTTCCCTGCAGGCCTGGTCCCCCCTAACTGCCTTCCTCTGGTGGCCTGGTCTCTCCCAAATGCCCTCCTCTGCTGGCTCGATCACCCCTAACTGCCCTCCCTGATTGCCTGATACCCCACAACTGTCCTCCCTGCAGGCCTGGTCCCCCACAACTGCCCTCCCTGGCTGGCCTGGTAACCCCCAACTGCCCTCCTCTACTGGCCTGGTCACCCCTAACTGGCCACAACTGCCCTCCCCTGCAAGCCATCTTGTGGCAGCCATCTTGTGTCCACATGGAGGCAGCCATCTTTGACCACGTGGGGATGGCCATCTTGTATCTTGGAGTGACTGTCAATTACTCTTTTATTAGATAGGATAAATAGCAGTATCTCATATTAGCAGAAGTCTCTGACCTTCCCTTTTGACCCTAATCCTCACTCCATCATGGGCCCTTCCTTCTTCATCTCTGACTCTACTCAGGTCTATATTCTCATCATTACCCCAACCCAAATCATATCCCCTCTCCACCCAGTCCCAGAAAGGAGGGTCAGCAATGCCCTAAAGGTTAGTAATGGAATAAGAATAAATATTTTACTAATTCATTAGAATTTTTTTAAATTCAAAAGTAAATGGTTCATTTTTTTAGGCTCCATCAAAGTGAAATTCTAATAAAATGATAGTTCCTAGAATCAACATATTCTCAGGGTAAAAATGACCAAAACAGCTAAGTTAAAATACCACATAACAAATTATATGGTGCAGAGAATCACATAGTTTTATTGTGAAGGCCATACTAGAGCTGAGTGTAGAAGGACAAATAGGAAATTCATCAGGCAAGAAGAGACACATTCTTGTTTGAAGGAAAAGCAAATACAAAGGCAGATGCTGAGAAAGTAGGAAGCATCAGAGAATTTCAAGTGAAGGGGCATGGCCAGGGCACAGGGAGAAAAGGAGGCAGGTGGGACCTACTGCTAAAGGCCTAGTACACCATTGGATGTCTGTTTATTTTATTATCATTTCATTTGATATTGCACTGGAGATTACTCGGAGAATTGGGAGTAAGATGTACCATGCTCATATGTGCAATTTTACAAGATCACTTTGGCAAACATGAGAAGGACAGATTAAAAGGCTAAAAGACTATGGAGAGCATTGTGCTAAGTGAAAGAAGCTAGTCAGAGAAAGACAAGTACCATATGATCTCATTCATGAACAAAATAAACTAACAAACAAAATAGAAACAGACTCATAGATAGAGAATAGACTGACAACTCTCAGAGGGACTGGGGGTTGTGGAGCTGGTGAAAAAGGATAAAGGGATTAAGGAAAAAAACCACTCACAGATACAGACAATGGTATGGTAGTTACTAGAGGGGAAGGAGGTAAGGGCAGGTAAAAGATGGTAAAGGGCGAGGGAAGGAGACTTGACTTGGGATGGTAAACACACAATACAATATACAGATGATGTATTATAAAATTGTACACCTGAAATTTATATAATTTGATTAACCAATGTCACTCCAATCAATTCAATAAAAAAAGAAAAAAAAAGAGATAAAAGACTAGAGATGGGAAGATCAGTGGTAATAAAAGAAGCCAATGATGAAAGCTTAGACTAAAATAGCAAGCACGGTGAGGAGGGGCAAGCCTTCCCAGCTGTTTATGAAAATATTTATCAGGTAGAAGCAACAGAATTACAATGGAGGAAGCTAAATGAGTGGTTTCCAGCCCTTGTTGCACAGAGGAGGCACCTCAGGAGTTTTTCTAAATGCAGTTCCTCTCTCCCTATCTCAGACTTAGTGAATCAGAATCTCTGCTGTTTAAACCTTGAGAATTTTCAGATTCCTCCACACAGTGTCCATGAGCTAGTACCCTGGAGAAAGAGAAGCAGTCTGTTGATTCGGGACCAAGTGTTAGTACCCCACAAGGGAAAAACCATCACAGTTTGTTTAAAGACAAAACCATTACCTGGACTCCTGTCACTGAATGTATTCAATCAGTGGCTAGTAAACTATCCTGTTTCCCTGAAAATAAGACAGTGTCTTATATTAATTTTTTCTCCCAAAGTTGTGCTAGATCTTATTTTCAGAGGATGTCTTATCTTTCCATGTGTTAGGTCTTATTTTCAGAGGATGTCTTATTTTCGGGGAAACACGGTAGTTAAAAAGAGGATATGATGGTCTTTTGCTTCTCAGAAGAATGAAAATGCAGTTGAGGCACTCAGGGGCCAGTGTGGCTTCAGACACCATCTTGCTCTGACCTATTTTAAATTCTAGGTTCTGGCTTTTGGAGCTATCTCTGTTTCTATGACAACCCAGTCCTATTTGGGCCATGCTTGCTATCTGGCTTCTACATCTAGACTCACCCATGGTACCCCACCCTATGGTTTCAACTCACCATGATCTCTGAGGCCCAGTTTCAATCTGACCCACCCACACCTAGTTTCCAGCTCCAAGTCACCCTTCCTGGTTTCCACCCTGTTCCCGTCCACATTCAAACTCAAGCTTCTGGCTGAGAGTACAGACTGCCCCCTCCTGGCCAATTCTGATATGAGTCTGCTGCACACATTTTCTACATGAGATGATGCAGATTCAGTAGTTTCCCAATGGGACTAGGAGGAGAAAAAGTGCAGCCATTAAAAGAGTAGGCTTTGAATTCAGGCCCAAATTCAAATCTATACTGTGTGACAGTAAGCAAATTGCCTAATCTCTCCAAGCTTCAAGGTCCAAACCTATTTAAAGGTGATAAATAAATCTAACCTACCCCATAAGTTATACAGGAATGAGCAGCACAACTGGCTTTACCAACTCAGGATAAACAGGACCAAGACTACTTTCTCTTATGATTTTTTAAATATTTTTAATGATTTCAAATAGAAAGGGAGAGGAAGACAGAGATAGAAACATCAATGACGAGAAAGAATCATTGGTTAGCTACCTCCTGCACAGCTCCTACTGGGGATCGAGCCTGCAACCCATGCATGTGCCCTTAACGGGAATCAAACTCAGGACCCTTCAGTCCAAAGGCCAACATTCTACCCACTGAACCAAACCAGGTAGGGCTTCACTTACAATGAATAACTAAAACTCTAATTAACAGGACACTCAATATCTACCTCTTCAGGCTCAACTCATCCTTAATGGCAAATAATCCATGACTTTTATGGACTTATTCAGTCCAAAGGGGTCCAATTTACATTAGTCAGAGAGAGCTGAGCTGCAGATCCTACTTCCTGCCACAAAATGTGGCTCAAAGGCTCCCAGATGGATGTTGTTCATTGTCGCAGTAATGGCCAAGCTGACTCCAATGTCTGCCCACAAATGATGTCTCACTCTTGGGCTTTCAGGTTATTCTATTGCAACCAATCTTTCTTCAGGCTCTTGCACTGGGTCCTGGACACTAACTCAGCTACTGTGTTTTCCCTGAAGCTCCTTTTCAAGGCCTTGGGGCTTATATTATTTTCCTAGGATTATCATAACAAATTATTATAGACTGAGTGGCTTAAAACAACATAAATGCATTCCCTCACCATTCAAGAGGCCAAAAGTATAAAATCAATGAGTCAGAAGCATTGGTTCCTTCTGGAGGTTGGGAGGGAGACACTGTGTCATGCCTCTGAGCTTGTGGTGGTTCCCAGCTGTCTTGGGCATTCCTTGGCTTTTCGCTGAACCACTCCATCTCTCCCTGCATCTTCACATGTTCTCTTCATCCTGTGCATCCTTGAGCTTTCTCCTCTTCTTATAAAAACACGAGTCACTGGATTTAAAGGCCCACGCAAGAGATGCGCATGACTTCATCTTAACTAATTACACCTGCAAAGATCCTATTTCCAAATAAAAACATATTCACAGTTTCCAATGTACATGAATTTGGGGGGACACTGACCAACCACTACAGGGCCTTTTCTTGATAACAAAGCTTGAAGTCTCATTTCCCTAATTTCAAGTCTCTGAAAAAGGAGTTCTCAAACTCCTTCCTTCAAGAAAGCCCAGTGGGCTCCCCATATAAATTCTCCTTTAACCTGCTCTCCCAGAGCAAGAGACAGCAACAAGTCTTATATTTCCAATTGTTTCCCTTAATAAGAAAAATGTGCCCACGGAGTCTTACTAGCCCAACTCCTAGAATTAGGACCAAACTATAATGATTGTTATCTCATTTCAAGGATAGTAACTACCTCAGTTTTTATAATAGTTCCTTTGTAAATAGAACTTTCTCAAACTCGTTTCTGACTGTTACAAGGTCACCATTTAGATACATTAAGTTGGTTCTCAGTTATTTTTATCTTAAATATTCCATCAAGAATTTTAGAACTGGAGGAGATCATTTAAATGAAATCTTTATTTAACAAATGGTGGAATGGGGGCTCAATGAAGGTCAGAGATTTTTATCAAGGTCATGCTACTTGGTGAGGGACCTGATCCTAAAATCTGAGTTTCCTAAACCTCAACCCATTAGTCCTTCCACCCACTTACCTGCAAGCCTGGACAAAAATATAATTATTTTCCTAGACAATACCATATTTCTGTAGTTAACAAATACTCAAATTCAGCCCCACCTTCAGCCACATTATGGACTCCCATTTTCCATTATTTTTCCCCTTAACATTTCCTTTGCCCTTTTTCTTTCCAGTGCTCTCTCTCTGCCCTGGGGGAGGTATTGACATTTATGGAGTACTCATTATGCACCAGACATCATCCTATCTAATAAAAGAATAATATGCAAATTGAGCAGTACTCCAACAAGCAAGATGGCTGCCCCTATGTGGACACAAATGGCTGCCACAAGATGACTGGCAGGGGAGGGCAATTGTGGGTGATCAGGCCTGCAGGGGAGGGCAGTTAGGGGCAATCAGAGCAGTTAGGCATTGATCAGGCTGGCAGGGGAGTGGTTAGAAGTAATCAGGCAGGCAGGCAAGCAAGCAGTTGGGAGCCAACAGTTGGACATCCCTCAAGGGATCCCAGATATGAGAGGGTTCAGTCTGGGCTGAGGGACACCCCTACCCCATGCACAAATTTCATGCACCAGGCCTCTAATGAAATAAGTAACCCATGCTGTCATTTGTTGTCTCACTTAACACTCTCGACAACTCTGAGGTGTTAAACCCATTTTACATATTATTAAACTGAAGCTTAAAAAACTTGCATGACTGAGGTGGTACAACAAATTAGCTTCAAGTCCAGTGTGTTTGACTTCAGAATCTGTATCCTCCCCACGAGGCCATGATACATCCTGCAGGTAACTGAACCCCTCTGGCTGCCCTGTGCCTGCTGACCGTCCTCCTCTTCTAGCCTCACTTCAACCACATCCCTCTGGTTCTCAGATCAACAATTAACCACTGCATGTCTGACTCTATAACCAGCAACAGAAAACTAGCTGAATCATCTCTAGTAAACTAATTACCCATCTCTACCTCAAGTTTTATATTTTTCAAAAGCTTTCTAGAATCAAAACCTAATGGGGTCTCTACAACTATAGATAATAGTCAAATTGTAACGTATGCAATGCATTGACATAAATTCTTATTAGAGAAGACAGTACTACTAGCTTTTGCTGAAAAGAATGTCTTCAGTGGGAAGATATGAAAAAGATCCTAACACATTTATTTAATTAGAAGTCTGCTCATTTGTTCTCTCAGCCCTGCTGAAAACTGGGAGAAACAGCAAGTTATTACTTAGAATCCAGACTTGGCTAATGGGAGGCTCCAAAATTAAGAACATGAATTGACAATGTGAGGGGAAGGAGTGAGGAGGCAGGGTTGTGCTCAGCTTTCAAGTCTGATAAGAGGGAGCTGAATTCATAAGGAAGAATTACATCCACCGCATTTATTTGCAATACTTGCTTTTTATTTTTGAGTAATTATTTTTACATTGAGTAATTACTTTTATAGTTTTTTCTCCTTTGTCTTCTGTAAGCTTCCCAAGGACCAGAACTTTATCTTACGTATTCATCTTTGCACCTTGCACAGCCCAAAAACAATATCTTATATATAGAATATGCTCGGTAAATACTTTCATTGAATAAGCACCCTTGCTTTTCAAGTAGCAGACTTACTTTAAATAGCCCACTCATAATTGTATCTCCTGACTTGTGCACATTTCAGAATGATACTTTTGAAGGTAGGGGTGAAATAAGAGTTCACAATAAAATCAGAGGCATCCTGGGAGGGTTTTGTCAAAAATAATGAAAATGTGTCAAAGTTCATCAGCTTCTAGGTTCTCTTATAAATTATTTTTTCTCTTTTATATAAAAAAAAAACAACCTTGGACCTTTAGCTATTATTTTGTTCTATTTTTCCTAGTACCTTCAATATGAAAAATATTTTTGAGCCACAATACTACCTTTTATGCATTCAGGTGACATTATATGTTGGACACCTGAGCTTCTCCTTGAGCTGCTATGAAGCTATTGAATGCACCTGTATATTTTAAGTAGATTTTCAACACAATAGAGATTAACAGCTATTCTCAGAAGCTGTTAATGTTAACAGCTGTTAATGTTTGAGATGTACTTATTCCTGCTCCTTCAAGGATTTTGTGTGTGTGTTTTTTTTCTTTTGACATTGTATCTACACTAAAATCTCTACTGGTTGACAATTAGATAGAAAATTCAGCATTAAAATTGTTCCTAGTTTGTTTTTCAGAAAAAAGAACACCACTAAAGAAAGAGGCAAGTTTCAAAACACAAAGAGCTTATGGTCTCATTTTTTAAACAGTACAAATAATATATCCTAAATTATTACCTAGATCTTTAGAGATAAAAGTGATTCAGTTGTTTTTACATTTTTAGCTTTCTTTATATTTTTACTATCAGTTTGAATAAAAGTGGGCTGATCTTTTTTCAGCACTATATTCCCACTAATTGAGTCTCAGGGCAGTCTGTACCATGTCTTACCTCATTGAGCCTATTGTATCAAAACCAAGATTCCTTTGTGGACTCCATAAAATATGATAAAACAGGGTATAGCAAGATTAGTGAATTATGCTGAACAAAGCATGGTTCTCATGTGCCTTTTTGGTCCCTTTGAAGTTGAGAATCAGAGCCAGTTTTCTACAAACAGTAGGCTACACCCAATGCTGTTTAAACATTTGCTACCCATAAGAGTTCCAACTCACAATGGCAATTGAAATTTCGGCCCTGGCAAATAGAAGGACTGGCCACCCACTCCACAGAGCATGTAGGTCACTCTCGCCGATTATAATGACACAGCTGAGTTCCAGATGTCATTTTTCCTCTCACTGGATTAGAATCATGGCACCCAGTGTTTCCTCTGTAACTCTAAATTGGCCAGCAGGCAGGCTTTGTCACCCTGATGGCCTCAAGTTAAACTAAATTGTGAACTGGTATACTTCAAAAGCGGTTAAATAAAAACTGGACACTCCTGTGGTTATCATGAGATAAAAGCAATCTCTTAATATTTAAGCTCAGCCTATGAAATCTCTCAGGTTGGCCTCCCCCTGAACTCTCTGGTTATCGAAGAGGAAGAAAAGAAAGTAGGAAAAGCAAATCTCCCAGGGACCAGCTAGAAGTATTCTCAGCATGAGAGACCAACGATGGTACAGACTTCTGTTGTCATCCTGCCTGCTTCAGGCGGCAGTGGAGGAAGGAGGGCAAGAAGGAGTCTTGGAAATGGACTCCTCTCTCAACCTCCAATCTCCATCTAGAAAGTTTTCCAACCCCACCCAACCTTTGGAGACACTTCTGAAAACTCGACACAGGGCTAAATTTCTGTTCTTGAGCCAGACAGCAGTGCACACAATCCAAAAATATGTGTTATGTGTAATATGATCCTATTTTCTGAATCAAAATGGAAACTGCTCTGATACGTGGCTCTAGCTGGAGACAGTCTAATAAGAGCACAGAATAGACGATTTCCATCAATTCTAATATACAGTTTTATTATTTTAACATCCCTGAAATAAGGATGCCATACAGTCTATCAATGGCATATCAGTTTAACTGGTGGCAGTTTTTTTTTCTTTCCTAGTGGTAGGAAAAAAAACAATGGTGTGTCTTACAATCAATAGTGTCTTGGATTTAATAAAAAGATATTCGACTCTGGGATTGCCCCAGAAAATCCAGAAAAAGCAATCTATTTTTCTGTCATGTTCAATATATATGTTCAAACTTCATCATGTCATTAATCCCAAACTGCATGTCAGAGGAAGAGTGTGATGGTCAGTTGTACGTGTCAACTTGGCGAGGCTCCAGTCCCCAGTTATTCGATCAAGCACTAAACTACGTATTGCCGTGAAGATATTTCATAGATATGGTTTACGTCTACAATCCACTGACTTGAAATAAAGGAGATTATCCTCCATAATCTGGGTTGGCCGATCCAATTAATTGAAAGATTGAGTAGAAATGAGGTTTCCCTGATAAAGAAGTAATTCTGCACATCAACGCCTGCCAGAGTTTCCAGCCAGCCCTTCCTGACGGCCTCATGTGCAGAATTCAGACTTGCCCAACCAGTTCCCACAGTCATGTAAGCCAATTTCCTGCATTAAAATATTTTCTATGTATATACTAGAGGCCCAGTGCACAAAATTCATGTATAAGAGGGGTAGTCCCTCAGCCCAGCCTGCACCCTCTTGCAATCCAGGACCCCTTCAGTAGGCTGCCAGTAGCTGGCCCTGCCCATTGCTGCCTCTGCTTGCCATTTGTGGGGCACTTCCCATCTCCCACCACCAGCTGCCTCCCTCTGTGGGTGACAGGCATGGAGTATGATTGCTTGGCTGGCCTGGGCCTCCCTCTTCAGGGCGATCGCTGGCCAGCTCTGCACACCTCACAGCATTGCTGGCCAGTGGCCTGAGCCCTTCTCTGAGGGTTGATCGATAACATCCCCCAGATGAATCACCCAACAGAGGGAAGCCCTGCCCACATGGCCAGGCTCCATAATAGATCACTGAGCAGATGGAGGCCCCGCCCACTTGCCACAGCACTGCCGGCCTGTTAACCTGGGCCTCCCTCTTTGAGGAAATTGCAGAGCCTCCCCACCCTCAATCGATCAATCTGCCAGCTGGTGGACTGGGCCTCCCTCTTTGGGGTGATCAATCACAAAACCTCCTCATTGTTCGCCCCATAGAACCTGGATCTCCCTCTGCAGGGCAATTGTGGGGCAATGGTCAAGCCCCCCAACCAATCCCATCACACCAGCCTTGGCTGGCCTGGCACCAGTGCATGTCATAGCATGGTCATCTGGAAGGTTGTCTGGATGGTCATTCTGCTGTTCAGTCGTTTAGTTGATTTGTATATTATGCTTTTATTATTATAGACTAGAGGCCCAATGCACAGATCTGTGCACAGGTGGGGTCTCTCGATCTGGCCTGTGCTCTCTGGCAATTTGGGATTCATCAGGGGGTGTCAGAGAGCTGGTTTAGGCTGGATCCCCACAGGCCAGGCTGAGGAACCCCATCGGATCACAAATCCATGCATGGGGCCTCTAATATGTATATAAGATCTTTGGTTAACCTGTTCCCACCCTCCTCTCCATTCCCCTTCCCTCTGAGATTCATCAGTCTGTTCTACATATCCATGCCTGTGATTTTCCCTCCTGTGTTGAGTGTCTTGTCTCCTGGTGATCAGTGCACATCATAACTACCAGAGGGTCAGATGGTGGGATGGTCAGATGATCACTTAGGATTTTATATATATAGATTCTACAATTTTGTTTCTCTATTGGAATGCTGACTGATGCAGAGGGTCCTTGTTATTCTTTTCTCTCTTTTGGCATGTAATTATTTGAAAAAGTGATACATTTCTCTATTCCTTATATTTTTATAAAAGTACACATTAAAAAGATTTCTCCTATTCCTCCATTCTCCCAGTTTCCAATCTACTACTACCTATCACATGTATCCATTATAATGACTTCCTTGTAAGTCTAAATTTTTTTTATCCTTAAGCAAATAAATGTAGATATATATTCTCCCTCACCTCCCATCAATTTACAAAAAGAAAGGCAGCCAACCAAAGAACAAAAACAATGTTCTGCACTCTGCTTCTTTTCTTAACAATATTTCTTAAAGATTATGCCATTTCAGTATACAAAGAATTTCTTCAGACTTTTTTCACAGTTGCATAATATTCTATTTCATGTCTATCCCATGGTTTATTTAATGTCAACTTATTTCAACACTTTTACTATTGTCTGCAAATATTTAAAATTTGTTAAATATATAAATAGGTAAATGTAGCTATAGTAATGACTCAAGACAGTCATTGTGTATTCTGAGTGAGGCTATATATATAGAAGAGCACAGAAGAATTACTCAAAAGAGCAAAGGATAAATGAATTTGCAATTTTGAGAAAACTTCCTAAATTGCCCTAACTTTCTCACTATCAAATGAAGTATTTGCTTTAAAAATATTTTTTTCCCAAAGACTTACTAAAACAAGTTTGTCATTGAACTTTGGAGTTTTTTTCAACTCTATAAATTATAAAAATATGTTTCAGTAAATGCACAATTTATATTTTAATTAATATGAGTGACACAGAATATCTTTTCAATATATTTGGGTCCTTTTTATTGTCTTTGTTGTATAATTTCTGTTCATATCTTCTATTTTTCTATTGAAGTTTTTTTTAATATATATATCATCTAGGAGTTCTTCTATGTTAGGTTTATTACTCTGATCATATTTTCAACAATTTTTCTTTTATCTTTTAGCCCTCTAGATGGTTCCTCAATTTAAAAAAAAAAAATCTTCCTTTTTATGTTGTTTTACTTTTCAATCTTTTCTTTTATGGCCTCCATATTTTGTATTATACTTAGAAAGGCTTTCTCCACACCAAGGTCTAAAGGCATTCACTAATGTTTTTAAGACTTTAATATTAAATTCTTTATTATTTTTAAGATAGATGACCAGTGATTCCAACACCATTTATTAAATAGGCTACTTTTTTTATAATCATGTGAAATGCCTTTGTCATATACTAAACTTCTATATGTTATTTGCATCTAGTATATTCTATGTTTTATATGTTTATGAACCTGTACCACATATTTAATCAATAAAACTTTATATTATTTTTATCATTTTTAAAAAACATCTTTATTGTTCAGAGTATTACGTATGTCCCCCAATCTCCCCTTTCATCTGGATCCCGCTCCAACCTAGGCCTTCACTACACTGTCTGTATCCATAGGTAATGCATGTATGCATATAAGTTCTTTGATTAATCTCTTCCTTCCTTCCTTCCTGCTTCTTTCTGAGATTTGTTAGCCTATTCCATGTTTCCATGCTCCTGGTTCTATTTTATTCATCAGTTTATTATGTTCATCAGATTCCTTGTACATACATTTTGATTTTTAGAGTCAATTGTTGATAGACATGTATTTATTGCCATTTTATTATTTATCTTTTCTTCTTCTTCTTCTTCTTTTTCTTCTTCTTCTTCTTCTTCTTCTTCTTCTTCTCCTTCTCCTTCTCCTTCTCCTCCCCCTCCTCTTCCTCCTTCTCCTCTTCCTGCTCCTCCTCCTCTTTCTCCTACTCATCCTCCTTTTTATTCCACTTCCAAACATATTTTAATATCTAGAGGGGTTAGTTCTTCCCCACCTTCCTCCACCTCCACCACTGTTCTTTTTTTCAATGTGTACTTTTATAACTTATTTTATTTAGTGCTACACAAGTTTTTAGAAAAAGTGTGTCTCTCTTTATCCTACCTTGCCCTCCAAAATATTTCTATCTGGCTTGTCTTATCACAACTCTAAAATTCTACCATTAGATAAAACGAATCTGAAAGCCATAAGCATCAGACAATGATCTTGTGCTGTGAAGTAGGACAGCCATCACCCCTCTCAAATTCTCAGTTTTTTTCTTGACAGAATGGGGACAAAGATAAGAAGTTTTACATAGATGTTCTCTAAGATTCCTTCCAGTTTGAAAGTTTTCTAGTTTAATGTCACATCTCTTTTGGGGAGTCTTAATTAGCAACATGCCAATATTTCATAAAAATGCCTGTTTTGTGACTTTATGTTACAAATGACTGGAATTGTTTTAATCAAATGACAATTTTCAGTAGAGGAGAAGAGGGGGGAAAATGACTATTTCTCTTATGAATCAAAATTTCAACAGTAGAACTTCTGGTAAGTTGTGTTTTCTAAACCATTTACCTTTTCTAAGTCTAATATATCAACAAAAAAAACTGGCATAGGGAAATTACCAACAAAAAACAAAAACTTCAGAAGGTCTGCCTCTATTTTTGTTTTTGCTTCTTTTTTTCTTTTCTTTTCATCATTTCTGTAAATTGTAGCTGACCAGGCATTGTAAGATCACAGACTCTCAGCGTTGTTTTCTCCCACATGACCGAGTGGCTGCTGAGCACATTGATTACACATCACCGCTGAGTAACTGGGATAATACTCCACTCCAAACTGCATGTCATGGACGAGGGTGAAAAAATGAACCAATAAAAACTTTAGTTGGTTGCATTGCCCTGAAAAGTACATTGTTTTTACAAACCTTGCAAACAGGTTGGCATGATACCAATTTGGGCCACAGAACACTGCAATTATATGTTTGGTGGCTGTGGATCAATCACCTGATCTATGAATTACCAAGATCCATGAACTAAGAAGCTGGAAAGTGCACCTCTCTGGCATCTTCAATTCTATTTTTTTTTTTAATTTAAGTTCTTTATTGTTTAACTAGAGGCCTGGTGCATGAAATTCATGCATGGTGGCAGGGGTCCCCTCAGCCCAGCTTGCACTCTCTTCAATCCGGGACCCCTCAGGAGATGTCCAACTGCTGGTTTAGGCTCAGTCCTCAAGATTGGGAGGTCAGACATCCCTCTCACAATCTGGGACCGCTGGCTCCTAACTGCTCACCTGCCTGCCTGCCTGATTGCCCTGAAATGCCCCACCACCACCACCAGCCTGGTCACCCTTACCTGCCCCCTGCTGGCCTGGTTGCCAACAACTGCCCCCTGCCAGCCTGGTTGCCCCTTACTGCTTCCCTGCCAGCCTGGTCACTCCCAACTGCTCCCCTTTGCTAGCCTGATCGCCCCACACAGCCTGTCATTCAATTGTTTGGTTGTCTCTCACTAACCCCCCTGCCAGCCTGATTGCCCCATCCAGTCTGCTATCTGGTCATCCATCCAGTTGTTTTGTTTGTGATGGCCCCTGACATTTTAAATATTAGGATGTATTACATAAGTCTCCTTTTCCCCCCATTGACCTCTCCCCAGCTGCCCCAACCCCCAGCACGTTCCCTCACTCCTCTTCCCCACTTCCCTCATCACCAGTCTATGTCCATTGGTTATGCTCATATGCATGCATACAAGTCCTTTAGTTTATCTCTTACCTCCTCACACCTGCCTTCCCTCATAGGTTGGATAGTCTATTCAATGCTTCTATGACTCTGGTTCTGTTTTTATTTATCAGTTTATGTTGTTCATTATACTCCACAAATGAGTCACATCATGTGGTATTTATCTTTCTCAATTCTATTTACGACTATTTGATTTACAGACTTCTCCGCAATGGCTATATGTTAGATGGACTCTGTTAGAATGTGCAGCATAAAACATGAAACCAAAGAGAATCATTCATTGTCAATATAGCATTTTTGTGCTTTCTGCAGACTAGTGCCTTCTATATATAATATGCCTCTTGAGCAAACATGAAGCATTCTTAGAGGGACTTACATACATGAAAATCTCATCTCGGCTTTTTAAAATGCCTGTGTACAATCACAGAGCTAAGGTGGAAGGGTCAGCATTTATTTCAATAAGTCAGAAGTTACTTGGGCACTATTCCTAATGAGAGCTTGCACACAGTCCCAGGACATCAAAATATCCTTGACTGGGCTGACTTTTAATTTAGGAGTTTACCAGAGCCTGCAGCTATACTGCTGGAGTCTGTGATAGTGTCAGATCCCATAAACAAAGCATGGAGGACTTGGTTAGCGGCCTGGGTAGAATGCCAAAGAATGCCCTGGGGACATGGTAATTCTGTGCCCGTGGTAGCCTTTGTTTCTGTTAGCCAGCACTAGATCAGTGCCTATAATGGTGTTAGAAGCTCTGCAGTGCAGTCTCAAATTTTTGCTATCAGCTCCTTGCACTTATTTACAAAGCTCTTTTCTCTGGCATATACAGGGTGACTGCAAGGACAATAAGTTATAGCTGCCACATCAAATTTTCCAGCAAAGCAGAGACTGCCTGGCACCCTGCCGCTAGCCAGGCTTTCCTTGAACCCCCTTCCTGATTGGTAGGGGAGGCTGGAGAGAGAATGAATGACCAAGGAGAGGAGACAGGAGAGCTGACTCCTCCAACACTTCAGTTCTAATGGGCATGTGGCAGGAATAACTAGAGAAAAGAATAATAGACTAGGACCACCTCCTACTTCTTTTCACCTCCTCCCAAGTTTCTACTGAGGAATGGTGATGTTTAGGAGTGCCACCCTGCCATTGCCCAGGCATTCCCACCACTCTAAAAGTGAAGGGCTAGCCAATTATTGTAGGCAGGAAATCTACTCAATAACTACTGCTTTCTCTAGTTAGCAGGTGGAAGTGGGCAGATACTCAAGAACCTAAAGGAGCCTAGCCACCATCATCATCATCATTTTCATGTTCTTATGAGCCCCTACATACTGAGTTCATGTGACTATGAATTCTTCACAACAAACTCACATCTGAGACATATTAGTTTCCCCCACCCATTTTTTTAAAGTATGTTTTTATTAATGTTTAGAGACAGGGGATGATATAGGGATAAAGAGACAGAAACATCAGTGAGAGAGAAACAGCAACATGGATTGGTTGCCTCCTGCATACCCCGTACTAGAGATTGAGCTCACAACCCTGGCATGTGCCCTGACCAGGAATCAAACCATGACCTCTTGGTTCCTAGGTCGGTGCTCAAGTACAGAGCCACACAGGCCGAGCTAGTTTCACCTTTTTACAGAAGTAAGCACTGAAACTGAAGGGGATTATTGGCCCAAAGCTGCTCAGTTACAAGCAGGAGGGCCGCATGCAAAACTATGCCCAGCTGACTCCAAGCTCAATAAATAGGGTGGTAAAATGAGACACTCCTCAGTTTGCAGCTGAGTTCCCAGGGACAATAGAAGAGCCAAGTACTTCCCAAATCTTCAACTGAGATTCTAGAGCACCAATAAATGGGGGGCACGCTGACAAAGTATAAATCCAGTGCTGTCAGCATCAGTCTATCTCCCACCTCATTGCAGAGAAAATGCTTCCTACAGAGAGAGCTCCGAGGCCACCTTTGCATCTCTAGGCTCCTTTCCTAGGGAGTGAGGATTAAGGCGAATCTCCATTGCCTGACACCCAATGAGAGGAACTTCACGGGGACACTGGAAAAGTCTGGCATGTGTCCCCTCAACTTTGAAAAAGAAAAAAACAACAACTTATTTTCACCAGGAAAAACGAAAGGAAAAATATAGCAGTTTGAAGAGTGGGGACTATATTGGGAGTGAACTGCTCTGTTACCGATGCAGGAAAAGGGTTGGTTTTTCTGGGGATTAGATGTGGACTACGCTACAAGGACCAGACCTGTGACAATTCTTAAAGAAAGTTGAGCCACAGCTGGAGGACAGAAAAAAGCAGTAACCACACATGCACAAAATCTGGAAGGACCCATCCCTAAACTGCAACTGCACTAGCCACATACAGCAGCCCCTCTCCTGATCCGCTCTCTGGGCCAGCCCAGGAGAGATCCCCAAGCAGCTGCTTCATGGGGGGAAAGAAATACATCAACAACAGCAAGAAGCTGACCACAGCCCTCTCCTCCTGCTGCAGGCTTACAAGCCTGATGCAGGCTTGAGCTCCGTAAATTAATTTGAATTTATTGATTGATTGATTGATTATTGTCTAAAGTTTTACATATGTCTCCTTTTCCCCAATTGAACCCCTCCCCAACCATTTCCACACTAGGCAAGCCTCCACTGCTCCAGTGTCTGTGTCCAGTGGTTATGCTAATATGCATGCATACAAGTCCTTTGGTTGCTCTCTAACTCCCCCTCCCCTACCATTTGTCTCTGGATCTATTCTTGCTCATCAAATTATGTTGATTATTATATCCTACATATGAGTGAGGTCATGTTATATTTATCTTTTCCTGACTGGCTTATTTCACTTAGCATAATGCTCTCCAGTTCCATCCATATTGTTGCAAATGGTAAAAGTTCCTTCTTTTTTACAGCAGTATAGTATTCCATTGTGTAGATGTACCACCGTTTTCTAATCCACTCATCTGTTGGTGGGCATTTAGGCTGTTTCCAAATCTTAGCTATTGTAAATTGTGCTTCTATGAACATAGGGGTGCATATATCCTTTCTGACTGGTGTTTCTGGTTCTTAGAATAAAGTTCTAGAAGTGAGATCACTGAGTCAAATGGGAGTTCCATTTTTAGTTTTTTGAGGAAACTCCATACTGTCTTCCACAGTGGCTGCACCAATCTGCATTCCCACCAGGAGTGCATGAGGGTTCCTTTTTCTTCACATCCTTGCCAGCACTTGTCCTTAGTTGATTTGTTGATGATAGCCATTCTGACAGGTGTGAGATAGTATCTCATTGTTGTTTTGATTTGCATCTCTTAGATGATTAGTGACTTTGAGCATGTTTTTATATGTCTCTGGGCCTTCTGTATGATCTCTTTTGAAAAGTGTCTATTTAGATCCTTTGCGAATTTTTTTATTGGATCATTTATCTTACTTTTGTTAAGTTATATAAATTCTCTGTAAATTTTGGAGATTAAACCCTTATCAGAAATATCATTGGCAAATATGTTCTTCCATGCAGTGGGCTTTCTTATTGTTTTGATGATGGTTTCTTTTGCTGTGCAGAAGATTTTTATTTTGGTGTAGTCCCATTTATTTATTTTCTCCTTAGTCTCCATTGCCCTAGAAGCTGTGTCTGTAAAGATACTGCTATGACATATGTCTACTATTTTGCTGCCTATGAAGTCTTGTAGGGTTTTTATGGTTTCCCATCTAACATTTAAGTCCTTTAGCCATTTTGATTTTATTTTTGCGTATGGTGTAAGTTGGTGATCTAGCTTCATTTTTTTTTTCATGTATCTGTCCAAATTCCCCAGCACCATTTATTGAAGAGACTGTCTTGACTCCATTGTATGCTCTTGCCTCCTTTGTCAATTATTAATTGAGTGTAATGGCTTGGGTCAATTTCTGGGTTCTCAAATTTGAAATAATTTGGGTTTATTTTTTATTTCTACACAGTATCAACTTGATGGGAATTATGTGATTATTAGACCATGCTGGGCTTTTAGTGCTAAAATAAGGAGATTATTGATTTACCTAAAAACTGTAAAACCTGCTAGAAATGTCCTGCAGGAACCAGGGAGAGGGAAGCACCATGGAGCCTATACAATAGGTATTTCTAAAACAAATAAAAGTGATTTTATGCTTTTCAGCCCCTCAGAGTCCAGCTCACTCAGTGCGCAACTTACACACCCACAAGGCTGCCTCATGTGCATGATGAAACGCCTTCTTCATTGGCCTACTATTTGGGGGAATTAACGTTTCAAAGGTCTGCCATGTCACATAGGCTGTGCACTGTTTACCCTTCAACCCTCCCTTGCCTTGTCCATAGATATCTGGCAATCCTACCCACCCCACCTCTCCACAGGAGAAAATAGAAACACCTCGTTGAGTCTTTGACCTGGGTCCATTGTGCCATGTTAAAACTCCTTTGCATTTCTTGGTCCTGCCCTAGTTATACGTTTTTTACTTCCTGCATTTTAAATCCATCTTTTGGTGACTTAGTCACAAATCCGGTGACTACTTCAGAAGATGCCAGAAGAATTCATTAAGTCTGAGTACTTTGAGATCCCCCGAAGCAATTATTTCTTAAGCACTGCTCCTTACAAGCGATGGGGGCCCGGAGTAGGAAGCAATTTGTCTATCAGGAGCACTTACACAGATGGTGCTTCGGCAGCAGCCAGAGAATGAGCAGGGAGCAGCAGCGGGCTCCTTGTGATGAAGTGTGTGCACAGGAGACCTGGACTTCGGTTTGCATTTTGCATTTTTTTTCAAATGGAACATACCATAAGCTTATAGGTTCAAAACTATATCCATGTAAAGCCATAAATGTTCGTCAACACTTTGTAGTGCTTTCTAATTTCCAAAAATTGTCATAAGAAAATACAATTTGCCTTCTAATTGGAAAACAAAATCCTGATGGGACCCACGATAGATGTTTTTAATAATATTTCATGTATTGTGATCATACTCACTCCCTAATGTTAAGTGGGAAGAGAAAGAGTACAAAATTGTACGTGCAGCATGTATTTGTGATGCATCCAGCCATGTCCAAGCTTAAGGATCTCAGACACCGCCAGAGTATACATGTGACTCACTAGGCACCCAGGGTCCTTGGCTGAGTCACTGGGTCCGAAAGCAGATGCTGTCAGGGCCCCACCATATTTCCTCAGGGGTTATATGTCAGGGTATTTCGCTTGGCTTCCAATTGTCTTAGGGCGTTCTCTGCCTTCCAGAGTCTGCTCTGTCCACACCTACCACAGGCTGAAAGTGTCCAATAGTTAACACTTTCCAACCCTACTGATGATTGACTAGAGTAGTTGTATAAATAATCCTGCTCTCTCTAACCCCTCCCCCAGTGCGACCACTCTGACACACATGTTCATGTGTCTAACTCCTATGTTCTTTCCTCAGGATTAAACTCATTACCCACAACACTAACTGGTTTGATAACTCCACCATTACTGGAATTTCCTAAGATTACCCCCCAAAGATTGTACCTAATCATCTCAGGATATACTTCTGGGCAAACCCAAACTCAGGTGGTAACAGAAATCGTTCTAAGAAGCAGGGCCTTATAATTGACTCTGGAATTGGAGAGTGGTCAACTGTGGGGTTAGCTGTTGCATCATCATTGTGAACACTCCCAATTCTGGTGAATGGGGATGAGATTAAAGTAGAAGACAATGCACAAATTTATGCAATAGTCATAGAACTTGAGAGATATTATGAACACTGGTAGGTTTAAGCAATCCTATTTCTAGCAATCCACCCTGAAGATACACTTCCATCAATAGGAAAATATATATGCACATTGCAGCATTATTTGTCATTAAAAAATATTGAAAACAACCTACATGCCTACGCATAAGAAAGTAATTATAGCCCAAACTGGTTTGGCTCAGTGGATAGACCGTTGGCCTGTGGACTGAAAGATTCAGGGTTCAATTCCAGTCAAGGGCATGTACCTTGGCTGCACATCGCCAGTAGGGGGTGTCCAAGAGGCAGCTGATCGATGACTCTCTCTCATTGATATTTCTAACTCTCCATCCCTCTCTCTTGTTCTCTGTAAAAAATCAATAAAATATATTAGAAAGAAAGAAAGAAAGAAAGAAAGAAAGAAAGAAAGAAAGAAAGAAAGAAAGAAAGAAAGAAAGAAAGAAAGAAAGAAAGGAAGGAAGGAAGGAAGGAAGGAAGGAAGGAAGGAAGGAAGGAAGAAAGAAAGAAAGGAAGAAAGAAAGGAAGAAAGAGAAAGAAAGTAATTATAGCCTGGCCGATGTGGCTCAGTGGATGAGCATTAACCTATGAACTAGAAAGTCATGTTCAATTCCTGATCAGGTCACATGCCCAGATTGTGGGCTCGATCCCCAATGTGGAGAGTACAGGAGGCAGCCGATCAATGATTCTCTCTCATCATGGATGTTTCTATCTCTCCCTCTCCCTTCCTCTCTGAAATCAATAAAAAAAATTTTAAAAATAGAAAATAATTATATAAACTACTAAAGGCACAGTGCACAAAATTCATGCATGAGGTGGTGTCCTCCAGCCCAGCCTGCACCCTCTCCAATCTGAGACCCCTTGAGGGATATCTGACTGCTTGTTTAGGCCTAATCCTGTTAGGATTGGGACAAAACAGGCAGTCAGACATCCCTCGCACGATCCAGGACTCCTGGCTCCCAACTGCTTGCCTGCCTGCCTGCCTTCCTAATTGCCCCTAAATACTTCTGCCTCTCAGCCTGATTGCCGCCTAACCACTTCCCTACTAGCCTGATTGATGCCTAACTGCTCCCCTGCCAGTCTGATTGACCCCAACTTCCCTCCTCTGCCAACCTGGTTACCCCTAACTGCCCTCCCCTGCATGCTTGATCACCTCCAATTGCCCTCCCTTGCAGGCCTGGTCCCTCCCAAATCCCCTCCCCTAATGGCCTGATTGCCCACAATTGCCCTCCCTTGCAGGCTTGGTCCCTTCCAACTACCCTCCCCTGCTGGCCATCTTGTGGTGGCCATCTTGTGTCCACATGGGGGAAGCCATCTTGTGTGTTGGAGTGACAATCAATTTGCATATTACTATTTTATTAGATAGGATAGAGGCCTGGTGCATGGGTGGGGGCCAGCTGGTTTGCCCTGAATGGTGTCCCAGATCAGTGTGGGGGTTCCCTTGGGGTATGGGGCAGCCTGGGGGAGGGGCGTGTGGTGGTTTGCAAGCTTGCCATGCCCCCTGGCAACCAAAGTAGAGGCCCTGGTATCTGGGATTTATTTATCTTCTATAATTGAAACTTTGTAGCCTTGAGCAGAGGCCAGGGCCAGCCAGAGTGCGTGGGAAGCATGGCTTTCTCCATTGCCAGGGAAACCCAAGCCTCCTGCTCACTCTGTGGATGCAGCCATCTTGGTTGGGTTAATTTGCATTCATGCTCCTGATTGGCTAATAGGTGTGGCTTGTGGGCATAGCAGAGGTACTGTCAATTTACATGTTTCTTTTTTAATAGTATATATGTGTAGAATTTACATGTTTCTCTTTTATTAGTATAGATGTGTAGAATTTACATGTTTCTCTTTTATTAGTATAGATGTGTAGAATGCCTTCATAAACATTAGTTTGAACATAACTGACTTCATCTTTGTTTTCCGTGCTCAAAACTCTGACCTAACTAGTCTCAGCCAGCACCAAAGCCTCATAGTCCATGATTAGCTGTGTGCTGTAAGCTTACACAATGTAACCATAAAGATTCCTGTCAGTAAACAGCCAGAAGGGCACAGTAACCAAGATAAATATCAAACTAGGTGTTGGTATCAATTCTCACCAATTATTCATGGTAAGACCACCAGGAGGTATGGTTCCTGGCTCATACTTCATTCTTTGCCCTTCTGTCTTGTCAGTCATTAGTTCAACTATACAATAAAATATTTACTACAACAGCTCTCTAGAAGCAGAGAATAATCTATACAGAGTGCTGGGTTGTTTATCTGCTCCAACCAATTCTTCCTTTAAGTAAATAACCCTTAAAGGAAAAATTCTGTTTTAATGTTTTTTTAAAAAGGAACTCTGAGGCTTGTTGATTAGTTGATTACTATTAAATTTCCTTGATGCACTAAAAGAAAAATATTGACAGCCCCAGTTCAACCAATCAGAACACACTGTGGAAACAAAAGGATAGCCTTGAGAGACTCTTAAATCTCACAGCTCAAAGATAATTCTTGCAGCTTAAAATCAACTCCTGATATGAAATTCAGAACCTGAAAGTGAACTTATCCATTACAGAGAAAGTCTTAATTCTGAATCCTAGCAAGTCTAGACAAGACTCTGGATATAGAAGGAGTGGGATTCAGAAAACTGGGACAGGGCCATCTGTTTAGATGCACTTGAGAAACTTGAACCCCGGATTCCCTTAAACCTTCTGGGTTGGCACAAACTGTCAATCTCCCTGCTATCAGAGCAGCCGTTTCTTGTTTACAGATCATGCCAATCCGCACCTTTAGCAGATGTCTCACAACGTAATGTTCCCCTCTTCAAGACGTGCCCCGCCTCCTCTGATTGCTCCAGGTGAATAACTGGGTCAAGTTTCAGCATGATCAGACTTGTGTCCCTGCTATCAGAAGAAAGGAATCATCCATGAAAAGAAATGCAGAACCCAACTACTATGTATTGGCAGGAATAGGAGAACATGCTGGGAATGGATCTTGATACTCCTGAACCAAAGGAGGTGATATATAATATTGGGTAAATGAAAATCTATGGGTGTGCTCTCTTGTGACCCAGGATTGAACATCTGGAAAAGACATCCACAGCTAGTTGTGATGCCTTGCTAGAATAGCTACTTGAAGCTGGGGTGTTAGGGAAATGATGATAGAATACCAGAAATTCTATGGCAGAATATTTGGAAGAAGCATTCCCTGAGCTGTCTTGTAAGTCATTTTCACTACTAATGCTGAGAGACCAACAGACAAGAGTTATACCAGCAAGGGTAATTGACTCACATAGGAGCTAGAATTTCTTCCACATCATAGGGACAATAATATATTTGGAACTCAGAGAATTTATAGGGCACCTCTAGAATTTTTTCCCCTTTTTATAGAATTTGTAAATAGCCACCACCTAGAAGAATCAATGGCAGAATGGAATGAACTTATGGGGATGATGCATGGTGGGTCTGAGTAGGAAAAGGAGTAGACTGTAGCAGATGTTGCTGGTACCCTACTCATATACTCTTACATGTTACCAGTGTAGTGCCTGAAGCTGACTTCCCACTGTCCAATGGCTCTCTCTGGTGGCCACAATCTCTCTGTCTGCACAGATCACAGGTCAGAGGGTCAAAGAATTAACTACCTCCATCACACCAAGAGCAGCATTCAACCAATGACTGAAGAGAATTTGGGTATAAATACTGCAGTTCCTTAGGAGATTAATTGAGGTACACGTTCTGCACAGCTTCCTGGAGTCCCTCAGTAAATTACAGTTATCCCCAACCTCAAGAAAATGCAACTGTGTGCATCATTTCAGGGTCCACATATTGTGAACACTAAATCTATCTGCTCCAAACATTTTTCAAATGGTTTACATATATTAAGAGTAAGGAACTACTAGGCCCTTACTAACTCCAATTTCAATTTATTTCTCAATAACAGTTTTTCAAATTTAAAACATGTTCACACAAGCTCAAACTTCATGAATTAGAACCCCACTTATTTACAGCAATAACAAATCTTTAAGTTATTTTTTTGTGTATACACACATATGTAAAATCAATATCTAATCTCCCTTTATATTAAATCTATTCTCAATTGTTAAAAATTACTAGCTCTGGTAGAAAAAAAAAAATTCCAGCTTCAGTTCAATTTTAAGATAAATTCAACTCCAGGAGAGCAGATTCTGGCCAAGACTGAAAGATCTTATTATAATAGACCATCATTAAGCACTGGAAATTTGCGCTCTTGTGAAATTCCTCATACGTTGGTAGGTAAAGTGGCCTGAGAAGAGTAATAAAAGGATAGCTAGGACAGCTACTATCCTTCAAGACAGCCAAGGGAACGCTTCTTCCACTTCTCAAGAACAGACCCAAAAATAGCTCAGAGGCATAGGAAACCCTATCCATTTACAGCGAAGGTATAAGGAAAAGACTGGGAGTAAAACCGGTAAACCTTGAAAACTTTTCACTATATTTCAGGTTAAGTTCCTTCCATGGAGCTGTCTGAAACCATTTAACAAAGAAAGTATGTGAGGAAATAAACATTTTAAACATCATGCTCAGTACTAGAAAGTAAAATTAAATTTGGTGAAAGTTAACTTACCACAGTTCACAGTAATTAATCGAGTCTTTTTTGTGTTGTTACTGTAACAACAAAAAGCCATTTGTGAAATAAATGGCTTGTCATATATCAAGTATTGGGTTGAACCATATGAAATTGCCTGTTTGGCCATTTCTTTTACGAAACAAACAAGAATTTCACATGTCTCTACCTAATATCTTCTCTCACATTTGCATAACTACAAAGCACTTAGGAATATAATCTTTGGTCATAATGATGATCTGAAAAAAACACATGCAAAGACCTGTCATAATGCTTTTTACTCTCATCTTCCTAAGTATGTTAAACTGGGAGGAGGAAGAAGACTCAACATAAGTTTTGTAGGAGGTGGTTTTGTCTTTGACAATAGTTTATTTAACACAGCTTCACTGTGGGGATTCTAATAACTTCACAAGCCAATAGCTTACAGGATATTGTCTCTTAATAAGCCAGTAAAGAAATAACATACTCCCAAGCAATGATAAATTCATTACACAATTGTTCTGAAGTTCACACTCAGTTTTCAACTAATCTTCATTTTTTTGTGGTCAAACAAATGACACATAATATGTCTATATGTCTATAATACAGACAATCAGTCAGAAAACTTGAATTAAAAATGAACTTTCCCCCCCCAAAAAAAAACTACTTAATTTAACTATCTACATTGTTCTCAACCTGGTCCAGTGCATCATAGAAGAAATTATTCTCTTTGAGAAATTCCCCAATGGCATTGCCTTCACAATAAATTTTCAAGTACCATGTTAGAATAATAGTTGTTGAGATTAGGATGCAAAGAAGTTGGGGAGGGGAGGGATCAGGGAAAGCACTAGATAAGCCAGATCCTTGAGACATTTTCTTTGCTTGCTCTCTACCAAGACCACCAGCTTGCTAGCCCAGCTCAACCCCCTGAATCTCTCTCCCTGGTGTTAAAATGTGGCTTTGCCTCTTTCTAAAACCTTTATAGAAAAAATGTAATGCAGATCCTTCAACTTAGAAGATTTTTTTTAAAGAGTATTTTAGCTCTGACTGGTTTGGCTCAGTGGATAGAGCACTGGCCTGCGGACTGAAGGATCCCAGGTTCAATTCCCTTCAAGGGCATGTACCTTGGTGGTGGGCACATCTCCAGTGTGGGGTGTGCAGGAGGCAGCTGATCAATGTTTCTAACTCTCTATTCCGCTCTGTAAAAAAATAAAAATAATCAATAAAATGTGTATTTTTAAAAAAGATTATTTTAAGGGCTTATCACTTATTTATTCCTTCTTAAAATACTTTCTTCTCTTGAAAACCTTGACCTCAGCTCACCTGGTAATCATTCCTTCTATCTCTTTAGTCTTTTTAAATTGTCAGAGCAGCTTCTGCTTCTCTGTCCAACTTCTGGGTGTTGTGTTTATTCAGGGCTTAGTCTTGGAACTTCCTATTTTTTCTCCTCTCTCTCCCTGATATGTTCTACTCCAGTGGAATAAATAACAATTGCAAAACGACAATTTCCAAATTTATATCACGAGCCAACATCTCTTCTGAGACCCTGATCCATATATTCAATAGCCTTCATGATGTTCCTTCTTGGCTAAAAATTAGAAGCTGAATTAAGTTTTCCTCCCAAAAGTCATTTTTATTCCCTATTCTTCATCCCAATAAATGGCATTTCAATCTCACCAGTAATCCATGATTATGCCCCTGTTAAACCCACCTCAACAATCACAGTCTTATCAATTCAACACACAATATATGTCTCAAATTCATCCATCTCTTTCAAATGTTCATTGGCATTTTCTAACCATGCCACCATCATCTCTCACTTATACTACTGCAGTGGTGCTACCTTACCACTGTGTTCTCCACAAAGCTGAAAAGACCAAAGTGTTAAAGGTATAAAGCAGATTAATCAATGCCAATGGTAAAAATATTTAATACTGTAGCTCTTACGGCATAATCCAAGACCTTGCAGGATTTTGATTTGGTCTCTGCTCTTCTCCCCAGCCTTATCTTGGTCTACTCCTCCCATACTGGCCATCCCACCTGTTGTCTCTCACCTCCAATACTTCCTCCACTCTTCTGTCTAGCTAATATCTTAGTCTTCTGCTTAAATGTCACTTCGCAGAAGGGTTTTTCCTGATCTCCCTCTATATATTCTTCTTCAAAGTAACCTGCATTTTCCTTTAAAAGACATCACAGTTGTATTTATACTTGCATGATTTTAATGTCTTTCTCTCCGACTAACTAGTCTATAATGCCTTGAAGGTAGGCATCTATTTTGTTCACCAAAACACCCAGAGTCTAGCAGAGTGCATAAAGCATAACTATTGCTTGATAAATATTTGGAATATCTGAAACAGTTCTTGATATTAATAATATATTTTTCTACACAATAGCTGTTTAAAAATATCAAATTTCTTGTCCTTGCCTGGAATTGTATCAATTCAGTTGATGTCACAGTTTACATTTGGTGGTCAGAAACTCTATTTGATCCTTAAAAATAATGATATTTTTAAAGGAATGTATATGTGTTTATCATCATAATTCATTAATTATCATAAATGCAGTTTGAGAAGTAAAGAACTTTCAAATATTCATAAGAAAAACAATTACAAAGTAAGGGTCTTAGCAATTTATTTTTACATTGATGATTGACTTCCAGTTCAATATATTAAATTGAACACAAACATTTATGACCCCTGCCTGCAAAGAGCCAACTGAAATGACAATAATTTATGCCAAAAAAAGAATAAATTTATAACAGTCCTGAGAGGAAGGAGTGACATCCACAGAACAAGGATTTGAAAGATTTCTACAGTATGGAAAGTAGGTGGAATTGTGCAGATAGGAGGAGGTACTGAGGTACCAATGGCAGTCGAGAACGTGCAAAGGAGAAGGCTGCATGGAAGCAGGAGCGCTTATTTTCCAACCCAGCTCCAGAGAAGCTCCAAACTTGGAATCAGAGTGGGAAGGGGGCAGAAATCAGTTGATCCATCACAAGACTGTCTAACAGCAGCTGCACCAGCCAGCCCCGCTCCCACCCATTTGCCTCCACTCCCACATGCACAAAGGGACTAAGAGCAGGAGCATTTCCCCCCAGGCTAAAATCAAAGACCCTCTCTCTAAACAAATTGAACAATATGCCTGGAAAGGACAGGGCTCCTATCCAGGATGTGGATGCCACAGAATTAGTTGCTTCTTATTTAATCAGCCAGGAGAAGGGCCAGCTTGACTACATGCTTCCTGCTCACACACTCCAGCTGACACGCACACACACACCCACATACTGTATAATCACAGTCAGCCTTTCAATTTAAGAGAGAGCCTTGTGGGAAAAACTACCCTATATAACACACCAGCAACCTAAACTCCTCCATCAAATCCTCTACTTAGCGTTTATCATATAAAAAGCATAAATTACATAGTTTTATACTAAGCACTGTATAAATATTCCTGGAATGGGTAGCCAGATTAATGAAAGATAAAATAAATGCTTCAAGAAAACATTATCATTCTCCTAAAACTTTATTTTGCAGTTGACAGAACATGCAGCATTTGCATATTTACTACCTAATCCTTCCCATGGTTTCAAAAATATCATTTTCTCCTCATTTGTCTGATTCTTTTTCATTTCATTCTCTAATCTTGCTTCTTTTCTCCATATCAACTGTTGAAATTTCTCCAAAGTGTATGGTCTCTCTCTCTCAGTCTCTCTTTCTGTCAATCTCTCTCTCTCTCTCTCTCTCTCTCTCTTTCTCTCTCTATCTCTCTCTCTCTCCACTATTTATTTAGAAATTTGCTCTTTCTTTCAATTGTGTGAGCTCTCCTCTAGTGCTCCATTTTTGAGGTATTTCACTCAGAGGTCCCTTGTATATTTGAAAATAACCACCTGTTATCAGTAAGATGATGATGCTTCACAATGAGGCCACATTTTTATAGTCACATATAAAATCTGAATCATTTCTAATTAACTTGACTCCTTCATTTTTTATATCCATCCTGTTTCTTCAGCCTGTTAATATAGAATAAAATATCATATGACCTAAGCTTGGCCTGTTTCTACAGAACTATGTGAGGTGGCATATAGAAAGCACAAATAACAAAATAGTTCATTGTAAACTTAAAAACAGAATTACAGAAAATATACAATGTGCACAGGAGAAGGTGGCTTATTTTCCAACTGATGTTCACATCATGTAAAAACAGTATAGAATACAAGTATAACATCAAGGAGGAATAAAACTCAGATATGTAGACTATAAAAGCATATACAATTGTTCTGATTTAGTAAAAATTTGGTTTTCAACAATTCAATGAAAAAAGTGAAATGAAAGACATACATGTCATAGTTCTTAATGTGTAAAATATGACTACTGCTTTAAAAAAAAAAAAGATGATGGAGAGACTCAACAAATAGCAACCCTCTTTCCTATCCAAGTTTTCTATCTATTAAGAAATTAGAAGGAGGAGTAAAGGAATAAGCCAATGAAACTAAAATAAGATTATTACTGATGTCTGAGAATGTAACTTAGATCTGTAAACGGGCTTAAGCATGAACCCAGAATTAGGTGGACTCTGTCTGTCACTGCCCAGTGGCCCCCAATGGAGACAAGATCTATCCCTTTACTACTCAGCTTCCCGAATACCAGAGGGCAGCTGAGGGCACACTGTGACAGACTCACTCTCAACAAAAAGAAGATGAAGGGAATGAGCTACCATTCTACCATTGCCCAGTTGTTCCCTCCAAAATTACCAATCTGATTCATTCACTCCTCCCCAAAGGAGGGGCAAGGAAGGGGCAACGAGATGTAAGAAGTGTTATACTTGGCAGCCTCCTCCACATTTGACAGCATCTAGGCAGTGAGTGCAGTAAGAGGTTCACTTAGAATGATTTGTGAAGAGATTTCTATTGAAAGCTGTGACTGTAACATAAAAACCCAACTCATTGAAAGTAATGCTGACTGGGGCCCCAACAATAAAATTAGAGGATTCAGATTTCCAAAAAGACAGCTTCATTGTGCCTTCTTCCAATAAATACAGCTTACAATTGGTTTTTTCCCTGTGATAACAAGAATAAACTACTCTCCTTAGAATTAATGTCTTCCAGTCCAACTCATCTCACTATTTTATAGCTTCCTGTATACACCCTTTCTATTAGGTCGCATCACTGTTCCATGAACACAAACTACCTGTGTGTCATTGCTTATCCCACCTGGAATATTCTTTTTAATGCTTTCAAGTCTCAATCATCTTTCAAAGAAATTCTAAGATTCCTTCTTCATGAACCATTCCCTGGTTACTTCAGACAGCACTGATTTCTGTCTTTCTACTTCTTCGAGCACTAAGAGTTTGTGTCAAAATTCTGCACATATATTTGTGTTGGTGTTATTCATTCTTGTTTTACATGTATTATCAAGTCTACTTAACCAGACTCTAAATTCTTTCCAAGATAGAAAGATATTTTTAATTTAACTTTTCTACATTAGTTACACCTACCACACGGCTGAGTATGTAGTAGGAGATGAATAAATATCGTTGAATGAAAAACTCAGTCTATTTGAGCAGATTACAGAAAGGAAATACAAAATAGGGTTAACAAATAAGCTACTGCAAAGGCTTATTTTTAAGCATAATCTTTAAAAATAGCCCTGGCTGGTTTGGTTCAGTGGATAGAGCATCGGCCTGTGGACTGAAGGGTCCCAGGTTCTATTCTGGCTGGGGCACATGCCTGGGTTGTGGGCTCACTCCCCAGTAGGGGGCTTGCAGGAGACAGCCAATCAATGATTCTCTCTCATCATTGATGTTTCTAGCTCTCTCGCTCCCTCTCCTTTCCTCTAAAAATCAATAATATATATATATATATATATATATATATATATATATATATATATATATATATATATTTTTTTTTTTTTTTTTTTTTTAAATAACCCATTGAGGTCAAAAGAGAATCAGGCCTTTTCAGTAGGTTTACGTAATATTCTTTCATATATGTTGTTCCTGTTTCCTCATGTAAAATGGTGCATATGCCTGGAGAATGGGGAGATTACGTATAACAAGATGTCTATAGCCAAGTGCTTAAATATATGAGTTTTGGTGTTGGGTTTGAGTTTCAGCTCTTATCAACTGTATAACCTTTCTTTGAATTTTGAAAACTTTTAATTCCTTGGTAAATTTGAAAAAGAAATACAATGAGCACAATTAATAAGACATTTTTCGTATAAAAATGTTACCTCCTGCTTTAAAAAGAAAACTGGAAGATTCTCTCCCTGTCCCAGCAACAACATAGTAGGCACCAATTGCAGCCAATGAGAAAGCACCACAACCTCAAACTCTTGTTCTTCTCCAGTGGACTTTCATTCAAAGCAATCCTCCCCAACATCCTCCTGAACCCTAACGGAAGCTAATCTCCCCTTTGTCTCTTTGGACTTGCCTACAATTCACCAGAGCTTACTTGTCCTAAACGGCAATTCTCAACTCTATTCCCCAGAAATCTCATGTTACTAGTAGAATAACTGGTTATTTTCTTTTTGAAGTTGACACCAAAATCACAAAGTTGGCAGAAAGAACATTATCTATTAACGTTTTGAGTAGGGTGATTTTCTTAATGGTGATTGTGAAAACACTGTTTTTACATGAACCTTCAGAGCTAATCTTACTAGTACAATGCCAGCGGTTGGCAAAAGCAGATGAAAATCTCTAGTTTCTAAATCATTCTAAAACTTCTTCCTCATCAACCTTTCCCCAAAGCTCCCAAAAGATTAAAATTAGCTTGCTTTCATCCTGCCACCCACCCTGCTAAGGCTCTAATGAGAGGTGAGAACTGGAAACATCAGGCAGAAGCAAAGAGGAGGGACTGTTACTGACGTGAAATAACAGAACCATCAATAATTGAGCTACTTACTAACCCGGTTGGCATGGCTCAGTGGTTGAGCGTCAACCCAGGAGATCATGGTCCAATTCCATTCCCAGTCAAGGCACATGCCCAGGTTGAGCCCTCGATCCCCAGTGGGGAGCATGAAGGAGGCAGCCGATAAATACTTCTCTCTCATCATTGATATTTCTATCTCCCCCTCTCCCTCTCTAAAATCAATAAAAATATATTAAAATAAATAAATAACTGAGCTACCTCTTATTAGCATATTGGGTATCTATCCTTATTGACTTTGCATTTTTAGAAAATGCTGGGGCTATATTGATGTGGAAGCAAATAAATTATGACTTTAAGATTCCCAGGCAAATCTGACAGATACTTTGCATGTGGTCTGGCATGCATCAGACAATAGATTGCTATCTGAAATTGGGCAATAAATCGTTTTATAAAAAGAGAAAGAGAGAAACGGATGAGTTTACATTGAATTGTCAGACACATTACTGGCCAAAATAGCTGATTTCAATAAATAGGATTTGATATAGGATCATCTCCATCGGTTTTCATCTATGTTTAAAAGACTACAGTCCCATTAAATAATATTATATCTCACCACAAACATTAATGTTAATGTGATCCTTTTCTTTTGGGACGACCTGATCCAAGAACCATACAAAAAACACACCACTGGGCACTAAAAATAAATCCAGCATGAAGCAGAGGACTTCTCTTTCCTCTTCCGCATTGGGGTACTATTACAATTTTAATGATCTGCCTAGGATTTCTCATACACTCTACTTCTTTTAAAGGAAGGACAGGAAACCTATTGAAACACACCAATCTCTGAAATGACTACATGACAACAGAGCAGTGGGAATATATGTTTTGCTATAAAGAAGGGGGGAAGGGGGAGAGTAAAGCAATCAAATGTATCACTTGGGTCTGTTATGATATACTGCTTTTTCTTCAGAGAGAACACGTACTTCTGTCTAATATTGTATTTTCAGTAACTACATTAATTCTTTAAGGTATTAAGAGCATTAACAATCCCCAACAACAACAAAAAATCTTCTCTCTAAATATTACTTATGCTTCGGAACTTTGTAGGCAATCCAATGGAGTCATTTAATTATATATCTGGCCAAACTGCTTTCGTTTCTTCCCAAAGGGAAATGTAATTATATTTTTTAATGATTGAAATCTCATTTATACACCTGCGAAGTTTGATATGCTTATTTAAAACCCAAGTTTGCCAAAAAATAGAAGTGCTAGGAGCTAGGGGAAGGATAATGAAGAAGGAACTCATATGTGAGCAGTTGCTCTATAGTAGGTATTGTATTGGGTGCCTTCAAATGTTATCCTGCTTAAACTTCCCAACCTCCAAATCTCAGCTAATCTTGTTGTATGGAAGGAAAATATTCCAAACATCAAGTCCAAACAAATAACCTTTTCTTATAATTCATCAAGTATTCAAAACTGTCACATTTTAGTTGGCTCAATATTTAGATTATAATTTAAAAAAAAAAAAAAGCTTATTTTCTCAGAGCTTCTAATTGTTAGTCTTTCTTGTGATTGGTAAAACAAATCATTATCTTACCAGTAGGATGACACACCTTCTTGATGATAAAATTTTGTGATATTATTCATTTTCTCTTTGAAGATATTCTTTCTGGGACCTTGGGCTTCATGTTATATTTTGGGTCACCCTAGAATTTTATCATATTATTAGGGGCCCATTGCATGAATTCATGCACCTTGAAAGGAACTCTGGGCTGTGAGGCTGGTGGGTATAGAGGCGGGTCTTGACCCATCCTCCACATCCCTGCTTCCCCTCCTGCTATGGCCCCTGATCCCCTGTCTGCTGGCAGCCCCACTCCCATGCACTGATGGTGTGGAGTGATTGAGGCCTGGCACTAGCAGTAGGTGCGAGCCAGGCCAGTGCAGTCAGCAGGTGCAAGCAGCAGCTGTTGCCCCAGTCACCCCTCAAGAGCAGGGGGAGGTGGAGAAGCCCTCAGGGACAATCAGGGCCAGCAGCCACCACTCACACCCACGGACGGCACCAAGCAATCGGACCAGTGCCAGGCACAAGCTACAGGTTGGAGCACCTGGCGGGACTGCAGCACAGGGGTGCAAAGAATTTTCAGTAACCACTGGAGGCTAGCCCCTATGACACTGACTGGCACCCCCCCTTGTTCTGGCGCCCTCACTTACCTGCTCCACCATCCCACCATGGTCGATGCCCACCATGTTCTGCGCTCTGCCACTTGCTGCAGACGCCACCGTGTTCCGTGCACACTCCATCGTGGTCAGCGCACATCATAGCAACCAGTTGTTTAGTTGTTCGGTTGTTCTGCCGTTCAGTCTATTTGCATATTAGGGTTTTATATATACATATAGGTTAGATTAGTTTTGCTGTTGCTTGGATTCCATATCCACTTTTCTCTTGGATTCATTTTCACTTTTCTTGATATATCCTAAAGGGATTTTTTTAGAAAAAGTTAAGAGACAAAATTTTTGGACTTCTTGTTTTTCTGAAAATGTCTTTTTGGCCAGATCTGAAATTCTAGAATAAAGTCTTTCCTTTCAGAGTTGTAGTTATTGGACATTATCTTCTCGCACCTAGTGCTTTTGATGAAAACTCTGAAATAAAAGTTAATTCCTTTGCCTTTGTAGGTAAACAGTTTTTCCTCTGAAAATTCTTTAGTCATTTTTTTTTATTTCCCATGTTCTGAAATTTACCAGGAATATAGTCGGTGTAAGATGCTAAAAACTATTATTCAGCATGGCATTTTATAGGCCTTTTCAATGTGATCATTCTGAGAGAAAAAAAATTATTTTGTTTTATCCATCTCCTCTTTTTCTCAAGTCTCCATTTTTGGAAATTCTATTAGATGTTTGTTGGAGCTCAGGATGGATTCTCCATTTGTCTTAATCAGTACCAACTTCATCTATCACATTTGTGAGTCCCAGGAACTTCTACTTGTCCTCCAGTAGCTCTTTTCCCAAGGTATCTTGTTCTTCATTTCAGTTTCTTGACTCTGGGAAAGTGACCAGAATAAAGGAGATCAAGGCTATTGGTATAGATCTTTCATTTGAGTAGTTTTGCTGTGAACAATGGTACAAAACTAAAAGTAATCTAGGGATTATAACACAGCCGAGTTAATTTGCTTTGTTTTGATTTTTTTTTTCCTACACAATAGGAGAGATCCCTGAATTTTATTAAAGTTGGCAAGATGAACTAAGAGTCCTTAGAGGCTAGGAGCTCTGTTTTCCACCACACACACATATCCAAGGCACTGCACACCAGTACAGTTGTAGCAACTGTAAATACCATGCTACTTCCTCACATTGGTAAAGGCCATTGCCTCTTCTCCTTTGAGTGCTACTCTATGTCAGCTTATGAAGTTCTGAAGCTGCCCCAGAACTTCCCCTTGGAACATCATAAACTTTCCTCAATTCAGAAGCTAAAGGTTTGTTTCTGGAACAGCAGATGGACTTCTGTAATGCTAATGGAGAACTTCTTTCTTACTGAGCACCTAAGTGCATCACTTCCCAAATTTCTACCTCCTGCACACAGATGCCCTGTAAGGACTGCAGAAGGTTGGCTTTACCCCATCATACTCTCTGCCTAGCCCCCAACAGTTCAAGATTGGCACCATAAGGAAGCCACCTATGCCCCAACCAGAGCAGGCCTGGATCCCCAACACAGAGTGGAAGGAGACAGCACCCTTCCAGTCAATGTCAAGTGCCACCTGGGCTCCCAAGGCGGTGGTCACCTGCCACCAGCCAGGTGTTGTGCTTAGAAGATTGCTGCACTTCCAGGAAGTTGATTCTGATAACACAGAGAGAGCAAATATGGAGGCCAACTCTGGTGACCTGACTTAAAGAAAAGAAAATGGAAAGAGCCCAAAGGCAGTTGAGGCCAGGAAGGTCCCCCACTTTCACTACTTAGTTGAATTTCAGCTCCATTTAGCAGGATAAGTTCATTAAAAGTGACTAAGTGCTTGCTTATCTCATAGCTACAAGTATTGATTTTTTATTTTTTTAGCAATGATAGCATGTCTGAAGCACACAACAATAATATTGAAAAGGGAAAAAAAAAAAAGCCAGCCAGACATATACATACTGTATGATTTCATCGATGTAAAATTCCAAATTCGAAACAAATGAATAATGTGAAATTATATAAAAAGAAGTGGAGAAACTATAAAGTAGAATGAAGTTTAAATGAGGAAAGTGGTTTTTCTCTCTCTTGGAAAAGACATCTAAGGGTTCATAGGTGCTGATCACCTTCCATTTCTTGACCTGTATAGTGGTTTCATGAATATTACAAATTAGTTATTGAACTATACATTTATGTCATATATACTATAGGTGCATATTTTATATATGAATGCTATATGTTAAATAATTTTTAATAGAAAAAGTTTTCATGAGAATGGTTGGAAGGCAATTTCTGGTAAGAGTAATATCTGAAACAACATGAGGCTTCCCCTTCTATCCACTGAAAGAAAACATTCACTAAAGAAAGCAACTATAGCCATGTGCTGTCCATGGCTGTGAGCTACCTACATACAGATTCACACACAGGTAACATCAAAAAGTAAAAAAAAGTTTCAATGAGTTTTGAGTATTTATTACCTCTGTTTTTAAAATAAATTACTTTTAAGTTCATATAATTTAATTTTTCATTATGGCTGTGTTCAACAGCCAGATCACCAAGCTCCTGAAAATTTAGCAAGTAACATAAGCCTATGCAAGCCAGCTCCAGCACATCACTAACTATGGACTATGACAAAGGCCTTAATAAGAGTACAAAAGAAGTATATGCAAACCACAGCCCATTCCAGTACATACAGGGCACCATTCACTTGTTTATGCATTTAACGATTGCATAGCATTTACTGCACAACAGGTGCTGTTCTCAGCACTATGCAAATATTCACTCCATCATGTGGCTTTGCCTGGATGAGAGGCACGCATTGGAACTAACCACTGAAGGTCTCAAGAGATGAATGGAGTCTCAAGTTCATCAAGAAATGGGTCAAGGCTCACATACTGGCAGAGGGCACAGGGAGTTTAGCAATTCAGCAGTGGGAAACTGCTGTAACTAAGAAAGATGCCTTCCTAAGCATGGCCACTAATGAAGCATTTACAAAAGAGTTCAAGAATGGCTCCAGTTGGACATAGGAGGGAAAAGGGTCAAGCAAAAAAAAAGAGAAGTAACTAAGGAAAATGAGGAGTGGCTAACCGTCTTTATGGAAGACTAATAACACCGAGACAATAGAATGTGACAAGCAAAGGGTGATTAAGGACAAGCACCACTATCTAGATCACTTTGGCATCCAACAAATGGTCCTAAAGCCAGAAGAAACTCTCTAGGGTTTCAAACACAAATGGAAAAGCAAGCATAAATGAAAAAACTACCCTAGCCGAGACCAGTTTGGCTCAATGGATAGAGCGTCAGCTTGGGGACTGAAGGGTCCCGGGTTCGATTCCTGTCAAGGGCATGTACCTTGGTTGTGGGCATATCCCCGGTAGGGGGTGTGCAAGAGGCAGCTGATCGATGACTCTCTCTCATCAATGTTTCTAACTCTCTATCTCTCTCCCTTCCTCTCTGTACAAAATCAATAAAATATATTAAAAAAAAAAAAAAGATTGCCCAGAGAATTGCAACAAATGATTTTTAAAAAAACAAAGAAAAAAAAAAGAAAACTACCCTACTGTGATGAAAAGTATCATATCTATTCAAAGACTTTATATTAAAATATGTTGTAGAGACAAAACCAGTTTCATATAGGAAAAAAAAAAAATAGATTAATGGTACAGTTGTCAATTCTATTCTCAAGGGGTCCCAGATTGGAGAGTGTGCAGGCTGGACTGAGGGACGGGACATCCCTCACCACCACCACCCCATGCACCAGGCCTCTCATCTATATATATAAAAGCCTAAGTGACCAAATGACAGAACAACCAATTGGTCAACTGGTTGCTATGACACACACTGGCCACCAGGGGACAGATGCTCAATGCACAGGATCAGGCTCTCTCCTGTCTGGATCGGGCTGAAACCAGCTGTCCAACATCCCCTAAAGGGTCCCAGATTATGAGAGGGCACAGGCCAGACCGAGGGACCCCACCAGCGTATGAATCCATGCGCAGGACTTCTAGTTTAATATAATCAATATGATATTTAAAATAATTATGAAATTTTAAATAATGTTTATGAATTCTTACACCTGCCAGATACTAGAATTCTAGAGCATGGTGACTATGATTAGTTTGTTGTTGTTGTTTTTTTTATAGGAGGAAGTAGATACCAGCAGTACTATGTAAGAAGCCATAGGTTTTGAAAACCAGTTGGATATAGGTGTCAAATGATAGTTGTTGGTCAAATCTAGAAGCCATTGCCACATTTTATTTTATTTTTAATATATTTTATTGATTTTTTTTTTACAGAGAGGAAGGGAGAGACATAGAGAGCTAGAAACGTCGATGAGAGAAAAACATCAACCAGCTGCCTCTTGCACACCCCCTACCGGGGATGTGGCCGCAACCAACGTACATGCCCTTGACCAGAATCGAACCTGGGACCTTTCAGTCCGCAGACTGACGCTCTACTGCTGAGCCAAACCGGTTTTCGGCCATTGCCACATTTTAAACTGAGCTAAGCAGTATTCTAGTCACACTAATTTCAAATGGGGGAGTCTATGGGAGGTGTTTTATTTTTCTGTTTCTATCTTAATTTCACTTACCAATTTGACTAGGAGTTTCCTTAATTTTTTCATTATTTTTTAATATATAGTAGTTGAGATGGCATTTATGTGAAATCATATTCATTTTATTTGTATTTGTGATTTCTCAAGGGCCAATCTTGAGTTGGATGTAATATAAAATGGAAGAGAAGAGCGGGTCCATGCCTTGGAGATTTGCAATCTCAGCATGACGGGCAGAACTGTAATGGTCTGGCTAATACAATTCAGGGGTGACTGAGTTACAACCACAGCTTTCGTTTGCTCTAGGAACCCTTCCAATTGCTCAAAGAATCATGGAACCGAGAGAAAAACTGGCATTTGAAAAAGATGAATCTCAATGCCTTTTCCACCACCCACCCCTCAATCTCGCCTGGGAAACTAGGGGAGGAGGAGAATGCAGAAAAGCAGAGAGATCTGTGTGGGATGTGGCATTTTCTGCCCTCCACACTATGCCTGCCACATGCATCTCTAGTGAGTAGAGCACGAATACACATTGGAATGGAAGTTCAGAAAGTTTCCTTTTCGACTGCTCTGATATTAAAGCTCTGGGTAGCAGAGAGCTTATTGGTTGGATAAGATCCAGCCCCAGGGTGGTGCCCTGATTGGAGGCACTATAACAGTGTATCAAGTCTCCTCCCAGGCCTTCTGGGTGATGGGAAACGTTGCTCCACCCCATCCTCCTGTCGGCCTTCATTCCTGCTTCTTGCCCACAGTGTAGCTATCTGATGTCAGATAGCTGGTTTTGGCCCTGTTGCATAACATCAACATCTTTATGAAAATGTCCAACCTTATTTTTCTGAAACCTTAAAAGGCATAGCCTTCGTGAACTTCAGGCCTTTCATCTGAAAGGGGAAAAAAGCTCTTCAACTTGCCTCTCCCTTATCTTTTCAACCCTGTCCTGTTATAATCCCAGGAGGTGACCTCACCTGCTCTCTGCATCCCTCATCATCCCACATTGGTCTCTTTCTTCATTCCACTGCCCTCCTCCCCTCTTTAAAATAATTACTGCTGCAGATTGCCTGCAAGGTGACTCCATTAACTGCTGCTCAGAAGCCTCTCAGGTTTTTTTGCATTCCAGTAACCAGGGATGACTTCAAGTGTCACTGCTGTCCCTCTCCTTTCTCCTGGGAGGCCAAGAACCAGGGAAAAGACAGGGGTCATGGGTCCTGGAAATCATGGGTCAATAACATTTGAATTTTGAGAAGTAAGATATTATTAGCACAGCCACCCTGTCCCCTTTTCTGCCTTGGCACATGGCCAGGAGAGGCAGAGAAGAAACAGCTACAGGGATTTTTTACAGCTAAAGGGGGTTTTCAAGGGTGTTAGCTCTCTGAACTGTCCCAGCCTGCTCAGCCACACCTCCACCTTTGCCCCCACCCCCACCCCAGCAGAGGAGGGGACCGAGCCTTCCAGCTCTGCTTTCATTGCCTGGATTCAACTGTTGAACAGTCATCAGCTCTCTACTCCCAAGGGGAAGGAAGAGCTAATAGAATCAAATCATTTGTATTTTATTTTATTTTATTTTATTTTATTTTATTTTATTTTATTTATTTTATTTACAGAATCAGAAATTAGAGTTAAAATCATTTGGCATGCACTTTCCCAATACAACACTGTTTCCTGCAACGAATTCCTGAGTTTAGAACCCTCTTACCTCCTTGCCATTTTTATCACATCAAACTCCTTCGAATTTGACTTCTTTTCCCTTTGGGAGGGTAAAAAAAACTAATGAATAAAATTACAGGTTACTATCTCAGGAGGCTGAAAATAAAGCATGGTTAAAAAAAAAAAAAAGAAAAGCCCATAATTGCCATAATTGAAGCTGAAAATAATTATAACAATGGTACCAGCTATAATAAATTTTAAAAATGTATTTTTATTGTTGGAAGTATTACAGATTTCCCCTTTTCTTCCCCATTGACCCTCTCCACCCTGCCCCCACAATTTTTTTTATGCTTCATCTCTCAGATCTGGGGGGATATTTTAATATTTCTAACAGTTCTTTTTCCTAGACTGACATATTCCAACTCATGAGCATGGTAGGCCTAAGGGACTTCATGAGTAAAGGCTTATTTATCATTAGAAATACTTATTTCTGCACTAGGGCTTAAGGAAACATGCACACACATATGAATCAGCATGAAAATGTTAAACCTTTAATTGACTTTTGATGGGTCTGTACACTGAATATTAAACCCATGGATTTCTATTTCCAAACTAATGTTGCATCCTGTCTTGTTCAGTAGCTTTATCTTTTTGTTTTCACATTTGTTTTTAGCTGATTGTATCGCACTGTGGTAGACCGAGCTCGCAGCAGCACCCAGATCTGCTGTTTCACACTGTCATCTTGCGCACTGATGTGGTTTTGCATATATGGCACGTTTCCAATTATCTGGGGCAGTGCATGATTGGACGGGCACAGATATCAGCAAAGCCCATGAATAATCCTCAAATCACTTTGTAGCCAGTATTGCATTTTCAGGACCTTTTCCTTCACCGAACATTCCACCAAATTTGCTATTAAAATCAATTGGATTTCCAGTTTCTCCTCCTGAGCATGCTAACTCAAGTGATAATAATAATAAGCAGGTAAATGGTTGCATGATAGTAAGAGGAGAATCATAATCGATACACAAAGGAATCTACCTTCCACTGCAGTCATGAGAATTGGCTCAACCCCAGTCAGCCTTTTTGATTATTTGTTTACTAATAATAACTCCCAGGGGGGAGGGGAGATGTCCACAAGGGCGTCTAAAGAGTGGTTTTTTACTAGGACTCAAATATTTGGGCCTGACTGGGGCCTCGGAGGGGTGGCAGAGTGACTTTGATAGCTCTGGTTCTCTGAATGCCGGGCCCTGGCAGTCAGTAGCATTGGCCAGTAGCTGTCATTTGGCTTGGTGGCCAGCCAAGACCTCAGCATCACACATTACTGGGAGCAGCCAGTGTAAAAAATAAAGAAGCGAACCAACACTCCGTGAAAACAGAGAGCACCTGAATTAGAGTATGCATGAGATTCTCCGGGAGTGGGTCTGAGTGGATAAGAAGCAGGAAAATAACATTATTCTTAATCTAACCTTGTGGCTGCCTTTCCAACCAGGCTGGAAAAACCTGAGAAAAGTGGAAGTACAGATAAGTTTGCGATCACGCACTTTTTTAAAGATGTAACTGTAGTGAGTGTGTGTGTGATTTTATTTTTTTCACTTTTGTGGCTCACCATATTTCCTCTTTCCTGACCTCTAGGGTCACTTATCTTTCCCATGTTCTGGTGAATAGGTCTTTATTTATGAAACAGTGGTCAGGTGGAATATTGTGCTTTCTCTGATAAAAGGCTGGGATGCTCTGAGTCAACCCAGGGCTGTAAAATACTCAGAGCGGTCTTATAGACATCGAAATTTGCTCAAGAAAAAAAAAATGATTTTGTTTCCAGACCATGAGGCAATGTATTCATGTGGAAGGATAAACAAAAAGGAAATGTATTCCTCTTCTCATCTTGCCACACTTGGCCCTTCCCAGCAGGGTAACCTACCTATTTTGTATTTAATGAAAGAGGGAGTGGTAGAGCATGGTCTGTGCTATCTCTGAAACACTGCCTAGTGGCCAGGCAGAGTGGGAATTTACTTGTTCTGCTCTATAGGCACGGTTTGTTCCTGTCAGAAGTCGTTCAGACCATGTTTGGTGATCTGTATGAATCTGCCGAAAAAGAGAAAGGCTTGAGACACAGAAAACAAAAATCTGACTTTTTTTTTTTTCCCAAGAGGAAACTGGAGGCTGCAAAATGCAGACTGGTGAGTATATTTGTTAGGCCAATGTTAGCTACCAATAACAGAGTAACTTGAGCTTTTTAAACAAATAATGGGAAATTCATTGTGAAGTTGACCTGAAACTGAACCCCAATATAGACATGTTTAAGTCTCTGTGCTTTATCTTCCTAACTTGGTGAATGTAGGCCAATGACTTAACCTTATGGTTTTATTTATGGCACAAAGATCATAGTGGCATTGAACATGCAGGTTTATTAGGAAGGTTAAAGGAGATTAAACACTTATCATAGGGCCTGGCATACTGTAAATAGGGTTAGGGTTAGGGTTAGGGTTAGGGTTAGGGTTAGGGTTAATTATCGTTATTACATTAAAAGGGTCATGTGGAGTTATGAATGTTGCCAGCAAATATGAAGAGTGTCCATCTGGGAGAAAGTTAGGTTTTGTATGGTCCTGATAGGGAGAATTCAGAAACAACTTTCAGCTCAGTTTGGGGAAAGCTATTGAACAATCTGAGCTATACGAGAGGAGAATGATTTGTGTCAAGAGATGGGAAGCTGCTTCAACTATAGACCCTGGAGCAAGATACATACCAGCTGTGCAGCATGGTCATGTTTTGGGAGTGGCAGAGAGAGACCAAAAGCAAGGAAGAAAGCCTGCTGCTCCCTACTTATTCATGGTCACTGTTTCTCCAGAAAATGTGTCATCGTTACCATGATCCTTGACCATTTTCAGTGCTCCACAAGGTTGGTCAATAAAAGGACTTCAAGCCAGCACCTCTTGAAGTACAGTCTTTCTGTACAAACCTCTAGGCTAACAAGAATGAAATATTCATTCATTTCTTGATTTATGCAAGAAATATTTATTGAGAATCAGTTATGGATAGGGAAATAGGGGTACAACAATGGACACAATCAGTGCAGGCCATGCAAACCAGAAACATAGCTGTTCATTTTGCACTTTGTAAAAATATACTCTGTTGCCCAGGGCATTATAAATTCATGCACAGGTAGGGTCCCTAGGCCTGGACGGTGATCAGAGCCAACCAGGGCCTTCTGGCTGCCAGCTGGGACTTTCCTTCTGGCTACTAGCTGGGGCCTTTCTTCCCCGGCTGCTGGTCAGGACCTTCCTTCATTCCATGCTGACTCCTGGTCTCCCAGTTGAGGGGACACTTTGCATATTAGGCTCTTATATATATAGATGAGTGCTTTCTTAGGACTATAAGTGGGTTTCAGGATGACTCCTTCTATGCCCTCTGATGTTTAGTGAGCAATTACATCAGGTCAGATTGGTACTTACCCCACTCTTAATGTAAACTGTCTCACTTGGGTTGCCTCAAACAGATATTCTAAAAAGAGAGGTGTGCTATTAGAACCACTTATTATCCCATATAAGAAAAGATTTCTCTTGCCCACTAATTGTTCAAGGCAACTACAGACCATTACCAAAAGATGTTCTTTTTTTTTTTTTTTTTTTTCTCACTATTGCCTCAAAGCTCTTTATTCATGACACAATTGCACAATTCCTAGTTGTAAAATTAAGGAGCAAGTGTATGGCTGTCCCATTATGTGGAACTGGACCCAAAACTAAACAGAACATAGGTGCCCTGCAACTTGCAGAGTGAAGGTGGGAATCCTGATGTAATAATCCGGGTGCAAAATCAGATTCTAAAGGGTGCTTCATTTTTGTGATCAACAAAACAGAATCTTCGAATAAAAAGAGTTTTCAGTTCAGATGTCTAATAAAAAAAACAAAAAGCCTGCTTATCAAAGGTCCTTACTACAATATTTTTATCCTATTATGGGCTTTAGTTTTAACTATTCCAAGCCTAGAGAAAGGCTAGAGAGTTTTATTGCATAAACTGCTACTTTTCCTTCTTTCATAAGTGATAAAGAAAGAAAAGGAAAATATTCTGGATACCAAGAATCTAGAGAATAAAGGATTACAAAGAATAAAAAGTCATCACTGAGCCGAAACGGGTTTGGCTCAGTGGTAGAGCGTCTGTCTGCGGACTGAAAAGTCCCAGGTTCGATTTCGGTCAAGGGCATGTACATTGGTTGCGGGCACATCCCCAGTAGGGGGTGTGCAAGAGGCAGCTGGTCGATGTTTCTCTCTCATCGATGTTTCTAGCTCTCTATCTCTCTCCCTTCCTCTCTGTAAAAAAATCAATAAAATATATTTAAAAAAAAAAAAAAAGCTATCACTGGGATATTGGTTAATCTATGATCTTCAGGTAGTCATTACTGCTAACTACTGTCAATTCTATTACTTGGAGATGGGAGTGTGAGGAAG
This sequence comes from Pipistrellus kuhlii, assembly GCF_014108245.1. NCBI lineage: Eukaryota > Metazoa > Chordata > Mammalia > Chiroptera > Vespertilionidae > Pipistrellus > Pipistrellus kuhlii. Next base: position 23,829,213 of record NW_023425529.1, read on the forward strand.
GCTTTCTAGGCCCAGGTCTACAATCATGAAACTATTTCCTCTCAAATGAGAATAGGTGCCATCAGATAGTGAGTCTGGGACCAAAGAGAAAATATATGCCATTTTGTGGCTCACCATCAAAGAACAAAGGTAGGTCCCTCAAGTCCATCAATAGACAGCTACTATGGTCATCTCATCTCTTTCATGGCAGAGGAAGAGCCTAAAAAGACTCTGGGTCATGACTGGCAGCCCACCCCTGAATGAGGATGCTGTCTTTGATCTTTAGCACAGTGGATAAAGTCTAGCACTGTGCTGTGTTTCTTCAAACTTCCCTGATGAAAAGAATCATCTGGGGTACTTATAAAATCACATCTTTCTGAAACCCCACCTAAAACCACTGTATCAGACTCTTCAGATGGGGACCCAGAAAGTTAAATATTTAATAAGTGCCCAGGGGATTCTCATTTTCAAAGAGACCATGGAAAAGCACAGAAGAACTATGAGTCCTTGTTCATAATTCTCCTTGAACCTTCTGGGCTCTAACCAACAAGGTAGCAGCTTGTCATCAAGCTTCCAGAAGTATTAATAACCCTTCATAACAGCCACCACATCCATGTCACCAAATAATGGAATGTCTATAATATAAACCAAACTACACAATTAAGCAGTATTGAAAGTAACAGTGGTTCATTAAAGCAGTTGTTTCCATTAAGTCTCTCAAAGAGTATTTAGAGTAGAAAGTTAAAACAAAGGTTTTAATTAGCATAATATTTGAAAACTACTTTCAGTATATGTTTCTGAAAAATAAAAATTCTTCATCAAATTGTAAATCCAATTCTATATAATAAAGAGCTAATATGCTAATTAGACCTAAATGGGAGAGCAGAACAACCAGTGGGCAGGGCCATGGGGCCGTGAGGCAGCTAGGGCTACAAGTGCTGAGCCCCTTGCACGAATTTCGTGCATCAGGCCTCTAGTAGAAGCATAAACATGTAAAACCTCCATCTAGAATTAAACCTAAATACTCTGTTTCCCTGAAAATAAGACAGTGTCTTATATTAATTTTTGCTCCCAAAGGTGCGCTAGGTCTTATTTTCAGGGGATGTCTTATTTTTCCGTGAAGTAGAATATGGTACACATTTATTGTTAAATGAAAATAAAGGAAATTTATTACCTGTATACGGTACGGTAGTACTGTAGTTGTCAACACAAACCAAACAAACTGTGAATCCTACAGTATCAAGAATTTACTCATTTATTCAATGACAATCATGTCATCATCTTCTGGAACATCATCATAACAATCCAATTCCTGAATTTCCTGGTGAATTTCTTGTGACTCCATTTCTTTTAGAATCAGTGGACCAAATCTCTCATGTTTAGCCTAGGTGGCCTTATTTTGGGGGATGCCTTATATTTCATTCAGAAGGAAACCTGTAAGTAGGTCTTATTTTCGAAGGATGTCTTATTTTTCGGGAAAACACGGTATTAACTTATTTTCCATACAAGGATTAAACCTAGATATTAACTTATTTTGTACACATTATACTTTTCTAACCAAAGACATGGAGATCATAATATTATTAAAATATCCTAATGGATAGATACTATTATTTTTTTTATATTAGAGGCCTGGTACACTGGTGGGGTCCCTCAGCCTGGCCTGTAGGGATTGGGCCAAAATTGGCTCTCTGACATCCCCGAAAGGGTCCCAGATTGCAAGAGGGCAGTGATGCAACTCAGAATCAGAATTGGCTCCCTCCTCTCTGGTTCCAGGTGCGTCCCCCGAGAACTGCTGCTGCCAAGTGACTACAGCTCAGCAGTTCCTGCTTTGAGTATCTGCCCCCTGGTGGTAAGTGCACATCATAGCTACTAGCTGGTCGGCTGGTCACTTAGGCTTTTGCATATATAGAGAATAAGATATATCAATTTTATTAACTTAAATAAAAGTAAATCAAGTTATAATTATTTTATTAGAACGTAAAAGACATTTTTAAATGTATTTTTGCTAAAGAGGGGATAAATGGTGATTGAAGGAGACTTGGGTTGGAGCAATTCCACACACAGATTATGTATAGTGAAATTGTGCATCTGAAATCTATATAATTTTGTTAATGAATGTCATTCCACTAAACTCAAGAAAAAGAAAAAGAAAAATTGATTTTTGCTTTAAGAATATCATTGCTTATTTTGTCAAGCAAATAAATAAAAAAATAGCATTTGAGATGGTCCCAGATATTTCCCAGGGCCTCATATAACTAGTTCTGACCATTTGATTAAGTTCCATTCAGTGGAATGTCAGCAAAAATAATGTGTCACTTCTGGGTCTCACTCTCAGCACATTAGAACATGAGTCCTTTGGCTCCTTCACCTCTTCCCACTGGTGGGAGAAGCAGCCAGCTTGGACCAAGTCATTGAAGGCTACAGGCTGAAAAAAGGAAAGCTGCCAGGACATAGGGTAGGCTTTCATCCATGCTGTGTGTACATGTGTGAGAGGGAGTTGGGGAGTAGGGGGAGAAATAGAGAGAGAGAGTCTCATATTTTGTTTAAGCCACTTAGGGTTTCTTTATTAGATCAGCCTAGCCTATATCCTAATTAATATAACAAACCAAAAAACAACAAGCTTGAATAAAGGAAGAAACTACCAAATATAAAAAGAATTTTTAAAAATATAGAAAAGATATCAACAAAAACAATCACTTGTCAATACATAGTAACCCTGATTGAACTTGTATTTTTTATTTCCAATTTTTTTTTTAAATTAATGGATCTTTTCGAAGGTAACTGTCAACTCTTCTAACATCTAATACTCTCAATATCTAATGTCTTTGAATGCTTTTGGAAGACACTGAGTGACCTTTTAGGTTATTTATGATGTAAAATGAACTATCCTTAAAATTGTACTATTTTAACTGTCAGCAAATCTTTGCAAAGTTCAATGGATTCATAAATAATAAAAGTTAATACTCTGCTACAAGATTTATGAAAACTTTAAGGAAGGGACATATAGATTTAAAAATAAAAACACTGTATTTTTGCATTAGCAATTCAGATCAATAGAGACTATATTTCTAAGGCTGAAGTTTTTAAAGCACTATTTCTATATACATATCTCTCAAAGGGACAAGTGGTTTCTGTCATTTTATATAAATTCAGAGTCTTAGTTCAGAATTTTTCAACACAGAACGTTAAGAGATGACTGTTAACATCAAAGGGCTAAGGCACTCTTTGCACAGGTTTTCTCTGTCAGACCTGCTTTGAGCAATAAGCAAGGACATGAGTGATATCACAGGGGCCTCTGATTCCCAAAACCTCTGTTGGAAAATACAAGTTCCTCAGATCACCTTCCTTCTCCTGTTGGGAAGCCATCTTCCCAGCCCAGAGTTGTCAGGTTAGCCAGGCTAAATGAGAGATGCTACAGATCAGAGGATGTAAGTCCCTCTCGGCATTTGGTGTCCAGGTTACAGTAACACAGGGTAACAATGTGACCCGGGGGTGGCGAAAGAAGCCTCCCCCCACTTCTAACCTTGCTGCTTGGAAACTTTAGAGGTGGCCCTTTGGGAACCAGATGAGCCTCGCTGACCACGCTTGGAGCACCTCCACTGATTCCTGCCTCAGCAGCCTTGCAGCAGTGACCCCGGGTGTGGTCACAATGACCAAAAAAAGTACCAGAGAGGAAAAGAAGATTTGGCATCATCTTTAGCCAATAGAATCCCTCTTAATCCCAAAAGAGACACATGCCAGATATGGCCAGAAGTAAGTGGGTGAGAAGTAGTGGAGTGCTGAAGAGCTGCCCATGACCAGGTGACGGTAAGAGCCAGAGAAACATGGGCATGACCACCAGTGTGACCCCCATGTGCAGGCACGATGGGGAGGCCGGGGGAGCGTGAGTCACAGGGCTGTCCTTCCCAGCTGTCCTACCAACTCTTTGCTTATTAAAAACCAACAAGGATCTCTCTGTGCTACAGTTTATTCTTAGAGATAACGTTTCCTTCTGTAACTTTCCTTTCTCCAAAGAGTAAGTGATTTTGTGAGCAAGGGTTCTTAACTCTCCTTGCTCCCAACAAATTCAGGTTATCAAGAAAGGTATCCAGAAAGGGGTTTATGTATTCTTGAATGTTATACCACGTGAACTTTCAAGAGGGAAGGAATTCATTTTACTATCCTTCACCTGCCTGTCTTTGATCGCCTGAGAAAACCATCTTCAAAATCTCAGCAACTGGAACCAGAGATTGAACTGAGCACTCTGGCCCTTCCTTGCAGCTTCTTGCCACAGGAGGCACTGCTCTCAGACACAGGGAAACTATATTATTATTATTATTATTATTATTATTATTATTATTATTTTGTATTACTTTCAGGTGTACCGCTTAGTAGTTAACTGTAGTTATACGTTACATAGTGTTCCCCCCAGTATTTCCAATACCCCAGTACCTGGCACCATATATAGTCATTACCACCAATAGTACTGGCTACTAGAGGCTTGGTGCACGAATTTATGCACAGGTGGGGTCCCTTAGCCTGGCCGGTAATTGGGGCCGATGGGGACCATTTCACACAGTCTCAATCAGGGCTGGCTGCGGGGAGGGACTGCAGGGGTTGGCCAGCCACGGGAGGTTGGCTGTGGGAGTGCACTGACCACCAGGGGCAGCTCCTGTGTTGAGGGTCTTCCCCCTGGTGGTCAGTGCCTATCATAGCTACTGGCCAGTCATTTAGTTGTCCCGTCATAATAGTCACTTAGGCTTTTATATGTATAGATATTCCCTCTGCTTTAGTGACATCCTGGAAGAGTTGGGATGTGACTATTTTGTAACTACCAATTTGTTAAAATGACTTCATCCCTTTGTCTCAAGGGCATGCCAGCAAGCCTAAGACCCCTTTGCATCTGTCCTCCTAGGAGGCCTGGAGACTTAGATGCAAGCAAGACTCTCAGGGTGACCTATTCCAAAATCATAGAAGCAGATGAGTCGTCCACCTTTATTTCCATTCTCTTTTAAGTAAAGAAAGAAAGGAAGAAAGAAAGCCTTACCCTTTGGGGTCCTCAAGAGCATACATAAGAGGTTTAGGATTTTGGAGATGGCAGACATGTCAAGGGCTTCTCTTGCCTTAAGAAATACATCTGAATTAAAAAAAAATAAGAGTATCAGGAATATCCTTAGATTAAAGATGAGGCCCCTGAGGTTCAGAGAATGTGTGTGCATCACCTGGAGTTGAGCTGCGGCAAGTAGCAGAAAGGGAACTGGAACAGACTGCTTGCCCTCCAGTTTCATCCTCTCGGTGCTATGCCAGGGCTTTATCTAAGAGTGTCGCATGAATGCCTGTGACCAGCATTTCAGAAGTTGGGACTAACCCACAAATATCAGTTTGTGCAGAGTATAAAGGAAAAGCTAGTGCAGAACAACTCATGGTTAATAGGAGAAACTTACTGTTCAAAACTGTCCCTCAAATGTGCCGTTTGTGGGGAGACAAATCTTAGAGTCACATTTAAGGATTTGATACCCCACAAGGCAGCTAGGCCAGGGCCTCCTGGAAGAGCAGGGATGCTGATATTTCCCTTGCCCGGTGTCCCTCTCTTGCTCCACCTTCTCAGAGCTGTAAGCAAAAGGCCCCGTTAGATGGACCTTTTATTGTAAAGCAGTAAGACTCAGGGTTCTAATTTAGGTCTAAAAAAGAGGAAGTTCCTTGCTCCTCTAGCTTAAGCCACCAAGTCCAGCCTCGTTCTCCAGCTTCTCTCCTAGCACAGTGAGCTATATTGCTCACTTCCTTGCTTAATTTTACAATGTTTGCATACTCCTTGGGAACTTGGAGAAAAGGGGTGCCTGAAAGCCTGGCGGGAGCCAATTCTTACTGTGTCCCTAACCACAAAACCATCTTCACAGCAATAAACACTCATCAGAATGGTTAAAGGGGGTGATTCTGGAAGATAACACACTGTTAGAGGCAGAGCTGGATGAGGAGACAGTAGTGAGGCCCTTTGAAGCCACAAAGGGACAGTAATGGGGAGGAGGGGGACATGGGGTATGCAGGGACTCAACTACAGGGAGCAGGAAGAGAGGGAGTGCCAAAAGGGAGATGAGCGGGTACTCATGCTCAACTTTGCCCACCCATGTTTCTGGTGATGGCAGCAACCCCAAAAGTCTATGAATTCCATTGAGCAAAAGCTGTTAAGCAACAGATTTCAGAGATTTAGAAAGCTAATATCTTAGAAACACTAATCTTACCCTAGATAATGAACCACACACACCAGGGCTCCCAGAGTACTTATTATAATGTGCCAAATAGTAGGCTTTGTTATTGAAGATTTTTGAATGAATGAATGATTTCTCTTTCATTGTCTCTTTTGATCTTAAAGGACACGTTGCTTTAAAAAAAAAAAAAAAAAAAAAAAAAAACACTACCAAAATAACCAATGTTTTTCAGCCTGCTAAAAATATGTTAAAATCTTTGTGACTTTTTAGTAAGAGGTGCTAAAATATTATTTTATCACTGCAACTACTGAGAATAAGAGCTTTGTGGGGAGGGAGGTTAGTGCATAGGCAAGAAAGTAAAGTCTCAAAATGTATATGGGAAACATCACTAGAAAACTCTGACAAAATGGATGCTTTTAAAGTTTAGAAAGAAATTCATTTCCAAAAATAACTCATCACTTCTAAGAGGTCTTTTAAGAAGTGTTGAGTGTAAAAGGAAATAAAATAATGATGTGCCCATTACCTAGGATTTGGGGGAGCCCTGAACAGGCTTGTTCATTTTCCTGTAAATTGCATCCTCTCCCTGGTCAATCACAATGGAAAAATGAGTCACCTGGTCAATTCAAACTTGGATTTCAGGGTGTCATTTTTTTAAATATATTTATTGGGGTTTTTTACAGAGAAAAAGGGAGAGGGATAGAAAGTTAGAAACATCGATGAAAGAGAAACATCGATCAGCTGCCTCCTGCACACCCCCTACTGGAGATGTGCCCACAACCAAGGTACATGCCCTTGACAGGAATCGAACGTGGGACCTTTCAGTTCGCAGGCCAATGCTCTATCCACTGAGCCAAACTGGTTAGGGCTCAGGGTGTCATTTTATAAGAAATTTACAGAAAATGCCTCCTCAGGGTTAAGAATACATTTTAACTACAATACTTAATTTTGTTTACAATGACTTAAGCAGTTAATATTATAATTTATGCAAATTCTTAAATATGGCACTGAATAAAGGGAAAATAATAATGACAGTGTGTGAGGGTACTGTAGTGACTGACCTAAAACCACTTTCACCCCCAACCCTAGTTCTCTTTCCCCATGCCCTTCCCTTATATCACCTGGCTTTTCTTTGACTAACCCTGCGAGCGCACGTGACTCTCAATCACCGTGAATGTGACTGTCAATCATTATCCCTAACCCACCAGCAGGCAGGCAGGTGACTCACACTGACCAATCACAGCCTTTCCTGAGAATGAAGCAGCCATTTGGGAAGCAGAACCCACATATTATTTAAGCCCTTCCACCTTCCCTGTATTTGTGAGCCAGGAAATCCTTCCCCAAACTGTTTCTTTCCTTTAACACTGGGTAATCTGGTCACATCTATCTGAAAGGGTCCTGAATAACATGTGAACCATCTTTTAATTTACCTAAACCCCATTTACTCTGATTATTTTTTTCACATAGTATGCTGTTCACAGATACTTGTTTGTTTGTTTTTAACTTTTTTATTTTTTTTAATATATTTTATTGATTTTTTACAGAGAGGAAGGGAGAGAGATAGAGAGCTAGAAACGTCGATGAGAGAGAAACATCAGCCAGCTGCCTCTTGGACACCCCCACCACTGAGGATGTGCCCGCAACCAACATACATGCCCCTGACAGGAATCGAACCTGTGATCCTTCAGTCCGCAGACCGACGCTCTACCACTGAGCCAAACCGGTTTCGGCAACACAGATACTTGTTTTTAATTTCTTTATTGATTAAGGTATTACATATTTGTCCTCATCCTCCTCGTTACCTTCCACAGGTCCTTTTAAACAAAATCTCCTTGATGATTTTTTTTGTTAGACTCTTCTTCTAACGTCTATTTCAAATACACATCTGGCCTAGATTCAGGGAGTTCAGAATACTGATCCATCCTTTATAGCAATGTTTTCTAAGTTTGCCTGATAAAACAGCCTGGCAAGGAGGGGTCCTTGTTAAATCCAGATTTCTGGGTCCCACCACATGAAGCCTGCTGATTCCAACCTCTAAAGAAGGAGATACCAATCTATTGGTTTTTTTTAAATACCCATTACGAGTGAGCCTGATGAGGCAAATTTAGAAATTGCTGCCCCATGGCACCATTTGTCCTAAACTTAAACCCTTCCTTTGGAAAGATAGCCTCTTTCCTATGGGTCTTTGAACTTGTGAACCCTTTGAACTTTCCTCTGGAGTAAACCTGTGTACTTCTGGATACCTCTGATGAAGCGGGTCTCTTTGGCTATTTTTTTTTGTAGTGCTATGTAGTGAAAGTTTTTCTACTTAGCTGATCCCAATATAATCAATCAAGCTAAAGCTGTGTGAGCTCATTACTTCGGAAATTCACGGAAAGAACTCCAGCCGTGGAATTAGGTCAACCTGGGTTTAAATGCCCCAGTGAGATAAATCTGGGTATGAATTTCTATTACGGATTTAATAACCACATGAACTTGAGTAAAAAATCCACTTACCCTCAATTAATTTTGTTAATCTATAAACTTGGCGCGTGGCACAGGTAGAATGCCCACACCACACTGATAACAGAAATCAGAGTTGAAGGAGCACACTTGGCTTAGTACTTTATTTTTACATAGTAGAACTTTTTATATTCTTCTTCGTTTTTATAAACGGGGAAAAGAAAATCAAGGTAACATAGAAAACTAGGCTCAAGTAACATTTCAAGATAATTTATGATACTGCCCTCATTAAAAAGAAATAGTAACGCTCAATAAATAGTTGCTTGTTGCTTCGTTTACTTTTAAATATAATTTGGCTTTAAAGAGCTCTGATTTACTTTCATACAAAGCCCACAGACAAAAACAAAGTTAATAACAAGCTGTCAAAGGAGGGAAAATCAAACTGGGTCATTAATCTTCCTAATTGAGTTTCCTATTAAAATAGGAAGATCTTTTTTTTCCCCCAGTTTCACTCTTTATTACTTCATGAACCACAAACTAATGATAAGATCCATAAATTTCAAAAGCAGATTGCTTTTTACCTGCTCTGTGGGTTTTTATCTATCACTCAGTCAGAGTCACCTACAAAGCCATTTTGTTTATCTTACTAACTAGAGGCCTGGTGCATGAAAATTTGTGCACTGGAGGGTAGGGGGTTCCTCAGCCCAGCCTGAGCTGTATCGCAGTCCAGGAGCCCTCAGGGATGTCCATCTGGCTGCAGTCTGGCCTCCCTCTACAGGAGGCAACCAGGGGGGTGATTAGAGGATGATGGCACCAGCAGGTAAGCAGCTGGCCCACCCCCACCCTATTGCCCCTGCGCTGCCACCTCCTTTCCCCCCATCGTTGTCCCCTCCCTCTGCCCACCGGCACACACCTTAGCTGGCCTGGCACCACCTGCTCACCAGCTATGCTCCCTCCCCGACCCCCCACTCCCCCCCCACCCCCCCACCCCCCACCCCCGCCCCACCAACCGACAGTTCCACCATTCCGTCAATTTGCATATTACATAGGATTACGTTGATTCTCTACTTCCTCTGGCTAATTGTGGCTCTTTCCCCATTGGCCTGGCTTACAAGAATTAATAGGTTTGTCTGAGCTACTGGAAGCCTTTCTCACCATGCCAGCCCCAAATGGTTATTTAATGTCCAGTCAAGCATTCTGAAAAATACCTACTCTGCTCAAAGGGTAAGAATTTATGATGACAATGTTTAACCATTTCATTCATATTATCATCATAAGAAGGTACATAAAATTTTCTTGAGAAGTAAAAAATAATTTGTTTTTATTGCTATACACTTTAATATTCAAGGCAGCAATGGAGAAATCTGGAAATGTAAACTGTTTTCAGCCTGCTGTCAATTTTAAAATCACTTCTTGTCTATGGATTTCTATATGTCTCAGAGCACGTCTGTATAAGAGCTTTGCAATCTCTCTCTGAGAGGTAGTCTAAACATATAGCTTACTGTATTATGTTATTATATAATTACACAGATTTAGATAGAATATTTTTACATACAGTGTTTATATAATTATCTTGGTTGCTATGCTCCTTGCTGGTGAATGCTAAAAAGCATATCAGGACAACACAGAAAACCTTACTTAAATGGAAATAAGGGATATTTTGTACTGGCTCTACAGTTAAAAATAAATATTGTTCTATTTGGAAAAAGCCCCATGCTTTAAGAAGGATGTTGATTGGTAAATAGTGAGAGAACTATAGGAAATTATAAAGAAAAAAATGCACTTTTCAACAACTAAAATGTTTACTATGTACAGAAGAGTTTACCTCATGCCCTTCAATAAAAAAATCCTAAAACTAGGAACAATATTTTATCTTTTTTTTTTTTTTATTGATTTTTTACAGAGAGGAGGAGAGAGGGATAGAGAGATAGAAATGTCGATGAGAGAGAAACATCGACCAGCTGCCTCTTGCATACCCCCCACCGGGGATGTGCCCGCAACCAATGTACATGCCCTTGACCAGAATCGAACCTGGGACCCTTCAGTCTGCAGACTGATGCTCTACCACTGAGCCAAACTGGTTTCAGCAGACTGTTTTATCTTAACGTAACACATCACAAAGCTCTGTGTAACCATTTGTCCATTTCCAAGTTAAGCAGGGTACTTACATAGACAAATGCCTACATATTTCTTTCACTAGTGCAAATTTTTATTCACTGGTTCTTCTCTTTCTAAAATTGTTCTGTTTGACTGATTTTGGCAGTGTTGTTTCTTTAACACTGTGTTGAGAGGCATGTTGGATTTGTTGCTGTTGCTGCAGTTTCCATGTTTAGGTGGGAGTTTCAAACCATGCTAACAACTAGTATCTAACACCATTTTAGTCACAGTTGACTAACATAATGTCTTATAGTCGAGATGGTTATTTTTATGCAGTGCCTCAGGGGACTATGTGATGAATGACGTGTTCAAAGCATACAGCACAAGCACAAATAATAATAGTGCCAGAGTGCCCTAACATTCTAAGGCTTGAGTTGAAAGTTTTTAATCAATGTGGGGAACAGAACAACAATATAAACACAAAAGCCACAACCAGCCAGGATCCACACACAGTATTTGCTAATCTACAATAATAAAAGAGAAATATGCAAATTGACCATACCTCCTCAATGCCCACCAGCCAATCCAGAGTGCATATGCAAATTAACCCAACAAAGATGGTGTGTAAATTTATACAACAAAGATGGTGCGTAAATTTGCAGTAGTGAAAGAAATATGTAGGCATTTGTCTATGTAAGTATCCTGCTTACATAGACAAATGCCTACTATTTATGTAGGCATTTGTCTATGTAAGTATCCTGCTTACATAGACAAATGCCTGCTATTGGGTTAATGGACAAATTAACCCAATAAAGACTGAAGGCTCTGGCCTAAGCAAAGACTAAAGACTCAAGACTGAAGAGGCTTAGCTTCTCTGCTGCGGCCAGAGTGAAGGCCTGGGTCCTGGATGCCAGAGGAAAACCAATGTCGGCAGCCAGGGGAAGGAAGGCCTATTGCAGGAATCTTCATGTAATGGGTCTTTAGTCCTTTTAAAAGGAAAGTAACATAATGTGGGACGTATGAACTAAATGAGTGGATCAGAGCAGTAGATACATTATATATCATGATCATCTCATTAAGAAATATTACATCAGTCATTCATCCCGAAAGATAAATGTGAACATTTTCTCTACAAACACTTTTTTCTGCAAAAATTAAACAGAGTTATACCTTACTTAATTAAATTACCAAAATGATATATACTTGGGCCAAAGGAGTTCAGCACCTCGCAGCATTGCTTTTGACTGAGACAGGGCCTTCAGTGTCATGAAATATGGCTTTAAGAAATAGTCAAAAGGAATTTGCCTTTGCATTTGCTGTTTGAAAATAGTTGGGTAAATTATCTAATCTATCACTCAATGTTTCCTATAGAGAAAAGCCCCTCAGAAAACATTTATTCTAGAAAATGCGGCCAGAAAAACATTTTTTTTCCTAAGATCTGTCCTTCTTGTTTTTAAATAAGAAAAAATATATTGTTTATTATATTTCCCCTTTTGTATTGACTGCCAGGAATCTCACAAGTAAGCATGATGTTCAATGTGATAATAAATTAAACCCTATGACATTTTGCACTCTTCATTTTTCCATACTTCTATTTTTATTTCATTATCTTTTTATTAACATTGTAAAGGTTACTTCAAATTATTTGGGGGGTGGAATATTGTTATTAGTAAATTCTACTGGTTATTAGTAAACATGGTAAAAGCTACTTCCAATTCTTTGGGGAAAGAATTGGGGGAAATAATTGGAATCAGTAAATTCAGTTATCCAGAGAGAACTTACATAGCAGCATTGACTCTCTAAGACACAGCTGATAAAAAAATTAAATTAAATTAAATTAAATTAAATTTTAAAAAAGACTAAATACTTCAAATCTAGTTACAAAAGCTTTCCACCAAAGATCACACATGTTGGCACCAGGCACATGCCTCTGTCCTTCACTTATTTTAACTGCAGTTAGAAAGAATCTTAAGTTTGGTTATCATGTTCCTTAGGACACAGAAAATACGAAGCAGGCGTAAGAAACTGCTAGAAGTAGCCACACTGTTAACAACAATATTTTGCAGTTGACAGTAAGGGAAGAGGGTGAATAATCAAAATCCAATCAAAAGAAGCCAACCCTTTGCTAAACCAGAGCCATTTCACGAGTTTCTCAAAGTATGGTCCTCAAGCACTCTTTACAACCTCCTGGGACTCTGTTAAAAAGGTAAGATCCTGAGCCCCATGTCAGAGTCTTTGGGGGTGTGAGAGCACACCATGTTCACAAGTGTATCAGGTGAATAACTCTGCATAACTCAGCAGGCTTCAGAGTTAATCAACACTAAGCCCAGAAACATCAAATATCTATAATAATAAAGGTATAGTATGCTAATTAGACCAGATGTCCTTCTGGACATCCTTCCAGACAACCTTCCTGATGAAGCCAAGGCTGTGAGGGAAGCCTGGGTCCTGGGTGCCAGAAAGAAGCCAGTGAGGCAGCCAGGGGAAGGAAGGCCGACTCTTGCATGAATTTCATGCATTGGGCCTCTAGTTATCCCAGAATCTCTCTTTTTGGAAGGTATGTGATCAAACTTGGAAAGGTTATCTTTTAAAATTATTAATATGCAAATATTGGATAGTGTTTTGTTACCTTTATGAAGAGCAGGATTAATTATCAGTACACCCAGATAATTGAAAAAGTATTACTGTCAGGAGCTCTGAGGGACCTAAGGTTTTTACCATTGTTGTCAGCTAAGTCAGCCTCCACAGCTTCCTGCTGGCAGAGGTCTGATACTCATGTGTCAGGGACAAAAGACTTCATCACTCACAGCAGAGCAAGAAGCACGAGCTTCTTATTTGTGTCAATTCCCTTCCACCCCAAGTCCTTCACGGACTATACAGAGGAGCCCAGATGTGTTTGTGTCACAGTTGAGGAATCCCAAGTGCAGGCATCCCCAATTTTTTATAATGAGAGTAAGCAACTGGCATGAACTTGGCTCTGGAATGAGGCATAGTCCTCATTACCCTGGACAGTAAACAAGCCTGCTCTCTGCTCCAGAGAGAGACGCTATCTCTGTCTTCCAAGACTGTTCACTGCACAACTATCCGTCCAAAGATAGCCCAGAATAAACACTGTAGGTATTTCTGCTCACAAAATGTGCAGAAACAAAAGACCCACAGAGAAACATCTCCCAATAGTGACCTTTCTCTCTGGACTCTGGAATGGTGTGTGTCTTCCTTCTAAAATACAAGGTTTGTTGTCACTTGAACAAGAAAATAATTTCTTTTCCTCCTCTCTCGCTCGATGCTCTGCTCCATAGTCTTTACACTGGAATGCTCTAGGCCAGAATACTTCTCTTCTCTTCTCTGCCTGCAATCACCCATCAGCAATCCCATCCCATCCCATCTTCAGTAGCATTGAGATTGTCAAAAACTCCCAAACCTGTTTCTCCATCCAAGAACGCCCTCGGAACTCTAAACCATTCTGTCTGCCTATTGGATGTCTAATACTCAAACTTGAGGTCTACATTCTACCTGTGCTCTAACATAGATCTCAGTACAGTTGATTGGCAACTCCGTCCTTCCAGTGGCTCCATCCAAATACCTTAGAGCCATCCTTGACGCTCCTCTTTTTCTCATCGCCCACATTCATCCTGTAGGGGCAAAGTGTGGCCTTTCATCTTTAAAGCAGACCTCTCCATCTCCACTGCTACCTCCCTGATCCAATCCACCATCACCCCTCTCCTCAATTGTGAAATAGGCTCCACGGATCTCTCTTCTACCATCTTAGTCTCTCCAACTTCCTCCCTACACACACACACACACAGTCTAGTCTATTTTCAAAATTAGATCACTTCAACCCTCTACACAAAAACCTCAACTGAACTCATGAGAGCCATTTCACCCCTTTATCTCTGACCTCTTTTGCTCTCATTCTTCCGCTAGTCACACTGGCTTTCCTGTTGCTTGAACAATCTTAGGTAGACACACACAGTGTTAATTTCCTATTGCCACTGTAACAGATGGCCACACACTGAGTGGCTTAGAAGAAATCTATCCCTTTCAGGGGTCTTCAAACTACGGCCCACGGGCCACATGCAGCCCACAGAGGAGTCTGATCCGGCCCGCCAGGTTTTTTGGGCAGTGAGCGCAGCCGAGGTGTTACAGTAGGAATTAGTAGTTCATATAGTCCGGCCCTCCAGCTCTCTGAGGGACCGTGATCTGGTCCCCACTTTAAAAAATTTGAGGATGCCTGCTTTACAGCGTAGAGAGCCAAAGTCTAGAATCAGTTTCAATGGGCTGAAGCCAAGGTGTCAGCAGGGCCGGTTCCTTCTGGAGGCTCTGAGGGAACAGTCCCTTTCCTTGCCTTTCTCAATGTCTAAGGGCCACTTGCAATTCTTGGCTTGTGGCCCCATCTTCCAAGTGCATCACTCCAACCTCTGCTTCCATCATGACTCTGACTCTGACTCCCCTGTATCCCTTTCCTAAAGAGAGTTGTGACGACTTTGGGTCCATCACAGGTTCTCCCCATCTCAACATCCTGAATTTAATCACATCTGCAAAGTCCCTTTTGCTATATACCATCACAGGTTCTGGGCATTGGGACATAAACCTCTTGGGGAGGAGGAAGGAGATATTATTCAGCCTCCCACACCCACCTCAGGGATTTTGCCCTGGATATTCTCTTTGCATGGAACACTCCTCTTCTAAGGATCCATATGGCTGAATCCTTCACCCCCTTCAAGTCTCCTTCCAGGAGTCACCTTCTCAATGAGGCTCTCCTTGACTCCCCTATTTAAAATGACAACAATCAACAACTCTGCAAACCCATATTCCTGATTCCCTTTACTATCCCCTTACCTTGCCTGCTCTAAATCTTCTGCAGTGTTATCAGAGAAGAGCCTGAGTGGTCTTTCTTCATTGCTGTGGGAGTGGGGTTCTTTGGGTACCGCTGGTATAAGCATTTCCAGAAGCCCCCACAGAGGATGAGATATGGTGGAAAGTTTTATTTGTATGGAATTACACCCCTTCAGTAAAGCTAGAAACAGGTCCAATATAGTATCAAAATAAGTCTACGGTATATTAAAATACATATATATATATATATATATATATATATATATATATATATATATATATGTATATTTTAAAGAGATATGTCATCTCCAAATCACTGGGGATTAGTCTTGCCCTGAGAGTTATAATGGAGTAATCCTATATAGTAAAAGCCTAATATGCTAAGTGTCTGTTTGACCAGTTGTCTGTTCATCCAATCAAAGCATAATATTCTAATGATATGCTAAGGCTGCTCAACCGCTCACTATGACATGCACTGACCACCAGGGGGCAGATGCTCCAACTGATAGGTTAGCTTGCTGCAAGGATTCAGCTGATCGGGACTGAGCGAGATGGGCTGGACACACCCTGGAGCCCTCCTGAAGTCGCTCTCCAGCTGACCCTTATCATGCACTGGTGGGGTCCCTCAGCCTGGCCTGTGTCCTCTCACAACCCAAGACCCCTTGGGGGATGTCAGAGAGACGGTTTCATCCTGATCCCTCAGGCCAGGCCAAGGGACCCCACTGGTCCACAAATTTGTGCACCAGGCCTCTAGCCCATTATAATTAAGTAATTGCACATTTTCTAAAATCTAAAGTTATTGAATTTTTAATAACATCTTTTGCAGGGCTTCAACAGAACAGTCCAGAAAAATAAGTTTCACCAACCTCAGTTAAATTATATTAGGGTCCCCTCTCCCAGGTTGAGTTGTCCATCTGTAACTTCTATACTGTAATGGTGGCTGACCTCTAATCTTGGGCAAATGCTTGGACAAGGACATAAGTGAGAGTATGTACTTGGTCTCTCCCCCCAACCCCTCAAAAAAAAAAAAAAAAAAAAAAAAAAAAAACCAGTAATTTTCAGGGGTTTACATTTAGAGAGGAAAAAAAATCTCTAAAGAAAACATCAAGGATACGCAGTTTTTATGATTCTTCATAACTCTCTCCACTTCCATGAAGCATTTTGTTTCAGTGACAGCACCACCTTTAGGGCTTCCCCAACTATAATGCGGGGAAGGGGGCATGAAAACAACTTTGGAAAGAAGGCTTTCATGTGCATATATTAAAACCTCAGTCAAGAGGTTTTTCCCAAAACAAAGCTGAATTCAAATCGCCTCCAGAAGGCTCCCAGGCCTTTAGATTGACAGGTTCCTTTAGCTTAAAGGAGAAAAATAAAGTTGAGGTCCAAGCTACAGTCATCCAGTTTTATTAAAAGGTAAGTAATACTTTTTCAAGAGCTGTGAAAACCATGTTTCAAAATGCAAAAAAAATTTTGAAATAGCAAAATCTTTCTAACAGGTTTCTAAAGTGATTTTGTGGAGCACTCTGAGCACCTGACTTGATGAAATGGGTGCCCACAGGACAGCTGTCTCCTAAGGCACATGTGTCACATGCAGAAGTGACAAATAGAACAGGAAGGTCCAAAAGTGGGATGACTGCTAACGGGTCAAGTGTTCCTTTCTGAGGGGTGATGAGTGTGTTCTAAAATTACATAGTAGAAGGACAACTTTGTGAATACACTGAAAACCACTGAACCGTGTAATCTAAAAGGGTGAATTTTATGGCAGGTGAATAGTATATCATCTCAATAAAGCTGTTATCGAGTGGGGAGACAACTGAAAATGAACCTCCCTTCAATCCTTCCTTGTAGATTTATGCATCTTTGAGCTGGAAAGAAGCTTAGAATTTTATCTTCATTTGTGCTTGAGAAAAGACAACCAGTAAAATGGATTACTTTGACTAATGAAATGCATCATATGAATTTCCCTAACCTTCCTGTGAAGATCAGATACTATAAGGCAAAATGCTTTGGAAAGAACTGGCCCTGTGAATACAGATATGACATTGTTGTCAGTTTTTACAGTGGTAAAGGGCATAAAGAAAAGGAGGCAGTGCCTTTTCCTTTTGGTTTTTTCCACTAGCTTTCCTTGAAACTTTAACAGAATTTCAAATCATCTCTTCCTCCCCCTCTAAGAGGGAATATTAGAATATTATATGAGAAGGCTTAAAAGCATGTAGGAAAAGCCTAGCTCTCTTAAGTCTTCACTGACTGAACTTGTTTCAAAAGTCCACTTGCCTCCTCTCTCCGTCATCCCTTAAGAGGGAGTGGAGAGAGGAAAATCAATGTTTTCTTTCTGAGTGTTGTCAGAGGCTATTGCTAAATAGCTAAAAGCATATGAGAGTGATATGGATATATATTAACCTCCTCAATTATTGCATGAATATTAAAGCAGTAGACCAGATATCTTTCCTTATGTGGGTTTTATTGGTAAAATAGGAACAGCATAAGCAACACATTTTGAGGATTTAAGAAAAATTACATGATATTAGAAAAATGATTTAACATTAAAATTGAGATGAAAATCTGTAGGAAAATGCCTATGTAATCCCAAAAGAAATGGAAGGAAAAATGAGACCACCAAGTTAAATACTCAGTTCCTGGGGAGAGGGGGCGGGGCAGAGACACAGAACCTACCCATTTCTCACCACTCTAATCAAGTTTTTATTGAGTGCTGGCGAGATTACTAAAGGAAAAACCTGAATCAACGAGGCGTCTAATATACCTCTCTAAAAGAAACTTTAAAATGATGGTTAGTTGCTTTATCCTACCCAAAACCTCCTTCTTTAGGCTACATACCTAAGAGTTCTTCAGAGCTGTTACATTCTATTCTCCTTTCTCTAATGTCTTTACTCTGAGAGCAGAAAACTATGAGCACACAGTTGTAACCTCAATTCACTAGCTGTCTGGAAGGAGCATTTCATGAGCCCAATATAACATAGCTACTGTATAGACATTTTAGTAATAACCACAATGGCTGAGTACCACCATGTTTGCAAAAAGGCAAGAGAACGTTTTCCAAAGAGGCTTCTTGAATTGATTCTTGAAGAAAACGTAGGCTTTCGCCAAGACAAAAAACAAAAACAACACAAGTTTGACAGTTGAAGGAAATCCCTTGAAAGAGAGGAGGCCAGTGTCCTGAGGCAGAGAGGCTCCTCATACGGGGCCTTTTTGTCTGTGGGAAGTAGTTTGGACTTCACCCGAGTAGCCCTGGAAGGGCCGTTGAAGAGTTTACCACCTGCACAGGTAATGTGCTAATTGCATAGGATCGCCTTTTCTGAAATTTCGATCCATCTCAGTCAGTCTTTATAAGCTATTTGAAAGTGAGATATTTTTTACTAGACACTTGGAAAATATGACTATCATATAATTACGCTGTAAACCATTGCTCTGTGTCTTAGGACACTCAGACGTGCTTCCTCTCTGCTTTACGGAAGCTTAATGGTTTTTGTCTGTGTTGTTTTGGGTGCCTCTTTATGTTTAACAGTCTAAAGTTTCTCTCTGCTGTTACTGTAGGCAGTTGTCAGAGCAGGGGCCTGGCTGGCCACATGGCTCTCCCGAAGTGCAGCTACTGCTCCAGCCACAGGAAGCTGGCTGAGGTCTGGGCATCTCCAGGCTTCCTGATGGTCCTGCAGCACCAACCTCTGGTCATGGAACTCCAGGGAGTGCCAGGGAATCTCCCGCATTGGTCAAGATGGTGCGGGGGGGATGTTCTTACGTCAAGTGAGCCAAAAGCTAGAAAGATGAATGGACAGGACCCAAGGGAGACAAAACTAGATGCAAAAAAGCCCTCCCTTCCCTATCCAAATAAGAACTCTGGCCTTGAGCAAGAAGGGGAGATGGTCTTTGAAAGGGGAGTTCACCATTCTCCCAGGTGGCACCTGAATAAAACCTCTTTCCTTTTGTACCAGCACCTGTCTGACGAGTTTGGCTTTTGTGGTGCAGGCAGCCGAACCTGCATTTTCGGTTACATTATTACTACATTTGTGAAAATCAATTTGGGAACTAATCATCAAACGCCAATTATCTTGTTTGTTCCACGACAGATTATTTATTATGTACGTACATACATTGTGTTTCATCCAAATAAAACAAAAAGTTTTTTTTTTTAATTTTTATTTTTTTAAGCTTCTTCCTTAATACAAAAAGGTCAGGAAATTGATTACAATCTGGATAGATGCTGGGCATCTATCCAATCTCAGTTCCCAGGTCAAGTATAATATTTGTTCAACATTTATTTAGAAGAGGGTAAACCATCAACCACACCTGGCTCAGCCCCTTAAGGTAGCTCCTGGGATATCATTAAAGACATTTCAACTCTAACAGGAACCAAGCTCTAATTGAAGAGTTTCTGAGTATGTAAAGAAGTCTTGCTAATAGGATTACTCCAGAACCAACATATCATCATGTTCAAGTGTTCCCTTCATTTCAAAGTTTTAAGCTTCCAAATACTCACAAAAGCTACCTTAAGGAAAGGAGAAAAATATTCAGAAGCTCCTCTCATTTATGAGATAAAGCAAAGTCTAACTACATACTATATTGCACCCACCTGTCTTGGCTTTGTTTTGATCACTACACAAAAAAAGTCATAGTTTCACTACTTGAAAGCGCCTCAAGATGAATTACCATTAAAGTCACAGAAACAATTCACTCCTGACATTCTCTTAAACAACATTCATTAGGTAATAAACTTGTTCGTTTGCACTTGTTACCCACACAGCTATTACTCTTATTTTATCTTACTTTTCTGACACTGACCTGTAACACTTCGGCGCAAATACAGGTAGATTAGCCGTGTTTCACTGCAATTTAGAAGGAACTTCGCTGGAAAAACAAAGACCCCCTATTTTCAGTGAAAAATACTGTTCCCGCGAAGCCTTTTATTCAAAACCCTTTGACAACTGAAAATCATTTTAGTCTCAATTAAGTCATAATGAGGTTGCCAGAAAGACTTTTAACAAAATTACCTACCAGTGCTGAAAACACAGCATTTGAAAAACTCTCCACCTACTCCTGGTCCTTTCCAAGGCTTCCCATCACTTATAGTTCAATGAAAATAAGTTTTGTTCATCATCTCTTGTTGCTATGCAGGTTATTAGTTTATACTTGTGTTTATTGGATAGAGAAATGCTTTGCTTTTTTTTTTTTTTTTTTACAGCATCTAGTCCATGGGGTAGATTTTAAAATAAAATTGGTCTATCGGATAGCACAGCTCAGAAGAAAAGCATACTGTGTTGTAGTTAGAGGACAAAGGGCCCAACTGTGACAGCAATGACTGCTTGGTTCTCTTGAAAGGGAAAAGTGAAGTGCCCATGAAGTGGATGGCGCTGCGGTCTCTGCACACGGAACCCTGGCCCCAGAGAGTGGAGAGTTCTGCCCTCCTTCACCTGGGAAGAATAATCCAGAGCAGCTGGAAGAAGAAAAGAGGTTCTTGTCAGAATCACATGAAGACAGAAAGCTGATGTCCACAAAGTTGTTCTCAAGCCCAGCGAACTGTGGTTGTTATTCCCCACTTCTCAAATGAATCAATACTAGCCCGTGGAGATTTCACAAGGTAAGGTCCCGTTTCGACTCTTTGCCCTTCAACCAGTGACTTTCAACCATTGTGTTGCGAGAATTTTGAAAACATGCAATACCTGACTACTTAGGGGCACTGACCTCTTTTCCCTTAGATTGCCAAATACTAAAAAGATGGCAATAGCCAACACAATAATACAATAGTTGTCCGGTGTGAATGAATCAAAATTATATCTTTTAGCAAAAAATATATTTTTGGTGTGCCACAGAATGTTACTAGTTAGTTTGTGTGCCATGAGATGAGAAAGGTTGAAAAAATAAATTATATTTGAGGCAGGAAGGTTCCTAGAAATTTATCAAACTGTTCCTAGTAATTTAAACTCTTTATCATAGGAAATAAGGTATTTAAAAACAAAATTCAACTGATTAAATTTGGATATCTAATTAGCTTTATTAAGGGATGCATGAATCGAGAAGCATTCTATCTGGCAACTAGAAGATATCTGAGAGCATCTACAAAATGGGAGGGTTTTTTATAGGAAGAAGGGTGGGGCAAAGAGCTGTTAACAAAAGAGAGGAAAATGTTGTTATAAGCCAAGAATTTTCTTTATCATGCAGTTTACCTCACCAGTATTGATCCAGAAATTCCAGACTGATTGGTTTAAAATTCCACTCCTGGGAGAAGCTGAAACTATAATAAGGTTAGTTACTAAATTTTGGTTTGATGATGTGACTTACCAAAAGTGACTGTATTTTGGACTGTTTCTTTTCTAACATCTTTCTTGCTATATTTCAAAATTTTCAATAAAACTTCATCTTTTTTAATATACTTTCTGCCAATTATTTTTATTTCATTAAGATTTCATGATCTCTTGCCGAAACCAGTTTGGCTCAGTGGATAAATCGTCAGCCTGTGGACTGAAAAGGTCCCAGGTTCAATTCAGGTCAAGGTCATGTACCTTGGTTGAGGGCATATACCCAGTGGGGGATGTGCAGGAGGCAGTTGATCGATGTTTCTCTCTCATGGATGTTCCTAACTCTCTATCCCTCTCTCTTCCTCTCTGTAAAAAAAACAAACAAACAATAAAATATATTTTAAAATATATATATATTTTATTGACTTTTTATATTTTATTGATTTTTTTACAGAGAGGAAGGAAGAGAGATAGTTAGAAACATCGATTAGAGAGTCATTGATCAGCTGCCTCTTGCATGCCCCCTACTGGGGATATGCCCGCAACCAAGGTACATGTCCTTGACCGAAATCGAACCTGGGACAGTTCAGCCCACAGTCTGACCCCTCTATCCACTGAGCCAACCGGTTTCGGCTAAAATATATTAAAAATATATATATATATATATTTCATGATCTCTTTTAAACATTTTCTCTGAATAACCTTAGACTGACCTTTCCCCCACAGAGCCTGGGTTTAATGGACATTTTCCTATCACAAAGCTCTCAGATTTATTAAGAGGGCACTCAAATGCATAAGTTTATACTTCAGAGACAGAGATGCTGCCCTCAGAGCTCAATATTCAGAATAAAATTACTTTGAATATATCAATTCTCAATATTTCAAGTACATGAAGAGAAAAGTGGCAATTATTGTCCTAAAGCTATATCAAATTTGGACATGTATTCCCAATTCCACCCTAAATCTGTAACAAGGTGGCGTATAAATAAACAAATTACTGTATCCATGATAAATACTTAAAATTTCAACTTGAGATATTAGTTAGGGGGCTGTTTTCAGGAAGCTATGGCATAGATAGAGCTTTAAACATTCAATAGGCAAATAAGTAACTGTAGAGGTTTTTCAAGTCCCTGAACTAACACCCAGGTTCCTAGTCCCTTCTGTGGGCTCCTACTATCTAATTTCAGAGTGAAGTTGGGATCTAGCCCTTTGATGACCTTGGACTACCTGCTGTGAATAGACAAAGCAAGAGTTTATAGTCAAGTCAGCCATGGTCCTCCCCATCAGGTATCTTTCCTAGCCCAGAGCCGAACATGTTTCCTTTAAAGTACTGCCATCTAGCTGGAACCGGTTTGGCTCAGTGGATAGAGCGACAGCCTGTGGCCTGAAAGGTCCCAGGTTTGATTCTGGTCAAGGGCATGTACCTGGGTTGCGGGCACATCTCCAGTATGAGGTGTGCAAGAGACAGCTGATTGATGATTCTCTCTTATCAATGTTTCTAACTCTATCCCTCTCCTTTCCTCTCTGTAAAAAATCAATAAAATATATTTTTTTAAATCAATAAAATAAAATAAAAAAATAAATAAAGCACTGCCTAGTGACTGGAATGGTGGAACAACTGGAGACCAGAATGACGGGTCTCTATGACATGCACTGTGGCCACAAACCAAACATATGGGGACCCTCCCACCATCTCCCTTAGCCCCTTCCCTCAGCCAACCCTGCCCTGATCTCCCCACACACACACACACACACACATCCCAATTAGGGGTGGTGCCTGTTAGCCAACTGCCCCTCCCCTTGGCCAGCCCCATCCAATTGGCCCCATTGGGGCAGGCTGACCAGACCCACCCATACACAAATTTATGCACCGGGCCTCTAGTATTAGTTTAACAAAGAACCCTATCAAAACTATTCTTCATAGTTGTGGCTGTAGCTTGGCCCCAACCCGACATGACCAAGCTATAGCTGCTTTCAAGTTTGCTCCAACAAAAAGCTGGCAAGTTAGGGCTTTGGAGAAGTTGCTTGCTGTGCTGGAACACTTTTTTGGCATTCAGTCATATTTCTTCAAAATTATGAAAGCCCCACAGAGTAGTTGTCTGGCACTTTTCAGGAGTGGGCAAGTTGCAAAACATCATATGAAATTGTCTTCCTTATGTATTTCAAAGACTCAATCTGTTCCATTGTTTTTAATTAGCTGGCCATAACCCAATTAAATTCATTTATTCATTAAAAATTGCATTTATTCATTCCACTATTAAATTTAAATATGTGTTCATGCTCTTTGGGCAACTAATTTTCACCTCTGCCACAATACATAGGAGGGGGAAATGAGCCTGGTTAAAACATATCTATATTTATATTTTTTGTGAAGATTTTCTAGCATGGGGCCAGAAAGCCAACAGATTAGAACAAGGTGCTAATGAGGCTAAGGTTGGGGATTCAATCTCTGCATGAGCCAATTAACTTCATTTAGACAAACCACCATTCCACAGATGGTCTTTAAACTCCTAAACCCAGGTGGCCATGCAAAAACAGGCCAGTGAGCTCAAGAGAATATTAAGAGGAAGGATGTGTTAGCTCTGGACAAGTCACCATCATGGATTAGAGAAAACAGGAAAATGGGTGGGTCATTCATTCAGCATATCTGTAGTGTACATTTAAGGTGCAAGGTAAGTGCTGGGTGGGGGAAAAACTAACATGCGTAGAGCAGTTTACAGTCTGGCATCCAATTTTAAGAGATATCCTGCCTAACAAAGAAATAAAGTCTAGCCCTAGCTGGTTTGGCTCAGTGGATAGAGTGTCTGCCTATGAACTAAAGGGTCCCAGGTTTGATTCCAGTCAAGGGCACATGCCCAGGTTGTAGGCTTGAACCCCAGATGATTTTCTCTTATCATTGATGTTTCTAGCTCTCTCTCCCTCTCCCTTCTTCTCTAAAAATCAATAAAAATATATTTTAAAAGGAAAGAAAGGAAGTCTAATACAGCTATGCATCACTTAAGGTCAGGAATATGTTCTAAAAAAATGTGTTATTAGTCAATTTTGTCAATGTGCAAACATTATAGAGGACTCTTAGGCAATCCTAGATGGTTTAGCCTACTACTCCTAGACTACAAGCCTGTACAGCATCTTATTGCACTGGATACTGTAGGTAATTATAAGACAACTAGAGACTCAGTGCATGAATTCATGCACAGGTGGTGTCCAGCCAGCCCAGCCCCAATTGAGCCGTATTGGGCCTGGGCCTGTCAAGAGGAGGAGATGGCAGGAAGTTGGCCAGCCAGCCCCACCCCTGAATGAGGTGAAGAGTGCCAATCAGGGGCCAGCAGCCTGGGGGTGGGACCATGGGTGGTTAGCCAGTCGGCCCTGCCCCTGATCAGGGTAAGGGTGCCAATCTGGGGTGGGGCCAGGCAGGGAGAAGGGTTGCAGGAGATTGGCCGGATGGCCTGCCACCTATTGGGGGAGGTGGGGCAAAGGAGGTTGACTGGCTTGCCCCACCCCCTATTCAGGTGGAGTGGCAATCAAGGGCAGGGCTGTCCAGGGAGAGGGGCTGCAGGAGGTTGGCTGCCCAGCCTCACCCCCTATTGGGGTCCGGGGGGGGGGGGGGTGTGATCTGGGGGTGGACAGCCAGAAGGAGGGGCTGTTGGTCTATTGTGGTGGGGCTGGGTGAGGCTGAGGGAGGAAGAGGGGGGGAAGGGCCATTTGCCTTGCTGCCCCACTCTTGATCAGGGTGGGAGAGTATGATCAGGAGCTGGCTGGCAGGGGGGAAGGGTTGCTAGGTTGGCTGGCCAGCCCCACCACCTGATCAGCCAGTTCACTGGCCATAGTGGTCATCATAGTGACCGGTCCTTATGGTCATTATAGCTGTTATGGTAGATGGGTTTTTATATATATAGATGGTAAGTATTTGTGTATTTAAAACATATCTACTAGTAAACATAGAAAAGGTATAGTAAAAATGAAGTATAAAAGATTTATGAAATGGTACAACTGTAATGGGCACTTATGAATGGATATTTTAGGACTGGAAGTTGCCCTGGGAGGGTCAGTGAGTGAATGGAAGGCCTAGGACATTAATCTGCACACTGCTATAGACTTTATTAGTGCTGTACACATTGGCTTCGTTACATTTATTAAAAATATTTTTCTTTCTTCAAAAATAAGTTAACCTTAGCTTACTATAACTTTTTGCTTTATAAACTTTAATATTTTTAACTTTTTCACTCTTTTGTAATAGCACTTAGCTTAGAACACAAACACTTTGTACAGCTCTGCAAAATCCTTTCTTTTATATCCTTACCCTATATTAATAACTGAGTAATGCATTGTGCTATGACACTATGACAGCTACAGCATCACTAGGTGAAAAGAATTTTACAGCTGCATTATATTCTGATGGGACCCTGTGGTATATGCAGTTGGTCGGTCATTGACCAAAACATTTCTGTGTAGCATATGATGTACTGAGGTTGAGACATATAAAAAGAAGCCACAATATCAATAAGAAATCATTAGTAGGCCTAATAAGATGATCATAAGAATCATGAAATTTAAAAAGCTTCATGGTCTTACAAAGAACCTAGAGTTCATGTTCAGTTCATATGATCAAAAGTGATTTTATGGCCGAAGCCGGTTTGGCTCAGTGGTAGAGCATCAGTCTGCGGACTGAAGGGTCCAGGGTTCGATTCTGGTCAAGGGCATGTACCTTGGTTGCGGGCACATCCCCAGTAGGGGGTGTGCAAGAGGCAGCTGGTCAATGTTTCTCTCTCATTGACATTTCTAGCTCTCTATCTCTCTCCCTTTCTCTCTGTTAAAAATCAATAAAATATATTTATTTTAAAAAAGTGATTTTATGGAAAAAGTGACATTTGGTCTGGAGCTTACAGGTAAAATTAAGAGAAAATTCCAGAAAGATAGGTCAAAACTGGATAATAGAGGGCCAAGAATACTAAATAAATAATTTAATCTTAATGTTCTAAGAAAAAGAAAATTTTTAGAAATTTTTTTAAGTTCAACAATGACCTGATTCCAACTCTGAGCCCTAAAACTGGCAGTGACATGAGAGCCACTGGCAACAGGGAATCTGGATAAAAGCAGCCAAAATGAGGCTTTTGTGATAGCCTGTATGTAAGATTTCAGTGAGAATGGAAACATATTCAGGAAATATTAGGAACATGGAAATAACCAGGATCTGGCAATGGATATGATGGAAGCAATTACTGAAAGAAGGGAAATTAAAAATACATAAGGATTCAAAATCAAGTGATAGGAAAATGGTACCATAAGCAGAAATCAATAATACAAATGAAGGGGTTGGAATTAGCCAGTAGGAGTCAGGAAGGCAGATGATGATGATGATGATTTTTTTTTTTTTTTATACACGAGCTTGAGATATTGGCAAAACACTCAGCTAGAGTCATGCAGCAGGCCCTTAGCTGTGGGAAGGAGTGAGTCAATAATACCAAATGCTACAGAAGAATAAAGGAGAATGAAGAGATGGAAAAATGTATTTGACTTGATAATAAGGAAACCTGAGAGTTCACTGAATTTGTTTCCATTCTTCCTCCTTCTGGGCTCATGGTGGGTTTGCACTTTCTCAGCTGACCCCTCTACATTAGATGGGGCCACGTGTCTAGAAGTGACTGAGCCAATGAGTTTGAGCAAAAGTGGCATGTCACACATTTCCAGGCCAGAACATGTATGTGCCTAGAGCAAAACCTTGTAGAATTCTCTGTTCCTTTGCCCAGGCAACCTGCGATGTTCCCAATAGGCGCTGCTTCATCAGTCCAGATCTCAGGGACCACGGCATGGAGCAGCACCCCAGTACCCCTAAAATGTCGCAGTGATCATTTGCATAGTATGCATGAGAGGCAAAGCTCTGCAGTTTTTTGTGTTTTTTAAATACGTTTTTATTGCTTTCAGAGAGGAAGGGAGAGGGAGAAAGAGATAGAAACATCAATGATGAGAGAGAATCATTGATTGGCCACCTCCTGCATGCCCCACACTGGGAATCAAACTGTGATCCTCTAGTTCAGTGTTTCCCAAACTTTTGACATATGTGTACCCCTTCTATAATTTTCGTAATGCTGAGTATCCCTCGTACTCATGAGAACGTAGAATTAGGCGCAGCTAAGCACGGTGCAGTGCATATCCCCACCAAACTCCAGTGCAATGTGTACCCCCACCAAACTCTTCCTGTACCCCTGGGGGTATGCGTACGACACTTTGGGAAACACTGCTACCCTGTTTCCCCGAAAATAAGACAGTGTCTTATATTAATTTTTGCTCCCAAAGATGTGCTAGGTCTTATTTTCAGGGGATGTCTTATTTTTCCATGAAGAATACAGTGCACATTTATTGTTAAATGAAAATAAAGGAAATTTATTACCTGTATACGGTACAGTAGTACAGTAGTTGTCAACACAAACCAAAAAAACTGTGAATCCTACAGTATCAAGAATTTACTCATTTATTCAATGACAATCATGTCATCGTCTTCTGGAACATCATCATAACAATCTAATTCTTGAATTTCCTAGTGAATTTCTTGTGACTCCATTTCTTTCAGAATCAGTGGACCAAATCTCTCA
Organism: Pipistrellus kuhlii; assembly: GCF_014108245.1. Taxonomy (NCBI): domain Eukaryota; kingdom Metazoa; phylum Chordata; class Mammalia; order Chiroptera; family Vespertilionidae; genus Pipistrellus; species Pipistrellus kuhlii. Next base: position 23,857,590 of record NW_023425529.1, read on the forward strand.
TGTTTAGCAATAGCACTGTCTTTAAATGAGTACTTCTTGTCAAGGTAGCCTGCTCGCAGTGCATTTGCAATGCAACTGTCAGTGATTTTCTCCCAGGAATTCTTCACCCAAGTCACAACTTCTTGCAGTTTAGGTTTCACAAAGTTTCCACGCTGATTTCTCTCCATTCTATTTTCAATGTAGTCATTAATTTCCATGCGCAAATTGTCTTTGAATGGCTTGTTTATTACAATATCAGAGTCTGGAGATAGGCCGTCATTCCTGCGGAAATCATTATCTGATCTATTTTTCTTTTGAGAAGAAATGTCTTCATGTCTTTAGCGTGGTGAGTGCTGGCTGCATCCCAGACTAGCAGACCTCTTTGGCTCCCTCGCATAACAAGGGGCAGCATTAAATCGACTCACTTCCTTATAACTGCTTGTGTGGCCCAGGCTTTTTTAGTTTCAAGAATAAAAATGCCCAAAACACATTCAATCTTTTCCTTCTTGCCCTTAGAAGTGATTAAAGGTGGGATTTTAGTGCCATCCAGACGAATTGCCAAAATACAGGAAACACATGCACTTTTGTAAGCAGTGGAGGGAATGTACTCTAAGGAGGCACCCCACTGTTCAATTGTTGTTTGAGATGATTGGCCCATAAACACTGCAGTTTCATCCATAGCAATCATGTTGGAAAGATTGTATTTAGAGAAGTCAGCATCATCAATAAACGACTTGAATGCAAGTGCTCGCTTAATAACTTGAGTATCTTCCAACCTAAACAATGTTGTAGATCTTCTTAAAGACAGTTCATTTTGCTAAAGGAAATTATCCAGCCAGTGTTGTGATGCTTTGAAGTCTTCAGGGGCTATGTCAAACTGTGGTGCCATTGCAAGGGCAAATTCTTGAATATGAGCCCTATTCACAACCAAAGCCTTTGCTCTCCTGTCAACAACCCATTCACACATCAGGTCTTCCAGCTCAGAAAATAATGTTTGCCGACCTGATCCACACTTTCGCTTTTTAGCATTTCCCTTGTCCACTTGTTTAATGAGGTTGCCATACTCTGCTCACCATTTTCGGACCAATCGGATACTCAACATCTTCTCTTTGCAGAAAGCAGTAAGATTTTGGTCCAAAGAGTCTTCCATGATTCCTTTCTTGTACTCCACAGAGTAGCTTTTTCTTTTTGCGCTCATTTCTAGGGGTAAAAAAAAGGAATTGGGGTATCAAGGTGGGGGGAGGGGATCACTTAAAATGACACAGGGGGGATTAGAGGGGGAAATCAAAATGGCACAGGAGAATCAGAGGGGAGATTACCATTTTAGTAACCCCTTTTGATCCTCCTGTGTCATTTTGATTGCCCCCTCTGATCCTCCTGTGTCATTTTAAGTGATCCCCCTCCCCCCACTCCTGTGCCACTGAACACCTTCACCAGACATCCCCCCTACCCTTTATCAGACATTTACCCCCTGGGGACTATCACTGGGCTTGCTGGGGCCTGGATCTGGGCTGGAGCAGGGTCTGCTACTGACTGAGAACCTTCAGCCATCATGAGGACAGCCATGAGCATCAGGTAGTGTCACCAGAGACAGGCCAGCACTCACCACCTTTGCCACGTCCCATCTGCTCTAATGCTCCTGTTCTTCTACATGCATCTGCGAAAGTCTCCTCCTCTCTCCCGCCCTGCACTCACTGCTCACTTGGACCTCCACTCCACCTCCACACAGCAGTGACGCCAGGACTCCGCATAACGTCACTGGTTGGTAGATGCCAGTTGGGGCGACCCTAACAACCAGTTTATGGTAAATTAATTTTCATTCTGAGACAGAGCCGGGTGGATCTTATTTTCAGGGGATGCCTTATATTTCACTCAGAAGGAAACCTGTAAGTAGGTCTTATTTTCGGAGGATGTTTTATTTTCGGGAAACACGGTAGCTCATAGGTCTATGCTCAACCACTGCGTCACACCAGCCTGGCAAAGCTCTGCAGTTTTAGGTGGCTGAGATTGATCCTATACTGACCAATAAAGCAGGATTTGGGGGTAACCATCAAGAAAGTAGCATCAGCCAAAACCAGTTTGGTTCAGTGGATAGAGTGTCGGCCTGCGGACTGAAGGGTCCCGGGTTCAATTCTGGTCAAGGGCATGTACATTTGTTGCGGACACATCCCCTGAACGGGTTGTGCAGGAGGCAGCTGATCGATGATTCTCTCTCATCGATGTTTCTAGCTTTCTATTCCTTTCCATTCCTCTCTGTGAAAAATCAATAAAAAATATATTTAAAAAAAAAAAAAAAAAAAAAGAAAGAAAATAGTGTCAGCCCTAGCTGGTTTGGCTCAGTGAATAGAGAATCCAACTGCAGACTGAAGCATCCCAGGTTCAATTCTGGTCAAGGGCATGTACCTGGGTTGCTGGCACATCCCCAGTGGAGGGTGTGCAGGAGGCAGCTGATCGATGTTTCTGTCTCATCGATGTTTCTAACTCTATCCCTCTCCCTTCCTCTCTGTAAAAAGTCAATAAAATATATTTAAAAACAGAAAGTATCAATAGCTTCACTAAAGTGGTGAAGAAAAATCTGTCTTGGAAGGTGCAAAATTGTGTAACTCGTGGCTCAGACTGAAAGAGGCTCAAGCTGTTGGCAGCGGCCCCTCCTCTGTGCTTTCTGTCCTCTTAGTCAGTCAGGCTACCGTCTTCTCTCCTCCAGCTGTTCTGCCTGCCATGGGCCAAATCAGGCTGATTCATTGGGAGAAAGAGCAGGAACTTCTTATGCCTTGGGCACATTTCACATTCATATTTACAATAAAACTGAACTCGGTAGAAAGTTGTGTGATTCATTGACTTCCGCAAACTTCAGCAAAGCCCTGGTGTAAGCCCTGCTGCTCATTTTGGTGACTCACTTAGACACATTCCTTTAACTTGAAGGTTCAGCTTTTGATGTTCACATTTCCTCAGTTTTATCAAACCTGACTTCATACAAGAGAATTTTTCTGCCAGTTCCAGGCCTGTGGGACATAAACCCTGATTCCTCCTTTGACATTCTTATTGAAAATATGAGATTTGAATCTTAAAAAAAAAAAAAATACAATTTTTGTGTCTATTTGGAGCTCATGTTTACTGCTGATTAAAGTGCAATATAAATCATGCCAAATACAAGTGATCAATTCCCACACGGATTAGCTCATTTAACCTCATCTTGGCTAACCTCCTAACTCTCCTAGTGAATCATTTCGTTAATAATGATTAACGAAACTACAGGACTTTTAGTGGGTCAAAGCCCAAGACTCAAGCTGAGCAAGTGATCACTAGCATCATTTTTATGCACCAAGGACAGCATTTTTATTGCATTTATTATCAATAGAAGATTTCTCAAAACCAAAGAAATTCTTCTTTGATGGAAGACATATAGATAAAAAGGTTAAATGTTGGAAGAAAGCACAGTATAAATTTTTTATCCTCAGAGCACTCAGGTCAATTATTATATATTATTATAAATTATTTATTATTATTACTAGCATCATAAAAAATTTACTCAGCAACTATTATACAGAATGCATTATGCCAGTTACCACAATGGAAAATAGTGAACAATCTCAAGGAATATACAAAGTAGTTAAGAAGACAAGACAGACTCACATGAAAATATCACCAACAATATAAAACAATATACATGAATGACACCCCTCCCCCCCCCCAAAAAAAAATATGGCCTAGGGAATGTGGCAGGAAAAGATCCCTGTGCCCCAGACTTTATAGATTGAATAGGACTTATTAGATTGAATCATATGAAACTGCCATTTTCATAGGCCCCCAAAAAATATTAAATAGCAGCAATTTTAGATGATTCAACCTAGGTCTCTTCTCTAGTGAAAAAGAAAGTCTGGATTCTGTAGCAATGACCACATCGGGAAGCAGATATGCAGGAATAAAGCTTCAGTGCCGACACAAAGTAGGCTGTTTAATTAAAACTTCTACTAAGTGAAGTAAATAAACAAAAACATCCCGTTTTTAGTTGTACATTTAAAAATAAAACAAAGACATGGAAGATCACCACCAAAGAGGTGATCTTTGAGTCAGGAGGTGCATATCTGTTGTCTCATTTCATCTTCACTGCAATCCTGTGAGACCCACATTTCCTCATTTTTCACCTGTGGAAACTGATGGCCAAAAAAGAATCCTGCCAGGTCACACAGTAGTAAAGGGGGTGGCTGGATGCAAACCCAGGCATCTGACGCCCTTACTGACTGCTTCCTGCCCACAGTGGAGAAAGTCAACCCTTGCCTCCTGGCAAAAATAAGTAATAGATATTTTAAGGTATCTGTCATCTGTGTGACGCGGCAATGCAAATGTTTCCTGTAGATCATATATGGTGCCTTCATGAGGAATGACAATTTTCATATCTGTTCGGTACTTTGTTGGGGTTTTTTTGTTTGTTTTGTTTGTGTGCTTTATTGAAGTGGAATTTATAGACCATAGCATTTACCTATTTATATTTTGTTCAGTACTTTGGATTATTCCTTAGAGAACAGAGAAGATTAAGATGAGTACCCTAGCTTTCTTACATGCTATAGGGCTCAAAAGTGAGATGAATTTTGCTTCAAAGTTTGCCTTGAAGAATTTCTCAGCCTGTTTCCAGCTAGGTTTTCTATCCATGTGATGTCTGTCTAGAAAAATAGCCCTGTCCCCTACTATTCTTGGCATGCTTTTGATTGCAGTATTATAGATTCAAGAGGAGGATTGTAAAGATCCCAAAACTAGCTCACTAAAATCAAGATATATTCCTATGTTTAAAATTAGTTTGTATTTTTCCTAGACTATGTTAAGTGTCTTCTAACTAATTATGACAAATTAGGCTTTTCTCGTCATTATATTTTCAATTCAGCTTGAAGACTCACAAGAGCAACTAAACATTTAGAACTTTTATCCTTTTGAAATTACGTTTCTTTTACATTAGCATTCTAATTATTTCCAGAAATCGGATATATTTGAAAAAAATTCATATCAAAGGTCTATTTCTTAATAAGTTTGCAGACCTTGGAAACCTATTCTCTAAAAAATAACACTGGAAAATGGGTAGTTTAATTATCTGATTTTTGGGTTAAGGAACTTGAAATCAAAACTACCTTTTATCCCTGTTATAAAATAATATAAAATTACTTCCCCCTAAGCTATAAATCATGCCTTTGATATCTCAGAGCAATTCTGGTAAGGCACATACAGGATTTAAAAGCACACACCACTTACTCATTTAAAAAAAAAAAATGTTCTTCATACCTTTTACAGGTGATTTAACATTTCTCCAAAAAACAATTCTAACACCAATTCTCTTCTGATAGACAAATTAGTGTTTCCCAGCAACCAAAACATTGTAAATAATTACTGTTTCACAACACCTGAAGACCATTTTAATTGTTCATCTTGCTCACCATTAGTGAGCTTGGACATATTGTACAAATATGCAAAGCTTAAATCTACTCACCCCTGCAATATATATGCTCTAGCAACAATCCTTTTGAAATTTGCTCCCATAGCTTCTACTTCCTCTCTACTCATCACTCCTTCATCCAATACAATCTGGCTCCATTCTCCCATCCACTCTTCCAGCACCAATAACCTCCTTATACTCAAACCTAATGGACATTACACAGGACTCATCCTTTTTTACTCTCTAGCCACCTTTCTCACAGTTGATTCCTTCCCTCTTTTTTTCCTCCTTTCTCATTTGACTTGGGTAAAAAGGTTACTATCCTTGTTCTTTGGTTTCATTGGTATCTTTTCTTCCTCCTCTAATCTGTAAAACATACTCTTCAACGTTCCACCCCTTCTCTGCTGTCTGGCTTTGTAACACCATCTACCATCCTATCAGAGGGGCAGGTTTCACCCGTGTCCGGTGACACCAAATCTGTGCCTCTAGCTTAGATCATTCTTATGCTCTCCAGCCCCAAACATTTATATGTCCACTCTGTCTCTACCGCGATATGGCCCTTTGCTCTTCCGACTTCGCACATTGCTAATGAAGATCCGCTTATTCTTCCCCCAGACAACCACTCCACATGACCTATTTCTATTACTGATATAATTAACTTTCAGATTGACCTGACACAAAACTTTACGGTTGTGCTGCTGCTGCTGCTGCTGCTGTTTTCCAGAGAAAAGGGGGTTTGTTAATATAAAGACAGGGAGACTGGGAGGCTTCATATAGTCCATAAGCATGTTAATAAATTAACAAGAATGTGTTGACTAGTAGCTTGCACTTGGTAATGAGTGATTTCTCGACCCTGGCTGCACAATAAAGTCACCAGGGCCCATAACATGCTTGGGGTGCATACCTCTAGATGTACAACTTAGGAATTATTTTTTTGTTGTGATAAAACCTATATACAAGATTTATAGATATTTCAGGTGTACAACATTATAATTGAATATTGTATACATGACATAGTGTTTATTACTATAAGTGTAATTTTGGCCTCTACCCAAATCCATTCCCTCAGGTAGCCACTAATCAGTATCTATGAATTTGTTTTATTTGGATCTTATTTTTGGTCATTTTAAAAAAAGATTTCACATATAAATAAAAGCATACAGTATTTGTCTATCTCGGTCTAACATATATTACTCAAGATTTCCTTCTTTTTGTGACTGAGTAGTATTCCGTTGTGTATGTGTGTGGGTATCACTCCTTTTTCTATACCACTTCTTCTTTATCCATTTATCCTTCAATGGTCACTTAGGTTTGTTTATTTGTTTTTCCATATTTGGCTATTGTAAATAATGCTGCATTGAATGTAGAGGTACATACATCTTTTTTATCTATTATTTCTGTGTTCTTTGGATGAATACCCAGAAGTGGTATGGCTGAGTCATATGGTAGTTAGTTCTATTCTTAATTGTTTGAGGAATCCCTCCATACAGTTTTAAATAGTGGCTGTACCAGTTGAGGAGCCTATGATTTTTATCTTTTGTTTTGTTAATGGAGTATATCATGTTGATTGATTTGCAGATTTTGAACCATCCTTGCATCCTGCGACAAATCCCACTTGATAATGGTGTATGATCCTTATAATGTATTATTGATTTCAGATTGCTAACACTTTGAAGATTTTTTGCATCTATGTTCATCAGGGAAATAGGCCTGTGATTTTCTTTTTTTGTGTATCCCTGTTGGTTTTTGGGATCAGGATAATGCTAGCTTTGTGGAATGGGTTTAGAGGCACTCCCTCTTCTCCAATATTTTAGAATCGCTTGAGAAAGGTAGGTATTTAATCATCTCTCAATGTTGGGTAGAATTCACCAATGAACACATCTGGTCCTGGACTTCTGCCTGCTGAGAAGTTTTTAATTACTGATTTAATCTCCTTACTAGTAATCAGTCTATTCAGATTTAGTATTTCTTTATGCTTCAATCTTAGGAGATATTTATTGGAATTTATCCAGTTCTTCTAGGTTGTCTAATTCATTGGAATATAATTGTTCATAATAGCCTCTCGTGATCTTTTGTATTTCTGTGGTATCAGTTGCAATTTCTCTCTTATTTCTAATTTTATTTCTTTGAGCCCCGTTTTTGTTGAGTTTGTTGATTTTATGTATCTTTTCAAAGAACCAGCTCTTGGTTTCATTGATCTTTTCAATTTGTTGTTTAGTCTCTATTTCACTTATTTTATATCTGATCTTTATTATTTGCTTTCTTCCACTAATTTTAGGGTTTGTTCTTCTTTTTCTAGGATAGGTTGTTTGAGATCTTTCTTTGTTCTTGAGGTAGGCCTAGATCACCATGAAATTCCCTCCTATAACTATTTAATTTCGCTGCATACCATAGATTTAAGAATGTTTTAATTCCATTTATATTTAATCTTGAAGTATTTTTTTTATTTCCTCCTTGATTTCTTCATTGACCCATTAGTTGTTCAATAGTTTAGTCTCACATATTGTGATTTTCCATTTTTCTTTTTATAATTGACTAGATGCCCCATGCATGAAGATTCATGCAAGAATGGGCATTCCACCTTTCTGCTTTTGTTCCGGCCCAGAACCAATTTTCCACCTTCCCACACTGCCCAGAGGCCCGGAGCAGCAGGTGTGGAATGCCTGCACTGTCACCATGGCAATGACGCAAGCGTCCCACCCCGTCCCTGACCACTCAGCACCTGTGTATGCAAATCTTTGTTGGGTTAATTTGTATTCTCACTCCTGATTGACTGGTGGATGTCTGTCACCAAGGTAAGGTCAATTTGCATCTTTCTTTTTTATTAGTGTAGATTGCTAATGATAGGCGAACAAGGTAGAAAGTTAAAAACTGACAACGATCAATGCCTTCTTTCCCTAGAAGATTACAAGACCCCGCCCCTATGTACACACATTAGGATTAGTCAATGACTCTCCTTCAAATACTGCCCAGGCACTTTTTAAACTGCTGCCTCTGCTCTGAGACTTAAGAGTGAGTGAGTCTATGCATGAACCCTTAAAGTGAGTCTCAGACATACGTAAATCCCAGACATACGTAAATCCCACTGGTGGAGGTCCCCTAGCCTGGGATGCCTGCTGTGGGGCCCAAACCCCTCACTCACTGGGGAGGAACTGCATAATTTTTATCTCTCTCCTTCTTGCAGATCACAAGGAGGATATGGGCCCTGACAAGACCACATCTCTGCCCCTCCTATCCATCTCAGTATTGCTTTTTCTTCATTGTGAAATGGCTGTTCTGCTAGTCTTTGGGTCTTTTTCAGAGAGAGTTTTTTTTATATGTAATTGTAGTTTTATTCTGTCCATGGGAAGATCTTTTTCTACACCACCATTTTAGACATGACCTCAGGGATTTAACCTACTGTATTTTTAATTCTTTCCTTTTGACCTATACTTCAAATGAGTCAAGCTTACAATATCTTTCAAATCTCCACATTCCTTTTAACACTGTTCCCAGCATATAACAGTAGTTAACAAGGGTTATTTTCTGATTTTAGCTATTTGTGTAATGTCATTTCTTTTTTTAAAATTGTATAATTCAAAAGGAAGACACTGTGTTTTATTCATGTGGTATAACCCTTCAGGTGTGCCATTGAGTGTTTGGAAGAAGTAAGCTATAGAGTTTCTACAAAGAATGGATTGAGAAATCTGGCTGTAGGGGCTGGGGAAACATGGGTGACTTTAAGTATTATTTGCATGGGGGGATAAGGACACATCAATAAAGGAAAAAAGTTGGGGGAAAAAAGTGTTATTTGCCTGGTTAACACACTGTTTTCACATAGGCTGCTTAAGAGGCTTCAAAATTCTGGTGGTGATTTTGATAGTTATGAAGACCCCAAGATGCCTAAGCACTGCCTCCACTGATAAGCACACTGCACACAAATAAACATATTAAGAGAACAACAAGGATAAACCCAACTTGTAGAGATGGGGGAAATAGCCTTTTACATTTCCTGGAGTCACAGCAGTCCCTTTGAGTCTAGCTCAGAGGAATGTCAGTAGATCTTTCTTTCTGGTCTCCTTCTTCCTTTCTCTCTTCTTCTCATTATTTCTTACCCACTTGCCCAACCTTTCTAATTCCACTTCTCTATCCCCTCCAACCTGACCTGTGTGCAGAAAGCAGAAACAAAAGGACACTGCCTCTCTCTACCCAAGACCGGATGAAGCATCTTCATCTAACTGCATAGCTCTGATGCATTGTCTAGGGAATTTCCTTCTCTTCCCATTGTACCATTTTCTATTATCCTGCTTTCAGATAAGGCAGATCTGTAGGAGGAGAGGGTATGCACTTTACCTATGAAAGGGTAATGATTTTTAAAACCCATCCTGTAATTCAGACAGTCCCAAAAATCTCAATACAATCACTAACACAAATAAATATTTAGTAAGTAAACTAACACATATGTTCTCTGAAGAGATTCATGGTTTAACGAGCAGTGATCTTAAAACCAAATACACTAAATTCTGATTAATGGGTAATGCTTTATAAAATACAATTAAATAATTTAATCTTTATTTTATTGTCCTTGAATTAATGGTGCCTTCCTAATGAATCTGGGCTGTTAATGAATTTGGCTCAGCTCTAGTAAAATCAATGAAGCATTTCTATCAAATCAGTATTCAGACTATGTCTCCATTGATCTCAGCACATACTTAATATGTGAACCAGAAAACCAGTTAGTTGCAGCCCAGTGCTCAAAGATACTTCATTTAAAAAAGATTAATAAATATGCTAATATTATAAAAATACTCCAAATTGTAGTTATAAATAACATCAAATAATATGTAAAGCCTTATATTATGCCAGTTATTTTTGGTAAGCCATGTCCTATATCTCCACTAAATAAACCAACTATAATGTTACCTGGCTGAGAAGAGGTTGTTTGGTTGGCAACACCCATCCCTGCACTGACCAGCTTCAACCTGCATTTGTAGCAGCCCAATGGGGCACTGGAAACAAAAAAAGAACAATTTTATATGTGGATTCCTGAGTCCAGAGAGAAACAAATGCCAAGGACAGTATCTAGTCCATTTTGCGGCCTGCCCCAGGGACTCCATCCGAATTATCACAGCCAAAAGGGCTACAGAGAAAGGTTGAACTAGCTGTTTACACAAGGGCCTTCATGAGCTTGATACCCAGGTTAACAGACCAAGGCAGAACTGAAGAAAGGGCATTTTATCATTTCTGCAAATAACACAGCATGTCTCCAATGGGAGGATAAAAATGCAGAGCAACCCAGGAAGATTTGGTACATTGGAGATTTTGCAGATTTGCGAGCATTACAAAAAAGTGTGCTATATAGAGAAGCAGAGTTCCCACAGAGGCCACTTGAAAGCACCTCGCTGTCAGCAGCACTCAATAAGCAGGCATAAATGGAATAGCATGAAAGGGATGGTGTGAACACATGTGAAACCCAGGAATAAAGAGGGAAGTCTTAGAGGTTATGCAGGTGAGGATTAACCAGCTAACGAAATAAATATATAATCTATCATGGCCTTATTTGAAACCAAAGCTACTGAAATCTGCAAATATTTGGCATCTATATATATAAAAGTCCAATGACTGAACAGTAGAACAACAGAACAATCAGTCAACCAGTCACTATGACATGCACTGACCACCAGAGGGTAGATGCTCAATGCAAGAACTGCCCCCTGTTGATCAGCGCATTCCCACAGTGGGAGTGCTGCTCAGCTGACTGCTAGCTCTGATGCTTTTCCGACTGGGATGAGTGGTGCTCTCACTGTGGACCGATTCCCACAGGCTGTAGGATGAGCAGCTGTTACCACAGCAGGAGCAGCCACAGGAGGCCCGGGGTGAAGCCAAGTCTCTGTCCCTATCAAATGCCTGAGACAATTCAGACTCTGGCCTGACCCCACCAGCTGATGCAGGCCCTTAAGGGTGTGTTCTATAAAGAGCACAGGGAGCTGTCTTAGGCAGATGACAAGAGGGGACATGACTGTGGACCCCTCCCCCTGGGGAGGTTGTCCTGAAGCCTGAGGATCCTAGAGCACATATCAAGGACATTCACCAAGTGGCTTTGGGATGCAAAGCTCTCTGCCAGGTTCCTCCAGGACATAGAACATGCCTTTACCCAAGACATTACCCCGAAATATCAGCTCAGACTAATTTCCTCATTAGAATGCACAAAGGGCAGGTCCAAAGCAGCTCAGCTGACTGGGATGAACAACACTCCCACAGGGAGCCGATCCCCACAGGCCATGCACCCCAACAGTGCACAAATCTATGCACAAGGCCTCTAGTATAATCATAAATGTGACAATCTATGTTCTTATTCAAAGTTAATCATTCGTGTGTGTGTGTTTGAATGTGCAGTGTGTTTGTGTGTGTTTTCTGGTGTGCATGTGTGTGTGCAGTGTGTGTGTGTGTGTGTGTGTGTGTGTGTGATTTCACTTAAGAGCCTAAAGTTTTCAGATATTTGAACACCAAGGTATCACCCACCCTTAACTTAATCCAACTCCCTCTTCTCTTGGTTATTCATCCTATCCAAATGGAAAATAGAAATATGTTTTTGTGGAGAGTTTTCTTTTTGAGAAACTACATTAAGCAGTGTGAAATAATTTCTTTTAAAAGAAATCAACAGTCTTCCTTAATGAACACAAAATGTATTTGGGGTCATGAAGTGGCACATTAAGGATCAAGAATATATGCTACAATATACATAGAATATTTCTGGGAGAATATATAAAGCCAGTGATTTCTCTTGCAGGGAGGACTGAAAGACAGGGGTGAATGGCATACTTTCTCTTAACACTGTTAGCCATTTGTAAATTTGAACATTTTTGCCAGGTGTTTGTATTACCCTTTCAGAAGCAAAATAATTGAGTTGTCATTTTCTAAAGGAAATGCAGAATGAAGAATTACAACTTCATTACAATCTGAACAAAAGCAGACGTGTTCAGAGTCGGACAAACCTGACATTGCTAACTGACCTAAGCCAATTAAGCTTTTTGTAATTCTCTACATCTTTTTAGCAGATGTCTTTGATCTCTGGCAATTAATAGTAGATGAGAACTCTATCCACAGAACTACTAACATGTAAGCTGTTAAAATAAAAGCAAATATAAAGCCAAATATTGTGATACATATACATTTTTATTAGTAAGCTCGCACTAAAACTGCCATACAATCATTGAGCTTGGGGAAGACCTAATTTAGGCACTCAAGCATGTATCTTGAAAGAATGTCAGATGTGAAGATATTTTAGCAGTTGAATCAGCTCAACTTCTGCTTGAATCAGAAAACAGACTCTTCCATTAGGTGGTGGAATGCTGGGCCAAATGGAATCCTTGGCCAGAGTGCTTCCAACGACTTTCAGGCTAATGGGCTCCCTAATTGTTATTATAGTAGCCCCTTCTTATCCACAGAGGATACATTCAAAGACCCGCCAACAGATGCCTGAAACTGCAAATAATATCAAACCTTGTTATATTATGTCTCTACCTGTATACATACTTATGATGAACTTTAACTTATAAACTAGGCACAGTAAGAGATCAACAAGAGTAACTAATAATGAAATAGAACAATTATAATGAAATAGAACAATTATAATGATACTAGTATGCTGTAGTAAAAGTAATATGAATATGGCTTTTCTTTTAAATATTTTGTTGTATTGTACTCTTTTCGCCTGACGCACTTTTCAGTTTCTCTTTGGCATTTCTAAATAATAATAATACATTTAAAAAGAATATAGGCTTTGGAGTTGGACTACTTGATATTCAAATTTGACGGTGCCATTACTAGCCACATATCCTTGAGCAAGTTATTTAAATTCTCAGTACCTCTTTTCCCTCATCAGCAAAATAGGAGTGCTAATTATGTCTACATTATAAAATCATGAAAATTAAATGAGTTGGTATTTACACAGTGCTAAGACCAGTTTCTGGCAAATAATAAGTGTTATATGAATACTTATTAAAAATATTAAATGTTATGCTAATCTATGCTAATTCAGGAACTCTCTGATGAAGATTCTTGATAGTGATATGAGCTTGCTTACAGCCTTGGGAAACATAGATAGTGACTCCCTCTGGAACAAATTGCAGATATGATTATGGCTCTGAAAAATTTGGGGTTCCCTAAACTTATTCTTTATCTGTACTACAACCCACTGCATGTGTGAGTATTATCCAGCCTTCTGCATGTCCCCCTATGGTGTGAGAATCTGAGGAAGTGGTAAAGAAATGCTAATACTCTGATTATTGCTATATCTGTGAATAATAAATTACCCAGCATCTCTGACACAAGAATCTTGTGTCTTCTGCCAGCACCGATGAAACTGTAGCAGGCAAATTCATTAACTTGCAAGTGGAATAAAGTTTCAACCTTTCAGTTTTTTATAATATTAAGGATATACTTAAGAAAACTTATGTCAATAAATTAGAAAACAGATCAAATCAACAAATTTCATGAAAGACACAATCTAGTAATTTCTTCATTAAATTAGGAAAGGCCTGGACATACACACAAACATGCGCACATACACACACACACACACAACATGCACACATATACACACACACACACACACACATACACACACACACAAAAAAAAAAAAACTACCCAGCCCTAGCTGGTTTGGCTCAATGGATAGAGCATCAGCCTGCAGACCAAAGGGTCCTGGGTTCAATTCCCATCAATGGCATGTTCCTTGATTGCAGGCTTCTTCCTGGCCAGTGCCCTGATCAGGACTCATGCAGGAAGCAACTAATCAATATATATCTCTCACATAGATGTTTCTCTCTGTCATATCCTCTCTTCCACTCTCTAAAAATCAGTGGGAAAATATCCTTGAGCGAGAATAAATAAGTACACACACACACACACACACACACACACACAAACACTACCCATAAGAGAAAAATAAACTTCAAGAAAATTGTGGGGGTGGTTTTTTTGATATATATATATATATATATATATATATATATATATATATACACAATATATATATATATGAAAATAAATATATTTTCTTAAAGAAAAAAATAAATATATATGTTTAAGAAAATAAAAAAGTAAGCTACAGACTAAAAGAAAATATTTATAATTGATATATTTCACAAAGCACTTGTACCTAAAATATAAAAAAGGACTCTTCCAGCTCAGTATTAAGTCAAATGACTTAACTTTTTTAATAGTCAAATATTTAAACAGAAACTTCTCAAAGAAGAGAAGCACATGAAAATATTTCCTATATCATTAGCTATCAGGAAAATGAAAAATAAAATTATAATGAGCTATCAGTACATAGCCACTACCTAATTACCTAATGACTATAATTTTTAAAACTGACAATACCAAGTGTTGACAAGGATGTGAAACTATTGAAATTTTGATATATTGGTGGGAATATGAAATGGGATAAATAGTTTGAGAAGTAGCTTGTTAGTTTCTAATCAATGTTTCTACTCCTAGCTATTTTTCCAAGAGAAAAATGTATCTACACTAATAAAAGAGAAACATGGTAGTTGACTATACCTTCGCAATGCCCACCAGCCAGGAGTGAGTATGCAAATCAACCCAACAAAGATGGCAGTTAATTTGCATGAGCGGCCAGGGGCGGCGGGAGGGGGGTGGAGGGAAGGGGGGAGGAGAAGGGGAGAGAGGACCCTTTGTATCATCGCCATGGCAATGACATAGGTCTTCTGTACTACCCCAGCCGCTCAGGGCCCCTGGGCACTCTGGGCAGTGTGGGAAGGCAGAAAGGTGGCTCCAGCCAGAGCAGAGGCGGTGCAGGCAGCCGGGGGAAGGAAAACCCATTCTTTTTTTTCTTTTTTTAATAAATTTTTATTGTTCATATTATTACAAATGTTCCTTCCTCCTCCCTCCCCCCCCCCCCCCCCGCATTGCTCTCCTCCACCAGGTTCCCACCCCACCCTCTGCCCTTTCCCCACCCCCCAATGTCCTTATCCATAGGTGCACAGTTTATGTTCAGTCTCTTCCCACATCCCCCTCTCCCCTTTTCCCCAAGAATCGTCAGTTCACTCCCCTTCCATACCTCTAATTCTATTATTATATTCAACAGTTAATATTGTTCATCAGATTTTTTTTTAATTTCCTTGGTTTTTAGATTCACTTGTAGATAGTTATGTATTTGTTGTTCATCATTTTTATCTTTATTTACTTTCTCTTCTGAAAGAATCCCCTTCAGCAATTCATATAATTCTGGTTTGGCGGTGATGAACTCCTTTAGCTTTTTTTATTAGTGAAGCTCTTTATCTGACCTTTGATTCTGAGTGATAGCTTTGCTGGATAGATTATCTTTGGCTGTAGGTTCTTACTATTCATCACCTTGAATATTTCTTGCCATTCCCTTCTGGCCTGCATGGTTTCTGTTGAGAAATCAGCTGACAATCGTATAGGTGCTCCTTTATAGGTAACTACCTTCTTTGCTCTTGCTGCTTTTAATATTCTCTCTTTGTCTTTTGCTCTTGGAATTTTAATTATGATTTGTCTTGGTGTGGTCCTCTTTGGATTCCTTTTGTTTGGAGTTCTGTGCACTTCCTGGACTTGTAAGTCTAATTCTTTCACCAGGTGGGGGAAGTTTTCTGACACTATTTCTTTCAGTATGTTTTCGATATCTTGCTCTCTCTCATCTTCTGGGACCCCCATAATTCTGATGTTGGTTCGCTTGAAGTTGTCCCAGAGGTTTCTTACATTATCTTCAATTTTCTGGATTCTCTTGCCTTCTAGCTTCTGCGGAGGAGTGTCTTCTGGCTCTTTATGTCCCAAATCTTTGACTTGATTCTTGCGATCTTCTATTCTGTTTTTAGAACTCTGTATAATATTTTTTATTTCAGACAATGTATTCTTTATTTCTTGTTGATCCCTTATCATTTCTTGTTGATTCCTTATTAATTCTAGTTGATCCCTTTTCATATCCTCATTGTCTTATAGATCTTTTCTAGGAAATTCTTGAAAAACCTAATAAGCATAGATTTGAACTCTATATCCAGTCGCTTTTTGTCCTCCATTTCTTTCGTTTGTGATCTATTTCGTCTCGGCATTTTCACAGCTTCCCTGATGGGGCAGGGTTTCAGGGTGGAGCCTACAGCTTTGGCTTCCTTCAGCCCCGCCCTTTGCAGCTCCTGAGTCTCAGGGTTCTTCAGTACTCGTTGCAAGTGCCTCTGAGAGAAAGGTGCCCTCAATTTTCACCTGCTACCAAACAGTCTAGGCTCTCCCCCAATGAGCCCGGTATTGGGGTTCAGTTCAGTTGGAATTGGAGTTGGAGGTGGCGTTCAGAGCAGTCTGGAGCCCCTGTCTCCTTTTTGCCAGGGCAATCCCATGGCACAGCCAACCATCCCTTCTCTGCACACAATGTGTGCACCTCTGGGACCTCCCTTCGCCGCTCCCCCAGGGTTCTGCCTTACAGCCCAGCTCCCTCTGTTTGAGCCTGGGTCCCCGGGGTCTGGCCTAGAACTGGGGTTCAGAGCAGTCGGAACTGGAGCCCAGCACAGTCTGAGCTTTTATCTCCTTCCTGCTAGGGAACGCCAGCCAGGCACTCAGCCTCCCTCCTCTCTGCACAGAATGCGCGTCTCCATACCTTAGGCTTTTACAGCTCCTCCACTCTTCCTTCTGGTTTTCTCCTTGCTTCTCGTTGTAGAATTTCCAGTCAGTCTACTTTCCTGTAGCTCTGGGTAATGTCCAATTTATATTTTAGTTGTATTTTATTGAAATTGTTGTGTGCGGCTGTGTCAAGGTGTTTACCTGTGCACCCATCTTGGATTCGGAAGGCCCATTCTTGCACGAATCTTTGTGCATCAGGCCTCTAGTGTAAACATAAGAGCTTCTACAAAAAAATTTTATTAACCTATTTTCTAAGTAGCCAAAAAATGAAAACCAATGACTAGCAATAGGTAAATGTATAAACAAATTATATGGAGCATTACTAAGCATGAAAAGGGAAGAACTACACAACATGTGTGAATCTCAAAACCAAAATGCTGAGCAAAAGAAGCCAAAAGCCAAAGTGAATATACTACTTAGTTCCATTTATAATAGATGAAGTTCTGGAACATGCAAAACTAACCTAATAGTTTTGTGTGTCCCAGAAATCAGCTCATTGATCTTGGGATGGAGAGTTCAAAGCAAAGCATTATAAGAAAAACTTTTGGGGTTATGGAAATATTCTTATATCTTGTTTGGGATGATAATTACAGAAAATACACACACACACATCAAAGCTCATCAAATTGTACTGTTAAATTGTACGCATTTTATAAAAAGTATACCTAAAGTGATCTTCTAAACATCATAATCACTCTTACTACCTATAAAAATTCAATAGGTTTTAACCTCCCTGAAGCTTTATCAAAAAATATGAATAATACTATCCACTATACTGGCAAGAGAATTATATTAAATAATTCATATAGGCCAGTTAACACAATGCATAGATCATTGTAAGAATCATAATGATATAAACTAAATAACTGCTGAGAAAGTTAAGTAGTTTGGACAGTGTCTTCCATAAGTTCCCCTGGACAGGTGATTTCTGAGGTAACCATTAAAGGAAGGCATGAATTATTAGGGAGAACATTCCATGTAGAAATGTCAGACAAAAGCACTGAGGCAAAAATTACCAAGAGGAGTATAGTAATGGGCATCTATTAGCTATATTCTGCTGGATCAGACAGGCGACACCTAATCATAATGAAAATTGAGAAAGAGGTTATGAAGGAAGGGAGGGTAAGAGGTAATAAGTCTAGACATGTAAAAGCTAGGCTAGAAAATAATAGGACATGTTATACCAAGGAGAGAAATGATATATAACAATTGGTGATCAAAGTAGGCTATTCTGAAAATTATGTGTAAAGTGAATAGAAGCAGGGCTTGACTTAGGAAATGAAGTAGAAAGCTATCACTTCGCTATGCAAGAGACAACACGGTTTAGACTAAAAAGAGAGGGAAAATAAGAACATTCAAAAAACATTGTGGGGAAGTATTTTCAGAAATTGGCACTAAATAGAATATATATATATATATATATATATATATATATATATATATATATATGGAGAGAGAGAGTTGCAAACAAAATCAAATCTCAAATTAAAAACATAGGTAGCTCTTTAATACTAACAAATAACTGTTGTTTTAAGACACCAAGGGTTTGGAGTTTTATTTTATTCATCAACAGATAACTGAAACAATCATTAAATGGTTTTGTATGATGATTAGTTGACAAATTAAACATAAATTTTTGTGTGTTAATATCTCCTTGTTCTTCAGTAAAAGGACATCTTAGCATTATAGAGCCAAAATCATGAGCTCTGAAACAGGACATATTTGGATTAAACTCTGGCTCTGTCATTTACTAGGGACAGAAAACAACCTGTGAACTTCAATTTTTTCATCCACACAATAAGCATAGAAAGAACTACACCCCAGGCTTATTCTAAAGATTAAAGATAATGATTATATATAAAGTTCCAGAAATAAAGTCTGCACTCAATAAACGGTCACTGTAATTGTTATCCTTTTTTCATACAGTAGTCCACTCCTTATTCACAGGGGCTATGTTTCAAGGCCTTCAGTAGATATATAAAACCTCAGTACCAAGTCCTACATATACTGTGTTTTTCTATACATACATGCCTACGATAAAGTCTATTTTGAAAATTAGGCACGGTAACAGATTAACAGCAATAACAAATAATAAAACAGGACAATTGTAACAATATACTCTAATCAAAGTTATATGAATGTGGTCTCTCAAAATATCTTATCATGCTGTATTCATCTTTTCACTTAGCAGGGGTTCTCAACCTTTCTAATGCCACGACCCTTTAATACAGTTCCTCATGTTGTGGTGACCCCCAACCATAAAATTATTTTTGTTGCTACTTTGTAACTGTAATTTTGCTACTGTTATGGATCGTAATGTGTTTTCTGATGGTCTTAGGCAACCCTGCTAGCGGTCACGACCCACAGGTTGAGAACCGCTGCTGTTATGAAGTAGCCACGAAAATAATTTTATGGTTGGGAGTAACCACAACATGAGGGGCTGTATTAAAGGGTTGCGGGATTAGAAAGGCTGAGAACCACTAAAAAGGAAGCACTTTGTGGCTTCTCTTTAGCACACCCGAGTTGCCAGCATCACTACTCTGGCACTTGCGGGCCATCATTAAGTAAAATAAGAGTTATGTGAACACGAGCACTGTGACAACATGACAGTCAGCCTGATAATCTAGACCGTTACTAAGTGGCTAACCAGTTGGTAGTGTATATCCTGGGGATATGATGGACAGAGGAATGATTCATTTCCCGGGCAGGACAGAGCAGAATTTATAACTTGCGAACTGTTTCTTTCTAGGCTTTTGCATTTAATATTTTGGGCCATGGTTAACCAACCACAGGTAACTGAAACAGTGGGCAGTGACAACACGGATATCGGAGAACTGCTGTAATTAGTAATTATTAGTACGTTCCATCAAATGTTTATGGAGCATCAGCTATGTGATCAGCACATGCCAGGTGGTGAGAATACAGACATAAGAATATCTCTTGCACTGTACTTCCAATACTCTATGAAGTATATTAAGTTCAGCCAAGGAAAGCTACAGGTCTTGTGAGAAAGCCTAACAAGGAGCCCTACGGTTGAAGTGGATGATGTGGGATGGTTTAACTTAGGGGTGTCGAACTCAATCAGAGAAGGGGCCAAAATCTAAAATCCAGCCTAAATCGCGGGCCGAATGGTTTACTGAACAGTCATAAACTGTCATTGTGATGGAAACGCAGCGGAGTGCAGTGATGACAGCGCGGTGCGGGCCACATTGCAAGGCCTGGCGGGACGGATTTGGCCCGCGGGCCTTGTGTTTGACACATGTGGTTTAACTGATAAACATTTAAACTGAGGTCTGAGAGATCAGGAGGGACTAAGCAGGTGAAGAATGCTAGAGAGAACGCTAAGAACAAAGGAATAGCATCGTGATACCCTGAAGCAGGAAGGATTTGCAAAGCCTAAGAGCTGAAAGAAGGTTGCTATGGCATGGGCCTGGTCAGCAAGCAGGAGAGCCCCACCATAGAGACTGGGAGTTTAGATTCATGTTTTTATTAATAGCTAGCCTGGGCCCCGGAGTTACCATTTGCCAACAATGCACAAATACTACCTAGGAAGGTAAAGTTTAATGACCCATAAGCCATTAGTTTCTAAAAGCTGACCCACAGGTTGGTGCCAAGCTGTGAATAAATAAGTGTTTGGAGGTGAGGTAGGAAAAGTAAGGACAATAGAGAGAGTTGTTTATGAAGATAAACACATTTGATTTTGAATTTTATAATTATGCTCTTACTAGCTTGAAATAACAGTGATGGTCCTTGGTTTTATTTTCAATGCCTTTGCCTAGAAAGATCAAAAGGTATCTACTCTATTGCACTGAAAAAAAATCGCTATTTTTCAACCTGACTTTGGAGCATCCGTTTGTAGATATGAAATCGCAAGTCTAGGAAGAAGGCCTCACGGGGTAACTGTGTCTAGATTTGTCCTTATCTTAAACTAGAGACCCAGTGCACAAAAATTTGTGCAAGAGTAGGCCTTCCTGCCAAAACCGGTTTGGCTCAGTGGATAGAGAGTCAGCCTGCAGACTGAAAGGTTCGATTCCGATCAAGGGCATGTACCCTGGTTATGGGCACATCCCCAATAGGGAATGTGCAAGAGGCAGCTGATCGATGTTTTTAACTCTCATGGATGTTTCTAACTCTTTATCCTTCTCTCTCTTCCTCTTTGAAAAAAATAAATAAAATAAAAAAATAAAAATAAAAGAGTAGGCCAGTACTGGATTCCCTTTGGCACCCGGGACCCAGGCTGCTTCCCTCCAGCCACTGGTAGACACCTGGGTCCCGGGCAGCTTCACTCTGGCCCCAGCTTCATCCGGAAGGATGTCCAAAAGGACGTCCCATCTAATTAACATATTACCCGTTTATTATTGTAGGTAGCTGGCAGTAGTACAGAACAGCCAGCAGAAAGAAGAGGTGGGGCCCCTTGTGTCTTCACGCTGAGACTATTTGTTCGAAATTTCTGCTTATTAAAAAAAAAAAAAGGAGAGTACATCAGGGACTGTAAATTAATATTCACCAACACACACACATATAATATTCTTTATGTAGACAATGCATTGAGAAAATAGCACTGTAATTTTTTTCATGAAATATAAATGCCAAAGTCATACATAATTTATGCAACATAAAACCAACAGGCCATGTAGTTTTTTGGTGTTTAATTATGATCCCTTGGTTCTTCCTGAGGAACGCCATTAATCAGGCCAATCAGCGTCTGAAATGTCTTCTTTCTGTCTCCAAATAGACGCCTAAGTGGAAGTGTTAAAAATAATTTAATTGAAATGTGTTTTTGTACAAAGCGGTTCTCGGCCTGAATGCAATCATTGGAATTTCAAAGCAAATAAACAAATAACAAAAACAATTTCCTGGGATTTTGATAAGTACGTGGATATTTTTAAAGACTTATATAAGCCTGTTGACCTTTTGGTCAAACAAAACTCTGCTGTTTAATTGGTTTGTGAGTCTTTCTTAAAGAAAACCTCTCAAGTTGCTGCTTTAATACCAATACACTTACTCGTGCTTTAATTTCATTGTATACCAGGCTGCTTGACCCCATGGATATCCAAAGGCTAGAGCAACCTCTCATGGTTTTGAATGTTCCCCACTTCTCAGGAACCCTCCAGGTTTCCGAAGAGAAATAAATGAGACATAGAACAGGCTGTGAGCATTAGGATTGGATTTTGTTTTCCCTTCACAAATCTTATTCTACAGCTGCCTCATTGCATTGCCATAACAACATACATCTACAGAATATTTTCAAATGGCTCAAAAGGACATTTTCTCCTCGGAGCTACGAACATTTATAAGGTAAACATTACCATTAGTTCCCACAAAAGCAGATGGAAAACCTGACTTTAGCCCTGCTCCTGTCACACTGGAAGCAGCCCTGTCATTTGTTGGGGTGGCCATTGTCCCCCCTTGTACCAGAACAAGCTCAGTCAGAGGCTCCTCCAAGCCACACCCTTACTTCTCCATGCCCCAGCCTGCTCCCATCAACCACTGCGCACTCAGGGATCTCCTCCTGGTACTCCCTCTCTACAGCTCGGGGCTGTACTAAGCTGCATTCCAAGCTGCCTGACAAATAGCACCTGGCAATTTCATCCATAGATATGTTTCAAATGCCAAGTACTGTCGTTTATAAAGTTGAAACAAAATACTATTACTTCAATTGTTCCTTATTTCCAGTAATTTTATTCACTTTATATTCTTTTATATACATATGTTTTTACTTATTTCAGAGAGAAGGAGAGAGAGAGATTAAAAACAAACCTGAACTTTATGTGAAAGGGCAATTGCAAAGGGGAGGGGAGGGACTATTGCAATGGAGGAAGAACTGTTACAATAAGGAGGACATTCTGAACATAAGGTCTGCAAGTATTAGACAGAAAGGACTTTCTTCAATGGAGAGGAGTAAACAAGACTAGAAAGAAGCAGGTGTAGGGAAGTGGGGTGAAAGGGTGGCGAGGCTGGATAGTGGATCAAGCCATGTTTTACCCCAAGTCCAGGCTGTTTTCTCAGAGAGACCAAAAAGGAGGGCTGTGTGCTGTCTCCGGCTGAGGGCAGGCCCAGGTTGAGGGGCCTAGCAGAATGAGGAAATCTTACCCAAAGCTTGGTTAATACGCATTTTGTTCCCATCAGTCACTTGAGACAAAACAGTTCAACTAATCATTTAGAAGGCAAAGAATGGGAATGTGGAGGGTCTGTGTCTGGCCTTGTCATTCATAAACAAAAGGGGCATCCTTGAGTCTTATCTGAATCATGGGTAGGGGTGGTTCTACGCAATAAGCTGTTTTCCCGAACACAGAGAGAATGTGTGTGTGTGTGTGTGTGTGTGTGTGTGTGTGTGTAGTGGGGGGAGGGGGCTTTTTTAACCATGGCTGTTTTCTAGTATCACAGGGCTCAGGGGAAGTTTAACATTGTCATAACCTTAAATGAAACCGCTTGCCCTGTACTCCCCTTTTACCTTTTGGGAACATAGACCTGGTGATGGTGAAGCGGCCTCAGGAGAGGTCTAACCTAAGGATGGGATACGTCGGTCCCTGGATGACTTTGTGGAGCCTGCCTTGGTCAGCTCACCTACCTCCCGACTAGTAGGAGAAAAAGAAAGTTTCCAGGTTATAACCACTTAGCTAGTACCCTAGTGCGTACAAATACTAGTTGCTGAAAACAGGAAAGTTGATGTGTTTTTTGGGCATCATGGTCAACCTGCCAAGCATTTTCTTCAACTATACGAGACTATCTTAAATGCAGAACTCCCTTAGGGTGTCAAGTACTCACATAGGAAAAGAATTCTATTTCATCTCCTGAAATGAGTTGAAAAATTTCCATTCGTCTAACATTGGAACATTTAAAAAAAAAAAAAAAAAGTGTGACCGCATGCACTTATTTCTGATTAATAATATATGTTGGGAGGGGGCAATGGAGCATAAGGACACATATGTAATACCTTAATCCATAAAGAAAATAATAATAATAATAGATGATAATGGGGCTCTTAGAAAGTCACTAAAATGATAAAACGTTCCACCATTCGATTTA
This sequence comes from Pipistrellus kuhlii, assembly GCF_014108245.1. NCBI lineage: Eukaryota > Metazoa > Chordata > Mammalia > Chiroptera > Vespertilionidae > Pipistrellus > Pipistrellus kuhlii. The sequence continues at coordinate 23,881,655 of NW_023425529.1, forward strand.
AATGGCCTCTAAGTCAGTAAAACCTTCTTTGTTGGAGATGTGGACATAGGAAGATATAGAAGTTTAACCAGGAGTATTTAAAAGAACTAACTAATCACCACAAAACATGTATTGCTCGAGTGAGACAATGCAATGCACTCATCAAAGGCTCTGAACGGGAGCACCGTGTAGTGCACTTGGCCAGAGAAACAGCTCCATACATGTCTATTGTTAGTGACACAGCTCTTTGAATTCCAAAGGTCTTCCCTTTAATTATTTAAGTGTCTCCAGCAGTCCTGATAACTTAGATAATAAGTATTGATTAGTCTTTTTTTTCCAGTAAGTGGGGGGAAAAAGTCCAATATCAAAACCACCTAGGAAGGCTGTTTGTTCAATTTAAATTAAAACAAAGAATTGGTTAAAAGGGATCACTGAAACCTCTTTGATTCACTGGGTCATTGAATTCACTGTGTCAGTTGAGTTCCTAATGATTTTTGGAGAAGTTACCTATCCTAGAAAAAAAGAGAGAGAGAGCTTTATGGTTTTAATTCCCTGGATAGTCCCTCTAGTGGAGATGTGTGTGTGTGTGTATATATATATATATATATATATATATATATATATATATATATATATATATATATATATATATATTACTTTAGTATTTTGTGAAATTATTCCAAATCTTTAATTTATACTAGGGGCCCAGTGCTCAAATTTGTGCACCTTAAAAGGAACTGTTGGGCCTTAGCCAGTTTGGCTCAGTGGATAGAGCCTCAGCCTGAGGATTGAAGGATCCCGGGTTCAATTCCGTGCAAAAGCATATGCCCAGGTTGCAGGCCCTATCCCCAGTGGGGACATGCAGGAAGCAGCTGGTCAATAATTCTCTCTCATCATTGATATTTCTATCTCTCTCTCCCTCTCCCTCTCCCTTACTCTCTGAAATCAATAATATATATATATATATATATATATATATATATATATATATATATATTTTTTTTTTTTTTTTTTTTTTTTTTTTTAAAAAAAGAAAGGAACTATCAACCACAAGGCTGTGGTGGGCACAAGGGCAAGTTTCAGCCCATCCTCCACACCCCCACTTGGCCCCTGGTCCCCTATCTGCCAGCAGCCCCCTCCCCACTGCGACCACTCCCACACGCTGAAGGCACCAGCCCTGCTCACACCCACTGAATGCACAGAGCAATCGGGACCAAAGGCAGCAGCAGATGCAAGTGGCTGATTGCCCCTCAGAAGCAGGCGGAGGTGGAGAAGCTCTTGGGGGCGATTGGGGCCAGCAGCCACCACTTGCACCCACTGACAGCACTGAGCGATAGGGGCCAGTGCCAGGCACCAGCAGCAGGTGCGAATGCCCAGCGTAGCCACAGTGCAAGGAGCAAAGAATTTTCAATAACCACCAGAGGCTCACCCTGATGACAGGGACTGACATCCCAACTTGGTCTGGTGCCCTGGCTCACCAGCTCAACCATCCCACCAGGTCCGATGCTGCCATGTTCCACACGATGCCCACATATTCCATGTGTGCCCCCTGGCAGTCAGCACACATCATAGCAACCGGTTGTTCAGTTGTGCCACCATTTGGTCTATTTGCATATTAGGGCTTTATATACATAGATTATTCACTTTTCTAAAAAACAAACAACAAAAAAACAAAATATGTTTTATTGATTTCAAAGAGGAAGAGAGTTAGAAACATCAATGATGAGAAAGAATCATTGGTTGGCTGCCTCCTGCATGACCCCTACTGGGGATTGAACCCACAAACTGGGCATGTGGCTTGACCGGGAATCGAGCCATAACCCTGGTACATAATCAACCACTGAGCCATGCCGGCCAAGCCATTGTTCCCATTTTTAAAAGCAGAATCAAAAAATATAATAACTTATTTTAAAAAATAAAAATGAAATAAAATAAAAGCAGATCCAAGAAGAGACATGAAACATATAGCCAAATATATGGCATCACTTTTCACCTGATAAGTACTCAAAGTTTCAAAAGCATTCTTTCTTCTTCCAAACTCTCCCTCTCCCCTGTGGCTTCTGAAATGTTATACTTAAATGGATAAGTTCCCCACTGGGAACATTAACAATTAAGAACTTCTCTCTGCTCTAGTCCTTGCACTCTTCAGTAATTCAAAAATCTCTTACATAATAAAAATAATTTCACTTCCCAAAGATTTGGTGTTCCTTGCTGATGCAAAACATCACTAGAAAAGGTCATCTTTTTTGTAGAGTGGTAGCAATGAAGGAAAAGGGCACTAGCAAAGCTGTAAGAAATTCATTAAAATTTTTCCCTCTCCATTTAAGCTTCAAATCTTATCATTACAAAACAAAAATTTACCTGTCATTAGACTGAATTTGCTAATAAACAAATACCTAACTGCTTTTGAAAATTCTTTACAAAGAAGATTAATTAAAGCAGTTCCCATCGAGGTGATTAACATAAATGCTTTTAATTTTTAAAAGAAACCAATTTCCCATATTCTTACTTTGATAATCCAATACTAAACCTTATGGAAATGTGGACATAATCTGAGTTAGAAATATACAATATTTCCTTAGATGTTGTGATTCTTATACATCCTGGGATTGTTATGTAATCTGAAATGAAATTGGGTAGGAGAGTATTTGAAGATCCTTTGTATATATGACTCTGTAAAAGTAAGTCTACAAAGTCAAATATCTGTAGAGTGTGCATAGTGCAATAATTTGGTAGGTTTATAAAACAAAACTGTAGAATTAATCAGCTATTGTTAACCACTATTACAGGGGAAGAAATTTTCCCCTCTACCCTTCTAGGTTCTTTTGGCTGGTGTAATAATGAAATTGACATAGACAAATGAATAAGAGAAAACAAAATTTCATTTTCTACTTAACATGAGAGGCTCTCAGACAGTCAGATACTTGAGACTTATTTATGATCCTCAGCTACGGAGAAGAGGGGAAAGTTTAGGGGGTTCAAGGGAAAGGAAGAAAATTCACAGAAATATGGGGAGAGCAAATATTTGGTAAAGACAGTAAGACACGGAGAGGGCTTTGAGTAAGCATGCTCAGCTGAGCTTCCCTAGCCCACCATGTCCTTGTGACAGTTCTCCTCCTGGATCAGGCTCCCTTTCAGGCAGCTAAGAGGGAGGTTAAAAGCTCTTTCTGGACATTTGGACCTTGATTGTCTTCAGTTCAAAATAAGCCATATGCCAAAATGGGACATTTTGGGATGGTCTATTCTGCTCCCTTTTACTATGCTCCTAGCACCTATTTTCACAGAATATTGGGTAACAGACATTCAACCAACAATGATTAAACTGAAAGAATCGTTTGCCTGTAACAAGGATTACATGTATCCCTTATTTTAAAATGCCTGCTCTCTTACACAATTGATTCTCAAAAGAAGTGAATGTAGAGTTATTGCTAAGTCGTTGAGTTCCTTTGAAGGGGTGTTTCCATCAAAGAGATGTGAACACTCAGCTTTCCTACTGGGCAAGTTTTCTAACCTCACTGAGGTCATTTTCTCCCTTATCAAATGCAACTAATATAATGATAAAAATTAAATTAGACCATTCACACATTGCGCCTAGTATTGTACCCAGCACGCAGTAAATACCCATTAGATGGTAATAATCATTTTGCTTGAGTGAAAGGAAAAGTTTATTCTACTTGGTGACACAGGTCTGATTCTGAGGCATAGTAGCATATTTTTATTATATGCTCGAACTTTTTATCTGCTATATAAACTTTTCCTTCTCTCTCTTATTTTTAAAAGAATGGGTGAAAGGGTAGCCAGATACCTGGCCAGAAAACAGCTGCATCCTTATACTTGACCTTCCAGAATACCCGCTCCCTGGTCCCTGCCACCTTCATCACTCAGTGTTATTGCTGCAGCTTGCTCTCCATCTGGCTTGGCCTCTGCATGGGGCCATCTGCAGGGCTTGTTTCTCTAACTATTGAGTCCTCTTTGAGCAAGAGAAAAATGAGATTTACATAGTTCTGACCAAAACAATCTTTTTTTTTCTCAGCATCTAGAGTGCATAACACTAGAGAGATGCATGAAATTATTTACCAACTGCACTTATAAATAAAATTACCATTTACAGGGGTGTTACATTAAATTGATTGCTTTTAACGATTTAAATGTCACTGATACCAAGCAGCTGGTGCAATGATCAGAACAGAGCCTGACCAGGGATATTAAGGGCAAGTTGGGAAGCAAACAAAACTTGAACCAAAATTGAACCAAAACAGGTAGGATATATATATCCTACCTAATAAAGAGGGAATATGCTAATTGACCCTCAAATCATCGCAAAGATGGCAGTGCCCACAACCAATAATAGGGAATATGCTAATTGACTACCCTACCCTTAAAGATGTCAGTGCCCATAGCCAATAAGGAGAGAATATGCTAATTGACTGTCACACCCTCAAAGATAGCAGCACCCATAGCCACAAGATGGGGATGCCCAATACCCTCAGCATGCCTGCCTCCAGAGTCCCCCAGTCCCCTCAGCCCCCTAGCTGCCCAGGGCCAGCCTGAGGTTCAGGCAAGCCTCAGATGTTAGCTGCCCAGCCACACAAGGCTGGCACTAGACTCAGGTAACCAGGGCCAGCTGAGGCTTGCTCTGCCAGCAGTGGCAACAGCATAGGTTTGATGGGGCATTGTCTTCCCCTAATCACTTCCTGCCCCTGAGGGCTCCCAGACTGTGAGAAAGGGCAGGCCAGGCTGAAGGGGACTCCCCCCCCCCCCTTTCAGTGAATGAATTTTCATGCACTGGGCTTCTAGTATATATCCTATCTAATAAAAGGGTAATATGCAAATTAACAAACACTCCATCAAAAATATGGTGGTGCCCATAGCCACAAGATGATGGTGTGCAGTACTCCCGGCCTTGCCGGAGTTTCACGGTCCTGGGGGAGTCAGCTGCTTAGAGCAGGCAGCATAAGAGACCTGGAAGAACTCTTGCATCATTGCCCCAAATGGGCCTCTGGACCAAGCAGAGCCTCTGGGCAGTGGGCATGGAGCAGCCAGGCCCTGCAGAGAGCTATTGGTGCACAGATTTGTGCACAGGGCTACTAGTATATATATATATATATGCTGTACATATTGATTTCAAAGAGGAAGAGAGAGAGAGAGAAACATCAATGATGAGAGAGAATCATTGGTTGGCTTCCTCCTCCACACCCCCTACTGGGGGTCATTAAGCCTGCAATCTGGGCATGGGCCCTTTTGTTCCCATGCCAATGCTCTGAGCCAAACTGGCTAGGGCGAACCAAAATTTTTAAGGCATCTTTTATTTTAGAGTAATAATTAATCAAAAACATACTAAATGTCAAGTTCCCTTTGATTAGTATTCTCCAAGCCATCAGGCTGCTTTTCATTGTTCCATGGGATGATCCTAAATAGAGATATTGTACACTCGATCGAAGGAGAGAAACTGGTTGCTATCAGCTCTGAACACAACAAATGTTAAAAAACAGATTCCAGTATTCTTTCAGAAGCTATGACTTTGTTTTTCTGGAAACTATGAAAAAGAAATATTTTTTGTTGCTGCTGTTTTGCTGTGTTAGGTATGGCTCCCATTCCACCTTGTCTGAAGAGAAAAACTTTGTCTCATAAACCTATGAATAACAAAGAAAAAGGCCTCAGACAGCCTAGACAAAAGGGTGATTCTGTGGAGGTGCTTGCTATAGGTTTACATTCAGTCCTAGCTCCTCAATCACTCACAACAGAGTTTTTTAAGTGTGGATGAAAAAGGGGCCACATACTGTAAGAAATAAGGTGAGCCCCAAAGTTCAGGGGTCCTGGTAGAAGATAAAACACTTGGGAGCCAGGCAGCAAGGCAAATAGCTTTACTTCTACGTAGAAGGGTGCACACTGATCAGGCGGTCTGCTCAGCTTTATAATCTCTCACTCATGTGACCTGTCCCTCACTCTTGATTGGAGCTCAGGCACACAGTCTTTCTCAACTGGCTAATTCAAAGGGAGAGGTTGGCCTTTACCATTTCAACATGGCAGCCCCCAGGGGAGCTGCAAGCCATGTGGCCAATATGGTGGCTGCCAAGTCACGCAGTCCAAAAATGGCGGCTGTCTAAACTGCTTTTTGACTGAAAAGATAACTTGTTTCTTCTCACAATACTAAAACTGACAAGCTCAGGTGAGGCCTGCTTGTCGGGTCTTACAAACCAAGACCTAAAGTAACCACGTAGAATTGCCTGAAATTAAAACACCCTAACTAAAAGCGAGTCATGGCAGAGTCATGTCCTTGTCCATCTTCCTTGATGAAGGTCAGTCTTGACCTTACTGAACTTGTCTACTGTCTTTCTGCAACAGGAATAAGATGCCTTTGGAATGTCAGAGCAATCCAAAATTTCCAGACCCCTCAGGGCACAATCTCCCACAAGAGCATTAGACAGCAAAGCCTCTCATCATTATCTTGTTCCCTGAATCCCATCTCTCTGTGCCGTAAATGTTGATTGTTAACTGTCCTATACCCACCAATGTAAAAGAAGTGTGTGTGTATCTGTTTTGATTTTATTCCAATTTCAGAGATTTCCCCTCTTTGTTTTCTGCCACCTCTCTAATCTATCACCAATGGATTTCATGTAACCCCCTATATATTCCCCCTTTGATTCTAATGTATAAACGGTGCAAAGCTGCCATTCTCTGGAGCATTTTCTCAATCCATTGAGATTTTGCTTCCAAGCAATTGTCATCTGTTTGTCTCAAACAAACTCATAAAAATTCTCTACAGGTGTGGATGTTTCTTACGTCCACAGAAGCAATTAGGAGAAAGATGGTGGGATTAAACAATTGTAAAGCTCACTGAATCCAATACCCTGAGAACTTTAAAAGAAAAAAAAAATCAAATATTAGGAGACATGGCAAGGTTCTCTAAAATAAATAAAGGAGGATCTGCCTTAATAAAGAAGTTGACAGCTTCTCCCCCTCTTTTCCAGGCTCAGCCACTGGCAACAAAGAAAAGCCTCGTTTGTACAGCTGTTGCCCTAAGAACTGAATAACAAAGGGCTGAAACTTTAAATTGAATTTGGGGTGGGAGGGGAGGCAGGGAGTCAACTGACCAGAAAAAAAAAAAAAATCAAGTATCACAGAAGTCAACAAAGAAGCTAGAAAGTCTGTGAGACCAGGAAGAATATCCTAAAGGCTAAACTTCCAGTGAGCACCAAGGAAACTTGCCTGTCTGCTGAGTACTCGGAGTCTGATAAAAGGCCGGGTGACTGAGCTCTGAAAACTCCCATCAGGCACAGTCACTGGTGTAATGCTGGCCCTACTCCAGGGAGAAATCCATTGCCCCAGGGGTGTGGGATGCACAAGGCAGCAGTTTTTCCAGAGTTCTGAAACTGGAGATCCATTTGGTCCTCACTATGAAAAGCTAGGGCCAACTGAGGGATAATGTCAAGAAGGTGCCTGTCTGATACTATTTCTTCTAACTTCTAGCATTCCCCTTAGAATGTGACCCTGTCAAGGGGAGAGGGAGGATCCAGGGAAGATCATTTGCATCCTCTTTATCTTAAACACTTTTCTTGTCCTTTAAACACACACACATACACACACACACACACACACACACACACAATATTTAGTCTCACACAAAAAGGCAATGTTTTACAAATAAAATCTCTTAGGAGAATAAGCAATATGCTATTTGGGCTATGCTATTTATTATTTATAAACTACCAATTAAAAAAAAAGTGGCGGCATTCACACAACAGAAGCTGAAAACACAAGCAATTAGGACATTAAATCAGGAGTCAAAGAACTAAGTGGTGGGATCTAATGGGGGGTGGAGCACGGAGGGAGAAAAATTAAACTATAACAAGAGCTTTACTCTTTTGCCATGACAGCTGTGATATGCAGAACTAAAATTAAAGTTCAGTTGCAATGAATTCACTTTTTTTTTTTTTTTTTTTTGTATTCACCTTCCAGCTGCAATAACAAATGCTGAAGAAATATCAGGTACAGTTCTAGTAATCAACAAAATAAATATTTATGGCAATACCTTCTAGATACTAAGCTCCCTTGAAGAGTCTTGGAATTTACTTTGAAAGAGAAACATAAACAAATACCCCATTGTAATAGAATCAATTTTTCCTTAAACTTGGTTGGGAAAGAGAGGAAAAGAATTATAACACTTCAAGATCAGTGACTTCAATTTAAACAGTTTAAGAATTGGAAATGATACCATTGTACTTAGCTAGTTATTAATAACTAGAGGCCCAGTGCACAACATTTGTGCATGGTGGGGGGGGGGGTGTCCCTAAGCCCAGCCTGCACCCTCTCAAAATCTGGGACCCCTCGGAAAATGTCCAACTGCCAGTTTCGGCCTGATCTCGCTTGGATCAGGCCTAAACTGGCATTTGGGCATCCCTCTCGCAATCCAGGGCCACTGGCTCCTAACTGTTAGCCTGTCTCCTACCTGATCACCTCTAACCACTCGCCTGCCTGCCTGATTGCCCCTAATTGCCTCTGCCTCAGCCCCACACACTGCAGGAAGGACATCCCGAAAGTTGTTTGGCTGTCCAGTCTAATTAGCATATTACCCTTTTATTATTATAGATAGGAAAGGAGCAAAGGGTGAAACAGACATTATAAGCATATCATTTGGGCAGTTTCACCAACTTTGCACTCCCCAGGGAACTAATAAAGGGAAAACAGCCACATGCTCAGTAAAGTCGGGGTGACATAGAGAAGGCACTTGTCTGTCAGTCATGCCTGGGAACAAAGATCATTGGCCAGAATGGGTATGGCCACTGCAAGCACATGAAAATTTGGGGATACATAATCTCCTGAACAAAGGAGTTCTCCCTTGTTGTTTTTGGCTTGTTCTTGGTTTCTTTGCATTTGCCCATGTTTCCTCCCTCACTATGTAGCCCTGTGGACCCACATGGGTTGATGGGCTGCAGCGGGGAACACAAACTGTCCTACCCTGATGCTAAACTAAACTCTGCCAACATGGAAAGGAAACTTTGGACACTGGCTCTGATTTTAGCTCTGCTGAAGCCCCACCTACACTTCTATGACTGGCCAAAGGGAAATGGGACTTCAGAAAGTCAGGGTTTTAATTCCTCAGAAATAAAAATCACTGGTTTTCTCAGGGGAGACAAGGACCTCTCCCCTCCACTAACAGAAGTAGATAGCTACATGATAAATCAAAGGAAAAGAGAAAATTAAGTAAATAAATTATTTCACAAAACCCCAGAAGGGTTTAGCAATTGGAGAAATCGTTATCTTGAAAGGAAGAGGGATATGTTCAAGTGAGGCAGAAAGCAGGACTATTTCTTGAAAGGCTGATGCAAAAATTAATTAAACCTCTAAATGAACTCCTGTCAGCAACTCCAAGAGAAGACTGGAGATTTTTCTCTGGGGAGAACATCAGAGTTGGAGCAGGAGTTGTATGTCATTACGAAGACTAGGACTGGTGGGAAATCTCCAGTCTGGAGGGCAGAATCTTCAGTGCCTTTCTCCCATTTCTTCCCAGAATGTGGCAGCCTTGACTATAATCCTTAAGGAAGAGATAGGAGAATCTAGAGAAATTTACCAACCCAAGATAAAAAACAAACAAACAACAAAAACACAGAGGCTGACAGTTAGACATTCCCCATTGAAAGAGCCCAGTTCCATCTTAATCGTCCAGCAGTGAAGACAGCCCTTGACAAGCCCTTCCAGTGCACACAGAGTTGTCAGTCAGCATTTCAGTGCCTTGCTGTAAAATACAAAAAGATAGTGAAGGACAGCCCTTACTGGTCTGGCTCAGTGGATAGAGCGTCGGCCTGTGGATTAAAGAGTTCTGGGTTCAATTTCGCTCAAGGGCATGTACCTTGGTTGCTGGCACATCCCCAGTAGGGAGTGTGCAGGAGGCAGCTGATCGATGTTTCTCTCTCATCGATGTTTCTAACCCTCTATTACTCTCCCTTCCTCTCTGTAAATAAATAAATAAATAAATAAATAAATAATCAATAAAATATATTTTTTAAAAATAGCGGAGGATCATTGGGCATGAGGAAGGCTTTTAATATGGAAGTAGAGGCCAAAACAGGAAAAATGAAAAGCTGATGGCATACAACACAAGAAGTGAAAGAAAATGTCATAAACAAGATACTAGTCTCTCCAGGTAGAGAGGAGAAATTATTGTACCCATAAAATAAGAACAGGATGCTTTTTTAAAGGTAATACTTAGAGAAGATGAACTCTTAGAATTAAAATATGGTCAAAATAAAAATGTCAGTAAAAGTGTTGGAAGATAAAGCTGAAGTTGTCCAAAAGAAAATAAAACCACCAATAAGTAAAAAATATAAAAAGAAGTTGAGAAAATGGGTAAGAAAGTTCAACATGCAAGGGACAGACATTCCAGAATGAGAGGGGGGTGGGGGGGGAAATGGATAAGAGGACATTATCAGAGAGAAAACACCAAGAAAAGTTCCCAGAACTAAAGGAGGTGAGTTTTCAGGCTGAAGGAGCCTAGAAGCCCAATGCACACCAGCCTAATAAAACACAGATTCACACATCAAGGCATATTATAGAGAAACTCTACAATATTAAGAATAAAGAAGTCTTGCCGAAACCGGTTTGGCTCAGTGGATAGAGCGTAGGTCTGCGGACTGGAAGGTCCAAGGTTCGATTCCGGTCAAGGGCATGTACATTGGTGCGGGCACATCTCCGGTAGGGGGCGTGCAGGAGGCAACTGGTCAATGTTTCTAGCTCTCTATCTCTCTCCCTTCCTCTCTGTGAAAAATCAATAAAATATATTAAAAAAAAAAAAGAAAAAGAAAAAGAAAAAGAAAAAAAGAATAAAGAAGTCCTAAAAGTTCCCAGAGAGAAAATGCAGATCACGTACAAAGTGATCAGGAATGAAATAATATTGACTGTCCAACAACTCTGGAAGCTGTAATGCAATCAAAAATAAAATTATTTCAGCCGAAACCGGTTTGGCTCAGTGGATAGAGCGTCGGACTGCAAACTGAAAGATCCTGGGTTCAATTCCAGTCAAGGGCACATACCTTCGTCGCGGGCACATATCTTCATCGTGGGCACATCCCCAGTGGGGGATGTGCAAGAGGCAGCTGGTCGATGTTTCTCTCTCATCGACGTTTCTAGTTCTCTATCCCTCTCAATTTATCTCTGTGTAAAATCAATAAAATATATTTTTTAAAATAAAATAAAATTATTTCAATTTAGAATTCTAACCTCAAAAAATTACCAATCAGGGGTGAGGCTACTTAAATGCAACCAGGGAACTGCCTGAGTTGAAAGTTGAAGTGATGAGTTTGCTAGGAATTGACTAAGGCGGTTACTGCCATCAGGAAGAACAGGGTCTCTAAAGAGATAATATATTAGAATTTATTTTTTTTTAATCTAAAACTATTCCTTTCTTGTACATCTGAGTTTGGGATTCTGAGAAATCCATTTACTATATGCCACGTGAAAAAGAACAATTCTGGGTCTCTCAATTTTTCTCTCCAAGACTTTTTATTTTAAGGCTTGACATGCTGTTACATTTTCTCTCCAGTAGCTCTTTAGGAGTGACCCCGGTGTCCCCCTAGACTCTTCTTAGTGATTCAAAGTCTGCTCCAAAGCCCAAGAGAGGGATAGTCACATCTTGCTGAAATATCTATCGATATTCAAATTAAGGACAAAAGAAAGGCAGTATCTTAAGTATGTGGGTAGGTGTCTTAGTCAGCTTGATTTCTATGGCAAATACCACAGACTGGATAGCTTATACAACAAACTTTTATTTTATTTACAGTCTGGAACCTAGGCAGTCCAATACTGAGGTGCCCACAGATTCAATGTCTGGTGAGAGGCTGCTTCCTGGCTTATCAACAGCTACCTTCTTACAGCATCCTCACATGGCAGGCAGAGAGAGACATCATCTCTCTTACATCTCTTCTTTTTTTTTTTTTCAAGTATATTTTATTGATTTTTTTTACAGAGAGAAAGGGAGAGAGATAAGAGCTAGAAACATCGATGAGAGAGAAACATCGACCAGCTGTCTCTTGCACACCCCCTATCGGGGATGTGCCCACAACCAAGGTACATGCCCTTGACCGGAATCAAACCTGGGACCTTTCAGCCCGCAGACCGATGCTCTACTACTGAGCCAAACCGGTTTCGGCTTACATCTCTTCTTATAAAGGTACTGATCCCATTCATGAGAGCTCCACCCCCATGACCTAATTGCCTCCCAAAGCCCCGTGTATCTCCAAATATCATCACATTGGGAGTTAGGACTTCAACATTTGAATTTTGGGGGTAGGGGCACAGACATTCAGTCCATATTGCAGACTGGAGAGAAGTCTTGGTGAGGAATAAGTTATATTGAATTCACCCCTAGGAATTTTACTCCCTGAGAGAAGCAGATAAAAATCATCTGGTGCTCAGCAAACACCTAATGATAAGGCAGCTGTTGTGTTGGGAATGCACTAGTTTCCCCAAGATGAATAAAATATTTTCAGACATCAAGTAAGGAGACTGACAATGCAATGTGCTAAGTGCTATCATTGGCTTCAGTATGGAATCAATATTGGGGGATGGAGAGAGCTGGGCTCTGATTGGGGGAGTCTGATAAGCCTTCCAGAAGAGGTGACATGCAAACTGCATCCCAAATTTCACCAGCAGAGAATGGCCTTTCTACTCGGCACTAACAGAATATGCCAAGGTAAAACTGAATGACAAAGCAGGGAGTGTTTGAGAACGGTGACAAAACTCAGGGCTGGAAGTTACATGGGTGGGCTAGCAAGATGTTATGCCAGAAAGGTAGAGTATGGTCAAATTGTAAAGACTCATGAATGCTTTTCTGAAAGGATTGATCTTTATGAGGTCAACCAGGTCATCCAGTGGGTTTACGTGTTCTAAAGAGGTACCCTAATGGGAGCACAGGATGGGTCAAAAGATCAAATCTCTAGCCCCCTCCACCCTATCTCACTCCACTTCTGTCATATGTCTCATTTATATTTTTAATTTAAAAGTAGGACCCAACTGTTATTTTTAAGTTTTTAAAATTATTAATATAAGCAACTGAAAGTCATAAAAGATCTTTAAGTGGGGAAGTTAAAGGACCATATTTCAGAAAGTTAATTCCGGCTTCAGGGTGGGAGGAAAGCTTAGAGAAAGGAGACATGAAAGATAAGAAAGCCATTTGTTAGACTGTGATAATAGCTCAGGCAAGAGATGATGAAGGGGGGTCCAAACCATGGTAGTGATAATAGAATATGAACAGATGTAGGAAGAGAGAACAGATTTTAGAGACATTTTAGAAATTGAATGAACAGCCATTTTCAACTACTACTACACATGTAGCAATTTTGGGGCATAGCAAGCAGGAAATCCTACATACACTTGACTCTTCCATTGGTGAACAGGTGTAATTTTAGTTGCTTCACTTCAACTCCAAGGAGGTGAGATAAGGGCCTGTTACAACATTCCAAAGTTTCTAGACTGTTAAAGGTACAAGAGTTTATTGACTGATGTGACTTTGTGAAAAACATGAGAAAAGCAGCTTATGGATAAACATGGAAAAAGTCACCATTACAGTGTGTTCATTTGACATCAATTGAAGAATACTGATGTGGTATTTTGTTGTCTTTTCTCTTTCTTTCATTTTCTATAGATAATGTGTTTTTTTCCAACTCAAAAAAAAAAAGAGGAAATTTGAAAATATTAATTTAGTTGTAAATAAAGTAAGTCATAGATATGGTCTATTTTGTTGTTGTTGTTGTTGTTATGCTGTACTGTTTGATGTAATATCATGTGATGTGATGCTTTACTAAGACCTCTCCTTAATTAAGGTGGGCTGGCCACGTAAACAAGCACAGTAGACTATTAATTCTATTGTGACTTACGACCTGCTGATGAGATGCTCAACCCTCATTCCAAGCACCCAATCATTCAGTAACTATTCAGGAAGCACTTACTTTGCAAAAAGGTCTTATGTCAAGTTGGCACAATGAAATGAAACACAGGTGTGATCTTCGTCTAGTAAAGCTTTTGCTCACCAGTGGAGGCAAACAACCAATTGCACGGAATTATTTGCTCACTACTGGGAAAACTGCTTTGAAGATGAAAGAAAAGCTACATGAGAGTCAAGAACCGGGGACCTCACCTAGTCCCCACTTCCATGAGGAAGTGACGTTTGGCTTGCAACTTAGAGGACAAGCTGCTGCTTCTGCAAATAAGTGGGGAAGAGAAATCCAGGTGGCGCTGGCACTGTAAAGCAGGAGCAGAGGTGCTGAACAAACAGCGGGAAATGCTCTTAACGGTGGCTGGAGGGCAGAAATCAATAGGGAGAATGGCTAGATGAATTTGTAAAGTGTGCTCAAGCAGAGATTGGTGGGCCATGGTCAGTTTGCTTTTAGCCCAAAGGCCAAAAGGAACAACTCTGGTATGGAATTTAAATGGGGTGAAGTTATCAGACATATTTTTGATGACTTCCTGACTTCCTGGTGAAAAATACAGGGTGTCCCCCCAAAAATGTATACACACTTCGATTAATTATTAATTCCAATGGGTTAAGTCTGCAAAGAAGGAAACATTGGAATCAATAATCATTCAAAGTGTGCATACATTTTGGGGGGACACCCTATAGATTTGAATGGTCCAGAAGTGGCTGCAGGAGACCACGTAAGTGGCCCTTATTAGAGAGACGTCACCAAATTTCTCAGTGGCAGCCCCTGACCCAACAACTTGAGTTCCAGCGATGCTCCCTATCAGAGCAGATTGCATAGAGAACTAAGACTCGGACCCCAGGTAGCAGACCCTAAGATGTATCTGGCTGCTATGTTTGATGTCCTGTGCCTTGCTTGTCCCAAACCACTAGGCCACAGCCTCCCTGAACACAGTTGTGTTAACCTGGGCCATGTGTCAGCGACTGTTTCTGGGTCGTTTTGGTTTTTCCCTCCTTTGCTACTCAGGAACCTTTTCCTAAAACCTTCCTCTGACCTCTGCCTTGCTTCCCCAGTCCCTAAATTCTGCAGGTTACTATACATTAGATTGGCTTCCCAGGATAGCCCTGTCTTTTCTCCCAGCTGCTTCCACCTCAGCTGTGGATTACCTCACTGGTTTCAGCTCTGTCTTAGGTCAGGGTCCTCACCTGGTCTTTTCCCTCCCCTCTCCCAAAGTGCCTCTATGATGAGTCTTCCAGGATCATAAAAAGAACCTGCAGTGAATAACTTACAGTGGTGAGGTAGACGATCTTCCCTTTAGCAGAAGAGAGCCTCGTTACTTATTCTCATGAGACAGCAAGGTAAGATTTACTTTTTCTAACAATTCTACCGAAAGTTCTAGTGTTGTTGAGGCATTGATCACACGTGGTTATCAAAAGAATCGGGATCATGTTTTATGGCAACAAGTATCATATAACCTTTGCAAGCTCAAATTTTTTCGTAAAAATATTTAATTGTCTAGGTTTCTTTGTTTTTAACTGGTCTGCACATCTAACTCCCATATTTCTCTGATTTCCTGCAGTAAAAAAAGATGTACCTCAGTTAAGAGAGATGTGAAAAGAAGTGTCCTGAGTCAAAGAGCCACTGGCATTAATCCATAGCAGGTGTGCTATTAGATTTAATAAGCATCTCTCGGTATTTGGGGACTTTATGTTTCTTTATGAAGAGGCTTCTAAGCACATGAGCAAAATTTAACTCAATATATGAACTATAATTCTAGCAGGATCCAGTAAATAATTCTCTACCCTTATATTTTCTCTACCCCTAAAAGAAAAGAGTTAGAGGAACAAGTTTTCCCTAAGTTTTCTAGGATACACTGCTTTTACTTTCCCCCCCTCCCCCCAACCCCCAGTCCAGGCAAGATAGAACTTTTCCACAGAAATTAATTAGCAACTCATTTCCTGAGACTGAAATCTGAAAACATTGGTAAGTTTCAAGATAGCATATTTTAAAATCTATATGTGTGGTACTTTTTTAAACACCTTTTTCTAAAATTTTCAATGTGACCAGAACAAATACAAATTGGGTGAAAATATTTCTGCCAAATTATGACATTGATATGAATTAAAGTAGCTGAAATGTAAGTCCATGCTATTGTAAACTGAAGTGTTAATGTGTGCCCTTCATCTGAAAAATGCAAAAAAGAAGCATCATGTGACACTAGGCAGATTGTTACAGCTCTTCAGGGGAGGTAATTTGACATGTAGAGACTTTCGGATATTTTGCTAAAAACTGACCCATTTTTTAAAAAAATATATTTGTATGGATTTCAGAGAGGAAGGGGAAGGGAGAGAGATAGAAGCACCAATGATAAGAGAGAATCATGGATCTGCTGCTTCCTGCACACCCCACCCTCAGGAGTGAGTTCAAAACCCAGTCATGTGTCCTGACCAGGAATTGAACCATGACCTTCTGGTTCATAGAGTAACATTCAACCACTGAGCCACACCAGCCAGGCCTGACCCATTACAGAATTCCTTAATGAAGCTCAGAATTATCCATTTTTTAGGTACTAGTTTTATTTTGTTTTATTAACCTGACTGCTGTCAACATTTCTAATAAATCTTATCGCTTAAGATAGGAGGGATTGTAAAAAGACATAACAATGAATGATGAAACTTCTGATGTTTTCATCTATTACGCTATTCTGGTGATCCCAATCAGACTATTCACTTGCCTACTTTAGCATTTGGTATCCTA
Organism: Pipistrellus kuhlii; assembly: GCF_014108245.1. Taxonomy (NCBI): domain Eukaryota; kingdom Metazoa; phylum Chordata; class Mammalia; order Chiroptera; family Vespertilionidae; genus Pipistrellus; species Pipistrellus kuhlii. The sequence goes on from NW_023425529.1 coordinate 23,898,304, forward strand.
TCCTCCAGCTGGGGACATTTTTTAATCCTTTCTGCCAGGTACCCTTGTAGTGCATATTTCATAAGCTGTAGATTAGTGTCATTGTTCTGCAATAATGAAAACATCAAAGAGCTTTAGACACTCGAGCTGCCAGTTGGAAAATGCAACGTCTAGCTCCACCTAAGCAGAAATAAATAAGCCCCAAAAGGAAAGGTGAGTGGGAGCTTCAAAGAGATCCGGTGGCAAAGCCTGTGTGGGAATCACAGGAGAACAATGTTACTCTGCTCACTGAACATGTGAGCAGTGAAAGGGAGACCAAATCTGAGGCTCAATACAAACAAGTGCCGGGGGCTTTGACTCCTCCTGTGGAAGCTGGGCAGGAGGGAACCAATTGCTCTTTTCAAATAATTTCCGAGAGGCCTTCCTACCTGATGATTCACCCTCCATTCAGTCCACCTTTTGTCCTCTACACCCTTTATTTCTTGTGGGGCTTTTTGTTTGTTTTATTTTATTTACACAGATGCTTAGCTTTTGCTTTCCTAATTTCTAAAACTCCAACATTTTTTGATTCTTTGTATTCAGTTGGTTATTGCAAGGCATCTATTGTCAGGTATGTATGATATATATTTAGATGAGTAATTTTTTTTTTCTTTCTTCTAAGTTCATGTTCTTTCTTTTCTTTTTCAATCATGGTTTACCATTCAATATTAGTTTGTATTTGTTTCAGATGTACCATATATTGGTTAGATAATCATATATGTTTCAAAGTGTTCCCCCAGATATTTCCAGTACTCTCTTGGCACCCACAGGTTGAGAACCGCTAGCAGGGTCACCTAAGACCATAGGAAAACACAGATATTTACATTACGATTCATAACAGTAGCAAAATTACAGTTATGAAGTAGCAACAAAAATAATTTTATGGTTTGGGGTCACCGCAGCATGAGGAACTGTATTAAAGGGTCCTGGCATTATAAAGGCTGAGAACCACTGCCCTAGGATGTGACCTGGCATGTTAAAGTGCTATATGCAGTATGTCTAGATACTTACTTGTAATATTGCTAAAGTTTATGACCTATCAATACAGAAGTGATTGGATAATTTTTATTTTGTGTGATCTCCTCCAAAAAAGAAAGAAACTGTGGTACTTTATAATTGTAGGCACTACACTAAACATTAATTATATTCCTGACAGGGGAAAATAACTATTTTGATTACTAGGTGATAATGAGAAGCGGATGCTCTGCTCACAATTTTACAAATCTGATGAGTAAAAGTGTCTTCCGTAGGCTAGTTTCTGGCTTCCTATTGTTAAAAGCCTTTCCTTTTCCACTGTCTACATTAGGACACATTTTATATCACAATGGGACTTCTGATCCTACACGTCTGTGTCACAATGTCAGGCGGGCAGCAGAAGTTTCCTGGTCAGTTATCGCATCCCTGAAATGCCTGGCATCAGAGGAAGTGTGAGGGAGACCTGAGTAAAGACAGGAGTCTGAACCAAGATAAAAGTTTGCTGATCTTACAAAATCATCTGACCATGTGAGCACATTGTTAGGGTCATACCCGGGACCTTGGGAAGAACCATGCAAGGAAGGGCCTTGACGTATAAGCTCCATTAGCTTCACAATAAGTTGCTTTGTCATCTGCCGAGACCAGTTTGGCTCAGTGGATAGAGCGTCGGCCTGTGGACTGAAAGGTCCCGGGTTCAATTCGGTTGTGAGCACATCCCTGGTACGGGGTGTGCAAGAGGCAGCTAATAGATGATTCTCTCTCATCGATGTTTCTAACTCTCTATCCCTCTCTCTTCCTCTCTGTAAAATATCAATAAAATATTTTTTTAAAGTTGCTTCGTCATCTAACTTATTTGTACTTTAATCCTCACCCAAGGATTTATTGATTGATTTTAGAGGAAGGGAAGAGAGAGAGAGAGAGAGAGAAACATCATTTAATTGTCCCTTGGTTCTCAACCTTCTGAATGCTGAGACCCTTTAATACAGTTCCTCATGTTGTGATGACCCCCCAACCATAAAATTATTTTCCTTGCTACTTCATAACTGTAATTTTGCTACTGTTATGAATCATAATGTAAATATCTGTGTTTTCTGATGGTCTTAGGCGACCCCTGTGAAAGGGTCTTTCAACCCCCAAAGTGGTCTCGACCCACAGGTTAAGAACCGCTGCTCTATGGTAACTGGCAAGACTAACAGTTTAAAATTTCACAAAACCCAAAAATAGGGGTCAAAGGAAGGGCACACTTTTATGAGCTTTACCTTCAGGAGCTCTACCAGGTCCTCACAGTGCATACCAGGAAAAAGGCCCCTTCATGCTTCTAGCAAGGGGAAGGGGGAAGGAACCATTTGAAATACACCAAAGTGATCTGTTTTTTTAAAAAGGCCTGCCCTCAAGAAAAGCCATTTTACCAAACCCTAACTATTGGGTTCTATCAGAGCCTACCTGACCTTTGAGAAGGGGAACACACAACTCCAGCCCCCTCTAGCCATCCTGTATCATTTAGGGATGCAGAGGAGCGGGGAGGAGAAGCAGCGGTGAATTTTATAGTCCGGGGGTTCAGGCTCCCCAAAAGACTGAGCCCTAATTCACAGAGAGCACTTCCCCTCTCCCCACAGCTTATCACTATGTGGCTCAAAGTCATTATACCACAGTTCCTTTTACTAAGTGCATCATGTTCGCCTTTCAACAAAAACTTTCAAGACATACTAAAAAGCAAACAACGCAGTTTGAAGAGACTGAACCATCTCAGAACTGGAGTCAGACATGGCAGGAATATTTCAATTATCAGACTAAGAATTTTAATAACTAAGATTAATATTCTAAGGGCTTTCACAGAGAAAGTAGACAATATAAAAACAGATAGATAATGTAAGCAAAGATGGAAATTCCAAAGAAAAGAAAGAAACACTAGAGAACAAAAACATTATTACAGAAATGAAGAATGATTGAATAAGGTGGAATTGGCTGAAGAAAGAATCTCTGTGCTTTGAAGATATGACAACAGAACTTCTGAAACTGAAAAACAAAAAGCAAAAGACTGGAAAGAACAGAACAGAATATCTAAGAAATGTGAAACAACTACAAAAGGTCTTCATAATGGGAATTCTAGAAAGAAAAGCAAGAGAGAAAGGAACTCAGCAAGTTTAAGCAGTGAAGACAGAGAATTTTCCTAAATTAATGTCAAACACCAAACCATAGGTCCAAGGAGCTCAGAGAGCACCAAACAGGATAAATATTTTTTAAAAGAAAAAAAATCTATACATATGCATATTATATTAAAATCAGAAAATAAAGGGTAAGGAAAGCATTGAAAGAAAACAATAGCCCACCAACCTAGAATCTGTATCCTGGATTAAATATTGGACCCAATTTTTTTTCTTCTTTTTCATTTTTTAAATTTAAATTAAGAACTTCAGCTCCTCAAAAAATATTAAGAGGATAAAAGACAGACAACACACTAGGAGAAAATATTTACTAATCACATATTTGATACAGGACTTGAATCCAGATTATATACAGAACTCTCAAAACTCAACAATAAAATAGCCAATCTGATTTTTTTTAAAAGAGGGCAAATGATTTGAACTCATACTTCACCAAAGAAGAGATATGGATGGCAAATAAGCACATAAAAAGACACTCATTATTAGTTATTAGGAAAATGTCAATTAAAATCACAATAAAATTTTATTAAATATCTACTAGAATCGCTAAAATAAAGAACATTAGCAAGGATGTGGAACAACTGGAGGTCTCACACACTACTGATGGAAATTCAACAATGGACCAACCACTTTGGAAGAGTTTGGCAGTTTCTTAAAATGTTAAATGAGCACTTACCATGGGTCCCAGCTATTCCTTTCCAAAGTATTTATACCAAAGAGAAATGTAAGCATATGTTCATACAAAACTTGTGCATGAATATTCATAGAAGTTTCATTTGTAACAGCCAACCACTTCCAAAAAAAATCTAGTCCAAGTCACATTTTTCCAGCTTTATTATAATCCCCCTGCAGTGAACTAAATATTTATGTCACCCCAAAATTCATATGTTAAAATCCTAACCCCCGATGGGATGGTTCTTGGAAGTGGGACCTTCGGAGAGGTCATTAGGTCATGAGGGTGGAGCCCACTTGACTGGAATTAGTGGTCTTATAAAAGGGACCCCAGAGCTCGCTGTCCCTCTTTCTGCCATTTGAAGATACAGCAAGACAGCACTCTGTAACCCAGAAGAGGGCCTCACCAGAACCTAGCAATGTTGGTACCCTCAGACTTCCAGCCTCAAGAACTGTGGGATTGCCCTGACCAGTTTGGCTCAGTGGATAAAGTGTCGGCCTACGGACTGAAGATTCCAGTCAAGGGCATGTACCTTGGTTGTGGGCACATCCCCAGTAGGGGGTGTGCAGGAGGCAGCTGATCAATATTTATCTCTCATCAATGTTTCTAACTCTCCCTTTCTCTCTGTAAAAAAAAAAAAAAAAAAAAAAAAAAAAAATCAATAAAAATATATATATATTGGTGGTTTATAAGCCACTCAGTCTGTGCAACTGACTAAGGCACACACCCTTTAACTGGTCTCCCTACTTCTCTGTCCCTGTCCCCAACAGCGTATTCCCAACATAGCAGCCAGGTGATCTTTTAAAGCATTAAGTCCTATGTGAGTACTTACCTAATCTGACCTGCCTGCCCCACCCACTTACCTATCTATCTTACTTCATCTCCTACCACATTCCTACTTGTTACTCAGGTCCAGCCACATGATCTCCTTTCTAATCCTCTCAAACACTAAACATGCTCATTCCTCAGAGATTTTGCAATTGCTGTTTCCTCTGCCTGGACTCCCTTTGCGCAAATATCCACAGAGATGATTGCACTCCCTGACGTCTTTCACATCACTGTTCAAATGCCACATTCTCACCGAGGATCCTCTTGGATCATTCTGTATAAATAGCTGGCTCCTGCCCACGATCACCATTTCTCTCACTCTTCCTGGTTTATTTTTCTCTGTAGTACTCCCACCATCCAACCCATTGTATATGGATTTGTTTAGTGATTTTCTCTATGTTCTCATCACCAGTAAACCTAAGCTCCATAAGAGCAGGTATTTGCTTTTATAAGCAATACCTGGCAAGTGGTCATTCAATATGTTCTTTTTAATTGGATGTGTTCATAATATAATTGCTTATCTTTAATCATTTGTTTGACATCTATAAATTGTTAAAGGTTTCCCAACATACAGGAGTAATTTTCAATGGGAACTTCACATTAAATTTACTCTGCGCCTTATATTTATGTGCTTTGTTTTAAAAGCAATTTCTCATTGGCCTAGGCTGGGTAACTCAGTTGGTTGTATACATCAAATCTGTTTCTCTCTCTCTCTTTCTCTTCATCTCTCTCTAAAATCAATTTTTTTAAAAAAGATAAAGTGACTTCTCATTGTCCATCTCTTCTCCTTTTAGTTCACTTCATTTTAAATGTGATAATACTCTCTAATCATAACATGCAGGGTGTTATGCTATTTTTTTTTTTTTACTTCATTTTTCAAGACTTGTACTAGCTGAGTTGGAAAAGAAAATCAGATCTAGTAGGCATTTTCCCAGTGTTTGGGAAGGAAACTGCCTATTTCAAAGGTAGAGGTAAGGAAGGAAGGAAGAAAGAAAAAAAAGCTCTTCCTACTGATTTCTTGACCCTCATTCTTTGGTTACTCAGATAGTACAGGTCATTTTACAGCTGCTGCTTTCACAGTGTCTTTCTGTGTTATCATGATGACTGAGAGGCATAATTTGATCACTTGTAGTTTATTATTAGGGATGTGTAGTTGCTATCAAAATGTAAAACAATTAATAGAGCAGGAATTTATCCAAAATAGCTACCACTGTTGTTTAGTCTCCTATCTCTCATTATATACTACTAATAGTTAAGTACTAGTCATTCCTGGTACTTAACTAATGCAATGTAAGCTTTTTGTTGTAATGCCATTTTTCACTCCATCTTGCTGAGATAACTTAGTTATTACTGAAGGAGAGCTCCCTCAGAAGTAGATGAGATTATTTGCTGCTTTAAAAAAAAAAATACTTATAGCCCAGCCTGTATATTCAATTGTTTGACGTCAACTTATGAACCAGGAAGTCACAGTTTGATTCCCAACTGGGGCACATGCCTGGGTTGTAGGCTCGATCCCCAGTGTGGGGCATGCAGGAGGCAGCCAATCAATGATTTTCTCTCATCGTTGATGTTTCTATCTTTCTCTCCCTCTCCTTTTCTTTCTGAAATCAATTAAAAATATGTTTTAAAAAATAGTTAATACAACCAATGTGAGGATGTGAGATAACTTAAAAAGACCAAAGAATCAAATATAAGAATAAATTGTGAGAAAAGATATTTGATAAACTTTTAGGAACATAGAAGCAAATCTAAGAAATTATAAAGGGAAGATTATTTGATCTGCCAACCAGAAGTGGAAAAAGAGAAAGTGAAATGAGGAATACTTAATGGAAAAAGGACTCACATTTGGGTATTGTTTCTTTAAATTGAAATGAACAATGCTGATACTGAATAGATACTGCTTTAGAAATTATCCAACTGGTAAATGTCTTTTATATCAAGTCTTGCTATAGTTGAAGATGTTATTCTAGCTCATATTCAGTTTTCCTCACCTTTGATTAATTATATCACCTTATTGCCTAAAGTATCTAAAAATGAAGTCTGTCTCAATTCTTATCACTTTCTGAAAGGATTAAGAAGTACAAATTGGTTGTTACAGAATAGTCATGGGGTGTAAAGTACAGCATATAGACTATAGTTAATAATCTAAACATATAAAAGCAAAGCAACTAGAACAACCAGTCACTATGACATGCACTGTAGCCCCTCCCCCTCACCGGCCCAGCCCAATCGGGCCCCATCAAGGTGGGCCGGCTGGACCCAACCCCTACATGAATTCATAAATCTTGCACTCATCTGACACCATACATAGTTATTAGAATAATAACTATGTATGGTGTCAGATGAGTGCAAGATTTATCAGGATGATCACTTAGTAAGTTATGTAATGTCAAATCACTTGGGTGTATACCTGAAACTAATATAATAATCTATGTCAACTATAATTGAAAATTAAAAAATGATCTAAATAATCAGGGGCCTATACTAGTATATAATTATTTCTGGTATCAAGAATTAACCGAACAGCAGAAACCGGTTTGGCTCAGTGGATAGAGCGTCAGCCTGTGGACTGAAAGGTCCCAGGATCCATTCCGGTCAAGGGCATGTACCTTGGTTGCAGGCACATCCCCAGTGGGGGGTGTGCAAGAGGCAGCTGATCGATGATCCTCTCTCATCGATGTTTCTAACTCTCTATCCCTCTCTCTTCCTCTCTGTAAAAACTCAATAGAATATATTATAAATAAATAAATAAATAAATAATTAACCAAACAGATGCAACCTTATTATGCAACGTGACCAATAAGATGCAACTCTGTTATATGACCTATATATTTATGGTTTAAGACAGGTCATTCACACTGGACAACTACTGTTGTGTTTGCTGTGGTCTTTTTTGCTGTTGTTGTTTTTCATTTGATAATCTAAGGGAAAAGATTGTCAGTGCCCCTAACTAAAATACTCAGGTAGTGCATGTTTTAAAAATTCTTGCAGCAAAGCAGTTGAAATCGCTGGTCTACACAAACAAGTAATTTCCAAATGTGCATAAAAGATCATTTCTTTTCTTTTACAGTATATGTAGGCTACTGTTGAAAATGTTGTGGGGAAGGAGGAGAGAAGAAAAGGAATAAATTTGAATGGGGTAAGGGATAAAGACAAGAGAGACTACATAGAGAACCGACATGAGTGTGTCAGCATTTTACATATGTAATCTTACATATGTCAGGTTATTTATAGATACTTGGAGTTAATTTTAAGCCCTTTAGAGAACCTGCTTCTTTGTTTCTATTCTACTTCCTTCCTTTACTCTAACAGGTAGAGTTTTCTGCATAGTGGATCAAGAATTTGAATAGGTGACGAAGCCCAGATATTTTTACCATCCACTTTCCTCTCTAGCAATTTCCATTTTTTTCATGCTGCACATGCATTTCATTAGTAATAAAAATTCATTCTTCAGGAGGGAGCATCAAAATTAAAATAACTGTAAAAACCATTCAGCATCCATCAATCTTCTTAAGATTAGCAAGGAATGGGCCAAGAGCATGATAGAGTGTATATAGTTCTGGCTTCCTTTTTTTTGGTTTACTCTTTTTGCAAATGACAAGGAAGATTGGGCTGTTTTTTTGTCTAATTTGACAAGCTGAATATTGTCAGGCAGATGTCTTCATTAAGTGTGTGTAGGAAGAGGGAAGAACATCAAAGGGAAGAAGCAGTAAGTTTTCTTTCTGATACTTTGGATAGAGGTCATGTATCTTGCAGGATAATCTATGAGTACAAGAGTAATTTATAGCATTTTGTGTGAAATGGTTTTTTAAAAAATTGTTTTTTAGGATTAAAAATAACCTGTGGCAGCCCTGGCTGATGTGGCTCAATTGAATAGGTGAAGAAGCTCAGATATTCAGCCCATGCACCGGGGTTCAATTCCCGATCAGGGTACATACCTAAGTTTCAGGTTTGATCCCTAGTCAGGGCACGTGTGAGTGACAATGGAACAATGTCTCTCTTAGATTTATGTTTCTCTCTCTCACTGCCTCTCTCTTCTTTCCTTCATCTCTAAAAATCAAATTTAAACATTTAAAAAAAAAAACTACCTATAACAAACATTTGTTGGGCCTATTTTACAGTCTTAAAATGTGCAGTTTCTATTTATCATAATTAGTGTAATTGAAAGACTCCCCTAGAGAAAAAAAAGAAGTGAATCTTCACAAGATAATTTTCAGTAGAACTACATGTGAAAGGAAAAGTCAATAGGGTGTTTCTCTGCTACATGGAGAAATAGACCACAGAACTTCTAAAGAAACATTTTAAAACTATTTTCTCTTTTAAATATTTTCAGGTTGTCCTTGGGAAATGGTAGCAATTTTTAAAAGAAAAAAATTATAGTTATTGATGTGAGACTTCCCTCTACTTTAGGACAGAGCTAGTGGGAAGGATATTAATAGATGAAATCAAGGGTTTTACACCTGACATATTGTGAAGCCTAAAAATTTTCTTAATTTTTCTAAGTGAAAGAGAGCTCTGGATAAAAGACCAAACAACCAGAGTAACGGCAGTGGAATGAGTGGAAGTGGCAAGAGGACATGTCATCAATGGTCCCAGTTAATACTTTTGTTGACAGGCAGCTGAGTCATGAAATGGCAGTGAGTAAATAACTGTGAAGAAGAAGAGAGAAGCCTATGGGTGAGAGAAAACCGTAAAAGAAGGCTGTGAGAACGATCTGGCTGTGACATCTGTCTCCTCATTGATGGCCATGGTTGATTCAGCCGATCTGGCTGGCTAGGCAGGTTTCCCCTTTCTCCCTCACTGCTCTATGTGCATCCCTCCTGAAGCTTCAGGCTGCAAGCTTGGTGGTAGAGGGTGGCCTTACCTGATAGAGGAGCGGACCTTCTTCAGTCAAGGGTATACATGCAGCTGTGCTTCCCTACTAGAACCTCCAAACAAGCTCTCAGTGTTTAGAAAGTAGGGTAGTCAAGCTTTCAAGGCTCCAGAAACATCAAAATGAGGAGCTGCATGTGGCAGTCTGTGTTTCTGAAAAAAACAAATATAAGAAAATGACACTGTGCACTCACAAAGTTTGATAATGGCTCTAATAAATTAATACTAGTTATTAATTTTAATAATAAACTTTTACTATATGTCACTAATTTTATTAGGAATCTAACTTCCATATAGCTCTATTGCTTTATTTTATTTTTATTGATTGATTTGAGAGAGCGAGAAAAAGAGCTAGGGAAACATTGATTTGTTGTTCCACTTATTTATGTATTCATTGATTATTTCTTTTTTTAAAATATATTTTATGGATTTCAGAGAGGAAGGGAGGAGGAAAGAGAGATAGAAACATCAATGATGAGAGGGAATCATTGATTGGCTGCCTCTTTTGGTGTATCGAGCCCGCAACCCAGGGATGTGCTCTTGGCCAGAATCGAACCTGGGACCTTTTAGTCTGCAGGCTGACGATGTAACCACTGAGCAAAACCAGCTAGACCTCATTGATTATTTCTTGTACATATCCTGACAGGAATCCAATCTACAGACTTGACATACCAGGACAACACTCTAACCAACTGAGCTAACCTGCCAGGGTTCACTTTAACTTTTTTTTAAAGTTATAGAAAAAAAGTATAAATTATGAGTTCTTTGATGTAGTAATTTACCGTACTATGGGCAACATAGAGATTGGACTGAGTGAGGTGTATGTGCTTATGTGTGTGTGTGAGAGACAAGGATAAGTATACTTAAAAACAACAGGAGAAAATTAATGGAAATTCAAGTCTAAATTGCCTGAATCAAGGTTCATGCTGTAAAGAAATAAAAGCCTACATAAAGATTGCAAACACTTAAGGAAAATTGGGAAAGAAAACATAACAGGATTCTTACATAAGAGCTTTGGGAGGCATACATTGTTAAAGAGAGAAGAACAAGCAAAAAATAACAAGAGAAAACACTGAAGAGGGAGCAAAAGAAGTAAAAACATACACTATAATGGAAGTAAAGAGAGATCCATGATAAATGCTGCACAGTGTCAAGAAAATTGCTGCCAAATCCGGTTTGTCTCAGTGGATAGAGTGTCGGCCTGCGGACTGAGGGGTCCCAGGTTTGATTCCGGTCAAGGGCATGTACATTGGTTGCGGTCACATCCTCAGTGGGAAGTGTGCAGGAGGCAGCTGATCGATGACTTTCTCCTCGATGTTTCTAGCTCTCTATCCCTCTCCCTTCCTCTCTGTAAAAAATCAATAAAATATAAGTTTTTTAAAAAAGAAAATTGCTGATGAAGAAAAGGCCTTCAGAGTGAGTCATACATAAATGTATTATAGTAACATTAATTTTCTTTTGATTTATAATGAAACACATTCATCATTAAATTTGATGAAATACTGAAAAGCATTTGGAAGACACCAAAGATGTATTGATGACATTTCACTACAACATAATTAGTTCTGGAGAACATGCTGAGTATACACATGTCTATTTTAGTTAGAACTGCAGAGTCAGGGACACAGAGACCTGTTAGCATCAAAAGATGTGTGCTCACGCCGGGACCGGTTTGGCTCAATGGATAGAGCGTTGGCTTGGGGACTGAAGGGTCCCGGGTTCGATTCCGGTCAAGGGCATGTACCTTGGTTGCGGGCACATCCCCAGGAGGGGGTGTGCAAGAGGCAGCTGATTGATGACTCTCTCTCATTGATGTTTCTAACTCTCTATCTCTCTCCCTTCCTCTCTGTATAAAATCAATAAAATATATTTAAAAAAAAAAAAAAAAAAAAGATGTGTGCTCAACCAGTAAGAATGAGACGGAAGGAGATAAGTCCAAAGTTAATCCTAGGGGAAGTTTTACATAATTAGGATTTGTTAACGAAAAGCACTTTGGCCTGGCTGGCATGGCTTAGTGGTTGAGCATTGACCTATGAACCAGGAGGTCACAGTTCAATTCCTGATCAGGGCACATGCCTAGCTTACAAGCTTGATCCACAGTAAGGAGCGTTCAGGAGGCAGCTGATCAATTATTCTCTCTCATCACTGATGTTTCTCTCTCTCTCTTCCTCTCCCTTCCTCTCTGAAGTCAATAGAAAAAAAATTTTTTTTTTTTTTTTTTTTTTTTTTTTTTAAGAAAAGCACTTTGGATTCAACCAAGCTTTGGTTCAACTTTGAGGGCAACTCAATTCTTTTCTGGCTGTGTGACTTCAGATAATCATTTAATCTCTTCAAGCTTCCCTGTAGTAATCCCCCTCACCCACAGTTTCCCTTTCTGAGATTTCAGTTACACATAGTCAGCCAAGGTCCCAAAATATGAAGTGGAAACATTCAGAAATAAACAATTCATCAGTTTTACACTGTTGGCAGTTCTGAATATGATGATGAAATCTCATGCTGTCTGGTTGCATCCCACCTGGGAGATGACTCAGCCCTTTGTCCAGTGTCTGCATGTATACAGCCCCTGCCTGTGAATCACGTAGTGTAGCCACCCAGGTTATCAGATTGAGTGTGGTGGCATCACCTAAATGCTGTGTGCAAGCCATCCCTGTTTTACTTAATAAGGAACGCAAAGTGCAAGAGTAGTGGTGCTGCCACAGAGAAGCTGTGAAGTGCTTCCTTTCAGTGAAAGGTGTCACAGTGAGTACAGTACAGTGAGGCAGCGAGAGAGACCACAGTCATATAATTTGTATTACAATACGTTTTCACAATTGTTCTATTTTATTATTGTTATTAATCTCTCCCTGTGCTTAACTTATCAATTAAACTTTATTATAGGAATGTATGCATGTAAAAAAAAAAAAAAAAAAAAAACACCCACCAAACCTATAGTATCCATAGGGTTCAATGCCACCCATGGTTTCAGACATCCACTGGGGGTTTTGACATAACCCCCATGGATAAGGGAGGACTACTATATTCTTTGCTATAAAATGAAGGAAGTCCTACCTATCTGAGAGTTGCATTTAATAGTATATGCAAATGTAGTTGGTAATACATAAAGTGCTCAGTACTGCAGTCATTTTTTTAATACCTATACCTATGCAGTAAGATTTCAAAAGCTCCAACTTGCTATTTCCCTTCTTCCTCACCCCTACCACCATCAGAAAGAAAGAAGAAAAAAGAAACACCTCCTCCTGATACTTAGATTGAAACCTGATAAATCTCATTTTAGATTAAACCACTTGGCTAAAGACTGTAAATTTCAAAATTTAAAAAATACTGAAAGATAACACATTAGGCTTGTGTCCATCATTTCTACCTCAATGGAAACATTTATGAAATCCTTGGCTGAGAAGGTATGTAATAGAAAGTCTATGAAAGCCCTGAACTTATTTGCTGGCATAGATGCATCCTCCCAAGAAGGAAAAAGGGGAACCTGAGAGCACAGAGACGATTTTATCTTCTCCATGGTTATTTCCTAGGGACTAACTTAGAGTTTGGAAAGTGTTATTTGGGTGCGTAGCAAGGTCTGCTTGATAGTCAACAGTTGTGACTTTGTAGAGTGTCACAAGGATAAAATATAAAAGCCTTTATTAATATTCAGGCATTCATAATAAATTTTATTTATACATAGTCTTTATTCCCAGAGCTCTTGGCACTTTGCAGATACATTACCACTCAGCCTCAATTTATCTTTACGTGTGTGTCACTAAAGTGTGTAAGGAGGAGGTATAACTCTATTATCTTCAGAAGACACATACAGAAAAGGAAGCAGAGGCAGATAAAGCACTTATCTGTGGTCTCATTACACGTAAGGGAATAGAATTGGTCATAAAATAGATATCTCTTTTGTCAGATAAGGACACCAGCATTCCATCCCAGCTGGAACCTGCTCTTTTCTGAACCCTTAGACCTGAGTGATGGAAGGCTGGGGAGATGGGGTCCCATTAAGAGAAGTAAAAAATGAAGAGTTCAGTCATTCAGACAAATCATTGCCGTTATGGTTGCTATGGATTTGGTGACTGTTAGCTGAGACAGGCGTTGAGACAAGTCTGAAGCCCAGAGCATCTTTCTGTTCATTCGATGAGCATCTGTGTTCTGTGTGTCAAGCCTTCGGGGACCCTCCGCTGCTGCCCTTGCACCATACCCTCCTTTAATTAGCTTCAACCCCAGTGTTGTTGAGCAAGTCACTTTGCAACTCTGGCAGGGCTGAATGCGTCTTGAATCTTAATGTAGCGTCTCCACCCACCAAACCAGAATCACACCACAGCCGTGCGATTAAGATTAGAACACATGCAGCTCTGCACTGAGTTAGTTCTGATGCAAGACTTTCCCTTGATTTTTCCACCACTATCCCCCTCCGCCCAAAGGTCATTGTTTAGATGGAAACAAAGGAAAACCTAGTATGAGTATTTTCACAAAAGGGTAATAAACAGGCTCTCATTCATTCTTTTTGTTTAAAAATGTCTACAACCTCCCTGGCTTCTTCTTTTTTTTTTTTTTTTAATATATTTTTATTGATTTTTTTACAGAGAGGAAGAGAGAGGGATAGAGAGTTAGAAACATCGATGAGAAAGAATCATCGATCAGCTGCCTCCTGCGCACCCCCCATTGGGGATATGCCCGCAACCAAGGCACATGCCCTTGACCGGAATCGAACCTGGGACCTTTCAGTCCGCAGGCCGACGCTCTATCCACTGAGCAAAACCGGTCTCGGCCCTCCCTGGCTTCTTGAGAAAAGTGAGATGAGATGGTAGGATAAACATTAAAACTGAATGTTTAAGATTAAATGCTTAAGACCACTTATTGTGGTTAAATGTGTAAAAAAGATATCTAAAGCCTTAAAGTCTCCCATATTGCTTGTGATTATGCCCAGCTTGAGTTTAGGTAAGAAAAACCAGATTCAAAATTCTCTGAATGGTTTAAGTGCAAACACTTCCCTCTGACACTTAAAGCAACCAAAATAAAGTTTCCATCTTTTTTTTTTTTTAATTAAGACCTTCTTTTAGAACAATTTCAGAATCGCAGCAATATTGAGGGAAATGTACAGAGATTTCCCATATACCCTTAAGGGCATATGCATAGCCTCCCCCATTATCAACCTCCCCACTAAAGTGACACATTTGGCAAAACTGATGAACCTATACTGATACATCATAAGCACATAAAGACCATAGTTTACATTACCATTCATTAATAGTGGTGCACATTCTAGTGGTCAACAAATTCATTAGTCAACAGAGCCAAATATCAACAGTACGATTGAAATTTCTTTTGAGAGCCAAATCTTTAAAACTTAAACTTCTTCTAACGTCATTTCTTCAAAATAGACTCACCCAGGCCATGGTATTTTGTGGAAGAGCCACACTCAAGGGGCCAAAGAGCTGCATGTGGCTCGTGAGCCGCAGTTTGCCGACCATTAGTTTAGGCAAATGTATGTTAACATGTAGTCTTCTTATGGTATTGTGAAGAGTATTTGCACTGCCCTAAATATTCTCTGTACTCAGCCTTTTCATCCCTCTCCATGTCCCAACCCCTGGCAAAACCCAGTTTCCAGGATGCTGAATAGTTGAAATCATACAGGATGTAGCCTTTTCAGTTTGGCCTCTTTCACTTAGTAATATGTATTTAAGTTCCTTCCATCTCTTTGCCTGGCTTGATAGCTCCTCTCTTTGTAGTGCTGAATAATGTCCTATTATCTGGATGGACCACAGTTCAGTTATCCATTCACCTACTGAAGGACATCATGGTTGCTTCCAACTTTTGGCGATTCTGAATGAACAACCATGTGCATGTTTTGTATGGACATATGTTTCCCACTCCTTTGGTAAATACAAAGGAGCACAATAGCTGGATTGTATGGTGTGTTTAGTTTAATAAGAAACCACTAAACTGTTTTTCCAAAGTGGCTGTCACATTGTGCATTCCCACTAACCATGTGTGGGAGTCCCTGTTGCTTCATCAAGGACTCCCATTCTCACCAGCATTTGGGGTTGTAAGTGTTTTGGATTTGAGCCATTCTAATAGTAATAGCTCATCGTTTTAATTTTCACTTCCCTAGTGACATGTGATAAGGAGATCATGTCATATGCTTATTTACCATCTGAATATCTTCTTAGTGAGGTCTCTGTTTAGGACTTTTGCCCATTTTTAAATCTGATTGTTTTTCATATTGTTGAATTTTGTTTTTCATATTTTGTCTTCTCATTCTCTTGACAGTGTCCTTCATAGAGCAGTTTTTCATTTTGATGAAGCTCAGCTAATAAATTATTTTGTTCTGGTGTTGTATGTAAAAAAGCATCACATACATAAGGTCATATAGATTTTCTCCTATGACATCTTCTAGGAATTTTAAATTTTAAAAATTTGCATTTAGCATTTAGGTCCATGATCCATTTTGAGTTAATTCTTATGAAAGGTATAAAATCTGTATCTAAATTCTCTCTCTCTCTCTCTCTCTCTCTCTCTCTCTCTCTCTCTCTCTCTCTCTCTCTCTCTCTCTCTCTCCACGAGGATGTCCACTTATTCCAGGATCATTTGTTGAAAAGACTATTTTTGTTCAATTGTATTGCCTTTGCTCCCTTGTCAAAGATCAGCTGACTACATTTATGTGGATCTATTTCTAGGCTTCCTATTCTATTCCATTGATCCATTTGTGTATTCTTTCAACACCACATGGTCTTGCTAATTGTAGTTTTATAATAAGTCTTGAAGTCAGGTAATGTCATTCCTCTGACTTTGTTCTTCTCCTTCAATATTGTGTTAGCTAGTTTGGGTCTTTTGTCTCTATACAAACTTCAGAATCATTTTGTTAATATTCACAAAATAATTTACTTGGATATTGATTGGAATTGCATTGAATCTCTAGATCAAATTGGGACGGAGTGACATCTTAGTAATATTGAGTCCTCCTATCTATGAACATGGAGCACCTATCCATTTCTTCAATTCTACTTTGATTTCATTCATCAGAGTTTTGTTGTTTCCCTCATAAATATTGTACACATTTTGTTATTTATACCTATTTTATTGTGGGGGGTGATAATATAAATGGCATTGTGTTTTTCATTTCAAATTCTATTTATTTATTGCTAGTATATAGGAAAGCAATTGATTTTTGTATATTAACCTTTCATCCTATAATACTGCTATAATCATTTATCAGGTTCAGGAGTTTTTTGCTCAATTCTTTCCGTTTTTCAACATAGATGATCATGTAACTGTGAATAAGGACAATTTTATTTCCTTCTTCCCAGTCTGTATTTTATTTTATTTTCTTCAATTAACTAAAACTCCCAGTAAAATATTGGAAAAAGAACAGTAGTGAGAGTGGACATCCTTGCCTTGAACCTGATTTTACTGGGAAAGCTTCAGTTTTCTTACTGTTAAGTTTAGGGTTCGTTGTAGTATTTTTGTAGATGTTCTTTATAAAGTTAAGAAAGTTTTTTATCAGGAATGGGTGTTCGGTTTTTGCCAAGCACTTTTTCTGCATCTAGTGATAAAATCATGAGATTTTTAAATTTTATTTCAGCCTATTGTAATGGATTGCATTAAGCTTTGAATGCTGAATCAGCCTTACATACCTGGGATAAATTACACTTGGTGGTGGTGTATAAGTTTTTTTATACATTGTTGGATTTAATTCGCTCATAGCTTGTTGAAGGTTTTTGCATCTATATTCATGAGAGATACTGGTCTGTAGTTTTTTGTTTGTTTCTTTGTTTGTTTGTTGTAATGCTTTCGTCTGGTTTGGGTAATTTGTTAAGAAGTACCCCTTGGCCGAAACCGGTTTGGTTCAGTGGATGGAGCATCGGCTTGCAGACTGAAGGGTCCCAGGTTCAATTCCAGTCAAGGGCATGTACCTTGGTTGCGAGCACATCCCTAGTAGCGAGTGTGCAGGAGATAGCTGATTGATGTTTCTAACTCTCTATCTCTCTCTCTTCCTCTCTGTAAAAAATCAATAACATATATTTTTTTAAAAAGAAGTGCTCTCTGCTTATATATTCTGGAAGATATTGTAGAGAATTGGTATAATTTCTTCCTTAAATATTTGGTAAAATTTACCAATGAACCCTTCTGGGACTGGGACTTACTTTTTGGAAGGTTATTAATAATTGATTTAATTTACTTAATAGTTATAGGCAATTCAGATAATTTACTTCTTCTTGTGAGAATTTTGGCAAATTGTTATCTTTCAAGGAATTGGTTCATTTCATCCAAATTATCAAATTTGTGGGTATAGAGTTGTTCATAGTATTTATTATTGTTGTAATGTTCATAGGATCTGTGTTAATAGCCTCTCTTTCATTTCTAATGTTAGTAATTTGTGTTCTCTCTTTTTTTCTTAGTTAGCCTGGCTACAGACATATTGATTTTATTGATCTTTTCAAATAAGCAGCTTTGGTTTCATTGATTTTTCTTTATTGATGTCCTGTTTCTAATTTCATTGATTTCTGCTCTAATTCTTTTTCCCCTTCTGCTTACTTTGGATTTAATTTGCTCATCTTTTTTTAGTTACCTAAAATAGAAGCTCCAATAATTGATTTTATATCTTTCTTCTTTCCTAATACATGCATTCAATACTTATTAAGTTCTTTCTACACAGTACTTATCACTGCATCCCATAAATTCTGGTAAGTTGTTTGATGAACAAGAATAGATCTAGAGACAAATGGTGAGAGCGAGGGGGAGGTTAGAGAGCAACCAAAGGACTTGTATGCATGCATATCAGCATAATGAATGAAGACAGACACTGCAGCAGTGGGTGCTGGCCCAGGGTGGGAATGACTGGACAATGCCATGGAGGGGGGGGATAATAGGGGGGGATCAATTGGGGAAAAAGGAGACATATGTAAAATTTTAGACATTGAATAAATAAATGAATAAATGATTCTAAAATAAGAAAAGGATGCATGAATTTTTGAAAGTTGGATTTCTCTTTATGAGCAAACTTATACTGTGAGTAAGGATCAAAATTCATTTTTTGTGACCTTGTTCAAAAACAAAATTTATTGGAGCATGAAAAAAATTTTTTGGTAAGTTGTATTTTCATTTTTTTCTTAGTTCAAACTAATATTTTATTTCTCCTAAGATTTCTTTCTTGATCCATGTCTTAAGTGTGTTGCTTAGGCTGGCCAGTGTGGCTCAATGGTTGAGCATCAACCTATGAACCAGGAGGTCGTAGTTTAATTCCCATTCAGGGTACATGCTCAGGTTGTGGGCTCAATCCCCAGTGTGGGATGTGCAAGTCACAGCCGATCAATTATTCTCTCTCATTGTTGATGTTTCTACCACTTCCTTCCTCTCTGAAATCAATAAAAATATATTTAAAAATAAAAGTCTATTGCTTAATCTCCACATATTTTAGGATTTTTCTATTTATCGTTGTGTTATTGATCTCTAGTTTAAATCCATGGTAGTCTAAGAGCAAATATTGTATTATTTTTATTCTTTGAATTCTTTAAGGTTTGTTTTATGGTCTGACTCAGTGAATGTTTCATGGGAGTTTGTGAAGAATGTGTATTTTTTTGCTACATGAAATAATCTGTAGATGTCAATTGTATCCAGTTGATTGACGATCTCTTGTAATTTTACAGCTTCCTTTCCCCTTTTAAGTGGACCTCACAATACAATTAAATGACATTATTTCCTATCCCAACATATATTTCACATTTTCCTCTACCTGTACTTTGTTTAGTGTTCCACTGCTTAGAAGGCACTTCATCATCCCAATAATAATAAATGGTTTAACTCATCAGAAAGGTATAACAATTCTAAATTTATATAAATCTAGTAACATAGTCTCAAAGTATAGAGAGCAAAGTTCTATCAAAACTACAAAAAGAAGTTTTCAAACCCACAAACATTTTTAACACAACTATTACTAATAGAATAAGGAAACAAAAAATCAGTAAGGATATAGAATATTCCAATAACATGAGAGTAAACTTCATCTTTTCCAATATACATAGACTATTTACAAAAACTGGCCTCTCAAGAAAATAGTGGAGAATAGAAATTAAATCAAAGAAATAAAGGGGAAGGAATTATAAAGGAAAGAGCAGGAATTGAGATCTTTGTCAAGCTGAAACCGGTTTGGCTCAGTGGATAGAGCATCGGTCTGCGGACTGGGGGGTCCCAGGTTCGATTCCGGTTGGGGGCATGTACATTGGTTGCAGGCACATCCCCAGTGGGGGGTGTGTAGGAGGCGGCTGGTCGATGATTCTCTCTCATCGATGTTTCTGGCTATCTATCTCCCTTCCTCTCTGTGAAAAATTAATAAAATATATATTTAAAAAAAGATCTTTGTCAAATATTTTTGTGTGCATATGTTGTTGTTTATTTTTAATAGCCCTTTAAAATATAAAAGTCATTCATAGATCATGGGTTCAAACAAAAGCAGGCCATGGGCCAAATTTGATCTGAGATCTATGTTTTCCTAACTTCTGCCTTAGATCATACAGACATAAAAATGATCTCAATAGGATGTTATGAAAAGCTTCGTGTAATAATCTTTAAAATTTAGATGTATGAACAAAAACATAATTTTCCACATCTAACATAGTAATAGAAAGTTGAAAAATTTCTATAACTATTTAGAAACTGGATTCTCAGTTTAATTCTTTCCCACAGAGAAAAACAACAGGCCCAGATGGCTTTGCTGGTGAATTCTACCAAACATTTAAACAGACTTTTCTACCGAACAGTAAATGAGGGACTATTTCCCATCATTTCCCATAACCTTGAAATCAAAACATGACAAAAACATTATGAGAAAGAAAAACTCCAAGCCAATATTACCCAGAACACAGATTGAAAAATTTTACAGAAAGTATTAACAAATCAAATTTAACAAAATATTAAAATTTGGGTTTATTCCAGAAATGCAAGGTTGGTTGAACTTATAAAAATTAATCAATGGAATGTATCACCTTACTAGAATCAAAGTGCAAAATGATATGACCATCTTAATAAATGGAAAATACATTGGAATAAAGTTCACCATCTATTAATAAAAAATTCTTAGCACACCAGGAAAAAGGAGAATTTCCTTATTTTGAAAAAGTATCAACAGAAAATACACAGCAAGCATTAAGCTTAGTGGTGAAATAATGAAAGTTTTCCTACTGAGACTTAAAACAAGATGAGTATGTCTACCATCATCACTCCCATTCAACAGTGAATTGAAGGTCCTAGCCAGTGTGGAAAGGGAATGCAGCAAATACAGAAAAAAGAAAAAATAGAGGCAGAAAACATTGGAAAGAAAGACAGGAAAAAAATAAAATCTTTATTATTCATAGATGATATGTATGTGTGTTTATTAAATTCCAAAAGAAAAAGGTAAATTGGTGCAGCCTCTGTGAAAACCAGTATGGGGGTTCCTCAAAAAAATTATAAATAGAACTACCATATGATCTAGCAATTCCATTTCTGGATATTTATATGAAGGAAATAAAATCATTCTCTGAAAGAGATATCTGCACCCCTCAGTTCATTGCAGCATTATTCATAATAACCAAGCTATGGAAACAACCCAAGTGTCTGTCAAGAGACAAATGGATAAAGAAATGTATGTATATACATATATCAAATTATGACATTGTACACCTTAAATTTATAAAATATTATATGTCAATTACATCTCAGTAATGTTGGGAAAACAAGAAATTCTAAAACAGTTATAAATAGTTAGCATTAATAAGAGAGTTCAGTAAGGTGGTTATATAAAAATACACAGAGTGGCCGGGACCGGTTTGGCTCAGTGGATAGAGCATCGGCCTGCGGACTGAAGGGTCCCAGGTTCGATTCCGGGCAAGGGCATGTACCTTGGTTGCAGGCACATACCCCGTGGGGGGTGTGCGAGAGGCAGCTGATTGATGATTCTTTTCTCATCGTTGTTTCTAACTCTCTATCCCTTTTTCTTCCTTTCTGTGAAAAATCAATAAAATATATATATTTTTTAAAATACACAAAGCATATTTTCCTCCCCAAGGTCATGAAGTATATTTCCCTGTTCACTTCTAGAAGCTACAAATGCACTAAAATGCATTTCTTTATATCACCAATTAACAGAAAAAAAGGAATTTTAAATAATACCGTTTATAACAAAGTAGAAAATATAAGTTTATCAGATCTCACATAATATACACAGAATCTCTAAGCAGAAAACTATAAAATATTACTGAAATACATTAAAGAAGATCACATTAAATGCAGAGACATACCGTGGTGATGAGTGTGAAGACCAAGTGACGATGTCAATTTTCTTCAAACTGTGCTACACATTCAGTGCTTCTGAGGTAAAATTCCATCAATTTTTTAATTTATTTTATGTGTATGTTTATGTATATTGTGCATGTTTATGTGTATGAGTTGTTTTTTTTTTGTTATTGTTGTTTTTATGCAATTCAGAAAGCTTATTCTAGAAAATATATTAAAATGTAATGGGTTGGCCTGATTCCAAAATGAAAATGCAATGGACTAAAAGTAGTGAGAACACTCTTGAAGTTCATGGCAAGAGGATTTATTCTACAGGTCATTGATATTTCCCTTAATGTACAATTAAGACATTATTGGTAATGTTAAAAGGACAGACAAAACAATGGGGATAAAGAATAAGATTCCAGAAATAAACCCATGCATACATAGGTTCCTGACTGACTAAGATGGGACTTCAGAAGGGAAAGAAGAATTTTACAATAAATATTGCTGAGCATATTGGATATCCTGGGGATAAAGGGGTAGAATTGACCTTAAGCCCAGTCATGTACAATTCAGAAAAAAATAGCTCCAAATGGATTACAAATTTAGATGTGCAAAACAAAATTCTGAAGCTTCTAGAGATAATATAGGAATCTATCTTCATGGCCTAGAACAGGGGAAGTACTATTCATAAACAAGATACTAAAGGCATAATCATAAGAGAAACATTTATATTAAAATTTACTATATTTAAGACCGGTTTGGCTCAATGGATAGAGCGTCAGCTTGGGGACTGAAGGGACCCGGATTCGATTACGGTCAAGGGCATGTACCTTAGTTGCGGGCACATCCCCAGGAGGGGGTGTGCAAGAGGCAGCTGATTGATGACTCTCTCTCATTGATGTTTCTAACTCTCTATCTCTCTCACTTCCTCTCTGTACAAAATCAATAAAATATATATATTTTTAAAAACTTAAAAAAAATTTTTTTTTAATTTACTATATTTATATTAAAATTTATATTAAGTTTCTCAAGAAACCAGTATGAGAGTAAAAAGTAAGCCACCGAATGGAACATAATATTTTGACACACATAAAGGATTCTACAAATCTATACTAATAAAAGAGAAATATGCA
Source organism: Pipistrellus kuhlii (assembly GCF_014108245.1). Taxonomy (NCBI): domain Eukaryota; kingdom Metazoa; phylum Chordata; class Mammalia; order Chiroptera; family Vespertilionidae; genus Pipistrellus; species Pipistrellus kuhlii. The sequence continues at coordinate 23,921,214 of NW_023425529.1, forward strand.
AATTGACCATACCTCTGCAATAACCATTGGCCAATCAGGAGTGGGTATGCAAATTGACCCAACACCTGTTGGGTCAATTTGCATATGTAGGCGTGGAGCAGCTGGGCAGGGTGGGTTGCCTGCTATGAAGGGGAAAGCAGGGGGCAGAGGGAGGTACAGGAGCAGCACTCTGGCAGGGAGCAAAGACTTCCAGGCTCCTGGGCAGCCAGGAGCAAAGAGAGGGGAAGGAAGGTCTATTCTAACATGAATCTTTGTGAAACAGGCCTCTAGTTAATAAGAAGAAATAAAAATAATCAAGGCTGATAACCAAATAAGAAAATGGACAAGAGATTTAAACAGCCTCTTTACAAAAGAAATCCAAATACCCAATGACTATATAGCCCAGCAGGTGTTTCTCAGTGGTTGAGTGTTGAACTATGAACCAGGAGGGCACAGTTCAATTCCTGATCAGGGCACATGCCTAGGTTGTGAGCTGCATCTCCAGTGGGAGTCATACAGGAAGCAGCTGAACAATGATTCTCATTATTGATGTTTCTATGTTTCTCCTCCCTTCATCTCTGAAGCAAAATTTTTTTTTAAATTATATATATATATATATATATATATATATATATATATATATGTGTGTGTGTGTGTGTGTGTGTGTGTGTGTGTGTGTGTGTGTATAAAGAAAACACATATGGAAAGCACTCAACTCATGAGTTAATGTAAACCCAGGGAAATGTAAACTAATAATAAATGAGATTACACTACTATAACATAATAAAAAATATATATTTAGTCTCTGCACCCAGTTCCTGGCACAGAGCTCCTAAAACCCTTACGTTTATTTATTTTGAGAGATGAATACCACAATAATTCATTCAGTTAACCATCACCTCAGGCATTTCAATTATTTTTCTGTAATGAGAACTTTTTTAAGATCCACTGTCTTAGCAACTTTCAATCAAATATGCAATACAGTAGTCACCATGTCACAAATGGCAGGATTTCACTGCATATGTTTTAAATTTCAAAATTTTAAAACTTAAAGATACTGGCTACATGAACCAGTTGCTCGTGTCAATGACACTGCTACTTGCAGCCAATGGCCTATTAAATTCAGCCCTTGTCTTTGTGTTGTACTCTCAGTAATCTTATATTAAAGCCCAACACAGCAATTTTTTAAAAATATATTTTATTGATTTTTCACAGAGAGGAAGGAAGAGGGATAGAGAGCTAGAAACATCGACCAGCTGCCTCCTGCACACCCCCTACTGGGGATGTGCCCGCAACCAATGTACATGCCCTTGACCGGAATCGAACCTGGGACCTTCCAGTCTGCAGACCAACGCTCTATCCCCTGAGCCAACCCGGTTTCAGCCCAACACAGCAATTCTTACTCCAGCTATCATCTCACAGATTTACATGAAGGACATAAGTGAGAGTTTTCTTTTTGTGAAAAGTGATTTGCAAGGATTGTCAGAAGAAAAAGAACAGCAGCCATTTGAACCACATGTAGTTTTAATTAAACTCTCCCAGTAGGGGGGGGGGAAAATCTCTGCTGCTGCTCCATCTACGGACCCTTGAGGACCTCCATTGGAGGGCTCTGTTTTCGGGAGACTAACTGTCAATATACACATTTAAAACCAATGAGAGCCAACAGCAAGGACACATCCCTGTGGCAGCATCACAGGAGGGAGCACCATTGCTGAGTGAATTATCTGTTACCACTGAGCAGCCTGCTGTCCTGACAGGCATTTAATGTATTGGTTTTGGCAACCCTCACCTCCTTTGTCATTCCAATTAAGTTATTCAAGTTAAAGTGCTTAAAGCTAAGGCATTTGGTAGTTCTTAAAGAACTCAGAAATCTGTGCCCTGACTTCTTAGCAAGATGCTTTCCCATTTTTTTTACCTCAAAGAGAAAAAATTCTAAAGGTTCACATCTCTATTTTTGTAGCTCTATTGGTTTCCTCAATTTCCATTATATCAGATTAAGGTTCAACCTCTCAATGTTAAAAAAAAAAAAAAAAAAATCTCTTGCCGAAACCGGTTTGGCTCAGTGGTAGAGCGTTCGTCTGCGGACTGAAGGGTCCCAGGTTCGATTCCGGTCAAGGGCATGTACATGAGTTGCGGGCACATCCCCAGTAAGGGGTGTGCAAGAGGTGGCTGGTCGATGTCTCTCTCTCATCGACGTTCCTAGCTCTCTATCTCTTTCCCTTCCTCTCTGTAAAAAAAATCAATAAAATATATATATTTTTAAATCTCTATTTGATAGGAGAAAATAAAAATTTACATTTAAAAATCCTCTTTGCTGGTCCACTCCCTCCCTCAACTAAACCTCAACTTTTCCTTGACCAAATTCTCAAAACTAGTATCTAGACAAGGACACAAACTTAGAGCAAAATATATCGAAAGGGAATTTTTATGTGCTCATTACAATTGAGTTAAAATTCATTTGTTTGGTGAAGAAACAGCAACCCTCTTTACCATGCTAGAGCAAATTGGCTCCTTGAATAAAGTTTAGTGGTCATGGCTGCGGAAAAAGGACATATTTTTTATTTCTTTTGCTCTAAGTTTATGTCTTTGTCTAGATACTAGTTTTGAGAATTTGCTCAAGGAAAAGTTGAGGTTTAGTTGGGGGAGGGAGAAGACCAGTGAAGAGGATTTTAAATATAAATTTTTATTTTCTCCTATCAAATAGAGAATTAAAAAATTCTAGATTAGCCCTGGCTGGTGTGGCTCAATTGGTTGTGTGTTGTCCTGTGTGTGTGTGTGTGGGGGGGGGGGGGGGGGGGGGAGAAGGTTGCTGGTTCCATTCCATTCTTGCTCAGGGCATATACCCAGGTATGCAGGTCTGGTCCCTGAGTCGGGTTGCCACCAATTGATGTTTCTCTCTCTCTCCCTCTCTTCCTCTCTCACTCAAATCAATGAAAACATCTTTTTTTTTTAAGTGAATTTTTTTTTAATTTCCTGATTAAATACTACAGAACTTTCTTAGCGAAGATAATTTCCAGCCTAGAGCAAACTCCAGAGATAAATGATTTAAAGTGACATCATATGAGACATTTAAATTATAGTGGGTAAAATACTCAAGCCCACCGTGAAGAAACACTCCCCGTAGAACTCTTGGAACTATTACTGGGATTTATACTAGGCCTTTTCTAGGAGGAAGTGAGCCTGGGAGGCAGACCTGCTGTGGAATAAGTTATTTTAAATGGCGTGTGGCTGTATTGTAACTCGGTTCCTCCTTTTGTGGAGAAACCATAAGTGGTTAGGTTAGCCAAAAATTAATAAGTATTTTTAAAAAGCAGTGGATTTCTTCACAAAGCCTAATAATCATGTGAGTTTTCCCTCAAGAACACATTTCAATTCTCATTTTCTTTTAACTATTTTTGAAAAATGTATCTATCCTCAGGGCTTCCAACCGCCTTTCTCTAACAAATCAGCGTGGAACAGAAAAGAAAAAATCTGAACTGACACAGCTTTGAATTCCAAATGCTTAAATTCAATTCCACTTTTCCAACTAAAAGGAAGTTAATGGTGACCCTCCAGCGTAAGGCTTCCCCGTTGCAGGGTTGACCCAGCACAGCCCCAATTAAGCATAAAGGGTTCCACAATGAGTAGTAAGTAAATCATTTATTTGTTTGGAATCAGCCCTTATGAGGAAAAAAAAAACCTACTTCCATGAAAGCCTTCATTTAAAAGTGCAATTGCCAGAAGTGCCAGCATGGCTAAATGGTTGAGCATCAACCTATGAACCAGGAGGTCACAGTTTGATTCCTGCTCAGGGCACATGACTGGGTTGGTGCTGGATGCCTAGTGTGGGGCATGCCAGAGGCAGCCAATCAATGCTTTTCTCTCATGGTTGATGTCTCTGTCTCTCTCTCTCTCTCTCTCTCTCTCTCTCTCTCTCTCTCTCTCTCCCTCCCTCCCTCCCTCCCTCCCTCCCTCCCTCCCTCCCTCTCTCCCTTCCTTCCTCTCTGAAATAAATAAAAATGTTCTTAAAAAATAAAAAGTGCAGTTGCCATATTCTAAAAGCCTATTGATTTTTTCTTCATTGTTGAGATGAAGAATGTAAACAGAATGGCATATTTACTCGTTTCGTTTTCTGATACATTTGCTCCGAGAGCTCCACACTTCTGTCCTACGTGGAGGAGAGGCTGTTATTTCCAGAGCTGGTCCACAGAGATGACTGATGAGTGACCGGGCAAAACTCTGATTAATGCGCCATAACGAGGAGTCGCCTGTACTTCGACAGCTTTTTATAAGTCCACGCTTTTGACCCCACAACCTTCTTCTCCCTTTGGTAATTGCTGAAGTTTGACAGTCACTGTGTGCGCTGCCTATAACATATGGCTAATTGAATCCGAGTTGGGGAAAGAATGACCAGACTCCTAATTATGATCCTCTCCACAGATCTGGAGCCTGAATAATAAGAAACAAGGAAAAGGCTGCTGGGCCAGAAAACATATTACCCAGTGATTATAGCAGGCTGCAAGTATTGCCTGGATATATCACTTTATGGTTTGTTCTTTCTGTCTCTTAATCACAGAAGGCAGATACAGAGTAGACAGACTTTTGCTTTATCTATGTGTCTGTGTTTTTTTGGGTTTTTTTTTGCAAGTCTGGACACCTGACGCTGTCTCCTGAAATTCACATAATCTTATATTCGAACACTTTGCATTTCTAATAAGGCAAATGCTGGATTTTTTCATATTGTAGATTCTTCTCCATCCTCACTACTCCAGTAATGAAGATACACGTACATATTTTAAAGGGCGTGCTTCGATTTTAAATGAATTCTTCTACAGCAGTTAACTGAATGGTAACATACTTCCTTGGAATTGCTTCTCTGGAGGAAGGGGGACGGCAGTAACTAAAACGCAGCAAGAATATTCACTCTCAAATATTTTTGCGGAACATGTAACTAACAGTGCAAGGCATAGTATTAGGTGTCAAAAGGATATACCGATGATAACCAGGCACAATTTTACAGGTTGTTGTTTTTATTCAGTGCTTCTATGCACTGAAAGCAATGTTATCAAGATAAACAACTAGTACATGAGAAAATATTAGTTGGTTAATGCCCCACACTAGGCTATACTAGTAAATGCCATGAATGAAGACACAAAGTAGGTATTGGGCATTAATAAAGGAAAGAATGACTATGGCATCCAGTTATATTGGATTTAGAGAGAAATCACTTGTGATTGTGGGATTCTAGAGAAGCTTGAGAGGAAGGGAGAAAAATAGAGAGTTAGAAACATCGATGAGAGAGAAACATCAATCAGCTGATCAGCTGCCTCTTGCACACCCTCTACTGGGGATGTGCCCGCAACCAAGGTACATGCCCTTGACCGGAATCGAACCCGGGACCTTTCAGTCCGCAAACCGACGCTCTATCCACTGAGCCAAACCGGTTTCGATGAGAAGCTTTTTTAAGGAAGTAAATTGAGAAGGGGGGGTGGGGGGGAGGAGAAAGAACTCAGGAACATGCACAACAGTGAGGTGATTATAGTGCTGGAGGAAGGTGGGTGAGGCTGAAAAGTGTCTAGGGAGGAAATGGTGATAGAGAAAAAATAAAGAAAAGGGAACTAAATCTTTGTTTTAAGTCTTAAATGAGTGGATAAAGTTGTTAGAGTAGGTATGGGGTCACTACTGAGGTGGCGCAAGCATAGGCAAAAAAATTAAGATTTAAGATATATGTGGGTGGCACAATAGCTCTAGTTTCTCTGAGAAAATCATCTGTAACACTTGACATTTTGCAACATGTCATAAATTTTATAAAGATACATGAAAAAGAATTGTGTGGGGTAGGCCTAGCAAGGTATAACCTTCATTACAGGCTAGCGATCATGATGAAAAGCAGCAATTCATCCATGTCTGCGGGCTAATTCAATGTGAACCATTTCTTTATAACAGGAAATGTTGAAATCTCTCAAGAACCCACGTGCTAGAATTAACATATTAGAGTGAAAAAGATAAAGTATGGTTCTCCCTGGAATTCGTTTTCAGGATCAACCTGGAAGGTGGTAGATGTAGATAACCCCTCTGAGATGAAATAGACGTGGGAGAAACTTCATTCCCTCTCCTCCTTTCTTTTGGCAGCTTGCCAGCTATCACTAAAAATAATCTAGAAATTTAATTTAAAGGATGACATCTTTATTTATTAACAATTCTATTTTCATTTTAAAAACCAGGAAGAAGACAATGAAATGTTGCTTTAAAGACTAGGTAGTGCTGAGAATGCAGTGTTTTGGGAATTCTGTGGCAAAGACTACCAATTGTTTGCATTAACAGCCATTCTTCCCCAATCGTATATTAGCATCATAAAATCCATTATTTTTCACAGGAAACATGGCCACCTGGAGACTTCTAAGAATAAAGTATAAATTTTTAGCTTCTCTTGCTAGCATAATTATGCAAATAATTTCTGGCCAATAATATGTAAACGAAAGAATTATGTGCAACCTCTGGGAAGGGAGGAAATGTAACTTTTTTCACTCTGTTCTTCATCTTGCTGTCTGGAAAGTGAACTTAATGGCTAAAGCTTAATCATCCATCTTAGGGCCTAGAAGTAGGAATAGAGCTAGGGACCGGATTCCTAAAGATTATGGAGATACCATGCCATTTTAGGTTGCTTTTCTTTTCTTTCTTTTTTTTAATGGCTTCATTTATATGCACAAAATAAAATTCTATATTGTTTAAGCTACTATTACCCAAGGTTTTTTAATCCTTTAAAATTGAATCTAAACTTAAGTAACTTAAAATTTGAGGCATAAGAGAAAGTGATAAGTAAGGCATCTTATGGTAGATTAGATTGTTGCTAAGAAAATAATCACTCTTGCGCTTTCCGTGGGAGAAATATACTTCCATATCCCATGGATGTTGGATCTGACCATGTGACTTGCTTTGACCAATAAGGTGGTAGGATACTTGACACGATCAAAGGCTGGAACTGAGCCTGTGTAATTGGACTTGCCCTCTGGCACTCCTTCTCCTTGACATGAGAGAAAACTTCCACAGGGTAAAACTTCCATTACCCCTTTGACCCAAGCCCTGGAAAGAATATTCCAGGAGACCTAAACCCAATCCTCAGCCAGAGCTTGGAGCAGCTGAACTCCAGTTGGCCCACAAATGGGTAAACAGAATAAATGCCTGTTGTTTTATGCCATTAGATTTTATGATTGTTTGTCATCTAGCATTAGTTGACAAATGCACATCCGATCAAATTTTTCAGGAGTTTATGCATTGAGAACTGTAATTTGTGATTTTCAAACACCCCAAAATCATCATTGCAGTTCCTGATAGCATTAGGCCAGCAGATTGCTAACCTTTTAGTGCCAGTAAAGTGAGTTGAAGAGATGAGCACTTAATTCATATTTACACTATAATAAACTCCATGTAATTAAGGTCAGAATTGAGTTACATGGGACGGCATGTTCTCTCTGTGCTCATCGGCTTTTACAGTTGTGACAGTTTCAAACTGAACTCATAAACCCAGTTTGTCTGAAAATATGGCAGTAGAGTAACTCATAAACCCAGTTTGTCTGGAAATATGGCTGCCTTTCCCGTGATCACCAAGCATTTGAAGGTTTCCTCTTGTATTATAAACTTGGAAACAGGAATCTCTTCACACCATTTAGCCCTGATTTCCCTTATTTTTAGCAACTGGCACAACAATCATTCTTATGGAGGACATTAATAATTATTAGAGGTGCAAATTATTGCAAGATAGGTAATCCTTCTCAAGAGAGCATGTCTAGTTTTATTATTTTGTCTAAAACTTTCCTGTCCACTGTGGGTTGTTTTTTGTTTGTTTGTTTGTTTGTTTGTTTTCTCTTATGAGGGCTATTTGCTTAGCTATCTGAAAAGGCTGGCCTCTCCTGATCTTCCTAAATAAAACTTCTTTATTTGTTCGGCTTTCCTCCTAATTCTCTCCAACCACCATCACTGCGCATATGGGGATATTTTTCCTCTAGGATCCTGCTTTACTAACAGTGACTCCTGAGACTTGGCTGTGGACCCACAGGGCTAAATTGCCCAGAGACTTCTCCATGAGTTCATGCTTTGTGTTCTGTGTGCTTGGCTTCTTGGATTTTCCTGCAGTCTTTTTTTTTTTTTTTTTTTTTCCAAGTTGATTTTAGAGAGAAAGAGGGAGAGAGCAAATCACTGATTTGTTGTTCCACTTATTGATGCATGCATTGGTTGCTTCTTGTAATGTGCCCCGACTGGGGATTGAACCCACAATCTTGGCATGTTGGGATGATGCTCTAACCAATGGGGCTACCTTGCTAGGGCTCCTGCAGTCTTTGACTTGTCACCACAGATTGATTAAAACCCATTCCTCTCATCCCCCCCACCAACCCCATTCCAAACCTTCACTTCACCGAGCTCCTTGCCTTTACTATAATAAATCCCTTGTTCCAATAACACTTCCAATGGCTCTGATTTCCTGACTGAACTCATTTGTTTTTATGGCATTTGCTTTCCACTATGTTCTGTTCCCCTGCTAGCAGCCCATCATTCACAGCTGCCAATCAGACAGGTAGGCTTTCTGAGCTCCAGCGCACAGGAAGGCACAGAGCAGCAGAGATGGGGCGCCTTCTTGGATTTTGTGTTTCAGTAGCCCATGCCCGCAGCACCCTAAGCACCTTGGTGAATTCACTAGTACAGGACCATTGTGGCATATTTGAATATTTGAGCTGTCGATGCACCTACTACTGCTGTTAAATTGTTTGAATCTAACTATTTGATAAAGGAAACCATCAAGTGTTTAGATATTTTATTTGTTTGGTTGCTTGTTGTTTGTTTATTTGTTTGGGACTAAGGATGCCATGAAAAAAATTATTCTCATACTAAGGATATCATGAGCCTAGGCAGGTGGGGAACCTCTGCAGACCAGGAAAGACTCAGAGCATCCGAACAAGCTAGGAGAAAATATAAAGAGTGAGAGCCCCTCGCCTAGGCTCCTCACTATCATAAGGCTCCCTGGCACCTAGAGGGGACAGAATCACAAGCTAGTGCTCTTTTTTTTAAGAACCAAGCAGTTTGTGGAGTCTTAGAACAAAGGAAACTGGTCCCTGCATTCTGAACAGGCCCCTAAAGTGTGGCATAAAAGGTCTTAACAGTCTCCCTGAGCTTTACAAATCCTAGAATGGTATGGAGCAGCAGTATGATTTTTCAAGAACACAAAAAGATGTGAATGTATTATAGATAAGAACCCTGCCAGATCTGAAGGCCTCATTCAGGCAGAAATAAAGAATGCATGCATGATAAGGTACCTGAACAGGATGGGGCAATGGGTATCACAGAGATTCCTGTTTGACCAAATGTCCTTTTTAGCCCTGAGGGCTTAGATGTAAGTCCTGCAGATATTAAATGCAACCCAAGGTAATGAGAAATAGAGGTACAAGGGAACTGACCACATTAACAACAGTTAGTAGTATAGGAATGGGTGTTTAAACAGAAATTGAGTTATTGAAACGTAAAGGTACACTGCTTACGTACTTTGATCTGTGGATTGAGATTTATAACACCATGACCATATAAAATGGAAATGATTTCACCACTATTAGGGCACTATTATTTCTAAGAGACTTTGCTTTCTTTTTCAAGAAAAATATCCTGTCTAAACACCAAGAAGAAAAAAATTTGATACCCCTAAGAGAGAGAGAATGTGGTTCAAATCAAAATCCACTTAAAATCTGTCATGCCCAGTGTGACATATTTTATAAATATTGGAACTAGAAGACACTAAGAATATTTTCCAGTGGTATTCATTCTTAAGTTCAGAAACTATTTCCCAGATAGAATATTACAAGTATCGGGTCTAGTAATAATTAATGTCCTTTTTTAACATTTGTTTAAAATCTTGCTTGGCGTTGACTTGTATTGACCTTCAAACACGTGGTATCTACAGAACGTGTGAAGTGCAATTAACAAGTTTTGCTTGAAAAAGTTTGTGTTTGGTTTGGTTTTTGTTGCAAAACTAGGGCTAAGAAGATGGCGGATGAAGAGCATATTCGGCACTGCATGCTTTACGAGTTCCAATTAGGAAGAAAAGCAAGTGAGGCTGCAAAAAACATCTGTAGTGCTCTTGGTCAAGATGCAGTTAGCGCCAGAAAATGCCAGCGTTGGTTTGAGAAATTTCGCGAGGGAAATTTTTCGTTAGATGACAAGAGTGGTCGAGGCCGTGTGTCCAATTTTGATCAAGAAGCTCTTCAAGCTCTTTTGGTGCAAAATCCTCAAATTACCCAACAAGAGCTTGCGACAACTTTAAATTGTTCACAAAAAACAATTTCCAATCAATTGCATGCACTTGGCAAAGTCCAAAAGTTTGGAAAATGGGTTCCTCATGAGTTGACCGACAACAACCGTAATCAGAGTCACAATTTGCAGTTCGCTCCTCTCTCGTCAAAACCGTTTGCCGTTTTTAGAGCAAATTGTTGCCGGAGATGAAGAATGGGTGCTGTATGTTAATTTGAAAAGGCGGCCTCAATGGTTGGACAAAAATGAGGCTCCGCAGCCCACGCCAAAACCTGACTTGCATGCGAAAAAAGTGATGTTGTGTGTTTGGTGGAATGTTAAAGGAAGTCTTCATTATGAACTTTTACCATCTAACCAAACCATTACAAGTGCAGTGTATAGTGCCCAATTGGAAAGGTTAGCCCAAGCTTTAAGAGAAAAAGAACCCGCGCTGATTAATCGGAAGGGCGTAATTCTTCACCACAATAACGCACGACCGCATACTGCAAGAATCACTGCTGAAAAACTGCGCCAGTTGGAATGGGAAGTTCTCCCTCAACCTGCATATTGCCCCTTCCAATTACCATTTGTTTCGTTCTTTGCAAAACTTTCTTCTTGGGAAAATATTTAATAATGAAGAATGCCTCAAAAATGCATTGACCGAATTTTTTGCATCAAAATCACAAGAATTTTACAACAGAGGGATTAAAATGCTTCCTGAGCGTTGGGCACAAGTAGTAGAAAACAACGGCAACTATATTGTTGATTAAATTTTGTTGTGTTGTTTAAATAAATTCGATTTAAAAAAGTATTAGAAAATGACATTAATTATTACTAGACCTAATAGAATATTATTAGAGACCCTAAGGGATAAAAGTGATGTTAGAGTAACAAAATTTCATTCTTAATTCAAATTATAATGTGCATTGATTATTTTTTTTTTAAGTGAAAACACTACGGCTATTTTACCAAAGCAAAAATATAAAAAATTGAAGGTAATTGGTGTCAGTTGTAGTCTTAAATCAAACATGCAGTCCTATTTCAGCTATGTTGCTCGGTTTATTTCTAGTAGGAGAACTGAACACAGTATTTTGTATTCCCCATTTCTGTTACCTGGTTCACAAGATAAGTAGATGGTAGTGGTAATAACTTTTTAATGGTTTATCTTTTTGTCTCAGATTATTCTTCAGTGCTCTAATTACCTATTGAAATGTTTAAAAATAAATAAAAATAAAAATAAAAATAAATAAAATTTAAAAAACCTACTCTAAAACCTAGTGGCTTAAAAAGCCACAATTCTTTAAGTCCAGAATTGAGGCAGAATTTTGGATGGTTGGTTTCTTCTGCTTGGTATGGCAGTGACTGGAGTCACTCTTCAGTGATACTCAGCTGATAGATGGTCTGGTCTTGAGTGACCAAAATGACTTCACTTACATGTCTGATGTTTGGTGGGAGCAGCTGGGAGATAGGCTCAGCTGGGCCCTTCCTCCTCTTCATACAGACTCAAGGCCTCTCCATGTGGTCACGGAAGCAGAGTAGTGAAGTGTTTTGTATGATGGTTCAGGGTTCCAAGAATGAGCACTCTAAGAAGCCTTTCCAGAAGCTACAAGTCTTCTTGTAACCTAGCTTCAGGAGTTCAGAACATCCTTTCCAACATATTCCATTGACCCAACAAGTCACTAAGGCCTTGTGAGGAATGGACTCTACCTCTCAATGAGGAGAATGGCATGTGCATAGAAGGAATTGAAGGAATTGATAGTGGCCCTTTGTAGAGACAAGCTACCATATTCAGGGAAACCAATCAAGGCATTTGAAAGAAAAGTGCCATTTCAATTCTACCTTATAAAAGGGTGATATGCAAATTAACAGTCATTCCATCACAAATATGGTGGTGCCCATTGCCACAAGATGGTGGCGCTCAATCCTCTCAGCCCCACCAGAGTCCCCAAGCCCTAGGGGAGAGAGGGGATAGCTGCTGAGAGCAGGCAGCATAAACAGCCTGGCGGAATGCTTCCTTCACTGCCACAGCACAAGGCAAGCATTCCGCGCCCAGCTGCAGATAGGCCTCTGGGCTGCAAAGAGCCTCTGGGCAGTGGGTACAGATTTGCCAGGCCCCACAGAGAGCTACTGGCACACGGATTCTTGTGCAGGGCTACTAGTATTTAATAAGTAACAATATCTATAAACAGTCCCTAAATGGCAAATGTTCTGTGTGGAGAAAATCAAGATTTTTCAGAATCTCATTGTTAGGTAGAAAAATAATTTTTAAATTATAACATGGTTAATGGTGTATTTTTAAAATTCTAGAGACTTGCCCGGCTGGCGTAGCTCAGTGGTTGAGGGTTGACCTATGAACCAGGAGGTCACAGGTTGATTTCCCATCAGAGCATATGCCCAGGTGGTAGGTTCAATCTCCAGTAGCGGGCACAGGAGGCAGCCGATGAATGATTCTCATCACTGATGTTTCTATCACTCGCTCCTTCTCCCTTCCTCTCTGAAATCAGTGTGTGTGTGTGTGTGCGTGTGTGTGTGTGTGCGTGTGTATTAAAATTTCAGAAACCTGAGGAAACATTGTCAAATATTTCCTAAAATGTTCAAGATAATCAGATTTATGTTGTTTTGTACATTGAGTCTAAACTGTTTTCATTTCTTTACTGACACTTGTATCTATAGTTGTAAATCATTGGGATCTTGAACTGTTGAACAAACATGAGCTTGTTCAGATTCTACAGTTTACTATTCATATCATTACCAATAGTCCTGAATATCCTGTAATTAAAAATTTAAGCTCTAATAAAATTGAGATTTGCATACACTATATGCAAAGATACTAGAATCTTCTTTTTTTAATAGCTAGTGATTGTCTTATATAATATATGACTAATTAAGTAAATTTTGGCAACAACTTTTCTACTAGTCACAAATTATCTGATGTTTGTCTGCCCTTACCACTGCTCTTACACAGTCATTGAAGACATTTCTACATTTGGAAAAAGATTTTAACTCATCTTTTCTTTCTGGCTTCTCTGAATGATGTACTTGATGAAGTACTATATTGTCTATATTTCTGTATGCCAGAACATACCATATAAATTGGGAAAAACTGAGAGATCCAGACTATTTGCAGTATCACCCTTTGTATTGTAAAGAATTCTCAACTTCTTTTAAAATTAAATTTATTGGGTGAGGTGACAATTCTGTATAATAAAAGGATAATATGCAAATCGACTGAACAACAGAACAACTGGTCACTATGACATGCACTGGCCACCAGGGGGCAGATGCTCAATGCAGGAGCTGCCCCCACCCCACAGGCTCTGATAGCTGGGAATGAGGAACCAGAGATGGGTGGCGATAGATGCGGGCAGCATCAGGCTAAGGCCCCCTACCCACCGGTCCCCCCACACACAGAGGGCAACCCATGGAGGGAGCAGAGCCAGCAAGCGGGCAGGAATGACCAACCTCTTGGTCCCTCCCCGCAGCCAGCAGACTCCAATTGCCCAATGGCGAAAGGGGAACCAAGGGTGGATGAAGGAGGGGGGCAGGGCTGGCTGCCGGCAGCCAGGAAGATGGCCCTGATCTCAGGCCAGGCCTAGGAACCATACCCGTACGCGAATTTCATGCACCAGGCCTCTAGTGGTTAATAAGATTATATATGTTTCAAGTGTAGATCTCTATAATTTTTTCATTTTTTTATTAAATTTAAGCCTCTTAACTAATACAAGTTCAATATACATTCTTAAATATATTCTAGAATATGTATGTTATCAGATAATGTTATTGATATGCTCCCATAGTTGTTACTTTAACAGTGACTTACAAAATAACTTGTTATTTTCTTACAAGTCCACTGGTGTGCCTGAGTTCACTCTTGTAGTTGCATTGTTCAGGTGACTTGCCTGGGGGCAGGAGGTCTAAAAGTTCTCACTTTTATGTCTTGGGACTTGGTGATGGCTGTTAACTAAGCTTAATTTCTGCAGCATTTGTCATCATTCAGTTGCTTGACTTCTTTTCATGGTAGCCAGAGCATTGCAAGAGGGAAGGAAAGGCAAGACCTCCAAGGCTTTGGAGGTCTAGCCTTTCAGCAGTATAACTTTAGCAATATTCTAGTTATAAAAGCAAGTCAGGAGGCAAGCTCAGATTCAAGTGGGAAATATATTCCGTCTCTGGATTGGAGGAGTTCACAATATTTACGAAAGAATCTGGAATTCTCATTTTTATATTTACAAAACTTTATTTCAAAATGGTATTATAACTTGTCATAGAACATAGAAGTATCTTGCAAAATTTCAATGTGTATATCACATTGAAGATTTCGGCATTTTTATTACCATAAAACCAAATTCCAGGGATAAATAAAGGATATAAAAAAAAATAGTGCTCTCAAGTTTTCATTTCTTTCCTGACACTTTAATCTGTGGCTGTAATTCACTGAGACCCTGAATTGCCAAGTAAATATAAACTTGTATCATAGTGACTTTAAAGAGAATTTTTTGCATATTGCTTTCATTTGCATACTGTTGTCAGTTTGGTCGATAAGATTTGAAGATGCATTTAGTAGTTTATAGTATGAGGGCTTTTTTTTCTGAGCTTAATCAATACAGCACATCTATCCTAAAATGTGAACCTGATCAATATTATCATTTTCATCTTCATATTTGCTTTTTAAATGTCCTTCTTTTAATCAGTAATTCATTTCTAGTTGCAAGGACTTATTCCACTTCATCTAAAAAAAAAAAAAAAAAAAAAAAAAAAAAAAAAAAAGGATATATGTAAAAGTTAAGCACAAAACTTCCAAAACATAGTAACAAGCATCTAAAATAAAAACAAGCATTAAAACACACTGCCAGCCATGACTGGTTTGGCTCAGATGATAGTGCATTGGCCTGCGGACTCAAGGGTCCCAGGTTCGATTCTGGTCAATGGCATGTACCTCGGTTGTGGGCACATCCCCAGGAGGGAGTGTGCAGGAGGCAGCTGATTGATGTTTCTAACTCTCTATCTCTCTCCCTTCCTCTCTGTAAAAAAATCAATAAAAAAAATTTTTTTAAACACGCTGCCATAGGCATTCTCAATGGAGGCAATCACTTAGATTGACACCACTGAAGCTTATATAGTCAACAGAATCAGGCCAGACAAATGTGCATGCATCTGATTTGTCATTTGTTTGATGGGAGCCTCTGTGTTCACTTGTATGGTTTCCTATGAGAGGACATAGGCCTAAATTTGCAGGAAATGTGCAGAATTTTCAAGAATTAGGTTCTTCTTAGTCAATGACACATTTATAAAGCAGTCAAATATAGTCATAGAAGGCTTTATTCCATGATTAACACAGAAAAAGAGGTTGATGTAACAGTGTTTGGGTGGTCTCAAGTATGCTAAAATTGGGTATGGGGTAAAGGGGGTCAACAGGGAAAAAAACAAAGGGAACATCTGTGATACCTTCAGCAACAAAAATAAATTTCTTGCCAAAACCAGTTTGGCTCAGTGGATAGAGCATCAGCCTGGGGACTGAAGGGTCCCAGGTTTGATTCCGGTCAAGGGCATGTACCTTGATTACGGGCACATCCCCAGTAGGTGGTGTGCAAGAGGCAGCTGGTCGATGATTCTCTCTCATCAATGTTTCTAACTCTCTCTTCCTCTCTGTAAAAAGTCAATAAAATATATATTTTTAAAAATAAATAAATAAAATAAATTTCTTAAAATGCTAAAATTGGGGATTATACATCTTTTGTTTATACCAATTGAAATTTTTTAACAGTCTAAAAAATGCCTTTAAAGTGAAATTTGAATCAAATGTTTTAGAATGTCTGTAGCAGTGTGAAAAACACTAATTTGGTCAAGTAGACAATATAACTTAAAGAAGTTAAGAATCTTGCCCAAGGGATTAAGGAACTGGGGCAAAAATCCAGGTCATGAGAGTACCAGTTGTCATCTTACTAGACTTTGCCATCCCTTAGCTCTCTCTAGGTTTCATCCAACCTTCTGCTGTCCTTCGATCTCAAAAATCTGAAGAAGTTTAGAAAGAGAAGAGGACAAGTTTTATTAAAATAAACAACAGCACCATATTCACAGAACTAAAAATGACATTGAAAAATTATTCTTTTTCTATCAAGTTTGTGTGCATGTATATAACGTAATATATCACAGAGAAGATGCATTGCCATCGAAATTTCCCTTGGAACAAGACAAAGCAAATCCTCCATGTAGTTTTTATTTGATTTAAATTCTTCAAAAAATTAGAGGGAAAAACTGTTGCTAACATAAGTTTTCAAAGTCCTGATTTTTGGGCTCCAATTCCTCCCCAAACTATTTATTGATTTAATTCCTCAGATTAACCCATAGATGGAATCAAGATCTAATCCGCCCAGTTTTCAAGGACAATCTCTTACCCCCTTTAAAGTTATAGAATTACTACTTTCCTGGCACAACTTGAAAACTTCATGCTAAAAGCTGAAGCAAAAACAGTATCTAGTGTTGAGGAGATTTTAGGAAACTAGCTATTATAAATTGTTTCAATATTTCCAGAGGGCAATTTGGCAGAAAGTGTTTAAAAGTCTCTTAAAAGTGTGCAGTTCTTTTGACTGAGCAATTTTACTTCTAGCAATTTAACATAAAGAAGTCGTCTCCTTATGAATATACATTTCCCATTAAATATGGCAGTCATAATATATTTTTTTCACATCATCAAATTAGCAATCACCTAAATGTCCAAGAACACAAAACTGGTTAAATAAACTGTTATTGCCACACATGAGCCACTCATTTATAGTGACTAAATCCTTAGTATTTGGAATGATACAAATCTCGGTTCATGTTACATACTACCTGTGGACAATGATGAAGTTAGTTATTTAAATTTTCTAAATCTTGGCTTCCTCACATTAAAATAACCTTGGTGAAGCCTTTAACATGAAGGTCCTAGGGAGTTCCCCTCCAGGAAGCACACCCATGCTGTTCCCTACCTCCTCTCCTTCTTCCACAGGCATGCATCTCCTAAACTGTAAGGGTCCCCACCAGACTTGCAACCTAGAGAGCAACGGGCAGCGGCAGCACATCCTGAGCTAACCCCCTTAACCTGTCTCCAAGGCTCCCCTTTCTCCGACTTCTCAGTGAGCCAAAGCAGCCCAACCTAGACCCTCCTGTTGCTACTTCTATGTTCTTCCTTGACTCACTGTCCTAAGTATATTTTTGCTATGGTCAATAAATTCTTGCTTGCTTTTCTACAAAAAAATAAATAAATAAATAACTTCAGTAAGTAATTGTGAGAACTAAATAAGTATTTAAAGTATATCTGGATTTAGCACACAGAAATGCTCAATAGACTTTAGCAATTAATATTATTGACTTAATTGAATTACTTGGGAGCTATTAAACATCGGTTTATAAAAGAATCTTGAGTCTTACTGAGACTAAAAGTTGCAAAATAGTATGCATGATGATGCCAAGTTTGTGCACACATTCCTTTTTACATTGAAAAAAAGCATTGGAAGATCATCATCAAAGTGTTAAAAATTATACCTCTAAATGTTCAAATTCTGAATGATTTTCATTGTTTTCTTTTTCATATAGTCCAAATTTTTGACAATACAGTTCTTATTTTGCATGCAGAAAAAAACATTATTTTTTTTTTAAATGTCAGTTACTATTTAAACTGCACGCTGGGTTTTCTTAGTTCCATTTTACAGGAGGGGAAAACAGACCTCAGGCTAAGTCCCTTGTTGAATATGACTGCTTCCTACCATGCCTGGAGGAATCTCCCGCCTCACTGTAAAACAAACTAGTTATTGTTTATACTTTATTATCCTTAGATTCTATAGGTAGACGGTAGTTCTTATACTTAGGAATGTGAAATTTTAATGATTGTTTGTTAAACTGTGAATAGTCAAATAATCTCCAAGGGCATAAAATAGGGTCTTCTGCCTTCCCTCATCCTTTGTTCTATTTTATGAATAAACAGATGTTTCTTGCCTAGTACTATGGTGTGGATGTGGGATTTAGAGCTCAGAAATAAATAAGATATATTTCTTATGCTGAAAGTGCTCATAATTTTTAAAAAGTAACATTTCTATAACAATTTACAATTTACAAAGCACTTTGCATTTATACCTATAGTATTACTATACTGATGATCGATTTATGGTTGATGTGAAGAGGCATAAGTAATTTATTCAATTACTGGTAATCTTGAGACAGATCCTACATCTCCTTATTTCAAGTCTGCTGTTTTCCCACTAAACTGCCACTAAAATGTATTAGTTAGGCATATGTGTGTGTTATATGCATTATCAGTTGTGTGCATTATCAGTCTTTGGTCTGTTTTGAATCTCTCCAAAGAGGCCCTCTATCTGTTTCTCATATCAGAACATATAAATTCACTATTATAAGTTGTTAAAGACATTCTCTTCTGATGCGCTATCTACTACATCAAATGCTGTATAAATATTTGTGCTCTCATTGTTGTTGTTTTATAATTTATTACCAGAGAAAGCTTTATTTTCCCAGAAGAAACTTTGTATCTCCTCCTATCTAATAATAAGACATGTAATTGATGATACCTTTTTTCGTTGAGTTGGCTTTCCAACCAACTCTCAGCCATATTTGAACCCATGAATGGCTAGTAATAGTAGGCATCCACTAAATGTTTGGTGGGTGGCCCCAGACAGTGTTTCTCAGTGGGGAGAGCACCGGCCTTTGCAACAAAGGGTCACAGTATTGACTCTAGGTCAAGGGCATGTACCTGGGTTGCAGGTTCAATCCCTGGCATTGGTCAGGGTGTGTGCAAGAGGCAACCCATCAATGTGTCTCTCTCACCTCTCTCTCTCTCTCTCTCTCTCTCTCTCTCTCTCTCTCTCTCTCTCTCTCTCTCTCTCTCTCTCTCTCTCTCCCTCTGTCTCATCCCTTCCTCCCTTCCACTATCTCAAATAAATAAAGAAAGAAACAAATAAATAAATATTTGGTGGATAAATGAAAGAATTAATGTCTAAAGCAACTATGTTGACCTTTATGACTTGCATATTTGTATTATTTTGCTTAGTCCTATTTCTGCCTATGTGTTATTATTATTTGATTATATGTACTCTTTGTTATAATCTGCCTCATATTCTTTTCAGAATAAGCCAGGAGATAAATAAATCAATAAGCAAATATCTACTATACCGACTGAATATTAAGGCCTTTACCCAGGACCTCTAATACCAGCTTCAACACTTTTTAGAAGTAGGACAGTTCCTGAGAACATGCAGACATTCACTCATAATGCTTCCAAGAGGCAGTAAATCGGAATATAATTTGATGAGAAGAAAGAGGTGGCCTTGTTAGCAGATGCTAAAGAAAACAAAAGCTTATACACATTTTAAGAGCCTATTTACTGCAGTTCTCAGGCTCCCAAAGCAGACATGTAGATTTGCCCTTCAGCCCTTCACAATCACATGCTTCAGCTGGCCTTGATGTCTTTCTTCCTTCTCTTTGTTTTCTTACATATAAATATTTGCACCTGATTTCACCTGTGTGAAAGTTGCTATAGGAAGTGCAGAGTGAAGATGAAGAATTACTTGCCTGGGTCTCAGATCCTCCCAGATACCCAAACACCTCTTTCACAATAACCTGCACAATGCATGCGTACATATCAGATTCTGTGCAACATGGCTTTGTGACATGGTCGCTGTACAAGGAGTTTCACAGTCTTGGTGTTTACAATACTAATGTTGAAACTGTAAAGAGAGATATTTTCATCTATTTAGGAGGCATAGAACCAGGCATTTAAGGTATTAAAGCAAATTTTTTTGGAGAAAATCTGAGCTAATTTTGAAGGATGATAGAAATTAGCCAATTTGGGTTGTGGGGGAGGACAGGGCAAGTGTAAAGATACAGATAGAAATCTACACTTAACATTTTGTTAAGAGAGTATAGATTTCATTTTTTTTAAATAAAAAAGTAGATTTAATTTTTTCAATAAAAAAAGAAAAAAGGCATTCATAAAATAGCTAAAGAGTAAAACAATTATAAAATAGTATTGAAGAAGGAGAAGGAGGAGGAGGAGGAGGAGGAAAAGGAGGAGGAGGAGGAAGAGCAGGAGGAGGAGAAGGAGAAGGAGGAGGAGAAGAAGAGCCTTAGTCAGTTTGGCTCAGCGGATAGAGCATGGGCCTATGGACTGAAGTGTCCCAGGTTCGATTCTGGTCAAGGGCACATGCCCTGGGTTTTGCAGGCTTGATCCCCAGTAGGGGTCATGCAGAAGGCAGTGGTCAGTGATTCTCTCTCATCATTGATGTTTTTATTTCTTTCTCTCTGAAATCAATTATATATATATGTATATATTTTTAAGGTGAGTAAATAGTCCCATTTTCATTGTAATATTGGAAGCCAGACTGAGGTGGACTGAAGGAACATGAAAGGAATTGAAGATATGGACAGGAACGGACAAACCTTTCTGGAGCAGGATGCAATGAAAAGGGATATGAAACTGGGTGGTAGAGAGAGGGTGGAGGCTTGGCTGTCCATGGAATTTGCTGTCAGCACTTTTCTTATCTGAGAGATAATCCAAATTTTCAGTTTATCTAAACTCAGCGTTGCAAATTGGCTCTGCTAGGAACAATAGTTTTCTACTTGTCTCTAATGATGTTGCGGTGGAGCTTTTCCAGTTGCTTTCAGCACACCCTGGAATTGCTCCCTGTAGTGTTCTAGTCCGCTCTGTTCACTTGGTTGTCATCTACCTCCTTTCAGGAGCCCTACCCAGAGAGCTGGCGCCTGGTCCTTGTGGCCTACATTGGCAAGGAGTGGCACATTCCAGGGCCTTCTCCCGAAGATGAAGTTTTCTGATTTGTCAAGTGATGCTAATGGCATCTCTGGACAGTCGTATTTATAATGGTACACCATTCTTGTAGATTTTTTATGAACATTCATCTTTATTCGCAAAAGAAGATTTAGGCCCTTACTGGGTTTTGGTTTCTCTTGGCTTTGATGAAAAGTTGTAAATTGTATATTGATGTTGTGCTGTTGTGAATTACGTTCTTTGAAAGTCATGGGAAG
Source organism: Pipistrellus kuhlii (assembly GCF_014108245.1). Lineage (NCBI taxonomy): Eukaryota > Metazoa > Chordata > Mammalia > Chiroptera > Vespertilionidae > Pipistrellus > Pipistrellus kuhlii. The sequence continues at coordinate 23,942,472 of NW_023425529.1, forward strand.
GTTTTCAGAGTCAAAAGTGATGTAAGGTGCTTGGATGATGTGGCTCGGTGGTTGAGTGTTGACCTATGAACTAGGAGGTCCTGGTTTGATTCCAGGTTGGCATATGCCCGGGTTGCAGGCTCGATCCCCAGTGTGGGGACTCCAGGAGGCGGCCGATCAGTGATTCTCTCTCATCATTGATGTTCTATTCTTTATCTCTCCCTCTCCCTTTCTCTCGGAAATCTATTTTAAAAATATATTTTTTTTTAAATGATGTAGCATATGTCAATTATATCACAATTCTAAAATCTAATTTTGTTTAGAAAAGTGATATCAGAAGACTAATTCTAAACTGTGACTCACTTTAATTCAGCAGTGTAAACAGAAATAGGAAGATGTTTCTTTAAACCTTCAGAATAGAAATCACTCTACAGGACTTGCTTTATAAATTATTTATTTCATTCATGTAAATACTCAAGGCCGCCTCCCAAGGCAGGCAGCTGGGCTGGGTGGAAACCACACCTGGCTTCCCTTCAGAAGGGGTAAGTGGGAGGCTGAAGGATGGCTTTGGGGCCAAGTGAGCATCCAGCTGCCCTGGGAGGCCTGTTTTGCCTGCCACTCTGTAGAGGGGTCCCCTCTGGTGGGCACACTGCGCAGGCTGAGCCCCTCCAGGTGCTGAATGTCAGCACAGACTCAGTGCCCGCAGTGCCTGGTGGGGGAGAGAGGGGTTGGGGAGGGATGTGGGGACAGGAGGGTTGCCCACCTGGTGTCTGCACCCTTCTGTCGAAGGGGTCAATGCATCGACCCCTCCCATACTGGTTTGAGGACCCTGGGACTGCAGGCAGGACCTGAAAGACTAGTGACAGGCTGGGGCCCTGGGCTCAGCAGGTCCCTGGAGCTGCAGGGGAGCGCTAAGGGTGCTGTGTGCTGAATGAGGGCTCTAGCGGGTGAGAGATGCTGCCACGGAGGTGGGGTGGCATCAGGTAGCAACAGGGTAGAGCCACGTCTCACAAACTGACTGCAGAAAGTCAGTTGGTTTGTACATACTGAATCAATTTCTTTTCTAGGTAAACAGAATCTGCCAGGGGAGGCAGGCAGAGGAAGCCAGATACAGGAAAGATAACAGTACTTTACAACCCAAGCCACAGATGGTGAGGGCCCTCCCAAGGCCCTCACCCAATGCAGTTAGACTCCGCCAAGATTTCCAGCTGGGAGGGACCTCGGGACAAAGAGAGCACCCACCAGAGGCACTGGAATTGCAATGACAGGACCCCTCTCCACTGTGGGTCCATCATTGTGAGCAAGGGTGAAGCCCATCAGAGCTAATGGTCACAGGGTGAGGGGCCGCTTGCCCAGAGGTCACAGGTAAAGGAGACATAGGCTGTGGGCAGCCCAGGGTTCCATTTTTAGCTGTGCCCTTTTAACTGCTGTGTGCCCTCAAAGAAGTCGCTCACCCCCTATGTGCTGCAGTAGCCTCACCTGTACAGTGGGCCACAGCTGCTCCTCAGAGGAGTGTGGAGTGATTATGTGTGTGCCTCACTTGCCCTGAGGGCTTTCCCCTTCATAGTCATCACCCCTACCTCACCACCCTTCTCTCCCCCAGCCTTGGAGGGACTGCATAGGCCCCTCTGGACCTCTTGCATGGACCCTGGACAGACCATTGCACTCCTGTCTCTTTTACAATCCCAGCTCTCACAGTCCCAGCAGGAAAGAGTTGGCACACACAAACAATTTTCTGGAAGGACTTTGGCAAAGGGACTATTGATAGGTGTGAGAGCAGGGGCAGACAGCGAACCAGGGTTCTTTTGTTTATGACCAATCCCAGTTTTGGGGCCTGTCCCCAAACACCAGGTCATGTTGGGCTTTCTTGGCAACCTTTAAGTGTCCCTGAATGAGATTCTGTTTCATGACATTCCTGCTGATTCATTCTATAGCTGGCCCCCCTGGTCATCTGTGCTATTTTGGTGGAGGTAGCCAGGCTCTGGATCCTTTCTTTCTCCACTCTGGCCCATCTAGCGCTGATTAAACTCTGACCTAGTTTTCCTTCTATTAAACAGTGAAGATTTAATTTCCCAGTTTTAAAAATATAACATACTCTTGATCATTTGGCATAGCTCTCAGTATAAGTTAAGATATCCTATATAATAAAGAGGTAATATGCAAATTGACCCCTCATGCCCTCACACAAGATGGCTGCCCCCATGTGGTCAAAGATGGCCGGCAGGGGAGGGTAGTTGTGGGTGATCAGGCCAGCAAGGGAGGGTAGTTAGGGGTGACCAGGCCTGCAGGAGAGGGCAGTTAGGAGCAACCAGGCCTGCAGAGGAGGGCAATTGGGGTGACAAGGCTGGCAGGAGAGGGCAGCTGGGAGTAACTGGACAGGCAGGGGAGGGAAATTGGGGCAACCGGGCCTACAGGGGAGGGAAGTTAGAGGCAATTGGGCTGGCAAGAGAGCAGTTAGGGATCTATCAGTCTGGCAGGGGAGTGCTTAGGTAGTGATCAGGCTGGCAGGTAGGCACGTGGTTGGGAGCTAGCAGTCCCGAATTGTAAGAGGGATGGGGCCTAAACCAGCAGTTGGACATCCCCCGATGGGTCCCAAATTGGGTAGGGTGCAGGCTGGGCTGAGGGAGCACCCCCTGCCCCACTACATGAATTTCATGCACTATACCTCTACTTAGATATAATTAGATATGGTAACTACATAAGATAAAGGCTTACATTTGGATAGAAAATTCTTCATTCACTGAAAATTAAAATAATAATACTGGTAATAATAAGCTTTAAAACCTCTACCACATTTTTCTTGCATGTCAAAAAAAAAAAACCTGCCTTTTTTAAATTACACAGTTGTACAAAATCCCTTAGGCCATTTATTGTTAAAAAAAAAAAAAAATCTAGTTCAGCATTCATGTTAGACGAACACTGCTTTTATTGCTCTATTGTTTGCAGACTTTTTTCCTTAAATATGATACCATACTTCTAAATCTCTGCTCTTTCTTAGTTCTTCTTCTCTCTATTTAGAAAAGATTAGGTCACACTTTCTTAGCTAATTACAACTTTTCAGTGTTAGACATTTGTTTTTCCACAGCCATTCTCCTATTTCAGAGTATTATTTTCCTCCAATGTTTTTATTCCTTCCTTGTTTTCCCAGTAAACTTTCACCCAGTGCCTTTAATTTTATTTCATATTTGCTAACCAAAGGCACCTTTTTATTACAGAAGCTGAGTTCTCACTATTTTTTTAAAAAGATATTTTCCATTAAATTCTTCCCTGTCCACTGTCCTACCTACCTACACACACATGCACACACACAACAGCAACAACTAGTACTACGACAACTACAACAACAGAACAGCAACAACAAAAAACAGTTCTTCCAGGCTGAGTGCCATTGAGTTGCTCTCAGAAACCTAAGCAGGTTGAGAGCAGAACCTTGCCCTTGTTTACCAGCTGTAGCTAAGCCGATTGGCTGCTGATTTTCAACAGACCTAACCAGTGTTTCCGGAAAAATGAAGCAAAGCTTCTGTAATTAACAGAACGTGGTTGTTACACCCTAATAACAAAAGTAAAGGGCCAGTTCCACTGAATTAATTCTTATTCTAGATGAGGGGTGCTGTTGAACTCCTGCTGAATTCCAGTTTAGTGAACAAAATCAGGTTTTCTCGAATTATGAAACAGTACAACATGACAAGGCTAATCTGGTACTTGTAAGTAGAGCCAGAACCACTGCCTTCCCCTCACCTGCATTAACTATGACCAACACTCCTTGTGGGGGCACTGCATTGCTGGGACCTTACTGATGGGGTCCAGTATGGAAAAGTCCATTTGGTTCTTGAATGAAGGCTTTCTTGGTAGGAATGGTGATGTTCAAACATTTCTTCTACCCTACTCTTTTATTTCATTTCTCAGTGTGTTCAGAATCTAGAAGGAGAAGAGCAGTGTCTGGTGGACCTTCAAGAAGATTCCCTAAAGTGTTTACCATATTTTTCGGACCATAAGACGCTCCGGACCATAAGACGCACCAGTTTTTAGAGAAGGGAAATGAAGAAAAAAAGATTCTGAAACAAATAGTGTCCTAAAATATTTTATGTGCATTAAAACCCAACATCCCAGTCATAAACACATGTAATCAACCCTGTAAAGTAAACAGCAGCATTTAGAACCATTTTAGAACCGGGCAAGCACACAGAGACCACACAGAGCCGGGCAAGTAAAAAAACTTTTTTTTTTTAAGTATATGTGTAGGCTATATTTGGACCATAAGACGCAGGACTTTTTCCCCCCACTTCTGGGGGGAAAAAAGTGCGTCTTATGGTCCGAAAAATACGGTAATCGGATGCTAACATTTAGAAATAAAGCAAACAAAGTGGAATTAGAGGGCAGAAATAGAGAGAGAGAGAGAGAGAGAGAGAGAGAGAGAGAGAGAGAGAGAGAGAGAGAGAGAGAGAATGGCATTTGATGAAGTCAGGACAGGTGGTGACTTTGGGCTTTAGATTTTCGTGTAATGGTGAGACATTTTGACCTTAGTGGTTTGTAGAGATTTATATTAGCCAAGCTGACGTTAACAGATGGGCAGATTCCTACTACAGTCTGACAGTGAGGTTTTGAGTTTTAATTCATGCATAATGGTGACTGAAATGTATGGCAGTTTTTTCCAGAGATGAACAGCTGTTTCCATAGAGGCAGGGGCCGCAGGGGTTCTACTTATGGGTAGCATCCAGCAGACACCTTTGGGCCACTGAGCCTTGCAAAGGTTGCAGACTCGTCCATGTTAATCTTATAAACAAACTAGAGGCCCAGAACACTATTGAAATGGCGCGAGGAGGTGCCCCGCCTCCCGCTGTGTGAGGAGGCACCCCATGAGCTGCCATAGACCACTGCCATGGGTGGCCGGGACCCACAACTGAATTCCGCCCCAGGCCCCCTTTGACCCCCTGCCTGTGTCCACTCCAGGGCTGACCGAGCTGCCACACCAGCTTGGGCAGACTCCCTTCTGCCTCTGTCTTCATCTCTGCTCCGGGCCTCACCTGGGATGCAACCTATCCGGTCGTCCCATTTTAGCGTCCTGGCCTAATTTGCATATTACCTCTTTACATATTAAGTCATGTGGGTCTTAGGAATGATAAGGGCAGCCCCAGGATGCAGACTGCTGCAACTTACTACCTTGATGCAGCTTTCCTTCTGCAGGCTAAGAAACCATTCAACTAAAGAGAAAGAGCCTCTGTGCACAGGCCTTTGAGACGTGAAGGAGTATAACAAATTTTGCTATTTTTACCTTGTTTGTCAGCCAGGGCTGAGACTAAATGAGACAGATGAGTACTTTATGTGCACTGAGCACTAAGGAGACTCCAACTTCAATGATTTGCTGCAAATGTAAGAAATCTGCTGCTCCACAGTTCATTCAGCAGTGGGGTTTGGGAAAAAGGGAAATGTGGAGTGCCTGATCTTGACACCTTGTGGCTTGTGCATGAGTTTAAATCATCTCCAACTATATGGTCTCAAGTTGACCCTGGATGTGTTAATTACAAATGAGGCAGACACTTCTCAGCAGACAGATTTCTTAGCTCTAAGCAGCTCAAGGGTGAAATAGAAAGGAAAAAATTTTGAATATAGTGTATGAAAAAGAAGAGACTTCAAATGAGACCCTGTGGCCAAACTGCCATCATTGCAATTTGTTGGACATCCCCTGAGGGCTCCTGAGCTGCCAGAGAGATGTCTGACAGCCTGCTTAGGCCCCCTGAGGACTGGGCATAAGCCATCAGTCAGATATCCCCCAAGGGGTCCCACACTGGGAGTGGGCACTGGCTGAGCATTTTTGTGCACCAGGCCTCTAGCTCTCAAATAAAAGTGGCAAAATGCAAAAGCAAACTCTTACCCCAGCCATGGTCAATGCATACTGCCAAAGGTAGCATCTTTCTGAGAGATTTCTTCCTGTTAAGATTTCAGAGTGAAGATTCCAGATAGTTGAAAGTTTTTTAGATGAGAGAGTGTCTATAGCAGAAATAAGAGTCAGGAGTCCTGGCTTTGTTTTTTGCAATGATTTTTTTTTTTATTCTTGACATATATTGTCTATAAGACTAAGGGCAGTTAGTGTTGCCTTCAAGAAAGTTTGAACAAAGGTGGAATATTTGTACAATACCTAGAACTCTAACCTGAACTATATATTCCAAGTATAATTATGAGAACTATGCTTTTAAAAATCATCTGAAACTCCTGTCCAATGGCTCAGTTGGTTGGAGTGTTATTCTGTACACCAAAAAGATTGAAAATTGGATTCCCAGTCAGGGCACATACCTAGGTTTTGAGTTTGATCCATGGTGATGGTAAGTACAGGAGGTAATTCATTGATTTATATTTCTCACATTAATGTTTCTCTCTCTCTCTCTCTCTTTCTCTCTCTCTCTCTCCCTCCCTCCCTCCCTCCCCCCCTCCCTCCCTCCCTCCCTCCCTCCCTCCTTTCCCCTCTCTCTCTCTCTCAACTCAATAAACATGTTTTGGGGTGAGGATTTTTTTTTAAAAAGCATTTGGAGAATATTTTGTATATGTGCCTTTTCTTGAAGTAGCCCCACCCCAAGTAATATAGTTTGTTACTTGTTTCTGATTGTATGATCATCCATACTTCTCCTAGTTTTCTTTTCCTGGACTTTAGCTCATATTTTAATGTCAGCCTGGATAAATACTGTATACAGGAAAACTATCATTAAACAAAGCAAATGTAGTACAGAATGATTTTAGCACCATAACTCCTATTGTTTTTTTTTTAAAAAGGAAATGAAATGTAATGTAAATGCCACGTTTTAAATAAAACATCACCTTTTTTAAAAGGCAGTTTAGGGAATTCATTTAGTTTTACAGAATACTGCTGTTAGAACTATTATTGCACCATTATGTTTTCATAGAGCTTCTCATTTAACCAGACAACACAGTTTATGTATTATCCCGCTCAGCAAAGAAATAGCTGTTGGCTCTTCTTCAACAGTTGCTTCCTGCACTTAGTGAGACTCTCAAGTCACCTGGTCACAGGCGGTAACAGAAAAACCATAATATCTACGGAAACTTTTATCATGATACTACTCATCTACAATCAGCATATTTGCAGCTGATTATCCTGCAGATCCCCTGAGCCCATCTGAACCCTAGATCTAGAATACAAAAGACTTAACCTCAATTATAGGGCAAGGAATTCACCTTGACATAATTTCATTATTCTTAACCAAGATTAATTTTTACTTCCAAAATGAATCCAGAGTAGGTGGAAGCCAATCACTATCCAGAATCATCACATTAGACCTCATCTAAGCCTAGGTGGAAATATTCAAATAGCTTCTTAAAACATCACCTTTTTAGTGATTCACCTAAATTAATTCTTATAATTGAAAATAAGGGGATCACCCTGGCCACTGTGGCTCTGGGTTTGACTCCTGATCAAGGGCACATACCTGCATTGCAGGTTCTATCCCTGGCCCTCAATCAGGGCAAGTGTGGGAGGCAACTAACCGATGTTGTCTCTCACATCAATGTTTCTTTCTTTCACTCTGAATCCCCTCCCCCACCCTCAAAATCAATGGGGAAAAAACAAACAAACATCTGGTGAGTATTAACAACAAAAGAAAACAACCTAGGCATGTTTTCCAAGGTGACCTCTTGAAACAAACAAACAAACAAAAAAAGTGTGTGCTCACTTCGGCAACACATATACTAAAAATTGGAACAATACAGAGAAGATTAGCAATGGCCCCTGTGCAAGGATGATGCAAATTCGTGAAGTGTTCCATTATTTAAAAAAAAAAAAAAAAAAAGAGTGGGTGGATTGGTGAAGTAACTGACCTAAGTTAGACCTTTGGTGGTGTGGTTCTCAGTTCCTGCTCTGGATTTCTGTAAATTCACTTATATTTACCTAGCACCCTACCATTCCATTCCCCTTCCTGCAGAGGAGTAGCAAATGGGGCTCCCCTCCTCTACTGAATTCTGACAAACTGTTGCATCCCACTGGCACCTGGACTGCTCTGCAGAAACCCCACTGCTCTCTCGGCTTCCACATCCCAAATCTGGTCTGAGAGTAGTCACCATATTCTATACCTTCCAGTCATTATGGTCCAGGGAGGTGCATCCTGTCTGGGAAGAAAGGTACTGATTTCTGCACATCCTTCCTTGGTCTCTCAGATGTATCTCTCTGTTTGTCATGCAAATTAGACTTTATAATAGTAAACTTCTCAAGGGCAGTGTTAGATTTTCTATCTTTTTTGCATTTCCAGTGAACAGTATGCCTTTTATAAATTTTTGTTTAGGTGGCTTTAAAATCATTCTCTTTGCACACCTATGTATTTTTATATGTCCTTACACATGAGTGAGGTGTCACATTTAGTGGAGAAGTAATAGACTTCTATATTTAAAGCGTCCTCTCTTTTCCCTCCAAGTTGGTCTGGAATTGGCTGATATAATTTTGTTTCTTTACTGCCAGACACTAGTACGTCAGTGTCCCATAGGATTTCATTTCTTATACTCATATGAAATGAATTACATAACAATTCTCCGGCCTTTCAACCTCACTTTTCTCTTTAAAGGCTAACCAAGAAGAATCAGAGCCTCCATGCACGGGAAGGCAGGGAGTCCATCTCCTCCCCCATACTTTATGAAGATACTCAGAAGTTCTCACATGTTCCACAAATGCATGCTGGGTGTTTTGTGTCAACTCCTCTGGGCTGCTGCTTCAGATTTCTCCCAGAGTCCACTGAATCCCCCTGGCAAAAATAATTTCCTTTTTGATCTCTTTTTCTCTCTCAATCCATGTCCTATATCCCCAGACTCTGATTCAGACTCTACTAGAGGAAGCAGAGTCAGGCCATAAATTAAATCTCTTCAGAGAAAGATGTATCTCCTCCCCCAACCCCCTCCAAAGACTTGGGGATCTATTTTTGGAGATGATGACTTTATCAGTAAGGGTAATAATGGGTACTTAATTTACAGATTCTCAACTAAAAGAAATATTATTTAATTAATTCACAAATGACTAACTCGTGAAATATGAGTGCTTCTGAAACAAAGAAGGATAATACTCTAAAACAACTTCACCTTCCATTTTCAAAGGAGTTGCAGTAAGGAATGCATGGTGGTTTAAAACATGTTGTTTTCTCTCTCTCTCTCTCTAAGAATTTAGAAATATTAAGATCTACAGTTCTAGATCAGTTCACAAGGGTATCACAAACTCTCTTTTTCTTTTTAAATATATTTTTACTAGAGTCCTGGTACACAAATTTGTACATGGGTGGGGTCCTGCCAGCCCGCTCCTATTGGGGCTGGCTGGGGGGTAAGGCCATGGACAGTTGGCAGGCCCTGCCCCCTGGATGAATTCCCACGTGAAGGGGAAATTTGCATATTAGCCTTTTATTTTATAGGATTGATTTCAGAAAGAAAGGGAGCGGGAAAGAGAGATTTAAAAAAAAAAAAAACATCAATGATGATAGAGGATCACTGATTGCCTGCATCCTGCATGCCCCACACTGGAGATCAAGCTACAACCCAGGCATGTGCCTGACTAAGAATTCAACTCCAACCTCCTGGTTCATAGGTTGATGTTCAATCACTGAGCCACTCCAGCTGGGTTATTTTTCTTAAGTATGGCTATTTCTATAAGATTTTCCCCTTATTGTATGCATAAGAGTTTTAAAGACTTTTCTTACATTTAAGCACTATCCTATCACAATGAAACTTATTGGACAATACATAAGAGCTTTCATATGTCTATTCTTGGAACACTGAACTATTAGATTAGTAAGGGACTAAAATTAAGAATAAATTTCCGAAAAGCACCTACTACTTGGAAGGAGATAATGGGGTATGTGGCATTTTGTTGGCAAGAGTCACCTTGAGAAAAGTCTGTGAGCCTTCGTTTTACAGGAAGCTTGTGCTTATTCACCCATTGAACTTTGTTCTCTTCTGATGGGCGGGGAAGGTTTAGTCAGAAAGAAAGAAAGGCTTCCAGAAGTTCTGTACCCTTATTTTGAATTCTGACTATTTCTGCATTACAGAGGTAGTATTCAATGACCTTTTTTAAAAGATTTTATTGATTAATTTTAGAGAAAAAGGAAGAGAGATAGAGAAAGAAGTAGCTCAGTTCCATGCATTACTTATGCATTCATTGGTTGATTCTTGCATGTGTCCATGTGTCCTGACTGGGGATTAAACCTACAACTTTGGTGTATTGGGCCAATGTTCTAATCAACTGAGCTACCCAGCCAGGACCAGTATTCAATTATCATAACTATTTTCTTTGTGTGCTATAAATATTCCTATATTAGGAAACTTAACACTGATTCTGAAGGAGTTTAAGGAGAACCAGGGATGATAGATAATGATAGATAGATAGATAGATAGATAGATAGATAGATAGATAGATCATTCATGATTGTTTTCCTTAAAAGATCATCAAATTAAGGCAAAAGATTTGGATACTGTCTCAACAAGTTAATCATATTTGAAATTCTGTCTAATAGTTTCTGTGCAACCCCTAAGTGAACCAATAGTTGACATGCTGAAACTTCTAATAAAACTTGATCACCTAATATATCAATATTATAAATTTCAACACTAGTGGGAAAGTTCACTTTTTTTTTTTGGCTAAAAAATTTACACTTTAAAGTATAATTTTAGGAAATGCCATTTATTTTATACATATGTACCTAACTCTAGGGCAAGCTTTATTGTTCTGGGTTTTTTTTTTAAGTTATTATACAAATGCTGTATATGTACATTACCAAGTACTTAAAATCTTAGTTGTCATTATCCCTGAACTTCTGATGAATACTCAGGGACAGCAAAGACATGCTTGAACAGGTAAGTCAGCACGTAGCTAAATGACATCTGTGTCCCTAGTATTGCAATCTTCTAAGCTCTAACTATGACTAGTTTCTATTGCATAATTCTCAGAGCAGTGCTTTTTTTAAATGTTGCACAAACATGATAAGGACATGAAAGACTTAGTTTTTTTTTTTTTCCTCTGGCCACGGAACTTTCATGAGAATGTTATGAGAACCTTATTTTTTTTTTTACCACATCCATCCCCACTCTTGACTGCATTGCCCAATAGAGGCCAGATTTTCCAAATATGTTCTAGCTGGGTTTGCAACAATTACAGGATTCAGTCAGAATCCTGTGCATATGGCAAGGTTTATCTTAGTAATATTTTAAACTGAATATAAGCAAACAGAGTTTGATTTTATTTGCATGTACAACACTGTCCATTTTAAGTAATTTACTTTTATTATTCCCAAGTCATTCTTTAAGAAAAAAATTTGGAGGGGAACAAAGGAAATTTTTAATTATCCACTATGGGACTTTTTTTTTTTCTTCAAATGGGATAAAAGTGCTTCTTAGATGTAATTTTATATAATCTCGGTGGCATGTGGAAGAATTGGAGGCAAAGATTGTTATGCTATTACTAACTGTGTTGTATAAATAAGCAAACATAAAGATAGAGATATATTACTATACCATTATTCTAATGTTTTGTCTTCGTTTTTAATACCTAAAAAATCTCTGAAGAATGTCAAAATGTTCCCTGTATTATAATGTAAGATTGGTGTTGTTGTTGTTATTCTAAGGTTGTATCTATTTCTTTAATAGAGAAATCTACTTTTGATAAATGAATTTATAATTATAATCTAAAGTTTAATTTAAACAAAATAAATAAATAGATAAAAGTTTTCTATCAAAGTAAAAAATAAAATAAAATAAAACTCAATTTAGTAAAATTTGGCAGAAGTTTTGGTGGCATCCAAAAGAAAAGATTTGACTGATATATATAAATGTGATTACTGATAAATAGAAGCAAAAAATACATTACATTCATTTTAGCAAGACAAGACAATTGAGCTCTGGTATAATAACTATTACAAATGTGATTCAAGCATGGCAGATATTTTATTTCAGTCTACCTCCCCAACCCCCCTCCCCCAACCCCCGCCTTCTCCACCTCCCATTTTCAGATCAATTTCCAAATTTCCCCCCCAAAATGATTTCTCAGGGCTACATGTCTCCTGCTTTGAGACAGGAAGCTGTGGCTCCCATACTCTTCAGTCTATTCTCTGGGGTGGCCAGATCTCAGCTAAGGGCAAATCATTCTCAGAATCGTTGCTCTGTTCCCATGACCTGGACCTGATTAAATAAATTACAGTGGCAAGCCCAGAAGTATTCCTCTAACCAGTTAGGCAGAAACTTGGGGCCTAAGCGAGAAACAAGTCACAAGGCAAAGCTACAAAGTGAAGATAATTTTTCAAGCATATGAACAGAAAACTAGCACTATCAACAAGGCACAGAATTCTGTTAAGATGGAACGGTAATGGTGAACAGCAGCATGAAACAAATGGAACACCATGAGATGCTGAGCAATTCTAGATTCTACAGTAAGTTTATTAGCAAACCTGATATATTAACTAGTTGGAATGTTTCAAGTAAAGAATCTATGAATCTAACAAAAGATATGGAATAATAACTAGTATTTAAATTGCATATTAAAAACTGCCCCTCGGCGCAACTTTATCCGGCCTATGTTTTATTTTCATAACTAATTTTCTGTGTCTCTAGGTCAAGTTGGCCATAGTCCATCTTGTTTTAAAAGTTCATCACCCCAGATCAACCCACTGGTTAAAATAAGCAATCTTTCCACAACTCGTAAGCATAAAACTTGGATGGAAAGAGCCTGATTGTCTTTCCTTTGTAAATGTTAATCATTTCCAAGTTAACAGCAGACTTGAAATCGAATTCACTTTGGTTAGATATTATTTCAACTGGCTTTAAAACTTTAAATAAAAATTTAAAAAAACTAGTAAGCCTAAACCGGTTTGGCTCAGTGGATAGAGCGTCGGTCTGTGGACTGAGGGGTCCCAGGTTTGATTCCGGTCAAGGGCATGAGCATTGGCTGCAGGCACAACCCTGGTTCGGGGTGTGCAGGAGGCAACTGGTCGATGTCTCTCTCTCATCGATATTTCTACCTCTCTATCTCTCTCCTCTCCCTTCCTCTCTGTAAAAAATCAATAAAAAATATATTTTAAAAAATAAAAAACTAGTGAAATCGTTAATACAAAAGAGGATATGGACATTGCTTTATCAATATTTGAAATGAATATTTACAAGTGTTCCCAAATAAGGCAAGTCAGAAGTATTTGATTTAATATTATTATTCTGTTCCACAATGACTTTATATTGAAAGGTTGTATCCATAGAAAATTTCAAGGTCAAATTCTTTGTAATATTTTTATGTAGTTAAATTAATTAACAAAAAGCGATTTCTCTTTCTTCTTGAGACTATAACTCAGCCAAGCTACAATTTATCAATTTAATAGTCATTTACTGGGCATTTATGAATACCAGGCCCCAGTTAGGACCTAAAAATCATCATAGACAAGACTAGTATGTTCCAAAATCATTACAAAAAAAGGGGAGCTTTCAGCAACAGAAAAAAATCTTTGTTTCCTCACAATGTTGTGAGAAGACATTCTTTCTCATTTTCACTAACTGATGGGGCTGAAGATCGTGGAGAAAAAAATGAAATGAGAAATGAGTGGGTACCAATATTAAAGACTATGTGAGTCCAGAGATGCATTAATAGCTAGGACCTTCCTTCTCTCTGGAAATTCCAACAACATGAGGATAAGGGATGAGAAAGTGGCACAGCAAACAGGGAACGCCTCAAAGATTCCTCCCTTTAACAGTGTGGTAACCATAAGTAATTCATTAGTCATTGTTTTGTTTTGTTATGGTTCATATTTCCCCCAAGCGTAATGTGCTTTCTGTTCATTGTAAATTATACTAGAGGCTCAGTGCATGAATTCATGCACAGGTGGGGGCCAGCTGGCCTGGCCCTGATTGGGGCAGATAGGGCCAGACCTGTTGGGAGAAGGAGACAGAGGAGGTTGGCCGGTCGGCCCACCCTGATCAGGGCCTAGTCAGGGCCGGGCCGGCAGTGAGGAGGGGCCACAGGCAATTGGCCAGTGAACCCTGCCCCTATTGGAGTAAGGGGGGCAATCAGGAGTGGGGCCAGCTGGGGAGAGGCTTTGCAGGGGGTTGGCCAGCTGCCTCGCCCTTGATCAGGGTGGAAGAGGCCAATTGGCAGTGGGACCAGCCAGGAGGAGGGGCTGCAGGAGGTTGGCTAGCCTGCCTCACCCCCTATTGGGCCAGTTCACTGGCCAAAGTAAGCATCATAGTGACCAGTCACTGACTTTTTAAATATGTAGCCTAGAGGCCTGATGCATGAATATTCATGCAAGAATGGGCCTTCCTTCCCCTGGCTGCCAGTACCACTTTCACTCCAGCCAGGAGCCACCTTTCCGCCTTTCCACGCTGCCCAAAGGCCTGGAGCTGGTGCAGAGCAGAACGCCTACATCATCGTCATGGCAACAACACAAGTGCCCCACCCCACCCCCAGCTGCTTGGCGCCTATGTATGCAAATTAACCCACCATCTTTGTTGGGTTAATTTACATACTCACTCCTGATTGGACGGTGGGTGTCGTGAAGGTACAGTCAATTCGCATCTTACTCTTTATAAGTGTGGATATTAAAAACTGATGATAAGCAATAAGAATAGTTTTGCCCTTAAAGACAATAAAGTAATATTTATTTCAAACGAATTATCTTCCTTTGAATAATTCTATTTTTATAGCTTATACCTCTATCTCATAAAGCCATCAATATAGCAAATGACATTTTTGTTGTTGTTGTTAATACTCTGACAATTTTTCCATTGATTTTTAGAGAGAATGGAAGGGAGAGAGGAAGGGAAAGAGAGAGAGAAACATCATCGATCTGAGAGAAACACATTGATTGATTGTTTCCCACAGACATCAGGAATCGAACTTGCAATCCAGGTACATGCCCTTGACCAGAATTAAACCCACAACTCTTTGGTGCATGGCCACTGCTCTGACTACTGAGCCACACTGGCCAGGGCACATTTTTTTCTTAGATAGTAACATGATTTATGAGACAACAAGAGAAATTTTATATTTGTAAAGTATTTTATAGTTTCAAAACACTTTCACATACATTTTTTCATTTGATTAACAGTTCTGGCAGGTAACCTGGCATATTTATCTATCCCTGCTTTAAAGAAGCTGAGACAGAGAGAGTATGAGCCTTGCCTAAGTCATCACAGTAAATAGTAACGAGAGCTAGGATATAAACCCAGACCATGCGTTTTTTAGCCCAGGTCAGGTTCAATTTTCTCCCCTCCATGCTCTGTTTCTCATAACATAATGACCCTCAGAGGATTGATAGTACTTTGACTTTTAGTCATAGATGTTGATCATACAGATGATTTTATCCCCTATTTAGTTAGTATCGTGTATCTGATAGGTAATAAATAAAAAGTCACCAGCTACTACTGTGCATAAAGCAACCTGAAAACAGGATTAAATCATCATGTAAAGAGTATTATGAGTGGCCCAACGTGAAGCAAGAAAACACAAGGGCAATGGTCCATCAAAAGAGGTTTTTAAAAATTGTTTAATAAAAGAAAAGCATTTAACCTGAAATTTTAAACTTTTGTTTTAATACATTTTATTGACTTTTTACAGAGAGGAAGGGAGAGAGATAGAGAGTCAGAAACATCGATGAGAGAGAAACATTGATCAGCTGCCTCCTGCACACCCCCACCTGGTACATGCCCTTGACCGGAATCGAACCTGGGGCCATTCAGTCCGCAGGCTGACACTCTATCCACTGAGCCAAAAACGGTTTCGGATGAAATTTTAAACTTTTTAAAATATGTTTTTGTTGATTTCAGAAAGAGGAAGGGAGAGGGAGAGAGAGATAGAAATATCAATGATGAGAGAGAATCTTTATCAGCTGCCTTCTGCATGCCCCACGTTGGGGATCTAGCCTGCAACGTGGATATGTGCCTTAACTAGGAATCAAACCACGACCTCCTGGTTTATAGGTCAATGCTCAATGACTGTTCTACACTGGCCAAGTAATTTATGTACTTTTAAAAGATATCCATTTGGTAAAATGTGCCCAAGAGGAAATATTTGCTGAGCTTTTTAGTCATTGAGCTTTTTAGTGATTTCCTGTCTACACTATGTCAAATCAACAAATGTCTCTATTTGATCCCTTATTATATATTACTAGAGGCCCAGTGCATGAATTCATGCACCAGTGGGTCCCTCGGCCTGGCCTGCAGGATCAGGACAAAACCAGCTCTCTAATATCTCCTGAGGGGTCACGGATTGCGAGAGGGTGCAAGCCATACCAAGGGACCCCACCAGCGCACTTTGGGGCCGGGGAGGGACACAGGACGTTGGCCAGCCAGGGAGGGTCGGGGGGGGGGGGGGGGGGGGGGGGAGCGCTCTAGGCCATGTCCAGCCCATCTTGCTCAGTCCTGATCCGACAGACCCCAGCCACAAGCTAACCTACCAGTCAGAGCATCTGCCCCCTGGTGGTCAGTGCACATCATAGCAACTAGTCAACTAGTCGACTGTCTGCACCCTGGTAGTCAGCACAAGTCATAGTGAGTGCTTGAGCAGCCTTAGCATATCATTAGCATATTGGGCTTTGATTGGTTGAACGGACATCCAGACAACCAGACACTTAGCATATTAGGCTTTTATTACATAGGATCCTCTAAAACACATGTGTCAAACACAAGGCCCGAGGGCCAAATCTGTCCGGCCAGGCCTTGCAATGTGGCCCTCACCGCGCTGTCATCACTGCACTCCGCTGCGTTTCCATCACAATGACAGTTTATGACTGTTCAGTAAACCATTCGGCCCACGATTTAGGCTGGATTTTAGATTTTGGCCCCTTCTCTGATTGAGTTCAACACCCCTACTCTAAAAGCAACATGGTTACCAACTTAGAAGACTAATTCTGGAAAATTGCTCTGGTCTTTATTCACATTTTCAGATACTCAAATAAACAGAGAAATAGAATGATTTTCAAAATGTTTCTTGTTTAACTCAATTCACCAGCATGTATGAAGTACCATATGCCAGACCCTGGGGAATACATGACCAATAAAACACTTGGTATACAAACTCAACAAACTTGTAATAGCAACTTTTATATGTATAACAAGATATACTTATAACCTACATTTATATTTATTAGGTAACATTTGGGCCTGACTCATCAGCACTTACCCCTCTGCTGACAATGCTTCCCACCTATAGAGATAGGCCTTAGGAGGGCCTTACTCACGAGGGCTGGCCACTGGCCCAAGCTGAACTAATTAGATTCTCCTCCTTGAATTTTGAATTAGGACAGAGAAACTCCTGTAAATTAGCTCTGGTCATGAATCAGGTAGACCCAGTAAATGAGGACACTGAGTTGGCAGGCATGATTTTGGAGTTACCAAGTAAAATACAGGCTCCTATATTTTTATTTGCTCAATCTGACAACCTTACATGATGTGCCTTGTAAAAGGGGAGTGAAGAAAGCTGTTCTGTAAGAGAAAAGAAACATAGAGATAAGGAGAATTAAAGACTATGGCAAATGTGTGGTGCGGGAGGGAGTAAAATTGAGAGAAAGGAAAAATGTACCAAAAGTTGTCTTAGTCACCATAACTTTTCAGTCCTCAGTTCCTTGGGAGATTTGGCCATATTTCTTGCTCCACATTCAGCAGATGCTTTCTTTTCTTTAGAAAGCTTAGAGAAAATCTTTTTTCTTTCTTTTTTTTATTATTTTTTTTTATAAAAGATGTCCTAAGGCATGTATAATATTGTCACACTTTGAGGAAAAGTTTTTATTTTACTAACTTTAAAGAATTCACAGGGCCTTGAGATATGTGAGTAGAAACCTTTATTTATCAAGAATATGAAAGTTTGTCTCTCTATAATAAATATACCATGAAATGTCTGGATCAATATTTATAAAAAATTCTATATTTGGAAACCTGGGATTCAGAATATGTCTCCTTGGGTTCCTTAGAAGTATCAATTAAACAGTAAACTCGTTTAATGAACTGCCTCCAGATGTTATTCTAAAATGTTGATCCAAAGTAAAAAACCATGAGGTGGCTAACTTATGAAGTCTTTAGGTGCTATCACTTTCTATAATCCTTCCTCATCCCTCCTCTTACCTTTCTTTGCCTCTTTCCTTCTTTTTTTCCTTTTCCATAGCATCCCTCCTCCATTCTCCAACTTCCCTACATTCCTTCTGAGGTAAAAGGCTATAAAAATAAATAAATAAATACTAACACCTCAGTGTAAATTAGTTGAAAGTGTTATTCACACTTGGAGTGTTTGCATTTTAAAGAAAGACCTTAAGAAAGGAGCCAATGGAACATTTCTGAGGTTGCTGTGAGCAACAACTGTCCATAATGGGAAGTTTATATTAAACTAGAGGCCCAATGCACAAATTCGTGCATGGGTGGGGTCCCTTGGTCTGGCTGGCAATCAGGACCCATCGGGGCTGTCTCACCCAATCCTCATCAGGGCTGATTGGGGCCAGCCAGGGGAGGAACTGTGGGAGGTTGGTCAGCCGTGGGAGGCTGGCTATGGGAGCGCACTGACCACCAGTGGGTAGCTCCTGTGTTGAGTGTCTTGCCCCTGGTGGTCAGTGTCTGTCATAGCTGTTGGCAGGTCATCTAGTCATCCAGTCGTCAGTCGTAACAGTCACATAGGCTTCTATGTATATATAGATAGATAGATAGATAGATAGATAGATAGATAGATAGATAATATTAGTTAATGGATTGGGGATAGATCATCATGCTGAATGTTCAAGCAAAACAAATTGGAATGGTGCAGTCTACCCAAGCTGAGACTGTGGCTAGTGCTGGAACAAAACAACTCTTCATGGGGTGGATCT
Organism: Pipistrellus kuhlii; assembly: GCF_014108245.1. Taxonomy (NCBI): domain Eukaryota; kingdom Metazoa; phylum Chordata; class Mammalia; order Chiroptera; family Vespertilionidae; genus Pipistrellus; species Pipistrellus kuhlii. The sequence continues at coordinate 23,961,251 of NW_023425529.1, forward strand.
GGGAAAAGGAATCTATAAAATGTAAACCAGGGAAAATTGTTAACTGTGCAACAGCTCAGTTTCCAAAAGGAAAAAAACACAAAAAACACACAGAGATGACCATGGTTCTAATGGAAGGGCAAAAATGATCTAAAATATGTACTTGGTAGTATATGCTAGGATCAGAGGCCAAGAATCTTAAAGCCTGAACAGAACACAGTTAGGTGGACCTCTTAATTTTATCTACTTCTACAAGTTATCAAATTGTTCCCTTTATCTAAAAACATCTGCCCCCTGCCTGAAACTCTACTAATTGAATGTTTTATCTACTAATAAGCAATCTCTTTTTAGAATTTTAGGGCAGAATATCAGTAATTCATATCTTAATATGGCCTATGAAAGGACCAATTAATTCCTAGATGTAGATTGTTTTTAAATGTAGAAATATTCTTATGGCTTGGGTGAAGGAAGAATTTATTTTGGAATAGGGGTAATTGGAAGGGCAGGCAGGCCCAGTCATGACCAGAAGGCAGCATTGATGATGCTTGGTACTGGAAATGCTGGAATCATAAGAATTGAAACACAACCACAAAAAGACCCTTCAAAGTCAAAGTTTTGAATAGAGGATAGCAATAATCAAGTCAAAGATCTTAAATACAAAGAAGCAAAAAATACTCAACCAGAAAAGCAAAAAGAAAAAATAATCCAAAAAGTTGGAGATAATGTAAGAAGCCTCTGGGACAACTTCAAGCGTACCAACATCAGAATTATGGAGGTGCCAGAAGAAGAGAGAGAGAAAGATACTGAAAACCTATTTGAAGAAATAATGACAGAAAACTTCCCCCTACTGGTGAAAGAAATATACTTACAAGTCCAGGAACCGCACAGAACCCCAAACAAAAGGAACCCAAAGAGGACCACACCAAGACACATCATAATTAAAAAGCCAAGAGCAAAAGACAAAGAGAGAATCTTACAAGCAGCAAGAGAAAAACAGTTAATTACCTACAAGGGAGCATCCATCTAATTGTCAGCTGATTTCTCAACAGTAACTATTCAGGACAGACAGGGGTGGCAAGAAATATTCAAAGTGATGAATAGCAAAAATCTACAACCAAGATTACTCCACCCAGCAAAGCTATCATTCAGAATTGAAGAGCTTAGAAAGAGCTTCACAGATAAGAAAAAGCTAAAAGAGTTCATCATCACCAAACCAGTATTATATGAAATGCTAAAAGGTATTCTTTAAGAAGAGGAAGAAGAATAAAAAGGTAAAGATAAAAATTATAAGCAACAAATATATATCTATTAACAAATGAATTTAAAAATCAAGTGAATAAAAAATCTGAGGAACAGAATACACTGGTGAATATAATAGAATCAGGGCATAGAAATGGAGTGGACTGACAATTCTTGGGGGTGGGGGGAGGAAGGTGGGGAGGTGGGAAGAGACTGGACAAAAATTGTACACCTATGGATGAGGACAGGGGTGGGGAGAGGAGGGTAAGGGCAGAGGGTGGGGTGAGAACCTGGTGGAGGGGAGCGATGGAGGGAAAAAAGGAATAATTGTAATAATCTGAACAATAAAGATTTATTTAAAATAATAAAATAAACTCAAAGTTTTTTTGGTTTAAATTTTAATTGACAGTCAATCTGTCCACAAAACTACTCCTACAAACCAGATGGAAAGAACAATATAGAATACCTTCATACAGTCCTCGCCCTTTCCCAGTTCGGCTCAGTGAATAGAGCATCGGCCTGCAGACTGAAGGGTCCCAGGTTTGATTTTGGTCAAGGGCATGTATCTTGGTTGTGGGTACATCTGCAGTAGGGGGTGTGCAGGAGGCAGCTGATCTATGTTTCTCTCTCATCAATGTTTCTAACTCCATCTCTCTCCCTTCCTCTCTGTAAAAAAATCAATAAATTTAAAAAAAAACATTTTCATATAATCCTTTAAACAATTTTCTCTGCACATTTTTTCTGTTTTTAAGGACTGCCAAAACTAATTTTATTTTTTCACACTTTATTAATAAAAAAACAACTAATAATGATTTTTCTCTTCTTTTCCTCCTGAGATCCTTAAATCCAACTTCAATGACATAAAGAATAATTTGTAATAACTTCCTACATATTTTTCTTTAATCTGTTTTGTAAACTATAGTCAACTCTTGGATCATCTTAAGAAACCTATTTTTTAAAAAGTTTATGCCTTCAATAAAAATGAATAATTTGAAAATCCATGTCGATGTGACATTTGGCTGGAGCAGCCAGAAACTGCCTTTTGCTACAGGAAGAAGTTAATATCACATGAGGTGCTGTGACCCAGGAGCAGAATCAAGATTCAGTGGCCACTGAAAATAGAAGCATTGTTGAGAAAAGCAGACATTCTGAGCCCTGCATTTATTTGCCTGCTAAGTCACTTGAAAGGGAGCCTCAAGAACATACAACAGAATTAGACAAAGAACTAGATGAATGCATGAGATGTGCAAAGAAAACAGGCTCAAAGGAGGAGGAAAAGGTCATCTCAAACAAAAATGACCTGTCAAAGATAGACTAGGAGACAGATTAGAAATGAACCATAGAGGCTGGTATGAAATCGAAAAGAAGGATTCTCAGGAATAAGGTGCTAATGAAATTACTTACAGATTGTAGGAACCAAAGAAAGATCTAGTAGCCTAAGTAGTGAGTATATTTGTAAACAAAAAGGCAATTGAACTTCTGATGAAAACTACTGATGTTGAATAAAATGGGGACCATTTTATAATGAGTGACAGTGGGAGAAGAACAGCAGGTGAATTTTCCCTGGCTTTCCGGGAAAACACGCCTCGTATCAGTGAGGAACAATTTAAGGACATTTCCTACATTGAGAAGCAAAAGGAATTTGAAAATAAAAAAGCTGTTGGGAAGAAGAGAACACAAGTGTTGGGGGAAAAGAAGAAACAGGCTGTTAAAAGTCTAAATTTTCAAGAGGATGATGATATATCACAAGAAATGTTTGGAAGCAACACAAACGAGGCCCTGGCCTCTCTTGATGAATCACAGGAAGGACACGGAGAAAGCAAGTTGGTTGCAGAGGAAGCCTTTGAGGTTGATCATTTTCATGAATTGCATGTGTTTTCTTTATAAAATTTGGATTTTAAAGTGAACCAGACTTCATATTATGTTTTTTAACTTTATCCTATATAATAAAAGGCTAATATGCAAATCAACCAAATGGTGGAATGACTGGGTTGCTATGATGCGCACTGACCACTGGGGGCAGGTGCTTCCTGCAGGAGCTGCCCCCTAGTGGTCAGTGCGCTCCTACAGGGTGAATGCTGCTCAGCCAGAAGCCAGGCTCACAGCTGGAGAGCGCAGTGGCGGTAGCTCTAAGGACCCCTTGGGAACATCCCCCGAGAGGTCCCAGACTGCAAGAGGGTGCAGGCCAGACAAAGAAACCCTCTCAGCTACCCACCTCCCACCCCCCGCTGTGTATGAACATCATGCACCAGGCCTCTAGTTGAGATATAATTGTGAAATAAAACTGAAAGATATTTAAAGTGTGCAATGTGGTGATTTGATATATGTACAGATATCAGATATCAAAAGATATGAAATTAATTAACACATCCATCACCTCACATATTAAACCCCCTTTTTTTTTTCTGGTGAAAACAGTTCTACATAGCAAATTTCTATTGTACAATACACTGTTATCAACTATAGTCACTATGTTGGACTATATTAATTAATCTTATAGCTAAAAAGTATGAACCCTTTTATTAATCACTAGCAACAACCTTTCTACTCTGTTCCTATGAGTGTAAGTATTTTCCATATTATTTTGCATGTCTTTCCGGTGTCTTTAATTTCATATTAATTTTTGAAAGTTACCTTTTCGTTTTAAAAAATATAGTGATTCTTTTAAAAATTTTACCCATGCAGTTACAAAAATAAAATAAGTCACCAAGGGAGGTTCTAAATGAGCCCCTTGCCTTAGGTAGACCAGACTCTGTGACAGCACTGTAGGTGAAGAGCTCCTAATTCCTCTATCTAGGGGTTTAAAAACAGAGTTTCTGATGAGTGGTGACCCTAAATAACAGGTACAGTGGCCAAAAGTCAACTGTTCATTTGGATGGATGTTTCACAGAGTGTCTATTCAATAACACACCCACTCCTTTACCATGCACAGTTACACCTAACATCCATAGTGAGGTCACAGAATATCAGTGTTCTGGTTTCAAATAAGCTTCTCTTTGTTATAATTTAGCTAAGATCCACTTTTTCATGACTGAAATAAATCTATGTCTAAATTCAGTAAGTTTATATTACTTACACAGGATATTATAGAGTCAATTTTGTCATTTGGAAGATTAGATTATATAACCTGTAAAAATCCTTTCAACTAACTGTAAGGGGAATATTTCAAGCTTATGATGAACATTTAGTTTATTCCATCATAAACTTTGATATATGAAAATTAATCATTAATATTTTTCTGTAGTAAAACAGAATTGCTGCTTTTCTTCTCTAGGCATTTAAGAAAACATTAATGATAGAATCATACACCTGAAACATGTATAATTTTATTAGCCAATGTCACCCCAATAAATTCAACAAATTGTTTTTAAAAAAGAAAAATATATAGATTTCCATAGTAAAAATATATGTGGAACTTAAAATTTTGTTATAACTGGACAAAAATCATATACCTATGGATGAGGACAGTTGTGGGGAGGGGGTAAGGGCAGAGGGTAGAGTGGGGACCAGGTGGAGGGGAGCTATGTGGGGGGGGGGGAAAGGAGAAACAATTGTAATAATCTAAACAATAAAGATCTATTAAAAAAACAAACAAAAAAGGATTATATGTGCTCAATAAAGAAATATTGGGAAATATAGCCAAATACAAAGGGAAAAACTAATTACAAAAAGTTAATCACTGTTAACATTTAGGCATATGTCCTTCCCAAAATATCTGTTACAAACAGATATTTTTATTTTTTAATACATTTTTAATGATTTTCAGAGAGAGGAAGGGAGACAGGAAGATAGAAACATCGATGATGAGGAAGAATCTTTGATCTGCTGCCTCCTGCACACCCCTCACTTGGGATCAAGCCTGCAACCCAGGCATGTGGCCTGACTGGGAATCAAATTATGACTTCCTGGTTCATGGTTGACACCCAACCACTGAGCCACACTGACCAGGATACAAACATATTTTCTAACAACAAAAATTAATTTTTAAATATTGCTATACTACTTAAACTTTGCTTTTTTACTAATTATATGTTATAAATGAAATTTTAATGGTCATTTTTTAACATAGACAAACCAAAATGTGCCTAACAAAACAAAACCCCAAATTCTTGGGCATTTATGAGGGAAAAATATCACTATGATGAACAGCTCTGTATGTATAATGTTGCTCACATTTCATATTACTGACTTAGATAAATTCCAAAAAGTGTTACTTTTGGGCCAAACAAGTGCCAAAAAGAAAAGAGAGAGGGAGGGACACAGGGAGAGGAGGAAAGAAGTGGGGGGGGGGGGTAGGAAGGAAGGAATAGAGAGAGGAAGGGAGAAAGAGAGAGCCATTTTAAGGCATTTGTCTTGTATGGCCAAGTTGCCCTCCAAATGTTTGCTGAGTTCTTAATATAGTTCCTGCCACATAGTCTGTGCTCAAGAAATATTTATTAAATAATGAATGAGTAAATCTATGTTATTCTAAGCTAAACAGGAAATAAATATAAAGAAATAATAACATGCAGAAGAAAGAAAAACTAAACAAAGAATCAGAACGTTAGATCTGCTCCTAACCAGTTTTATCACCTTCGGCAAATCATTTAACCTGCCTGACCTTGTCTCGGGAGTGGCTCTGTGAGCACACAGGCTGAGTAGTCACAAAGGACCCGCTCTCAGAGGCATCCTGTGATGGTTGGAATGCTCTGCCGTTGCCATTGAATGCCTAAGAATTTTTTAACACGGAGCTCAACATTCTCATTTTGCTTTGGGCTCTGCAAATTATATTGTCTTGTCTATGCTTCCTCCTGTACAACAAGATTTAAAAAAATGATGCCTATTCAAGCCACAGCAATTCTGATTCAATGAGTTCCTGAACACTGCACAAGAGGCTGCTATTTAGGTACATAAACACCTTGGACCAATTCTGAGAGCCATTCGGGCTGCCTGGTGAAGAGTCTTCCTTCTGTGAGGCTCAGCCCTTTGCTCTAACCCATCTCCATCAGTAGTCTCCTTCAGCTTCTCCCTTCTGATTCTGCTTCCTAATTGCATTGAATTATATTTACTCCCACAGCACTGCAACCATTAACCTTTAAGTGTGAAGGGACTGAAAAAGAGAAAGTTATTTCTGATGATCATTTTTTTCTGGTCTGAAAAGAAGGAGTTACCAAACACAGTTGTCTGTAATGGAGGTGCTGAACAGGAAAAAAAGAAAGACTTTGAAAAATCAATTTGAGCTTCAAAAGCATTAGCTCATAGATAAATAGAATCATGGAAACGAATGGTTCCTCCCTCTGTCCCCTCCTCCCTTCCTCCCTCTTTTCCTTCTTTTCTTCCTTTCTCGTTTCCTCTCTCTCTCTCTCTCTCTCTCTCTCTCTCTCTCTCTCTCTCTCTCTCTCTCTCTCTCTCTCTCTCTCTCCTGCTTCTAAAAGCAACGCATCTCCATCCTTAAATAACCATAGAGGGCAATTCTAATATACCACTATATCAGAATGGAACAACTACTACCCCAGTTTTATTTCTGAGTGATCATTTTGAAAATAAGTGATGGACCGCCTGGCCAGTGTGGCTCAGTGGTTGAGCCTCGACTATGAACCAGGAGGTCACAGTTCAATTCCCAGTCAGGGCATATGCCTGGGTTTCAGCTGGATCCCCAGTGGGGAGCATGCAAGAGGCAGCTGATTGATGATTCTCTCTCATCATTGGTGTTTCTCTTTCCCTTTCCCTTCCTCTCTGAAATCAATAAAAATATATTTTTTAAAAGTACGTGATGGATAACAGAGCAATAAATCACAGCAAGCTGCTCAGAGATGGGAACAGCATGCAAATTGCACTAATTTAAATTACCTTTCCTCTGTTCTCTAAGAAAACACCATCTTTATTTTAGAGCATTTATATCAACAGTTCAAGTTATTTCATGATGTTATCTATTTTCAATGCACACGATGAAATGTGGTGGGTAAACATGCCACCATTTTACAGAGATGGACAGTAAAAACAAGCTGCCCCAACATTACACAAAGCTTAGGTCTCCAAGTCTAACTTTTTTTGTTGCATATCAAAACATGAAATAAAAACACACTACCAGGTAATGGACTAGCATAATCTGAAAGGTTGGGTTTTTTCCCCCCCTTAAAATGTTTACTCTTTAGACTTCATCATATGTAGAACAAACTACACGATATAAATCTTCTTGACAACTTTGTCTTGACCCTAATAAGAGCTTTTCCACAGAGCAAGTGTTTGGGAGAATTTTAATGTTGGCATGGTTGGTATTCTGAGCATCTTCCGGAAAGCTGGGTAAGCAGAACATAAACACAACACAACATATGTCCATCGGCGCACAATTGGCAAAAGTACCTATTTTGGTTCAAGTTTTCTATCAGTTTTGTTTGCTATTTGCAATAATAGGATAACATATTGCCAATGCATAGTCTGTAAAGAGAGGAAAGTAGTGCAGCTATTTGGAAGGTCAACTAACTTTTGACTGTTACACTTCAAATGGAGATATCAAAGAAATTAATAGTCCAATTACCAGAATGAGTTAAAGCAACTTCTGTAAAGACCTGTCTTACTCTCAGGAAATAGTAAGGTAAGCAATGAGAATATCTGGTTCATCTAAAAAAAAAAAATAATTAGGAGTTATCGAAGCATGAAGCAATTTTTATGTATATAATTTTGATGTGTGTGTGGAAATTCATGCATTCATTCAAAATCTTGAGCACCTGATATACAAGGCATTGTGCTAAGTGCTGGTAAGATAGACATGATGTATAAGGTAAGAAGAGTAGCAGATTATACCTCCTGCCCCACCCCCCAATAACATTAGCTTAATCAAGATAGAATTTCTTTGAGAGAAGTTCAGAATTTATAATGGAATTTATATCTCAGGTTGACCAATATCATCCCAATAAGTTTAGAGAAAAAGCTGAAATTTTAAAAAATAATAACAAGAAAATTTTTTAAAAAAATTATATCTCAGCATTTTTCCTTCACTTTTAAATGTGAAGGAAGCCACTCAAGAGTTGTTATGTTGATGATGCTGCCTCAAGTCCCAAGCGTCCCAGAAGTTTCCATAGATCCCTTTAACAAATAAATATAGCCAAAGCGGGTTTGGCTCAGTGGTAGAGGGTCGGTCTGTGGACTGAAAGGTCCCAGGTTCAGTTCCGGTCAAGGGCATGTAGTACATTGGTTGCAGGCACATGCCCGGTAGGGGGTGTGCAAGAGGCAGCTGGTCAATGTTTCTCTCTCATTGACGTTTCTAGCTCTCTATCTCTCTCTCCCTCTCTGTAAAAAATCAATAAAATATATTTAAATAAATAAATAAATATAGTGTATTTCTGTCCTTCAATATCTCATTCAATATAATTATAGGTAGACACTTTATAGAAACCAGCTACTGCAGATACTGCTATGTTGCTTTGGGGCCTGTGCCATTTTTTTCTCCTCTCTATGGAATCCTATATTATAAAAGCCCAGCGACTGAAATAGCAAAATGACCAGAATGACCAGAGACCAGAATGACCATGGCCCCTCGCCTCAGCCGGCCACCCCCAGCGAGCAGTTAGGGGTGATCAGGCAGGCAGACGAGCAGTTAAGGGCCATCAGGGAGGCAGGCAGAGTGGTTATGGGTGATCAAGCAGGCAGTGGTGGTTATGGGTGAATAGGCAGGCAGAGTGCTTAGGGAAGATCAGGCAGGCACAGGCAGTTAGGGGTGGTCAGGCAGGCAGGTGAGTGGTTAGGGATGATCAGGCAGGCAGACAGAGTGGCTAGGGGCGATCAGGCAGGCAGGGGAGCAGTTAGGGTCCAGCGGTCCCAGGTTGCAAGAGGAATGTCCGACTGCCAGTTTAGGCCCAATCTCCGGGCTTATACTGGCAGTCAGACATCCCCCAAGGTGGTCCCAGATTTCAAGAGGGTGCAGGCCAGGCTGAGGGACCCTTCCCCCACCCCCGCCTTCGTGCACAAATTTCATGCACTGGGCCTCCAGTAGTCTATAAAAAGCTAAAAAGAAGGTTAAATCTAAGAAAGGGTAGAAACATGACTCAATGGTAATACAATACAATACAAACAGAAATAAGAATTAAACATGGAGTATTTTATAAAATATAGGGCACTATGTAAATGTAAGTACTATTATTCATTCATGGAAGTAACATTTATTATACGCTCAGTGATGAAGATAAAATATTTTCGTGTAGGGAACTTAGGGAGGAGAAAGAGAAGCAGGCTATACTAACAATTATTGTGGAAGGAGTGACTACGTTGGCCCAAAGGAATCAGGGATGGTTTCTGAGTGGAAATAACTTCCGAACTAAGGACTTAAACATAAACATAAGTATTCTAGGCAGAAAGAGTAGCATGCACAGACACTTGAAAGAGCCTGGCTTGTTCAGAGAACAGTAGGCTGTTCCATATGGCTAACATGTGGGAGGGCAGGGCTGAGATCAAATAAGGCCTCCAATGCCAGGCAACAGGCTTTGGATTTTATGAGAAGATTTTATGCAAGAAAGGAATATAATCAGATTAGCATTAAAAAAAAGGATCCTTCTGATGGCAGGATGGATGCTCATATTAAGATATGAAAAATGAGGAAAGCGAGATACTTTTGTGATACATTTATTGGACAGTTAATGTAATTTATTAACCAACTTGTTTGGAAGGATGATTCCAAATTTTCTGATGTGGATGTCTGTTTGGATGCTGGTACCTTTCACTAAGAGGGGAATGCAAAGGGTGATGCATGTATTTGAAGGAAAAGTGACTTATTTTAGAATGTTGAGCTTGGCTTACTTAAGGAATACCCAGAAGGAATATTCCAGATGGAACATGTCTAGAAGGAAATTTGATTTATGATCTAGAGCTAAGGAGAGAGGTCTAAGCTGAAATGTAGACTCAACAATTACAGATGATTTTTGAACAATGTGTTGGGTAGGGACTCCCATCACCACCCTTTCTCTCCATGCAGTGAAAAATCCAGGTATAACTTACATTGGCCCCCCACCTACTGGGATTCCCAGCCACAGATCAAAAATACTGTTCTCCATCCACAGTTGGCCGAATCCACAGATGTGAAACCCAGGGATATGAAGGCCAACTGTATACTTACTAATAAAAGTCTACATATACGGTAAGCCCTAGCTGGTTTGGCTCAGTGGGTAGAGCATAGGCCTGCGGACTGAATGGTCCTGGGTTTGATTCCAGTCAAGGGCACATGACCGGGTTGCAGGCTCCAACCTCAGTATGGGGCGTGCAGGAGGCAGCTGGTCAATGTTTCTCCCTCATCATTGAAATTGTGGGGACACTGATGACTCAGAAAAGCAGGTGCAGTGAGGTGGTGAGAGCAGACGGAGTACAGTGGGTGTAAGAGGGATTGGGGTAGGGAGGAGTACACAGTGAATAAGAGAAGGAAGGGAACACCTTGTGGACAGAATTTGAAATCTAATAGCCAAAGGTCCTGGTCAAAGCCCTAAGTCTGCCACTTAATGGCTATATTATACATCTTCACACATTTTCGTGTGTGTGTGTGTGTGTGTGTGTGTGTGTGTGTATGTGTGCGTGTGTGTGTGTGTGTGTGTGTGTGTGTGTGTGTGTGGTTTTTGTTGTTAATCCAGTGGGGGGCATGCAGGAGACAGCCAATCATTGATTCTCTCTCATCATTGATGTTTCTCTCTCTCCTTTTTCCTTTGTACAAGTTAAGTATATGATATTGCATGTGAACAATTGTTGTAAATTATGCTTCAAAACTCTTCTATTAACAAATTAAGTGGCAGATAATCCTAATCAGTTCTATGCAGCAGGCATCTCACTTTGTGTACACCGTGGCAAAACATCCCCAATTTTAGTCATTGGAGCGCTCACCCCATAAAAGCAGAAGGCTTAGAGGGGAAAAGAATCCTATGTGATGTCTTAAGTAGATCACTGCACTTACTTTACATATGAGGATCCAGAGGTTTGAATGGGAATGGAGGCTAAATGATTTGTTCAGAGTCATACAGCTAATTAATGGCAAAGCCAGATATAAAATTTAGTCAGACTCCTGACAGAATGCCAACCCCCACGCCCCTGCATCCAGTCGCCTACCCCTACATTATAACATATTTCTTTTCTTAATTCTCTATAGTTTGAATTTGGGTCTTTTACAGCAAAGACAGGGATGCAGATGCCTGGAGCCTTGCTGACTGGGGTAAGAGAAGAGGTGTTTAATTTGAACATCTCCGAGGGTTCAGATGTAAGTTCCTGGAAGACATTTGTGAACTATCTCCTCCCTTCTTATTTTCAAGACTTGAGAGAGGTGCCAACTCAGTCTAGACCCCCCAGCATAGCAGAGGGATCAGCCAGCGGCAGAATAACTAGGGCTGCTACATATTCCTTTCAATGACCCCATCCATAATTGAAGAGCTCTCCAAAAATCAATATTAAAAGACTAGATTGAGACAGGCCTTGAGTGGTTCAAAGAACAAGCTTGAAAACGAGTGGTATGGAAGATTTATTTCTATGACAAGGAAAGAGATGCCACTTCCCCTTAAATATCTACATCTCCATTTTCTAAGCTACCCGAAGCAGGGCAAATCTTTTCATCCTTATACCCAGAAGAATGTATGGCATGCAGTAGGGGTCCTATATATGATGGTTGAAAGAATGAATGAAATTATTCATAACTCTCTGATAAGTTTATTCTTTTTAAAAATATATTTTTTAAAATTGATTTTAGAGAAGAAGTGAGAGAAGGAGGGGGGAGGAGAGATGAGAGAGAGAGAGAGAAATTGATATGAGAGAGAAACATTGATCCTTGACTCGAGGTTTCAAACCTGAAAGCTAGGTATGTGTCCTGACTGAATGGAACCTGAAACCTTTCAGTGCATGTGACATACTCCACCAACTGAGTCACACTGAACCAGGGCTAGTCAGTTTATTCTTTAACAGGAAAAAGAGAGAGAGAGAGAGAGAGAGAGAGAGAGAGAGAGAGAGAGAGAGAGAGAGAGAGAGAGAGAGGGAAATCCCTAATAAATTGATTTCCACACATTATTGTTTTCCCTGTCATAGACTCTCAAGCTCCATCCCTTCTGTCTAGATTTCCACTAAGGTAATTGGATCCTCTACTTTGCCCATCCTGATATCTTTTCATGATATATAATACTCTACAATTGACTAAAGAAAGTGTGTATGATATTCTTTATTTTGTGAACAGATAACGAACAAAATATATAACGTAACACAACCTAATCAAAGTCACAACACTTTGTTGATAGATCTTAATAAACATTTATGTTTATGAATTAAGATGTTTCTTTATATATGCTTTTTTCTCTTATAAGTCTCTTTTTGTGGAAACTGGTTTGGCTCAGTCGTGGAGCATTGGTCTGTGGACTGAAGGGTCCCAGGTTCGATTCCGGTCAAGGGCATTTGCGTTGGTTGTGGGCACATCCCCGGTGGGGGGTGTGCAGGAGGCAGCTGGTCGATGTTTCTCTCTCATCGACGTTTCTAGCTCTCTATCTCTCTCCTTTCCTCTCTGTAAAAAGTCAATAAAATATATATATTTTTAAAGTCTCTTTTTCCACTATATAGAGTTCATGCTTTTTTCGTTCCTTTTAAAAGGGGGGGTGGGGGGAGCATTGATTTGCTATTTCCTTAGATGTCACCCAATTCTGTTTTCTTTTTCATATTTTAAGAAACTTTCTTTTGAGTTTTTCTTGTCCCCGTGTGTATTTATCTGTAATATTTGAACTGGAAGCTTTTTAGAACAAGGATTGCCCTCTATAGATGAATAGAGTGATGTTTATTTTTATGTCTATTTTTAGTACTTTTTAAGCCTCTTCTTTTTTTTTTCAAAGGAGCTGCAATTGTCATAATACACCTCAAAAAGGCAGATCAGGATACCAGAAACTGAAGAGTCTTGTAGGATGGACATATGAACAAAATGCAATAAAAAGCAGAGGTTAGATATGGTTTAGGTCTGAGTCAGTTATTGAAAAGGTGTGGGGCGATAAAAATGGGATGTGTTATTTGGAAAAAACTCTGTTGGGAGGCTGAGGCATGGGAAGAAAATGAAATTCAATAATTGCTCAAGTACTGACCCAAGGTTGAGAAGGATTCAGGGATGAGGAAGACATGTTCTCTAGCCGCCTACAGTGATGGAGACACACATATACACTTAACTGGAGGGTAAAGCAAACCAGGATAAGGTACTATGTTTATAGAAAAAGGAAATTTAGAAAAAAAATTTAAGAAAAATGCAATTTTACTCATTAAGGGTGAAAATTATCCAGAATGCCTGACATTCTCATCCATGAAGCTACTTTTATTAGTTCCTGGAAGCCACAAGGACTATCATTTCCCCAACCCAAAAGCATGCCTCATTGTGTATATAAAGTCCCTATGTATTTTGTTTACTGCTTTTCCTAAATTTTGGAAATATATCTAGAATTGTACTTAAGATTTTAGATTACCATATAAGCACTGCAAGTGCAGTTTCCTAAGTTACATGTTTTATTAAGTGAATCTCTATCACTTTTTGAAATATTCCTTGCACTAATGAGTCTTAAAAATTCAAAGATTCACAGCTAAAAGGAATTCCCATACAACATATGGTCGACTTAAAGACTTCTCAGCAACACACAGTCAAAAAGTTAAATATTGCTGAAACTGGTTTGGCTCAGTGGAGATATATATATATATATATATTTTTTTTTTTTTAAGTCAAATATTATAGCTGAACTAAGAGATAAAACATTTCTAAAGCCCTAACCAGTTTGGCTCAGTGGATAGAGCAGTCAGCCTATTGACTGAAGGGTTCCAGGTTTGATTCTGGTCAAGGATATATGCTCAATTTGTGGACTTGACCCCCAGTTGGAGACACGCAGGAGGCAGCCGATCAATGATTCCCTCTCATCATTGATGTTTCTATCTCCCTCTCCCTTTTTCTCTGAAATCAATAAAGATATATTTTTTTAAAAAAAGATTTGCTTTAGATTTTTTAAATTTGTAATTATAGCACAATATCAAGTCAATAGCTCTTGATTTTCTTGCTATGCTCTAGCTAGTGAACCCTGATGGTAATATGGGACATTTCCTGCTAGTTATTCATTGATTTAAGAAGAAGAAAAAAAAGAGTCTTTTTCTTTTCCACAAAGTGGGCAGGAGATAAGATGTCAAGAAGTAATCAGTAGTGAAATGAAAGAGGGGAATGCAAAGAAACCCAAAGAGAAAATATTAAAGTGACCTTATTTTTTTTCCCCCTCCCGGTATATGCAGATAGACAGGAAAATTGTAGCAGTAATTGCAGACTTCTTTTCACCAAAGACAGATGACCTTGGGGAATTAGAGTAGGAGAGAAAACGTCCTTAAAACTGCATTCTCATCCAGGCCCCGCCTGACTTGCTGGCTATAGCTTTGGCCAAGGTTATTTACCCTTTCTGGGCCTTAGTTTCCTTACATACTGAAAAAGATTATTGGCCTCTTTGAACTACGGGGAAGCTGCATGAGATAACGCTTTGGGGGCACCCAAAACTGGTGAGAAAAAAGGTGCTGTAAGAATACCAAGTTCAGGAGTACTATTATTATTGAATGGTGGATCGTGCTGGAATGAGTCATCTTGCTGCAAAGATGCATAACAATTCCAAGGGTGGCGGTGGACCAGACACAATAAGAAGAGGCAAGTATTCCTAAGTTAAGGGAGAAGATCTGATTTGCAGTGAAATCTGTCCTTCTCTGTTCAAAGAACATATAAGGGGTGGGGGTGGGGGAGCAGAGGGGGTAAACAAGATTTTAAAAATAAGTACTATAGCAGTGTGGTTGTACAAATAAGACTTTTGAAATACTGGAGCCTAAATACCAAATTCAGGCTTTGCCACTCACTACTACGACCTTGGGCAAGTTGCTGTTTCTATCCACCTCATTTTCCCCCCATTCAGAAAATGGGCATTATGATAGCATCTGTAGGGCTGATATGGGGATTTAAAACTTACACCCTTTCAAGGACTCTGCAGAATGAGCTTTTATTGTAATTTATGGGAGATAAGAAAAAGTGGAAATCCAGATTGACAAACAGTGAATCTTTTTTTTTTTTTTTTAATGTAAGAGAAAAAGCAAGTTTTTATTTTATAAGACATTCCATGATGGAAGGGGCCTGGGAAGGGGCACATCTGTTTTTTTTTCTCCAAGTCTGAATCCACTTACAGTTCACCGATCTGATCACTCATCCAACCTTGGATATAATCTGGCGCACAAAACACACACAACAGGAAAAGCCTCCCGAGTGCTTTCATGAAAACAGCTTTTCTATTTTCCAGACACACACACATACACGATAGGGGGGAAAAAATCTCTCTGGGAGCCAACGGGTCTTCTAAAACAAAGCCCCAGCGCCGGGCTTTTGTTGCTGGAACTGAGTGCCCTCCGGAGCGCGGGGACCGCGGGGCTCGCGCTCCCCTCCCCGCGCGCGCCGGGCCGGGCAGCCTGGGGCGCAGCCCCGGGGGCAGAGCGCGGTCCCGGCTGCTTCTCCCCATCGATCCCGGAACCTGCGCCCGGCGCGGGGGGCGGGGGCGCCCGGGGCGCGGGAGGGAGGGGGCTGGGCGCGCGCGCGGCGCCGCCCTCCGGCTCTGCCCCCGAGCGCGCGCGGCGGGGCGGCCGGGGCCGCGGGGATGCGGAGGGGCCGGACCCAGCGGCGGCGGCGGCGGCGGGGCGGGCGCCGCCCGAGGGGGTAGCGCGGGGGCGCGCCGGGCTGGGGCGCGCGCTCCGGCCGCGCTCGCTCCGCGCTCCCTCGCTCTCTCGCTCGCTCCCTCCTCCCGGAGAAGGCGGCGGCGGCGGCGGCGGCGGCGGCGGCTGGGGATCAGACATGGCGGCGGATCTGAACCTGGAGTGGGTCTGCTCCCTGCCCCGCTCCTGGACCTACGGGATCACCAGGGGCGGCCGCGTCTTCTTCATCAAGTAAAGAGCCGGGGGGCGGCGCGGGGGCCCGGCGGGCTGGCGGGGACGGGTGCGGGGTGTGGGGCGGAGGGCGAGCGGGGTCTGCGCCGCCCCGGTCCCCCCGGGGCTCCGCGCCCCCCGCTCACGCCCGGGCTCTGCCCCTCTCTCTGTCCCCCCGCAGCGAGGAGGCCAAGAGCACCACCTGGCTGCACCCCGTCACCGGCGAGGCCGTGGTCACCGGCCACCGGCGCCAGAGCACAGGTAACCCCGGCCGCCGGGCCCGAGCGGAGTTGGGCTCCGCCGGGAGGAGGAGGCGGCAGAGCCCGGCCGCCCGCCCGCCCGCCCCCCGGCAACCTGCCCCGCGCCGCGGCCCCGCATCCTCCCCGGTGTCCGGGCGCCCCTCTGCCCCGCAGCCTCTCCTCGCCACTTGGAGACGGCGCCCTCTCCCCATCCCAACCTGGACACCCCCAATCCACCAGCCCCCTCTCCCCGGAACCCGGAGGGGTTCCTCCTGCAGCCCCTCCTGAACCCCTCTACTCCCTTCCCAAACCCCAATAAACCTTTAGGAAGTCCTTTCCCGCGCCCCTCCCTGCAGCCCGGGACCCTGCCCTGGTCCGCGGGATCCTGTCTTCACACCCCCTCCTGCCTCCTGGAGAGCTGCCTCCTGCGGGCGGCCTTCTCTCCTCCTCCTCTTCTTCCTCCTCCTCCTCCTCTCCTCGGTGGGCTCTGTGGGTAGGTAGCTGGTGGAGAAGGCAGAGAGAGGAGTTTGGGGGTGCTGCGAGCTCCCTGGAAACGCCGGGCGCTTGGCTCGCCCTCCTGCCCCAGGAGGAGGCGTGTGCAGCCGCCGTCGCCGGCCGGCCCGATTCAAAGTCCCCGGCGGCCGCGCAGAAGCTGCCCCGGCCGCCAGGAGGCGGGCAAGGGGGTGCCCCCTGGGTGGGCGTTTGTGCCCCGGTTGGAGGGGGTCGGCGGGGAAGCAGATCTCTCTCCCCGATGCCTTTGGCGGCAGCTTGTTTGCACGCTCACTTGTGCGTGGAGCTGGAGCAGGGCTGGCTGCGGCTCCAGTGCCGGTCTGGCTTTCTTTTGTCATTCTTTGTTTACATTCGTGAAACTTGTTTGCCTTTGAAATGGAACATGTGTTCTCGTCACTGGCCTGCCTCTCAGGCTGGTGGTTTGGAGAGAGGCTGGAGAGCAGTTTGGGTCGGAGGGGAGGCCGGCTCCAGCAGTGTTTTAGGGAGCTGTCTTCTCTCTCTCTCTCTCTCTCTCTCTCTCTCTCTCTCTCTCTCTCTCTCTCTCAACTCTGGGGTTCTGTGACTCCCCAAGTGGCCAGGGTGTTATTGGACAAACCTGCCTTTTCTCTATTAAATCCGGAGTGCACCAAAAGTGACTAATGTCTTCTAAATTTGCAAAAAGGTGGAGGAGGAAAAGGGAAGGTTAGCGTCGCAAACATGAGATTACATTTTTAAAAAGGCATTTCTGACTAATCACACCGTCATGTTTAACTCCCCGGAGCAGTCTCCGACTTAAATATAACCTTTCGATGGTTTGCATAGATATTTCAACTTTGCTGCTGGCCCCTTTGCCCTATGGATAGTAACACATTTATTTCAGAAGACGATATAGTATTTGAAGTTATTTAACTTAATTGTCTTGTGGAATTGTTTTTCTTGCTTATTTTGGTTATGGGCATCCCATATTTACCCGCTTAGATTTGATAACTTTGACACCACGGGAAAATTTTATTCTCAGATAATTTCACATTCTTTTTTTTTTTTTTAATGATCTTTTTTGTTTCTGGCTTGGTTTTACTTTGCTTTGATTCTGGTTTTGTACACATGTCAGTGCTTTTTGTTTCCGAGAGAGACTGATTAAACCCAAGCTACTAGTCATTTATAAATAATATGCAATAAAGTCACCATGGTTCATCTGAATTACTTGGGACTTTAATTCTCTTAAAGTGAAGTCTATAGAAACACACATGTATAAGTATGTGAAGTCCCGATTTCTTTCCTCTAATTTTATGTTTAGGAAGTACTTTCTCATCAGTGACACTTCCTGGATGGGTTTATTAATATAGCCGAAAGGAATGGCCTTAAATAGACACAGAATACCTAAGAAGAAGCAGGTGTTACCTTTTATGGACAGGGCTTTTTTTTGGTTTGTGTTTTTTTGCCAGCTGCTCAGGGTTATTTCACCTAAGATTAGAAGATTTGGTTTTTGGGTGTCAACATAAGTCCCTTTCATTCTGATCTTTAAACTATATGATCGTATCAGGTAATCTCTAATAGAGTGAGAGATTATTAATATTGAGTTGCTTTTCTGATGGCTTTCGATTTGAATTGCCATTTCCCTAAAAATGATATTATATCTACTCTGTTTTATTACCAGCCTAACACATTTTTTTTTTGTTAGAAACCTACTTAAGAAATGCAAATAACTGTCCATGAAAACGAATGATTAAAATGGATTAAGACTTATTTTGCTATTCCATTGAAGTAATACTAATTGTGAAATGTATGTTTTTTTAGATTTGCCCACTGGCTGGGAAGAAGCATATACTTTTGAAGGTGCAAGATACTATATAAAGTGAGTTTTTCTTTCTATTATGGGGTTTTTTTCCCTTGGTAATTCGAATGTTGTGATTAATCTTCAGTTGAAGAGTTAGTGTATGTGTAGATAGGCTTATGATTCTTAAAAATTTTTTTGTATAATAGGGCCTTTCCCCCTTCATATGGTGGTGTAATTTTGAGAGAAAAGATGACACTCTTTGTTGCATGTTATTTGCCTGGGCATACATGGATTTGGCAATGACATCACGTATGCCCACAATTACGTTTCTGGTCTTTCTGATTACTGGGTGATAATAGTATTATAATATTTTGGTCTTTAGCATGTCATCTTCCCCCCCCCCCCCCCCCCTTTGAATGTGAATTTTGTTCCTGTGTTTTTTGTTCCATGCTGTTAAGAAGTAGCAGAAGTGATGGAAAGCTAGGTTACAGTTGGATGAGCAACATCAGGGCTGAAAGTGAAAACAAATAAACTGGTACTGAATATTTCACAAATGCCTGCCGAGCATTGTTTGTAACCTGCCTCGGTATTTAAATATATCTAAGTTTTTGTAAAATAGATCTAACTGTGTTACCGATGTCTGTGATTGAGTAAAAGGCTTTCGGTGGAGCATGCAGAGGAGGGATGACCAGCCAGTCTTGACCTTTGAACTAATTCTATGAACTATCGAACTAATTTCTATGCACCATTAACTTGGTAGTACTTAGACACAAATGCAATGCTTGAGGGCAAATACCGGTATGTAGGAAAAATTTTTATCTCCCAAGGGAAAATAAAGGTGGTTTCATATTTACTTCAAACTAGAAGCTCGAAGAGCATGCTTTTTTGTCATTTAAAATTTTTTGCTTAAAGCTAAGGAACTGAAGCTTGAAGGATAATATAAGATTTGCCTGAGATGTCAGTAGTTTACTCATAATAATAGATACCCAGCTAGAGTTACCTTTATTTCCTCGGTTCCTGTAAGGTATTTTTAATTTTTACCAAGTGACATTTTTTAAGAGGATGCCATACTAACATTAAATTACCATTGCTTGTATGGCTTTAACATTTTTTAGAATGATATTCATATAAAATGTCAAGGGATATTTATAGGTATTAGGAATGCTTGCTTTTGGACATAGAATAGAGAAAGCACAAATGTGGTACTACTGGATATTTTTCAATTACATTTTTTATTTGGAGATTGTGTGATACACTATTAGATGGCCTAAAAGCTAAAGTAAAAGGCTTTCGGTGGAGCATGCAGAGGAGGGATGACCAGCCAGTCATGTGCAGAGTCATGAAAGTATTTTTTTTCTAGTGCTTATTGTCTTAATTTAAGGTGAGTGTTTATTGGCATGAAAAGGGATGCTTCTTTTATTTATTTTTTTATGTAGTCTTAATGCTTCTGAAGATGTTCATTTATTTCTGTCCAATATCATTTTAACTAAGCTTCACTGACTTATAAAAATAGGAGTGACACAACAATCCTCAATGTTTTAATTTCTGAGATTGTGTACATTCTTAGATGAATGTTTATTTGAGAGTACACAATGTTATTCTGTATGTTTTACTTTAGAACTAAGCTGCTTAAGAGACTGAGTTTTCTCTTGTTTTACTAGCCATTGTGATTAGACCTACTTTGATGTTGACTTAAATAAGAATTTTCTTTTGAGTGTCATGCCTAAGTAAGTTTCTCAGGAAAATGAGGGACAGTTAAGTAAGCTGTAATTTTACTTTAATTCCGAGGACCTTTTAAGACTAGTCCTTTTTAATCATTTAGTATTAAGAGACATCTGATAATTGTGTCTAAAAGTAACAATAAATAATTTAGGTTATAAAAGCAATTTTTTCCAAAATTGAGCATTTATAGAAGCACATCACTCATTGAACTTATTTTATATACAATTTATGATTTGTTGAGTGGTACATAGGTTTTTCCTTCCTGGGTTATATCAGAAGACTAATTTCTTTTAAGTTTAGTTGTATTCCCAATGTAGACTGTAATTTCCTGGAAACTTTTTACTTGTGTTGTTTTGAGCAATTAGGGATGCGTTGCCATTTTAATATGATGGCACTACTTTTATCTTAAAAGCTTACAGTTTACAAAGCGCTTGCCACATATATTACCACGTCCGAATCGCATTTTAATCATGAAAGAAGGAGGAAGAATTACTATGTTCATGGTCACACCATGCAATAAAATAACAGAAACATGCCTTTGGAACTTAACAGCCTGCAAAGATAGCAAGATGAGAAACAGCAGGAACAGGAACTATATTTAGAATGTTCTGAGTAGAAGAAAGGATAGGAATCTGAAGTAGGGAAGTGATTAATGTCGGCGAATGTGATTTCTCTTTGTTGGTTCTTAGATGAAGAAAAGACATTGATCAGATTATAAGAAAAAGAGGTGATGCAGTAAGCAGAGTGGATTTTTGTTCACATGCGAAGAGGGAAGATGGGCCAAAAACAGGTCCATCAACCTCTTGCTTATTGCTAATCATGTGTTCCTGGGAGGCTCCCTTAGCGAGAAGGGAGATCTAGAGAACTTGAGGAACATTTAACTCTCAAATTCTTTCTCTCTGGAACATACCTTGGCTATTGCTCAAAAGGGCAGATTGCCAAAAAGCATTATCTTCGGATAATGGTTTGATATTGACCGTGGGATCAATGTGTGTGGTAAGGCACCCGAGCTGGGAAGAGTCAGAAGAGCTGGACAGTAGTCTTAAACCTCTCAATCACTTTGGAGTTGTCTTCACAACTGTCTTGTTTTTATTTTTAATTCCCCATTCACCCTCTCTTACCTCCCCCTACCCATCTGTCTTCACATCTTTATATAAGGCTGGCTGAAAAAGGCAACTTATGAATCCTATTCCACTTTGCCCGACTAGCATGGCTCAGTGGTTGAGCGTTGACCTATGAACCAGGAGGTCACGGTTTGATTCCCAGTCAGGGCGCATGCCATGGTTGCAGGCTCCATCCTCAGTGGGGGGGTGACTGGGGAGAGTGTCCAGGAGGCAGCCAATGGATGATTCTCATCATTGATGTTTCTCTCTTTCTCTCTCTCTTCCCCTCCCTTCCTCTCTGAAATCAATAAAAACATATTTTAAAAAGGAAAGAAAATAGTTTTTAAAAATAAATAAATTCTATCCCATTTTTAAAATTTTTTGGATTTTACACTATTTTGGGAATTTACAATAATCTACAAAATAATGGACTCCCAGTTACCAAGAAGAGGCGTTGTGGGAAACTGGGAAAGCTACTTAGCTTCCCTATCTTGCTTAACTATGTTAGCCTCTCTCTCTCACCTTTTACAGACAGCCACAGATAAGCACGAAGCCACAGTGGCAGGGCTGTGCGGGCTTGCTTTCGGTTGCTGCAGTTTGTACTTTGTACGCATCTTCCCTGCAGAGCTGCAGGAAGCAAGTTAATCATGTTCATGTCAACAAAGGGCCTGGTTAGAGTAGGGGTTGTACAGATATGCGTTGGATAAATTAGTTTATGTTTATATACACTTTTTGAATTGGTTTTTAATAAAAGTTTATAGTTGGGTAGCAGAATATGTTCTATAGAGAATGTATTTTACTCTAAATCCCTAAGGCCAAAAAATGTTGGTATTTGAAAATTAACTTATCACAAATGTAGGTATTTAATACTTTTCATTTTTTTCTGGGAAACCTTTTCCTGTGTACCTGAAGCCGGCCAACCTGTAGATTATCATATTACGTGTGTGTGTGTGTGTGTGTGTAAATACATGTACACGGAGTTTGATTTTGATTACTGAGTTTCTTTATTGCTTTTAAAACTTAATTCATGCTCTTTGTCTTTAGAAATAATTGTTAGTGAGCTTCATAATTTATAAAGTGTAGCTTAAAATAGTCAATGCCTTAGCCCATAAAGTACAGAAAATAATTTTACATGTTTAGAAATTATAAAGCTTTCTGCTTACTCCTTGAAAATAACACTTAATGATGCCGTAACGACAGGTCACGGTAACTTAAATGGATGTGTCATTGACTGTTCCTTTGTTGTTTCATAAGCTTTGAGATGGTTAACTTAAAGTGCCGGTGAGTCTTAAAACAATGTCCTCTGAATAGTGAGAAACTTTGTTCTGATTATTTAAAGGTCATTGTTTTATGTGGCAGGATGGGAGATGAAAAAAAAGTCATTGTAGGATAATAAAATAGTATGTAAATTTTGAGGTTATATTTTCTCATACTGCTTTTTCCTTGGCTTAGATTTTTTTTTTTTTTTCAGTTCTGAAAATTGAACTTCTTAGATATGCAAATAGAGCAGTGTTTGATTTTGACTAATGGAGTTTTATTTCAATATCTGCTATAGCTGCATCTAATGTGTACTGAGAACTTCAAACTAACCTTCAGTGAGGGGAATTTCTTACACGAAGTAGCCGTATAAGGTTGCAGGTGATTTAAAAAAATGTTATGGTTTTTTGTTTTGTTTTGTTTTTTTAGTGTTTCTTCATAGATTACTACAATCCAAAATGTGAATGAAGATGGGAACATAAAATAACTGCTGCAAGAATATTAGGATATATTACTGTGTATTTCATATTTAAAATGTTTGATATATCTTAGTACTGTAATATAATAATTGGATTTTGATTACTAAAGTAATAACTGTATGCCGCTCAGAACAATTAATTGACATTGCATTTCTTTTTTATGTTCATAACAGAGTTCAGACTATAATAAGTAATTCTTATGAGTGTAAAGCGCTTTATACTAATTCAGTAGGCACAACACAACTATGAACAACCTTCCAGGAGTTTGTAGTATAAAGACATGTATTAAAAAAGGGCGATGGTGTGGGAATGACAAATTTATATAATGCTGGGCATTTCAGCATAGCATTAAATTAATTTAAATCTTCACAGTAGCCTTTTGGGTTTTTTTTGTGTGTGTTTTTTTCAGATGATGAAACTGAAACTTAAAGAGGTTAAGGACCAATTGTAGGTCATACACCTTCACTGCTAGACACTAGCATTCGAATTAAGGGCTCTGGGCTAAAACTCTTCTGCACCTAAAAAAATCTGCTGGGGCTGGGCAGCATGAGCAGGTTCTTTTATCCCTCCATAAGGAGATTGCTTGGAACTAGAAGCATTCTTTCATAGAAACAAATGCAGTGGTAGGTAATTGGCTGAGCCTACAAATAAAAGCTTATTTAACCTTCCAGAAACCTGTTGACTAGTCTTATATATTGGCAGGGTCTTAGAATTTGGTCATATCTTTTCATGCACTCAGGAGTGCCTAGTAAATATCACGCGCTATTCTAGGAACTTAGAAATTAAAAGGGGAACACACTCTAAGGACCCTGCCTTCCTGAAGCCTGCATTCTAGTAAGAGGAAAACATTAAAACAAAAAATAGTGGGGGGGAATGTGATTTTTAAAATGGCAGCTTCATAAAGGGAAAGAAGAGTGTTCTGTGACAAATTAGGAAAGTTTATCATTAACAGTGGTGTTTCAATGATAAAATGCACTTAAGAGTTTCAAGGTTGGGACACCAGGACTCGCAACCACAGTGAATTTTATTGCGGAATCCCTTTGTCCATCTTTTTAGTCCCAGGACCACTGCTCAAGACCAGGCCTGCTGGTGTCCTCTCCTTGGAATAAAAAGCTTAATGCCCAGAATCTTCAGTCTTCCTCTGAGCAGGCCATGCCCATGGTGACGTGAGGATGCTGGCTCCTACTCTGCGAAGGAGTTAATGGGAAACGAACAAGAGGAGTCGCCACAACTTGAGTGGTGGCATTTTGAGAACCCTCTCTGAATTTCTCCAATGGTTTCCCCCGTGATCTGGATGTTTTTTTCTTATTTGCAAAGCTGGCGTATGTTTAATGAAGGGGGAGACATGAAGAGTAGAAAAAGATAGAATTGGTTAGAAGAGTCAGAGTTGGAAGCCCTGGATGTAAACATCCTTGTCTACCCACCTCTGCCTTGTGAAAGTCATAGAGTTCTTTAGCATTTGTTGACAAATGCCCTTCTTTCATTTTTTTTCCTTTCTCTGACAGATATGCATAAGTTGGGGTTGATGGTGAAAAGGTGTGTGTGTGTGTGTGTGTGTGTGTGTGTGTGGTGTGTGTGGAAATTGGAGTAATAGTGTGAAAAAATGATACTAGTTGTCTGTCAGATGGGCTGGGCTGTCCTAGAAAGGCATGGAGGAAGGAGGCAGGGGTTGCTAGGCCTGGGAATTCACACGGGTTGATCTAAAGGAATGGTAGGATAAACTCATAGGGGTGGGATATATATACAATGTATGTGATGAGTAGTGATAACTACCCTGCTGGTAAATGATGGAGCTGTATTGTGTCTGGTCTTCAAATGTCAGGCTGAACTATTTATTTCCTAGGCAAGCCATGGCAGATGTCTTTTGGTGTAGTATTCATAATGTAGAGTGGAGGTTTTAAGAGAGATTTTTTTTGTAAAAATATATTTTATTCATTTTTTACAGAGAGGAAGGGGAAGGGATAGAGAGTTAGAAACATCGATGAGAGAGAAACATCGATCAGCTGCCTCCTGCACACCCCTTACTGGGGATGTGCCCGCAACCAAGGTACATGCCCTTGACTGGAATCAAACCTGGGACCTTTCAGTCTGCAGGCTGGCGCTCTAACCACTGAGCCAAACCGGTTAGGGCTTAAGAGAGATTTTAATGTAGGCAGTGTGGATTAGAAAGGGACAAGCCTGGAATCAAGGAGACCAATTCTGGCTTCGTTGCTGTAATCCAGGAGACAGATGCTTAAACCAAGTAGCAGTGGGAACAGAAAGGAAGGAGACCATTGATCAAAGATATTAAAAGGGAGTTGACAGGCCTTAGAAATCTTGCTGAGCTAGGAGGCTGACAGAGAAAGGAGAGGTCAAAAGCCACTGTGAGCCTTTGTGTCTGAGTGGCTACAGAAATGATTTGTGTAGGGAGGTGGTGGGGGGCGGGGACACTCTAGGTGGAGGTGTTAATGATGCTTTGATTTTTGAGCTGTTGGGCATAGCACTTTAGGTGGCTAAAATCTGGCCTTTCCAAAGGACTCCCAACATTATTTCCCATCCCTCTCTTATGAACAAGAAACACAACCTCCAGCCCACACAAAAAATCCTCTCTCAGCTACCCAATTGACTGTGTATATACAGAACCAAGTTGGAAATACCATATTCATCCAATCCATTATTTATTTAACAAATACTGAGTATTTACTATGCACGCAGTGGTTTAGGCTTGGTCAGTGAAACAAACATAGACCATACTCTTAAGGAGTTAAATTAGTGGGAGAGTCAATAATAAAATAACCACAAGTATATCATTGTAGACTGTGATAAGCACTATGAAATACACATCATGGTTTGACCAGATAATATGAGAGGACTTGACTCGAGGGGGTTATTGGAAGAGGCCTTTCTCACAAACAGAGAGATGAGCCTGCCTCTGAGAGTTCCGCTGGAGTGGATGAGAGCAGCGAAGTCCCCATGGAGTGGGTCAGGACAGAGCAGTAAGAAAGTCACCTGAAAGATGAGATTGGACCATAACCTGAGTGACAGTATCACCATATCTAAAGAAAGACTTGGGATGGGATTGGCGTGATGTGGGCATTTAGGATAAGGAGTAAAACTGCAGCAGAAGTCGTTGACGTTCCTGTCTACTACGGAAGAGAGAGCAAAGCCAACTGACTTTGGTTATTCAGTCCCAGTGGCAAGATTTTCCAGTCAGTCATTCACTGGTGCTTTCTTCCTTTCATTACTCTTCACCACGTTTTGAACTCAGAATTATATGCCTTGGCAATTAGGATCCATCACTAACCAAAACAGAGCAAAAAGCTCCCCCATGATGAACAAGAGCAGACCCGGAGACAAGGAAGCATAGGCCAGACTGTCGGACCTCAGAGGGAAGGGAGGGGAGAGGAGGAATAAGGGGGAGAGATCAACCAAAGGACTTGTGTGCATGCATATGAGCCTAACCAGAGGTCACGGACAACAGAGAGGCGGGCATGCGTGGGGAGGGGTTTGGGATGGGAATGGGGGGATGAGGACAAATATGTGATACCATAATCAATAAAGAAAAAAAAAATTAAAAAAGAAAAAGAAAAAGCTCTCCCCTTTTGGGGAGTGGGGTGGTAAGGGAGCAAATGTCAGCGTAAACAGATAAGTAAATTGTATAGTATGTAAGAATATACAAATGATATAAGGGGGGAAAAAACTGGGGTAAGAGCAGGAGAGGAGTGATGCGCAAGGAGTATGGGAGAAAAGGGAGGTGAAACGGGAGAACTAGTGCGTGGACTGGAGGGGGGGGGTGGCCCTCATTGGTTGATGTGGTCGGCTGTTGCTCAGGGAGATGAGCCTTTGCAGGTGTGAGCAGAGGAGATCCACCTTCACCCTTTGAAAGGGTCGTTGACGAGATTTTGGGGAGACTAATGCAGCCCCTCCAGAACCAGTTCTGTGCCCCCTCAGATTCTCTCCCTACGCTTCCTAGTTCTTAACAGGATTACGGCTAAATATTTAATATGTAATTGCTATGTTTTGTTTAAGGTGCCATGATGATCAGTTAGCATTGCGTTGATAACAGCTTTCCAGGAGAAAAGGGAGACATGGCCATATTATATAAAATAACCCCTCCATCCTTATTTCAGAAACAGTATATTTTAGAATCAAGTCAACACTTAGCTTAATACCTGTTTGCACACACACTCCGTGTGCTGGGTAAGCTTCATGAAAAGCAATCTTTTTTTTTTTTTTTTTTTTTTAAAAGCAATCTTGTTCGTTGCCATATTTTTAGTCCCTTAGCCCAAGCCCTTCTCCTAGTAGTTCCTCAATAAATATTTCTTGATTGAATGAATTTTGATGGTGACAGTCAACTTAATTTCATGCTATTCAGAAACTTTACAGTTTGGCTCTTTGTGAAATTTAAGTATTTTCCACGTGGCATTTATCCAATCCAATAGGGAGTGAGTACACCAGCTGCTGATCAAGTTTGGTTTGTGGGATTCTCCTCCGAGAGGCAGAGGATCTGCCCAGCGGCCTGATCGTAGGACCAGAGGCCTGACAGAGCCGGGTCGTGCAGAGACCCCTGAGGCCTGCGTGCAGACAGCCGAGAGCCACACCTTGCCTTTGATCATGCCCTTCCCAGGTAGAAACTTTCACAGTTTAGGCCGCTGTGGATTCCAGAGAACAGGGCAGATGCTGAAGTCTATACCGTCATGGATAGCATTGGTAAAGCGAATGCGGACCAAATCTGAAAATACTAGTTTGTGGGTCCTTACAGAAACCTGGGAGAAACAGAAAACAGTCCTCATGGTGTACAGACGTAGAAGTTTAATGAACCACGCGGGAACTCCTTGGCTGCCTGGGAGTGAGCTCTGTGCCTTAGGGAATTATCCTCTGAGGTGGCCAGTCACCATGGAAGCACCTGAGAGAAGCCCTCCGGGTCTCACACTGCTCTCTAAGGAAGCGTTTGCCTCCTCACCTATAAGGGGGAGTCGTTGAAAATGTGCGGGATGTACGTTGCCGTGCTTTCAGTCCAGGTTTAGGCCTGGACCTGTGAGAAGGAAGAGGAAGTGTTGAACTCTGAGCAAGAAAACAAGAGAAACCAGTCCTAGACTGGCTGTCATGGGCAAGGAAGACTGAGGAAGCCAGGGGGCGGGGCTTCACTGTGCTCAACACTCCACCCTGCTGTGGTGGGTGAGGGATTCCCTCTGGTTCTTCGAAAATCCCTGGCCACTTCAGGGAATAACTCCCAAACCGTGTCAGTGCTGCAGCCATCTGCTACCAAAACATGCCCACTGCCTATCTCCCATTGACGTTCTGCATGGATTTCGTTTTCCCCTCCTTTTCCAAATGACTTAGATTCATTACACATGTTATTTTGGATAGGCATGGATTTAAAAATAAAAAAAGGGGAGAATTTACCTCTGAGATGAAAATTAGTTTTAGTCTTTTGAATAAATACTGAATCAATTCCAACAGGGTTTGCTGAACTTGGTTGAAGGTGCATATAATACCCACTTGGTTGAATATGATAAAGCTGTTCAACCTAAAATTTAAAGCTCAGTAAAATAGGACAGTAATGGCAGAATCCTGAAAAGAAATATGGCACTCCTTGCCCAGTTCTTACAGGACAAAGCAGCGCTCGGGGGAAAGTAGCATGTTATATACTTAGTGTCAGTTGTTTCTTCTGTTGAAAATCCACCCGTTGCACTACATTTACTTTTAAAAGTTGTTCCATCACAGAATAGCTCTGGCATTTAGAAAATTTAGTAAAGAAGCATCAGAGGATTCCATTTTAAACAATAAATCTATCAGGCAAATAATATGTCTCTTTAGTGGGTGTGCTTTTTCCCCAACCTGTTTTATAATGTGTGGTTTTTTTTTCTGATTATAGAAGTAATACATTTTTTATTATAGAACATTTGGAAAATACTGAAGAGTATAAAGAAGAAGAAAAAACAAAACAAAAACCACCCACTTTTGTTATGCACAGAAAATTTATATTAATTTTTCTGTATATATGCATAATCATGTTTTAAAAGATTTGGGTCTTATCACTAATCCTGCATGAAATGCTATTTTAATAAAATTTACATTATTGGTCTGGCCATTGGGGCTCAGTTGGTGTTGGAGCATTGTCCAGTGCACTGGAAGGTCGCCAGTTTGATTCTCGATCAGGGCACATGCCCGGATTGCCAGTTCAGTCCCCCGTTGGGGTGCATACAAGGAGGCAACCAGTTGATGTTTCTCTCTCACATCCACGTTTCTCTCTCTGTATCTCCCTTTCTCTCCTTTTCCCTTCCTCTCTCTAAAATAAAAAATATAGTTAAATGTACTTTATGTGTTCCCATGTCATTATATATTTATTCGATAGATTTCACATGTGTTTTTTTTTCTTTTTATTGAATTTCAGAGAGAGAAGATGGGAGAGGGAGAGAGAAATAGAAATGTCAACGAGAGAGAAACATCAACATCGATCTGCTGCCTACTGCACAGCCCCTGCTGGGGGCCTGGGGACTGAGCCCAAAAACTGGGCATGTGTCCTGACCAGGAATCCGGCCAGTGCCCTCCTACTGCATGCGTTCGCACTCAGCCACTGAAACACACTGGTTGGGCTATTCAGTAGATTTTTTAAAAAACTGTGATGCTCTGTTTTACGAATACATAATACTTTAATCATTCCTCTATTTTTAGATGGCTGTGTTTCCAATTTTTTGCTTGTGAGGAAAATTCTTATATAACATTCTTATGTGCATGTCTGTTTCCTGGACTTGGAATTATTGGAAAAAGATATGAGCTTTTTAAAAGGTTCATCACTTAACATTTTGCCAAATTGCTCTCTAGAAGATTGGTACAGATTTATATTCTCTCCTACAGTATGTGAGCGTTTATGAAAGTGCCACCATTTCTTCATACCTGCAATAAATTCCCTTGATTGGACTGATGAAATTGAAAGGTAACTGATGGAGAATCCGTGTGGATTGTTATTAGTGATTCAGTTGGTTTGGAACAGCGATTAGTCTGCCCCCAAAACTTAGTGGCTTAGCCGAAACGGGTTTGGCTCAGTGGATAGAGCATCGGCCTGCGGACTGAAAGGTCCCACGTTTGATTCCGGTCAACGGCATGTACCTTGGTTGTGGGCACATCCCCAGTAGGGGGTGTGCAAGAGGCAGCTGATCGATGATTCTCTCTCATCGATGTTTCTAACTCTCTATCCCTCTCTCTTCCTCTCTAAAAAATCAATAAAATATATTAAAAACAAACAAACAAAAAATTTAAATTGCGTACCTTTCTGTAGGTGAGTGGGCACAGCTATGCTGTTCTGTTATGTGTGGTATCACTGAGCTTATTCATTTAGAAGTCTTTAACTGGAACTGGGCTGTGGCTAGAATATCCATGGTCTCTCCTTGTGGCCTCTAAGCGCCTAGTGGTCTGTTTAGAGTTTTTTATAACATGGCAGCTGGCTTCTATGGGAACATCACTGCTAGGGCTTATAAAATCTCTGCCTGCATCTGGCTTGCTTATGTCCTATAAGCCAAAGCAGGTCTCATGACCAAGGCCAAAATGAAAGGTGGGAGAGGACACAAGGCTATAGGAGTGGTTTGTTGCAGACCATTGATGTCATGGGCTACCAGAGATGGTAACTGAGTTTCAGTTAGCATCACAACTCTAATCGATCCGCAGTAGCAGTATGGACCACTGATTTCAGGAGATTTGGAGACCCACTTCTGCATCAGTGAGAAAGCATATTGTGAAAAGCTAGTGATGTTTGCAAGGGCTTAGGTGGGGATGTGGATGGTTTTATCATCCTTAATTTAATATCCATGAGTTTATATCATAAAGCCTTTCACTAAAAAATAAAAGCAATTCATGAGCTTGCATGTAAGCCCAAATAGTTTAGAAACATTTGAATACGGGTCTTAAGCTTTTGTTCATCCTGGTACCACCTTGGCAGCTAATATAATTGGTAGTATAAGGTATCAGCAATCAGTATCCTCTCCTGGGTTGGTTTGCAAAATACCATTATATTATTACCAGAACTGCTGCTTCCCATTTCTGAGTGAAAAAGATATAGCGGGATTCACAGATTAGGTTAAGTGCCTTTAGCAGTGACCATGAGAGTACAGCCCAGGATCGTGTGTGTGGATGGAAAGTTGGGTGAATGGATAGATGGCTAGAGTCACATATGTATTGATATGCATACGTGAATGTGTGATTTGTAACTCCTTGACTGAGTTGTCGCTTGACATTTGGGTTGATTCGTGTGATTTAACTAGTAATTATCCATGACAATTTAAGGTCAGACACTATAGTCCTCTGTATTCTAAGGAAGATGTATTGGGAAATGTTTTTATTGCTCCTGGAACAGCTATGCTCCCCACCCCTCATACTCTGTACCCCAGGAGGTTATACATATCAAGTTTGGTTCATCTTCTAATCCTCCATTTTGCATTTGCATACACACACACACACTGCAGTTCTCAGCACAGCTGCTAAAGAAACTCTTAAGTTGAAAACAAGCAGTATTATTGGTAGGAGAAATGAAACCCTGGGATGGGGTTATAAATCCTTTCTGCAAGTAATACTTCCTGCCTGGCGTGCTATTAAAGCCTCATTCCAGAAGACACCTAAATTAAAACGTTTCACAATTTTTGGCTTCAATTCCTGAAAATCATTAAAGGAGCAGTGTAATTGATTATCCAGGGTGAATAGGTATGATTGATTAATCTTGCTCTATAACCCAACCATCCAAAAAAATGCAGTGGCTTAAGCAAGAACTGTATTAGTGTGTACACTTCCCTGGGGTGGCTGGGCAGCTCCTCTAGTTTCTGTTGGGTTGACTGTTGGCGTGGGATCAGTTGTGGGTCAGGCGGGAGTCTTTGCTCATCTTGGCTGGTCTGGAATGGCCTTCTCTGAACATGGCTCTCTTTACATGATCTTGCGTCCTCCAGTAGGCTCGCTCCTGTGGTGAAAGCAGGTGTCATTTATACTGGAAAAGTGAGGGAGCAGAAGTGCTCTGTGTCCCTTGAGGCATGGGCAGTGGAGCTTATTTACTAGACAGACATAGAACTCATTTATTATGAGTAAAAATAATAGACATAGAACTCATTTATTATGAGTTCTATGTCTATTATTTTTACTGTTTGCTTTTTTTTTCCAGATTACTTTATCCTTTTTCAATTAAAAAATGACATTTTCCTAATGTAAACTATTAAAATATCAAACATTAATGATATATATATATAAATGCTAAAGAACAATGATTTAATTACTTTATGTAGTGTTATATATCAAATACTAAATCTAGTCTAAAACCCAAGGATCAGGATTTTCAAATTACCATTTTCCAGTTTTTGTTTCTAAGGTCTTTTTAACTCGGTATAAACAAAATAGATATTGTAAATGTAAATATTTAATTACTTCCTTTTGCTCGTAGTCACTTTGAAAGTTTAAACTATGTGGTGAACCAGAGCAAAATTTCATAATCTTTAAACCACAAAGTTGCCTGGTAGGCAACAAAATAGGAATGACAACAGTGGAAGATTTACAAATTCCCGGAACCACCTGGAAATAATTTTACTCTATGCTCATAAGAAGGAACACTGTAACATGAAGAATAATTAATAATAATTACTTTCTTGCCTCTAACTCTGTAGTGGTCATACTTGTTCCATTGAAAGGTGCAAGGCAGGTTAAGATAATCTGTGCGCTTTAACCTGTACAATACAGGTGAGTTTATTTTATGCAATTAGCAATTTTCTAATCTCTGTGGGTGAAATATTTTACTACCACGTTTATCTGATTTAAGACAGTTTAAAACCTTTTTTTGAGTTTTGTTTCATTGTGGATTCTTTAGGGGAGGGTCAACTTAATACATGCCGAATGAATATAATACAGCAGAGATAAAGGAACACAAGACGAAGAACCACTACACATGAAACTCAATGTTAGCTCTCCAGTGTGCTCAGACTTTTGAAGGTCCCTTTTGCCCCTCCTTCCCATCCCTCTGCCTCCCCTAAAAGGAAACATTTGACAACCACCAGATGTGATCGCTGGCTAGGGTCTAGGGATCCCAGGCGTGCACGAATGTCGTGCACCGGGCCTTTAGTGTTCACGTAATATAAAACGGGAAGCAATGTCCACCAATGGGAAATGGTTATACAATAGTATAAACATACAAAAAAAATTTAAAATAAACTACATCAATTGAGGGTGAATCTCACAAATTACACACTCAACACAATAAGCAAATCAACTAATTTCCCTTTTGTAGTGTAAAAAAAAGGCAGGGGAAATTAAACCAGGGATTGTATATGGATTCAGGCACATGTAAAATTTTAAAAAGACCATAGGGATGTTAGAAACACAAAATAAAGGATGGTGTTTTCTTTTCTTTTTTTTTTCTTTTTTTTTTAAAATATATTTTATTGATTTTTTACAGAGAAGAAGGGAGAGGGAGAGAGAGTTAGAAACGTCGATGAGAGAGAAACATCGACCAGCTGCCTCTTGCACACCCCCTACCAGGGATGTGCTTGCAACCAATGTACATGCCCTTGACTGAATCGAACCTGGGACCTTTCAGTCCGAAGACCGACGCTCTACCACTGAGCCAAACCAGTTTCGGCTGATGGTGTTTTCTTACTGTGGCTTTTACTTTGAATTTCCCAGACTAATGAAATTAAGCATCTTTTATTAAGTCCATTGTGTGTTCATGTTCTTCCTCTGTGAAATGCCTGTTTATATCTTTGGTTCACTTCTCTTGGTGTCTTTTTTTTTCTTGTGATTTTTGTTTGTTTAGTATAGATAATAATCTTTTGTAAATTCACGTTTGTAGTTTGCCTTCTCTTCCTCTCAGTGATCCTTTGATGAATATAACTCTTAATGTTAACATAATTCCTTATCTTCTGTAAGTTATGACAAAGTGTTTTTCCCCCTTTCCGGTCCATTTATTTATTTATTTATTTATTTATTTTCATTATATTTGTTTATGTTGTACGTATTTCTTTTCTTTTCTTTTTTTTTTAATATACTTTATTGATTTTTTTTTTTTTTTACAGAGAGGAAGGGAGAGGGATAGATATAGTTAGAAACATCGTTGAGCCGAAACCAGTTTGGCTCAGCGGTAGAGTGTCGGTCTGCGGACTGAAAGGTCCCGGGTTTGATTACTGTCAAGGGCATGTACATTGGTTGCAGGCACATCCCCGGTGGGGGGGGTGCAAGAGGCAGCTGGTCGATGTTTCTCTCTCATCGACATTTCTAGCTATCTCTCTCCCTTCCTCTCTGTAAAAAATCAATAAAATATATTTTAAAAAAGAAACATTGATGACAGAGAATCATCGACCAGCTGCCTCCTGCACATCCCCTACTGGGGATGTGCCCACAACCAAGGTACATGCCCTTGACTGGAATCAAACCTGGGACCTTTCAGTCCACAGACCGACGCTCTGTCCACTGAGCCAAACCGGTTTCGGCCAGCTAGGTACTTCTTTAAGTTGCTTATCAGAAAGCTCATTGTCACCTATTTGGAAGACAAGCTCTATGTAAAACAGCTTAGGTGTGTTTTTATAATACCAGCTGTTTTCCCTGGCAAGAAGGAAATCCAGACAATTCTGAACCTGTTTCGATCATGAGATTAAGTAAAATGCTTTTATTAGGTGCTCATGAATAATGAACGCAACTCTATCTAGTAAGAGGACTCTGCCAGGAATGAAAGAAAACAAGACTCTTTCCTACGACGTCCCTCAACCTGATTTTTCTTCAGATCTCCCGTTTCCGTGTTTCTCTGATAGTCTTTAGTCAGACAATCCACCTGATCTGGTGTGGTTTGGGGGCCTGTTGATTTTTTTTTTTTCTCACCCAAGATTATGTTTTATTGATTTGGGTGGGGAGGGACATTGATCATTTGCCTTGCACGTGCCCCCTGACCAGGGATCGAACCCGCAACCTAGGTATGTGCCCTGACTGAGAATTGAACACGCATCCTTTGGTGTATGGGAAGGTGCTGCAACCAACCCAGCTACCCGGCCTATGGAGGGACTGTTGATTTTAAAATTATCCTCGGAATCACCATTATCAGGACTGTAAATGTGATCTACCTAGACTCAAACTGGAATAGAATATGTAAAAGACAATAACAATTTAATCGTGTGAATTGTAGTCTCAGGCATAAAGTACTATTAATCTTTATCTAAAGTGTGTTACTGCTCTGCACTCGTCATTGCAAAGGCCTTCACTTAGGTGGTAAGATTCTATTATAGATAGAATATAGAATTTCTCATAATCAAACACATGGAGAAGAATAGTGATGTTTTCTGGCTTCTGTGGGACTAAGCATAACACTTTACTGACCCAAATACAGATGCTTCTGGACTTATGATGGGGTAACACCCCAATGAACCCATCCTAAACTGAAAATGCATTTAATAAACCTAACCTGTCAAATGTCACAGCTTAGCCTGGCCTTCCTTAAATGTGCTCAGAACACATACATAGGTGTACAGTTGGGCCAACTCATCTAACACAAAGCCTAGTTTATAATAAAATATTGAATGTCTCATGTAATTATTATGTGTATCATTTTTGCACCATCATAAGTTAAAAAAATCGTAATTCAAACCATTTTAAGTTGGGGACCATTGATGTACTAATGCCCTCTGAAATAATTCACATAGCTCTCTGGAAAAAACTCACCTCAATGAAAATGTTTATATTCAGAGACATTCCTGATAAGTGGAATGAACGGTCCTTTTCTCAGTAATAGTTTTTATAGGTAGATCCACATATACAGAGAAGGTAATTTTTTAAAATATATTTTATTGAATTTTTACAGAGAGGAAGAGAGAGGGATAGAGAGTTAGAAACATCGATGAGAGAGAATCACTGATCAGCTGCCTCTTGCACACCCCCTACTGGGGATGTGCCCGCAACCAAGGTACATGCCCTTGACCGGAATCGAACCTGGGACCTTTCACTCCCCAGGCTGATGCTCTATCCACTGAGCCAAACCGATTTCGGCCAGAGAAGCTAATTTT
Source organism: Pipistrellus kuhlii (assembly GCF_014108245.1). Lineage (NCBI taxonomy): Eukaryota > Metazoa > Chordata > Mammalia > Chiroptera > Vespertilionidae > Pipistrellus > Pipistrellus kuhlii. Next base: position 23,997,416 of record NW_023425529.1, read on the forward strand.
TATGATTTGCTACATAATATTTCTGTTAGGTTTTTTAAAAGAATTATTTGTATTAGAAAATAATTTCCATTTTATAGTCTTGCTTTTTGAGGTTTCCTATGTCAGTTATTATCTTTCAAAGTTGGTATTGCAGGGACCTCCCTTGGAGTATGCTCTTTAATTGGCAGAGGGGTCAAAAAGACTGAGTAGGAGCATTTCCTTGCTTTGTTTAGGGCACAGAACCTCACCAGTTACTATTACAACTTCTGGGAAACAGAAGAGGAAATAATTAGAGATTTTTATAGAGTCCTGTGGAAAGTTTGCTTTTTACTCTAGAAAGTTGGTTGAATGAAGCTTCTCAGTTAATAAAGCATGTATTATTGTTAAAATGACACACGGCCCCGAATTGTTATGGTTTAGTTTTGTTAAGAAAGCACACAGAAACTCAGTGTGCTACTTAGAGTAAATGTTTATGGGATCCATAATAATAACACTGCTGTTCGGCCTTTACTGTGATCGGCTTATTCTGCTTGTCACTTCCAAGTCTGTTTTCTTTTGCTCTAGCTTTATTGAAATACACTGGACACCAGCCAAGACTTTTTCTTAAAACATCTTCCCAGTTTCATTATAGCTGTCCCATTATGTGTTTGGTACGAACTCTGGTTAGGAGCTATTCCTATTTCTGCAGAACATGAAAAAGTATTAAAAAGCATGCATTTATTTACATATTTTGGTCCCTAATATGTGTTAAATATTGACTGCCTGCTAGGAAGCTTAGTAATGGATTAGACAGACCTGGCTCTTACCCTTGTATATGTCATAATCCAAACACAAAAGCCCCATGTATTGATTTTTAACTTTAAAATTTTCAAATAAATTTATATTTTAATTGAATGGGGAAAAAATGAAATTAGATGAATACTGGGTTACATAATCTTCCAGGCACTGGGCTGCAAAGATGAAATAGAGAAGGTCTACACACTTAGTACTCCTCAGCTTCATAACTGATTTTGATAGTCATTGTTTAGTAATGTAGAAATGTTTATCCTATACCTACTACCTACTATTTGCTAGGAACCTATGGTGCTAGACGTTAGGGATAAAAAATTGCATGCTAGGAATGTGTGGGTTTTTTTGTTTGTTTATGTTCTGGTTTTTTTTTTTTTTTTTTTTACATTTTAAGATTTTGATAAAACAATTGAGTTAGAGACTATATTGATTTTATTTGCTGATCTAAGTTCTTGTCTTCTTTTTATGTAATACCTGCCATTTATGGAACGCTTAACTATGCTCCAGGCACTCTGCTGAGCGTTTTATATGCATTAAAGTCATGTGCTGCATATGCCATGCAGACCTACCCACTAGTTATTGAGCACTCAATGTACCTATCACTATGTAAGCATTTCATCTCCTTAAAATTGAGGAGCCTAAGCCTCAGAGAACTGGCAGAGCTGGGAATCAGACTTGGAGTGGGTTGGCAGTCAGGGGTCTGTACCCTGCTGCAAAACATCTTTTAGCAATTGCGCTTTATGGTAATATTTTCATCAGCAATATAAATAACAGGTGATCTGATTATTTAAAATTCCCCCCCCCCTTTTTTTAAGCAACGAGTTTTGAATAATACTCACATATGGAGTTTATTAATCATTTTATGTAACCTGTGTTATCTCTATTATGATCAGCTTTAAAAAAAAAAAATTTCCAGCCCTAGCCGGTTTGATTCCGGTCAAGGGCACATACCTGTGTTATGGGATTGATCCCCAGTAAGGGGGCATGTGCGAGGCAGCCTGTCAGTGATTCTCTCTCATCTTTGATGATTCTATCTCTCCCTCTCCCTTCCTCTCTGAAACCAGTAAAGGTATATTTAAAGAAAAGTGTAAAAAAAAAAAAAAAATTCCGCACATTTCAATGGATACAGCTATTGCCATAAATCTAGGATCAAGTTTATAATGAAATTAGAAAAAATTAATTCTATAAAATTAGGTTGAAAATCAGTGTATTTTCTTATAATCTCAAGTGGCCTGTGTAAAGGTAGTCATCTTAGGCTGATGGCATTAAAAATTGACAGCTTTGAGAAATCTCTATTTTATAGTAAATTTTTTAATGTTTCCTTCTTGATGTCTTTTGGGTCCGGGCTTCCATTGACATCACAGTTCACATTTTAAAGGAAGAAAAAAAAATACCTTGGTCAGATGGCTCTGTTGATTGGAGCATCATCTTGAACACCAAAAGGTTGTGGTGTTCATTTCCATCCATGGCGCATTCCTAGGTTGCAGGTTTGGTCCCCAGTCTGCACATGCGGGAGGCAACCAATCAACGTGTGTCTCTCTCCCTACCTTACTAGAATTAATAAAATAAATGGAGAAATGGGGTGGGAGGAGGCAGCGGGGACTAATGTCTAAAGTAGCTATAAAGAACACATTCACCTTCTAAGGTATTGCTTCACCTCCATTTGAACATATCTCTGCCTCCCTAATCTCTTTGGCTACAGTAAAAATCTTGCTGTAGTTTTTGAAATGTAAAGAACAGGGCTTTTTGCAATTATGACTGACCTCAGCCTATATCAGCTTGCTTTATTATTGACTTAATTGTCTTACAGCTGGGGGGAAAAAAAAAAAAAAGCCTGATTTTAATATGCCTGGCCTTATATTTATACTATAGGCCCGATGCACTAAGATTCATGCAAGATTAGGCCTTCCTTCCCCTGGCTGCCGGCACCACCTTCGCCCCGGCCGGAGCCACCTTCAGCCTCGAGCCTTGCTGCGCCAATTTGCATATTTCCTTTTTATTGGCTGTGGGCACCACCATATTTGTTGCAGTTATGGGTCAATTTGCATATTCCATCTTTATTAGATAGGACTAGAGACCCAGTGCACAACATTCGTGCACGGGGGGGGGGGGGGGGGAGGAGAGTCCTTCAGCTTGGCCCTGGCGATCATTGCATGTCATAATGACCAGCCATTTCGCTGTTCGGTCAATTTGCATATTAGGGTGTTAGGGAGCGGCTATCGAGTTAAGCCTCAGACTGACCTGTTGGCAAAGCCACAAACAAGTCCCAGTTTTAGAGGGCACAGCCCTCTTAGCATAAGTAAGCTTGACCTTATGAAGTTCCCTAGATCCTTCCTTGGGTAGCTAATGGCTGTGGGAAGCACAGCAAGGCTGGCAAAACAAGCGAAACTCACAAGAACAGTGTAACTATGTTGACTACTACCCTGTTTTTCTCCAACCAACTATAAAATAAACCCTCAGCCGAAACCAGTTTGGCTCAGTGGTAGAGCGTCCGTCTGCGGACTGAGAGGTCCCAGGTTCGATTCCGGTCAGGGGCATGTACGTTGGTTGCTGGCACATCTCTCTCATCGACGTTTCTAGCTCTCTATCTCTCTCCCTTCCTCTCTGTAAAAAAATCAATAAAATATATTTTAAAATAAATAAATAATAAATAAACCCTCAGCTTGCTGGCTGGATCTCTCTCTCTGAGGCCTCACAGGGGATTCAACTTACTCTCTTTCTTTTCTTCAATCTTTCACTGCCCTTTCCCCAGGCTCACCGAACCCTTGGCTGTGCTGGCCCAGCACATTAGGGTGTTATTGTGTAGGCTTTTCAGTCATTTATAAGTGATCAAGCATTTCTTTCCTCCTCTCTGCTTCTACATGGCATTCAATTAGAATTAACTCCTGAATAATTCAACTGATGCTGTACAATCTAGAATATAGACCAGACAGCAAATTCACTGGGTCTAACATTCCCAGTGTGTTCTAGGGTGCCTCTGTCTGTCCCTGGGCACCAACGGAGCTTCTCAGCCTCCGTCATGAAAAGTGTGTGTTTCTGTTTAGCAATACAAATTAAAATACAGCTGGGAATGACGTGGTTAGCCCCATCTCACAGACATTCGCCTCCCTCTGTTCATTTCCTCCTGTTTGTATTCCTAGAAGCAAACAGCTGCACATTCAACTTTATTCTTGATCCTTTACTTAAAATCTGGATCTCAGAATAAGCAAACTGAGCCTTTAGGCTTGGGGGGGGGGGAGCCTTATTTATTTTTAATTTTTTATGTTGTCAGTTGCGACAATAATATATCCATAATAATAAGTTGTTTTTTTGAAATAGTTGCACACAATGTCACCATCGTCCATTTTCATATAGTTGCAGCCATAATCCACATTCCTTTTTTAGCAATCTGCTTTTCTCACTGAACTGTGGCCGGAACACTTTCTTACACATCTACATAGTCGTAATTTTAACCTCTGCGTACTAGGTGGGGCAAAAACAGGCTTACAGTTGTGCGTACAGGAAACATGGAGTTTATTCTTGTATTGTTATTGTTAAGCATTGTATTATTTTCCAAACAACTGTAAACTTACTTTTGCCCCACCCCTCAGTATTCTACTATTAAGCATTTCATTTAAAACTCCGTACAGTTTACTTTGTGCCAAAATAGCATCACTTACAGTACTAAATAGCATTACTTTTACACAGGTGTTTTTCTCCCTGCACGTTGTACTGATTAAATTTTCTTTTAAAGCCATTTATGCCGTGCATATCAGAATATGTCAACATTTTTTAGTTAAAAGGAAGTCAGGTAAAAGTAAACTTTTAATTTGAACCACGCGGAGCAGTTATGCCTTCATCATAAAGATAGGCCAGGAGTGTGTCAGTGGCCTTAGTGAGTTTATCTTTTATGTATACCCAGGATTGCATGTCCGTACTTAGCAATTTGCGTATAATTGGCAATTGTAGGCTGTTTATTACAGCGTGATGATGTGGCTCCCTCAGGTGACAGTCTGTCTGATGGAATTAAGGATATCTTATGGTAGAGCCCAGTCAGCTTCTGTGGTTTGTTAGTGATAGTCCTAACTCTCATTTTACTTAACATCCTGGTATGTGTCTATCATCATGGACTTACTTTATTTTCATTCTGTTAAACCTTTTTTTTTTTTTTTTTTTTTTAGTATATGTTACGTAAGTAACTTTTTTATAATGTCATGTTTTCTTTCTCCTAAATGTATGTATTGTAACTCATAGACATAAAATTCTAGTATTTAGTTTTTTTTAAAGTAAAGTGTGTGTTTTTGGACACTGATCATCACCTCCTCCCCATACCTGTATCATCATCATCATTACATACCTTATAGCCTGATTGGATAGGCCTGGATCATAAATTACTCCTTCCTTTTAAACCAAAGGGTTTTTTTTTGTTTTGTTTTGTTTTTTTAAGTTTTTTTTTTAAATATATTTTATTTTATTTTATACAGAGAGGAAGAGAGAGGGATAGAGAGTTAGAAACATCGATGAGAGAGAATCATCGATCAACTGCCTCTTGCACAACCCCTACTGGGGATGTGCCCGCAACCAAGGTACATGCCCTTGACCGGAATCGAACCCGGGACCCTTCAGTCCCCAAGCCAACGCTCTATCCACTGAGCCAAACCGGTCTCGGCTAAACCAAATGGTTTTTAACTACGGCATTTATATAGCAGCCAAACTGGTCATAACAATTTTTAAGTGAAAAACTTTCTTTTTACTGTAAATGAAATGTGTACTCCTATTGGAAAGTCTAGAAAATTACTAAAAAAAAATTACTTATATTCCCATCACCCATTTATATAAACTGTTGGCAGATAGTCTTTGTTTCCTTCCTATATATTTACACATATAAGAAGATTGAGATCATAGTATACACATTCATAATTTGATTCACTTAATGATTTGGAACATTTTTCTATTAGACTTTGACATCTTTCTAGTAATTACTAGGAAATCAGTGCACGCTGATGATAAACTCAGGCAATCTAAAGGGCTATGAGAAGACTGAGAGTCCTAATCCACTGCTCCAGACCATTTCTTTCCCGACCACTGGCGACAGTTTCTTATTCTATAACTAAATGCCCGGTGCATGGATTCGTGCACTGGTGGGGTCCCTCGACCTCGCCTGCGCCCTCTCGTAATCTGGGACCCCTCAGGGGATGTGGGAGAGCCGGTTTTGGCCCGATCTCCGCAGACCAAGCCAAGGGACCCCACCCGTGCACGAATATGTGCACTGGGCCTCTAGTATATGTATAAAATCTTTGCTTAATCTCTTCCTGTTCTCCCCCTCCTCCATTTCCTCCGAGATTCATCAGTCTGTTCCATGTTTCCATACCTATCCATTGAGCGTCTGCCCCCTAATGGTCAGTGTGCGTCATAGCTACTGGTTAATGGTCAAACTGTCACTTAGGCATACACACACACACACACACACACACACACACACACACACACATAGACACACACATAGACTAGAGGCCCATTGCACGAATTCGTGTACAGGTGGGGTCCCTCGGGGTGGCCTGCGGGAATTGGGCTGAAACCTGCAGTCCAATGCCACCTGCCGCTTCTGCTGCTCTTGCTCATCCCAGCCCCACCAATTCCCAGGAGCCAGGAGGGAACCGTACTGTCCGCCACCACCCACAGGAGCTGGGAGGGAGGCTGGAGGGAACTTCTGCTGCTGCCTGTGCGGCGGGGGGTGGGGTGTGTGTGTGTGAATGGGGTGGCCTAGAGGTACTCCATGCGCACACAGACTCAGTCATTACTGTGACACCGTAACAGACAATTTGCATATTACCTCTTTATACACACACACACACACACACACACACACACACACACATATATATTAACGTTTAGTATATTATAATACCTAAGAAAGAGTGTGGAAAAACAAGTATTTTGATGGAATTTTTTCCTTTTAGTCTTTCACTTACCCCCATTTTTTTAAAGGAAGAAAAAAATTTCCGCACTCTTGCGCCTCTCTCTCACTCACATGCTCTCTCACTGTTTGAGTGAATCATTGTTTGCACTGGAGAAATTTCAGTAAATGTCATGGAACTTTCATTTGGATTGACTTTGGTCTTGTCTTTCCTAAGCCCGAAATGTTGTTACCTCATTTGTAAGAGAATCCTTTATGTCTGAAGAGGTGACAGGTTTAATAGCTGTGTATTCAAACACACAATGAAAACCCCTCCCTCACTCCCTGATGCCGATGTGCACCCAAGATTGAGAACTATTTTTAAACTCTCGGATTTAATACATAGGATCTTGTTCAAAGAAAAAGTCAACCCCTTTTATAGATTTAAAAATGGAACCTTTACTTTTCTAAAGTGTGTTGGCCATCCTTGTTTTTCCAGGATTAGCAGGTATCGAAATACTATGTTGAGAATGTGCCAGTGAAACAATTTCTGAGAGCAAAAACTTCTGGCATTGAAAGGAGAGGATTTACTATAACATATGTGCTTTTGGAAATTAACCAAGATTGAGTATGTGGGTGCCAGCTACAAAACTGAAAATGTTCTTTCCTTCAGGGCAAAGGAAAGAAATATAATCCTGATATTCAAATTAGATACCCCTTTCAAAAAACAAAGTGAGTAGGTTTTCCTGGGCTCATAAGGTAGTCTTTTGTTCCCATAATTTAGATTTGCACAAACTCATTTGAGTAAATGAGGAGGGGGGTGGGACAACTACCCAAGAAAACATTATTCATCCAATGTAAATCAGCTATTTTAACTTCTGAAAAGCAATTTTTACTTCTGAAAAGCAATTTTATTTGATGCAATCATTTGGGGGAAATGCAAGAAGTTTACGTCAGGTTTATTGTTTTAGCAATTGCCTTATATTTACATCAAAATACAAGCTTATTTTAATATATAATGGAATTAGTGTAATTTGCCTTCGTTTAAGTTTTTCCTTAATACATACAACTTATATTTAAAGTAATTTGAATGAGAGGAACAAATTGCTAGTCCAACTTTCATTCTGTTCCCCCTGGAAGTTTTTCAGCACTAATTGCCTTGATTCAGCAATTACTTATTGAGCTACTGTTATGTGCCAGGTGACTTTTTCTTCTTCTTCTTCTGCCAGCAGCTTGGTAGATTATTTTAAAAAGATGACCACTGATTCATTCCATTACTCTTTCATAAGAAATGGATTTCTTAATTTTGACTCCTCTTCCATATAAGAATATTATATTGAAACTTCTGGAGGAAATATTTTCTGTTGAGGCAAGTAGGCAAAGAAAATTGGTTATTTATAAAATGTAAAGAAACCAAAAATTATAAAGAAGCTTCTCTATGTGTGCTATCCAGTGCAGCCATTCAGATTTAGAATCTTATTACATTTCTTGTCAGATTGCTTTGTGAATTTAAAGTACAAAGCACTTAAATATTTCCTCTTGTAAGGACCTTACAAAAAATTTTTGATAGAAATTTTATTCCAAATTTTATATTCGCAAGGATGTGATGAAATAGTACATGAAATTATAGAGGGGGTGAAAATAAGATGGTATAATCAGGCAAGTAATAATTTAGGAAGTATAGAAGGGTCAACCTTCACAATTACTTTGGAAAAATATAGTAGACCTTTTAATTTTAGTGTTTACAGTCTTGATGTGCCATTTCATCCTAGTATTTTGAAGTAGCAGTAGCTGTTACATTTTTATTTGAACATTAACTATAAGAATAACAAAATGCTTTTAGAGCTATTTTTTTATGTATCTTTTAAAAGAATGACATTTTAAAAATAAATAAATAAAAGAATAACATTTTATTATATCATGAAAATACTATTTCTTGTTTTGATTTTTCTGGTGGAGAATGTGTTTTATGTATGAAAAAAGAAAAGAAGGAAAAGGAAAACTTTTTATTGAAAAAAGTTTTTTTTTTTAGAGAAATAGCATAGAAAAATACCCCATATTTGTGTGTTTCAAATTTTACCTTAAAGCATTGAATTTATATACCAAATTTAAGCTTGACTATGCTTTTTTGTATCCTAGTGTTTAATAACCTCAAGAGTAATCGACTAAAGTTTGTGTAAAATATCAAAGTAATTCCTGTTAATTTATTTTAAAATAGATTTACCATTATCTTAATGTTTTTGTCATTTCTTAAACTTTTACTGTTTTGTTTTTTGTTGCTGCATTTGTCATTTGTTTGGTACTTTGAGAATAATAAAAGCAGTTCTTGGGCCTTGGCCCGGGTTGCTCAGTCGGTTGGGTGTCATCCTGGGTACTGAAAGGCTGTTGCTGGTTCAGTTCCCGTCAGGGCACATGCCCAGGTTACAGGTTCTATCCCCCTCTCCCTTTCTCTTTCTACAAATCAATGAAAAAAAAATTTTTTTAAGTAGTTTTCAGCCATGAGTCATGTTAAGACTTTATGGAAACCATTTGTATAGAACTTGCAGTGCATTTTCCCTTAGAAACAATATTGTGTAGGTAAATCTGTCCTCAAACCAGCCAGCTTATGATCCATAGCACTGACAGTACTGGAAAACTTAAGTCCATTTGTGTAGGTATTTCTCTCTTCCCATGTCCAGTGCAGCTAGAGAGTTGGTCCAGTTCCTGAGTAGGGGCGGCTGGGGATTGAGAAAGAAAAGAAAGAGAGGAGACACGGAGATAGAAGGGAAAAGCTGGGACTAGGTGGGACCACAGTCCTCTTCTGGCGAAGAGATAGGGACATTGACCGAGACAGCTAATCCCGTGAGTTTATTTTATATCCAAAAGGCCAGGAAGTTTCACCAAAAGGACAAAACAAAAGGAGATTATTTGTGTTCTTGAGTAGGCCCTGAGCATTCCTGGTGCTAGGCTGGATTTAGATATTAAACCTCTTCCCCACACCCTGGGCTGAAATGAAGGTCAAGCTGACAACACCCTCACCCTTTTGGCAAGGCATGTTCCCAGGGCCTAGCCATTGGGTTCAGCTGACAATAATTAAGGAACGCCCATGTGCCTTCCCAGGGGACCCTGGTCACATTTGCAGTAATTTCTTTGGACAGATACCTCACTCTACTGTAATCTTACCTTCCCCCTCTCTTCTTAAGCAAGTGTGATGAAGTGCCTCTACTCTAGCTCTGAGCCTCTGAAGATCGCTCCTATGGCTTAGGGCAGGGCCTCCAGTGGAAGCTGGGGAGAAGAGCTATATGAGTATGAGGAACCCTGGGCTTCCTATTTGGACTCTTGAACTAGGTGCTTGGCTGTCTTCTGCTATCAGAAACCAACCAGCCCGTCTTCTTTTTTCACTGTTTTCTCCATTCTGTGCGTCTCTTCTTTCATTGGGAACACACGCTCACTTATTTCTTCTGCCTTCCAAAGTCGTGTCATAACCCACGTGGTGGTTTTCATGGGTGTGAATGTGAATCTCCCTCCCTCCCTTCCTCCCTCCCTTCTTTCCTCCCTCCCTTCCTCCCTTCCTCCCTTCCTCCCTTCCTTCCCTCCCTCCCTCCCTCCCTCCCTCCCTCCTTCCTTCCTTCCTTCCATCCATCTTCCATCTTCCTTCCAGTTGCTAGGAAGATGAGAAATAAAGCTCTTTCCAATGGTCTACCTTCCTTCCACAGCTCATTTTCTCCATCCCCTACCCCTCTCCCTATCCTGGATGTTTTCTCTTATTTTGGTAGACCATGTTCTAGCCATTGTATGGCCACACAGATTATGGGTCTTTGGGTATTAAAAAGCTGTAGTTTGTCTGCCATAGACATTTTAATCACTGATAGTGGTGTTGGGGTTTAGGAAACAAAGAGGACATTTCAAAGTTTAGGAGGGGAAATGGATTTAGAGGCAGTGGGTATAAATAATAATCATTGTGTCCATATTTGAGGAGAGGGGAAAAAAGGAATAGAGAATATAGAATTGGCCATACATTTCACTCTTCACATTTTCTGTTTTTGTGTTCATTGCATTTTGAAGCCAGGCAGGGTGGATGAGATGGATGAGGAGGAGGAAATCTCTTGAATTAGAGCACAAAGAGGGAAATTCTGCAGGATCTTAGCAGAAGTTTTTAACCTTTTAAGATTTATGTTACACGCACACATGTTTACAAAGCAGGTCAATTGTATTGAAATACAGATATGACAATTCTTAAGCAAATGATTGATATAGCAATATCTGCTTCTTTGTTAAGTAAAGTCTAGAAGTGAGTTTAATAACTATGCTAATTTTGAAGTGGTGATGAGTGTAAATAATATTTCAAGGTATCTGCAATGACTATAATACGATATAAAATATCTGAATTCTGTTGGTGATAAAAATCAAAGGTACTGCTAATATAACTGTGGCTTCTTATTTGAATTCATTCATAATTGAAGGAAATGCTAAATTTCAGTTGGAGAAAGTGAAGATGAAGGTCATTTTCTTTCCTACCTTAATAGATTTTTCTGAATTTCATTCCCTGATCTCTGTATAATCCCCCTGATTTCTTGGGGTACTATTTGTATGAAGAGAAGAAAGCAAATTAGAGGCTATTTTCATGTAAAAATTGTAGCTCCATCTCAGTGAAATAAACTATAACCGTAAATGTAGAGTGCAGGAAAGATTCTCATGTATTAAATTATTGAGAAATATTTAGGACTCCATCAGAAGGTGTTTCGCATATCAACAAACATCCCGTCAATCTGCTTTTCCGTATTTTATCTGATTTTAGATTTTTTATCTGATTCATGGGTAATGTTTAACTTGTGCCTTTTAGAAAAGATGTGGCAAATTAAAGCAAGATTCTCATGTATTAAATTATTGAGGAATATTTAAGACTCCATCAGAAGGTGTTTCGCATATCAACAAACATCCCACCAATCTGCTTATTATCTTACAAAATAAGATACAAGTAAAATCAGCTTTTAAGAAAACAAGCAAAGGGAGCCTGTATTCTATGCAGGACAGGCCATCTTTCCTTTTAATGAACTTCAGCGACTTTACAGAACAAAGATAACCAAATGAACAAACGAACACTAAATTGGTCTAGGACAAGTCATTTAATTCCCTGCCTCTCCGTCTCCTCATACACAAATTGATGGCACTTAGCTGTTCAGTCTACCTCAGATGCTTGTTGTCAGGACTAATGAGTGAGATAAATGAAAGCAAGTGCTTTGTAAACTACAAAGCACCTTACAAGTCCAATATAAGATGGCATCATCATTAGGCCTGGTGGTGGTGGAAAGGAACTCGCAGAAAGTCAGAGGGGCCAGCGCCACTAAACCCAGGACAGATTTCACAGTGGATGGGGTTCTAGCCTGGTTGAATGTCCTCATTTTATGCAGAAAAAAAATATATAACCCTCAAATTTACTTAGTACCTACTAAGTATCAAACAGTACTGGGCCTTTTCATGTGTTGTCTTCATTAATACTCCAGGTAATTGGGTAAAGGTATTACAAGCTCCTATCCCCTTTTTCATGACTGACAAAAAAATAAAAATAAAATAAAAATAGTAGCTTGACCAACATCTTAGCTAGTTGACCAGGAACCAACATTTGAAACCACTTTTATTTGATGTTTCTGTCACACTGTCTCAGAGGAAGTTGTATGCCTCCAGGTTCTCTCTGATGTTTATTGCTAATGAGTTTGTGTTTTCTGGAAAACTGTGGTTGACTTTTTGTTCATGTTTTCTATTCTAGTTTTGTGTGTGTGTGTGTGTGTGTGTGTGTGTGTGTGTGTCCATCTGTTCTTTTCTGTTTTCTTGGGGGAGGGGAGGATCTATTTTTTTAGATTGGTGCTGGTATAAGTAGCTACTTTTCTCTCTTAGGTGTGTATTTCACATTTTGTGGTGTTTTTTTTTTGTTTTTTTTTAAATTAATGCCAAAAAGAAAAAGCATTATAATTTGTAAACTTAATTGTATGTCTTGTATTTTATTAGCTGAGTAATTGGACCCACTTAGTCTTTAGGTGCAAAACTGTTGCTATAGTACCAAGAAGAAAATGTTGTATGTGTTATGAAATTGTACATTTTTTAAATAGCAATATGCAATAAAGAGATAATTTTTTTTTAAATTAACTCTGTTGTTTGGGGCCATTATGAATATCTAATTTACAACTCTCACCTGGGTCCTCAGTAATACTCAGTGACCCTATAGGGACCATTTAGTTCCCTGCTCACCTCTGCAGAGGTTATCCAACCCCTGTCCTTCTCTCTCTAGTGAAAAGGGAGGCCACCTTATAACTTTCTTTTTTTGCCATCCAAATTGAGATAATTTTATCCCATCTTTACTTCCATCCTCATTTTTAAAGGAGTGATCCATGTCTCCCTCCCCCCCTCAAAAAACAAAAGAAACTCTTCTTCCACTTCTGCTGTTGGTCCTGCAATCACCCCAGAGTCTTTTTAGGGTGTTGCTTAAATGGTTGCCCTTTTTACCTTGTTTCATGTCTTCAAATCAGAAAACTTCATCATGTTTCCCTCGTATCTGAAAAGACTTCTCTTTTTTTTTTTTTTAATATATTTTATTGATTTTTTACAGAGAGGAGGAGAGAGGGATAGAGAGCTAGAAACATCGATGAGAGAGAAACATCGACCAGCTGCCTCTTGCACATCCCCTACCAGGGATGTGCCAGCAACCAAGGTACATGCCCTTGACCGGAATCAAACCTGGGACCTTTCAGTCCGCAGACCGACGCTCTGCCACTGAGCCAAACCGGTTTCGGCTGAAAAGACTTCTCTTAACTTGCTCTCATTCTTGATGCCTCTTCCCCCTTTCTCTGCAAATTATTTTCCAATAGATTCATGAGTTTCTTTTTAACGTGGCTGTTACCCTTCTTCCTTGATATCATTTTCCACTCTGTAAAATCCCCTAGTGTGCCAGGCTCAGCATCGCTCTCACTGGAATTTTTTTGTGCGTCTTTGAGTAGGTCTCGGGCTGCTGAAAATGCTTATCTTCCACCTTAAATACCACTCATTTCCTTCACATGTCTTCTTGTGTCAGCCTCTCTCCCGGAGTGACCTCGTCCTCTCACTATAATATTGTTAGCCACAGTTGATACTTCCTAAATTTTTATCTCTAAAATCTTCTCTCCTCAGCTACAAACCCATTTTTTCTGTTTCTACCTGCAGGTATCACAGACACTATAAACTAAAGGTTTCCAAAGTAAACACGTTCTCCCCTTTCCCCCTCTCACCCCATTTTTCCTCTACTTTTCTCTTCAAAAGCAAGAAACCAATTGCCCCCCAAACAAAACAAAAAGAGCCTGGTTCTGTCCTCTGGACGAGAAGACCCACTCAGGTTGTGCAGAATACCTTGAAGGAACTAGTTTTCCACTTGCTGAGATCTCTTCTCTTGAATGGGGTGAAGATGATGGATGTGTTGCGGGTAGCCTTCTGGAAAGTACCATGTGAGGTTTGGGTTTCTTGCTTAGTATTCTGTCAGCAGCTTTGTAAGGAACATGCACTATATCACGCTCTTCAGGGCAAGCTTCCACACATACACCTTCATGCCTGCTTCGTGCTGATGTCCAGCCAACATTTTTGTTTCCATTATAAACCTAAGATATAAATGCCTTCCTTCTTGATAGTTTCATCCAAGTTTCCTTTCGGTTCATACAGTAAATCTGGGATTAAAAAAAAATATATATTTATCTTGGGATAGGAACTTTTTATGTCAGCATCCTAGACATCGTTTTTACAGATCTTTGGACAACGTTTCGTTCACCCACATTCTTAATCAGTTTTAAATTGGCAGAGATAAAAATCTTTGACACTCAGAAACGAAGGTCTGAAGTGTGAGTAGAGAAAACGAGTTCAAACTGGAAACCAGTAATACCTGCTCGGCCTGTGCTTTTAACTGCGACTGGGCAGATTCTCCACAGGATCCACCTTGGGGAACCTCCTACTCCATGCGGTTTGTAATGTCTTTTATCTCCTAAAACTTCTGTATATTTTGGTCAGACGATTCAAACACAGAAACCACTTAAGGGGGTGTGGTGACTTCCTAGTTGTGCCGTGAGCAGGTTGAAGAGGGCTCACAAAAAGGGAAAATCATTGGTACCGTCCCAAGTACCATTATTTAATAACTTTTGGTTTTCATTTGCGCTGTATACAGAAATGTGGAAGATGTAATAGCTTTTCACTTCAGTGGCCAAGATTTATGGAAGGCCAACTCCAGAGGCACTGGGATAGGCTCCTTAGAGAATGCAGATGGAATAAAAGGCCCGTTCCCGCATGCATGTGCTGGACAAGTTTCCAGATTAGGAAACTGGATTTAATTGAGAAACGATTTTATCCTGAGCGAGTGGTTAACCAGGATGATCTGGTTTAAATCCAAACCTGTCTGTCCATTGCTCACCAAAGTACCAGCAGTGATGGGCCCTGGGTCCCCAAGGCTTACTTCCTGGCTTTTGCATTGTCCCTCCTACCACTTCAGTACTTCCTGTCAAAGAGGAATAGAATATTAGCAGTTGTGGATAATGTCCCTATTGTAATTACTTTCACATTGTACACGAATGGCCTATTGGAACATAAAAATATGATCCAGAAATTATGCATCTTGATTCCAACATTTTGCTTTATATTGAAACCAACTAGATTAATATTGAGCCTGAACAAAAGGACTCCTCTTCAAGTATTGAGAGGAAGCCAATTAGTGGGCCCTGTGTATCTAAGTCAGAATTAAGAATTCCCTTCCACGCTTTCCAGAAATAATATTCTGAAGTGGTGGTTTCCAGCATTTTTAACTACTAAATAGTTAATGCAAGGATTTTTCAATTGGTCGATTTGATTTTGGAAGCTGTTGTAAGATGTGGAACTAACGCTCTGTAAGACCTGTTTACTATTTAAAACATAGTTTTTATTAAGATAATCTAATCTTTTTTGAAAGTCTACCCATGATTAAGATAAATATTTAAAAACTATTGTACTCAGATAACAAAGCTACTTTTAGGACAAGATACTCTGGGATTATGAAGACAGACTTTGGAATCAGAAATACCCTGGGTCTGTATTCCAGTTTTATCCTTATTGAATACTAGAGGCCTGGTGCAGGGATTTCTGCACCAGTGGGGTCTCTCAGCCTGGCCTGCACCCTCAGGGGATGTCGGCCTGCTGGTTTCGGAGGGACCCCACCCGTGCAGGAATCCATGCCGCTAGTATGCATATAAGATCTTTGGTTAATCTCTTCCCCCTTAGATTCAATCCTTCTGTTCCGTGTTCCCAACCCTGTGCTTTGAGCATCTGCCCCCTAGTGGTCAGTGTGTGTCATATAGGTAGATGTCATTCAGCAAATCATTTAACCTCTCTGAATTTCAGTTTTCTCATCTGAAAAATGGGGACACATCTGATTTATAGAATGGTTAGTTGTAAGGGCTACATAACAACTTGTGTTGTACAAATTAAGTACTCAATAAGCAATAGTTTTTGGGAGGGGGCGTTCCTTTCTATTGAATTAAAGTAAAATGTGTACACTTTTTTATAGACGTTATCATGAAGGTATGAAAAAATTGGTCTCTTAAATACTTAAGCTCTTTCATGTGTTTTATGACATGGTGGAGTTTTAGAATTCTAATTAAAGGGAGCAAGAAATGCAAACGGTACTTACTCGATAGAAACATATAAGGCATTCTGTCTTCCAGGTCTTTGTACTTTCACAAACATTAGTTCCAACATTTTGCTTTATATTGAAACCAACTAAATTAATATATATTTTTTAAAATATATTTTTATTGATTTTTTACAGAGAGAAAGAGAGAGGGATAGAGAGTTAGAAACATGGATGAGAGAGAGTTATCGATCAGCTGCCTCTTGCACACTCCCTACTGGGGATGTGCCCTCAACCACTGTACATGCCCTTGCCTGGAATCGAACCCGGGACCTTTCAGTCCGCAGGCCAACGCTCTATCCACTGAGCCAAACCGGTCCCGGCCTAAATTAATATTGAGCCTGGACAAAAGGACTCCTCTTCAAGTATTGTGCCAGTGAAATTGGTATTATTATTCAGGATGTTTTACAGAAGGAAACTGAGGCAAAAAGAGACCAGCGATTGCCCAAGGTCACCCAGGTAGCAAGTGGTGGGATTGGGATCTGGCTCTAAAGTTCTTATTCTTTTCTTTTTTCCCCCCTATATATTTTTACTGATTTCAGAGAGAGGAAAGGAGATAGAGAAGCATCCATGATAAGAGAGAATTGTTTCTCAGCTGCCTCCTGCTTGCCCAAAATGGGGGTCAAGCCCACAACCAGGGCCAGAGCACATGCCCTGACCAGGACTCGAACCATGACCTCCTCCTGGTCGAAGCTCACCCTGAACCACACTGGCTGGGCTAAAATCCTTATTCTTAATGCTACTGTGCAGCCTCTTCCTGTGTGCTCTTTCCTCTCCCCCCCCTCCCCCGCCCGCCCCCTATAAATTGTGGGTGGGCTTAAAAAAACAAAAATAGTAGCAGTTCTTTTCTGATGTCAAAACATAAAAGGAAAAAAATACTGAATTAGAGCAGGGTTGAAGAATTGTATAACCTAAATTTAACACTTGGCTTAATTTTATCTAGCCTATTCCAGGTATTATTGATCTCATTGAAGCAATGCAGTTACGCAAACACATCAAGGTACTAAATGTCTTGTACCTAATGTTTTATACCTAAATGGCGAAAGATAACAGTGCTGCCTCATTACCTCTTCTGCTTTTGCCTCTCTTTCATAGGAGTGTCTGGCCACCTTTTCCTGGTAGGAGCTTTGTGTCTGTCTCAGCGTGCACACATTGGTATTGATTGTTACCCCTGAATCGTCTGCCGCTGACTTACCTTAGCTGCCTTACCTTAGCTGCCTATGGCTGTGGTCCAGGGACTCCCCTCCCTGGCACCTATGCAGAGGTTGTCCGCAGTCCGGGGCAAGTTCCAGGTTATGACTTGCTGGCCTTCTCATTTGACTAAATACCAAGTTTTCATGTTTGTAGCTATTTTGTTTAGGTAATGATAAACTGAACTTAAAAAAAAAAAAACACAAAAAAAACCCACCCATATGTTTCACCTTTTTTTTTTTCTTTTGAAGGGAGCGGTGACCATGGAAACATACATGTAGTTTTTTTTAATTATTTGGACCGTTTGACCTTTGATGTGTCACTTTTTGTGACTCCTCTGTTACGCGGTCAACATAACATTTTGTTTAACAAGTTCATTATATAAGTTGTTGGCTTTTAAACTTCTTTTTCTATAATCTTTTCACCACCAGAAAATAAGAAGTGACTAGAGAGAAGTTGTTAGCCTATATTTATTGAGACAAATACTCCCTGCTGCCTGTGAATTCAGCAGACTGATACTATTCACTCACCAAAGCCCCACCTCTCCCACCTCATCGCTTACCCAATTGTTATATCTGTTTACGAGATCTTTTCCCTTTTACAACCTATACTTTGCGTACAGATCAGTGATGAAAGCCATCTCCAGGGTAACCTTGAAGCAGTCATCTGATTTCAGATTCTTCTGGAAACCAACAGGCGCTGAAAAGAGTGTTTGTCTATCTGAAGGGGTGAACTGAATGTAGCTACTTACTCGTAACATGGACAACGTGGGGGCAGATGCACTCATTTATTTGATTTAAGAAGCTAGGCAAAGAGTAGTCTTGATTTTGGCGTTGACTACTCTTTGCATAGCTTAGGACTCTGCAAGTCTTTTGAGAGTTGTTGCCATGCCCTCCCCCCACCCCATCCCACACTCCACACACACACACACACACAATTTTTTTTTTTTTTTTAACATGGCTATGGGCAGATTCAGTCTTGATGCTGAGATAAATTTTTTTTGCAATTCTTACCTATGCTGATAGCTTTTAGGTTTTGAAATCCTATCTGTTCCCTACTACTGGTTTGGCCTGTTACTTACTTCACCTCATTTCTTCCATTCATAATATGCATTCGATCAACCAAAAGATGTTTATTCAGCCTCTGCATTGCACGAGATGGGTTCGTCACTGGGGTGATGGTGCTGAGCAGACACAGATGTCCTGGTGGAGTCTTCGTGTCAGTGAGGGAGACAGTCACTAACCCAGGTTATGATTGTGAAAAGCCTCGTGAAGGAGCGGCTCACAGTGTCCTAAGTCCCATTCTGACTGAATTGAGATCCAGGTCCACAGGATATATGGGAAGTACTTGGGCAAAGAAGGAAAGGCAGTTTATTGTCAGCACAGGAAATAGTTGGCCAACAGGCCTATGGGAGGAGGCATGATGGGTTGCAGAACTCAAGGGAGAGTGTGTCTGGAGAGAGTAGACAGAGAAGTCTGGGGCAGGCTGAGGCGGAGAATTAGGCTGGTGTCATACCAAGCAGGACCATGCAGGCCACAGTAAAGAATTTTGCGTTTATCCTCGAAGCAAAAGGGGGGCAAGATCACACTTTTCTAATGTACATTATGATTGTTTTCATGTCAGTGAATATGGACCTCATTCAATTTTTTTTAATGGCAATAGATTATTTCATTGAACAGATGGAATATAATTTAATGTACTGATGTTGGTGGGTTTTCGGTTTTTGCTATTACAATACTGAAGTGAATATCCTCGATAAGAAAATTGTTTTTGTAGGGTAAGTTATTAGGAGTGAAATTTTATGGTAAAAAGGGTGTTAGCCCATTTTTAAGGTTTTTATACACATTCCTATATTGGTCTCCATATTAGTTGCTCTCAACATCCGTTTTTATTCATTATGTTTAGTTTGTTTCTTATCACTATCAAGTATGTTTTTAATTTGTATTTTGACTATCATGTATTTATTCCCAGAGAAGTTTTTTGTTGTTGTAGTAAAATCTCGGTCTTTTCCCTTTTTTGATCTCTGCTTTTGGTGTCATACCTGGATTTACCCTTAGATTATAAATATAACTATAGCTATATTTCCTTCCATATGATTATGTCTTTGTTCTTCATATTTACATTTCTACTTCATCTGGAAATTATTTTGCATACAGAATCTTACTTTTCGCCAAGTTGTTGGTTAGTTGTCCCAGCAGCATTCGTTGTTGCTGCTTTTAATACATGGCAATATGTGAACATGTCTAAAACTATTACAAAGTATTTTAAAATATCTTTATAATTCAGTGATTAGGATGGTGTAAGGTTAAAAGTATCCATCCTCTGGGCCACTTGAAGCAGAGAGCCGCATGGCGATAAACAAAAGGTTTACCATGTCATAGAGAAGGTGAGGTCCTTTTTATTGGCTCTGAGGGCATGGTATGCTTTGAGATTTGGACAATCCTCTCTACTTCTAGCTGGTCCCCAATTATATAGGCTTACATCTAATTTATCTGAGCTTCTATTTGGCTGCTAGTCCCTGTACCCTGTGCCATCTCACACTGAGTCAGGGGGGAGGTGAGTATACCTGCCAGGCCGAGTGCTGATTGAAGCTCAAATAGGTTCTTTTTTTTTTTTTTTTTTTTTTAACTTCTGGGGTTTTTTTTTGTTTTGTTTTTTGTTTTGTTTTGTTTTTTGTTTTGTTTTTTTTTAATATATTTTATTGATTTTGTACAGAGAGGAAGGGAGAGAGATAGAGAGTTAGAAACATCGATGAGAGAGAGTCATCGATCAGCTGCCTCTTGCACACCCCCTACTGGGGATCTGCCCGCAACCAAGGTACATGCCCTTGACCGGAATCGAACACGGGACCTTTCAGTCCCCAAGCCGACGCTCTATCCATTGAGCCAAACCGGTCTCGGCTCAAATAGGTTCTTTTTAGTGGAAATCAAGATCATGATAACTCTAGGGACTTTTTAAAAAAAATAGCACTTTATTTCATTTTAATTTCTTTAAGTTACCATGAAAAATAACCAAAGTCCTTGAGTGTCACTATGCATGTTATTAACACCATTTTCTCCATCAATTTACTCAACGTGCCTCGAGCAGGTCTGTCTAGGTGCAACAGTTCTAAGGTCTCCAAAAGAAGAAAGCGGGAACCTTTCTTGCTTGCTTGCTGTGCTGTCCATTGGAACCACCCATCTAGCTTCCTAGGCTCACAGTCATAATAACATTCTATATATAATAAAAGCCTAACATGCAAATTGCACCCTCGACCACTCATTGTGATGTGCGCTGACCACCGGGGGGGGGGCGGCATGGAACATGCCAGGCAATGGCAATGTGGCACTGGCAGCGGGTGGCAGTGGAAGTGCTGCCGGCCCAAATGGGCCCCCTACGGGCCTCGACAAGAGTGGGACCACGGCAAGATGGTGGAGCAGGTGAGCTGGTTGCACCAGGCCAAGGCAAGTGCAAGTGGAACCTGATCGCCCCTCCAACAGTGACCAGCAGTGGCAGTGGGGGGTGGGGCCCCGCCCGGCTCCCAGGCGCTGAGGGAGCCGGGTTGGGCCCGATCACCCTACAGACATTGACTGGCAGCAGCAAGGGGCAGGGCCAACTCCCTGCACTCGATCACCCCACAGACTCAGGAGCCCAATGACTCAGGCAGAGGAGAGTGCGCGGGGCCCAGAGGCCACCTGGGACCTGCCCTTCCATGCCAGACTCTGGGCCTAGGAACCACACCCAGGCACAAATTTTGTGCACCGGGCCTCTAGTAATAAATACTTGTTTAGGTTTCTTGGGCTGCAACGTCAAGTTATTTGTTATAACTGGTTATTGAAAGGGTTCTTGGAAAGCCTGCAGTGTTAAAGGAATTGCTGCACCGCTGAACTTTAGGTAGGGCAGGAATCTGGGGTGCTGAACCTCCTCTGGAGTGCTTTCATTAAGGTGACACAGCTCTGACCATCTCAGATCCCCAAGAGAGAATCTCATTGCTGGATGGATGGGAGGATAGAGCCATGCGCAGGAGATTGAGTCCTATTCATTTGCGGGTATTGGACTGTTTTTGCCACACTGCAAAAGCAATTTCAGGTTTCGTCCTTGACAGTACAGACACATAGCTTTTGGGGCTCCCCTGAGTGTCGGGAGAATGGTGAGTTGGTGAGCATCCCCAACTAATGTCTACTACATGTTGCTTGGATCTCCTCAATTCCATGAACCTTGCTTTCCTCATACTCTTTTCCCATTTTGCTACACCCCCTACCCCAAAAAACCCCGACCCCGGACCAGCTTTCTGTGCAAAAAAATGAAATCCTGCTGGGGACAGTGACACACCTGTTGAGATGGCCCTTTTCTGCCTGCCATTGGAGAGCTGGAGATTTCCCCAGTCATCGTCCCACTGTACGCAGCCGTGGTTGTGTGCCTTCTTTCTGCCCGTTGGTAATTCTGTACGTACTTCACTGCCAGGCAGTGTAACCATTCCGGTCGAACAGTATGGAATACAGTTAATTAGTGGAGAGACTACTGCTTCATAAAAGCTCACCCTCGTTGAAAGCTTCTATTTGTTTTTCCCTGCCTCCAGCCAGCCCTGAAGGAGTTCTTGATTAGTTTGAATCATAGAGTTCAGTCCATTAAAGCCATATCTTTGGACCAGAGATACTGCTTTGGATTGTCTCCGGGGTATAAACTTTCTCAGATAAATGGAAGGAACCATCTTTTGGCTGCTGGTTGGCTTCATTTCTTTTGAAGTATTGTCCTTGGCTGACATAATGGTTTTTGAGATTTACTTTTCACTTGAAATTCTGTATTTGGATTCTATTGTTGGGACAAACTATATATATTATGTATTTTCTGTTTTGTGTGCAAATTGGCTGTTCTAATACAAAATAGACTTCAGAGTTTCTGCAGCCAAAGTGAGTTATGCCACGTTTATGCCGTGGATGAAACAAATCAGTTGTGGCAAGTGCATTTGTGGAAACCACAAGACTCTGAATTGAAGGCAGTTTATTGCCGTGATTCACAAAGAAGTAGCCTATCTAGCAATTTCTTTTGGGAGGGAGAAATAAGAAGTTGATAGCAATATCTTGGCCTTTGTTTGATTACATTGTAAATTTACCTAAAATTCCACATCTTCCCTTGCATGCCCCCCTTCCCCATCCACACACTTGCACGCACACATGCACACATTCTCATTTTCATAACGCTTTATTAGAAGCAACCACATCAATAAGAAAGCACTTCGCGCGACGGGCAGAGTGTGATAGCAGTGGGTAAATACCGAATTTTGAGACTGTGTTCTATTCAGGAACGCAGCTAAAGGTGAATGGATGAGGGAGATCCAGTGAGTCAGGATCTGCTGGAGGCAACTTGATGACGTGGAAAGAGTTAGCTTTGCAATCAGCCAGACTTGGCTTCGAATCCCAGGCCTGATTCTAGCCAAGCAGCCTCTTCGAGTCTCTTGTTTCTTTCTCCGTAAAGTGAGATTAACAGCTGCCACATAAGATTAAAGTATCACTTTCAAGTTCCTGGCCCATCCTAGTAAGTAGATAGATAAATAACAAAATATAATAGTTAACTATTTTGAAAAGCTTTATCAAAAGTAAGACAAATCGCTTGATTTAATTGCTTTATCTGATTGCTTGATCGTAGTCCTAGAAAGCTTGTGAAATCTCTCCCTCCTCCCATCCCCCCCCCCCTTTTTTTTTAACCCTTAAAGAAAAACTGAGTTATCAGTAACGGGTTTAATAGCTTTGCTAATGTTGTATAGCATTTTGGACCCGGGTGACTGACTTGGTTGTATCGTTGGGCCTTAGTAAAGGTTTCTTCGTTGCTATTTCTTTTCTTCTTCTTTTTTTTTTTTTAATATATTTTATTGATTTTTTACAGAGAGGGAGAGAGAGGGACAGAGAGTTAGAAACATCGATGAATCACCGATCAGCTGCCTCTTGCACACCCCCTACTGGGGATGTGTCCGCAACCAAGGTACATGCCCTTGACCGGAATCTAGCCCGGGACCTTTCAGTCCGTAGGCCGACGCTCTATCCACTGAGCCAAACCGGTTTCGGCCGTTGCTATTTCTTAAAAAAGAAAGAAAGTGATGGCTGTAAACCAAAGCCGCCTCAGATGAATGAAGTCAGTGTCGCTTGCCTAGTTGCCTTCCAGTGATACTACCTGGAAGGGAATCAGAGCCTCTCTCTGTCCAGTGCTGGCCTCACTCAGCCGCTCACAGGGATTTAGATGGCCGTGCTAATTGGCTGCCTCTGTCTACAGTGGTGGATTTCAGTTTCCCTTTGCCTTCCGAAGGCACTTGGATTGAAAGATGTGTCTGTAGTTTAGGGTTAAGATAAACAACTGCATGAAATGCACACATTGAATCTAAGATGAATCCAATCTTGTAAACATTAAAAGGTGAAAAAAATATATAAACCCAGGAAATGCGTGATCTGAAGAACACATTAGTAGATCTTCTGTGGCCTTGGATGTGTTGGTACAATGGAGGTCGTCTGCATCCTACTGAACCATCATGGCTCCCTGTCAGGAGTCCCGGTGAAACCAGGTCAAGGTTTAATTGGGCCTCAGTCTGGTAGACAGAGCTTGGACTGAACATCTTTCTGGGCCATTACTGATAACTCGCAGCTCTTTTTCTTCTACTTAGTGTAACTTTTTCTGCTCTTTTTAAAAATTTAAAAAAATATATATTTTTTTAGAGCAGCTTTGGGCTCACAGCCAAACCAAGAGGAAGGTGCAGAGATTTTTCCACACACTGGTATCTCTCACCTGTACACATCCACAGCCTCCCCTGCCATCATCTTCCCCCATCACAGTCCACCTTTTTGTAATCTTTCATTCCTCCCTCAGTAAGAAATGAATGTTAAGCTCTATATGTAGGGGAAAAGCAACATGTAAAAGAAATTAACAGTTTATCGGTATTTACGATGCATTGTGAACAATGTGTGTCCTGTCTGATCTAGAGCTGCCTCAGCAACCTCTAGCCCTGAGTGAACCATTTCAGGAAGAAGTCTGCGTATAAAGAAACCCTGCATTAAAATACCAAGCAAGATCAGGTGCAGACCTGCTCCCGGTGTGGCGAATTCCCTCTCTTGTCTGTTTCCATTTATTGGTGAAATTCAAGTGTATGGCCATAACCATAGATCAAAAAAATCTATGGTTGGCTTATCTGGAGTGTTTCTCCCCCGCCCCCCCCCCCAAAAAAAAAAAATAAATAAATAAATAAAAGATAAGCCCTGTACTAAACCTACACTTGGGTACTGAAGTTTCTGCGAGTATTTTGTTTCTAAATTGGAATTGAAAACATAGGCATGAGGTAAAAACTTTTAATTGTATGTGGGAGACTTGTGAGGCAGCAATTCAGAAAACTCAGTGACGACAGCATTTTTATGTTTGTCATTGGCTTTAGCTTAATTAAATAGTAGGAATCTCAGTTCAGAAATGGCATAGTTGCACTCTGTTCTGTGAAGGTTTGTTCTTAGCCTCTGAGGTGGAAAATAGGAGGCTGGATAGCCTGTCTGACTTATTGTAGGTGGCATGGTATGTATTTACAGAGGTTAATTTTATTTTTTTTTCAATTTGCATATTACTCTTTTATTATCTAGGATATCCTTAACACATGGACACAGACAATAGTGGGGTGAAGGCTGGGGGACAGGAGTGGGGAAGAGGGCATGACAAGGGAGGGGTGAATACTTTAAACAATAAAGTTTTATAATACTTTAAACTAGGGGTGTCGAACTCAATCAGAGAAGGGGCCAAAATCTAAAATCCAGCCTAAATCGCGGGCCGAATGGTTTACTGAACAGTCATAAACTGTCATTGTGATGGAAACGCAGCGGAGTGCAGTGATGACAGCGCGGTGTGGGCCACATTGCAAGGCTTGGCGGGACGGATTTGGCCCGCGGGCCTTGTGTTTGACACATGTGCTTTAAACAATAAAGATAGATTTTTTTTTTTTGATTTTTTTTTTTTTTTTTTTTTTTTTTTAATTCAGGTAGGGTTGTTTCTGAGGCTGGCTTGGAGGTTAGTTCTGACCCAGGAGGACTCCTTAGAGGTTAATTTTAAACCTGGCTTAAACATACCAAATAGATAATTTAATGGCTTTCTGTGTGTTTCAAGTTTTGATTTTTCAGTTGTATATATGTATTTACAGAGCATCCTCCATCTCCCCCACACCCCTGCCCCATAAACAGACGTAAAGAGGAAAATGGCATCTATGGCTGTCATAAGGTTTTGTTTTAGGGCATTTAAACCTATGTATCAGTAACTTCCTGTACAAAATGAGATTGAGCCGGGACCGGTTTGGCTCAATGGATAGAGCGTCGGCTTGGGGACTGAAAGGTCCTGGGTTCGATTCCGGTCAAGGGCATGTACCTTGGTTGCGGGCAGATCCCCAGTAGGGGGTGTGCAAGAGGCAGCTGATCGATGACTCTCTCTCATCCATGTTTCTAACTCTCTATCTCTCTCCCTTCCTCTCTGTACAAAATCAATAAAATATATAAAAAGAAAAAAAAGACAAAATGAGATTGAAAATCTGACTGCAATGATTTTATAAATAATTTATCATCCTTCATTTCTGGAGTTTACATGTTATTTTTATACTGGCTGTCTTTTCTTATATACTGGGAAGGTAGCTGAATTACTTGGGAGGATGACTGTGTCACAGCCCATATGCTTTGTAAAACCACAGTTGGAAAATCCTCATTTATAATTACAGTCTGACACTATTGCTGATTTCTGATGTCTTGTGGTATTTGGCTAATAAGATAATTGCAAGAAGTTCATAAAATCTTAATCAGCTGAACATGCTTCTGCAGCTGGAGATGTAAAATGAGAACAGTAGCTAGAATAGAGATAGATTTCCTAACCTTTTCCTTTTCCTCTACTCCAGAGAGAAACCCCCAACAGCCTGGCTTGGCTGAGGGCGGGCGGGGGGGGTTCGGAGAGACAGCTTTATTTATAGCTTGAGGACTGTGGCATCAAGTTATGCTTAAAAAGACTGAGATTATTAAGAAGAAATCGATGGAAGGGATGAGCACTTAAAGCCTGTCACAAGACTTTGATAAATGGTTTTGGAAACATGGAGGTCAGCTCCTTCACCAGCCTCTGGAAAGAGTTTAGTGCTTCCTTTCCTCTAAGGATTTAGAGACACCGAGTATTACCCCTGAGCTCCAACAGCATTCGTAAGAATAGCTGCTGTAAGTACGGATTCACCCTGCTAAGAAAGCTTGGTAAGCTGTTCCAAAATTTATGTGGATTTATTTATATTTACATTCTTATTTATATATAGCCAGGACTATTTTTAAAGAGAAGAACAAAGGAGGAAGACTCATACTATCTGACACTAAGACTCGAGATTAAGCCACAGTAATCAAGGCAGTGTGGCATCAAAGGCACACACACACACACACACACACACACACACACACGGCAACAATGGATTGAAATAATTGATTTTTTTCTATTTTCTTTTTTTTTTACAAAGGAGCAAAGGTACTGCATTGGAGAAAGGTTAGTCTTTTTAACAAGTGGTGCTGGGACAATTGTATGTTCACTTGTGAGAGAGAGAGAGAGAGAGAGAGAGAGAGAGAGAGAGAGAGAGAGAGAGAGAGAGAGAACTTTGACCCACTTTATACTTTATATTTCCATGTGAGAAATTTACGGAGAATTTTTGTGAGTTTTATGAGCCAAATACAACATATGCCGAAGAGCACGATCTCAAATGCTCCCGAGAATAACAGTTTTGCAACTCCTTTTATACATTGGAAATTAAGGAGACATGGCACATGGAGGTGGAGAAAGCAAGGTGGTGCTGGATTCCAGAACAGTGAACCAGGGTGTGTGCCCTCTTGAGGGTTAATTACCCCTTCCAGGGGCATTGCTTCTGGACTTTCAAAGTGTGTTAACCTAAATGCACAAAACAGTGGGCGGGGCTAGCTTAAGGCAAATACTGTAAACCTTTTACTAAAAAGTCATGTGCCTGGGTTGTGACTACCCACCGTAACCTGCCCAGTTAGGAATTTGTCTTCGGATCACCTTCTGAGGGTATACTTTCACTAGAACCCCTCCCCTGCTTTGTCCACAACATAAAAATCAAAATAGATCATAGACCTAAGTTTTTAAAATATGTTCTTATTTATTTTTAGATAGAGAGGGAGAGGGAGAGGGAGGAGAAGGAGAGGGAGAGGGAGAGAGAGTAAGGGAGACAGAGAGAGTAAGGGAGACAGAGAGAAATATCAGTGAGAGAGAATCATCAATTAACTGCCTCCTGCAAACTCCCTACTAGGGATCAAGCCAGCAACCCTGCCATGTGCCCTGACTGGGAATTGAACCAGTGACCAGTGATCTCTTTGTGCATGGGACAGCGCTCAGTCCACTGAGCCACACCAGCTGGGCAATAGACCTAAATTTAAAAGCATAAGGAAACATAGTTGACAGTGTTTGTGATCTTGGGTTAGGTGAAGAATTTTTTTTTTTAAATATATATTTTATTGATTTTTTACAGAGAGGAAGAGAGAGGGATAGAGAGTTAGAAACATCGATCAGCTGCCTCTTGCACACCCCCTACTGGGGATGTGCCTGCAACAGAGATGATATCAAAAGCATAATCCACAAAAAGGAAAAAATTGAACTTTAACAAATTTAAAACCTTTTGCTCTATACAAGACTGTTAACGGAAAGAAAAGACACGTAGCTGACTGGAAGAAAATATTTGCAGATCATATGCCTGACAAAGGAATTGTATCCAAATAACATAAAGAACTCTTCAGACTCAACAATAGGATGACAGACTATCCAGTGGTCAAAGAGTTGAAAACACTTTTCAAGTAAAAATACATTATACAGATTACAAATAGAGACATGGAGAGAGGCTCAGCGGCATCAGCAGTCTTTCAGGAAAACGGAAATTACAACCACAGTTAGGTGCCACCTCATACCTATTGGAAGGACTCAGAGCAGTGAACGTAATCATTCCCTTTATTAAGTGCTTACTGTGTGCCAGGGGCAGTTCTCGGCGCTTGACATACATGAACTCATTTGATCTTAGTAGCACAGCTGTAAAGAATACCACCACCGTCATCCAGGTCTTCAGATGACGGATCTGAGGCATAAATAAGTTGGCCGCGGTCAAACAACTAGCAAACGGCAGAGCCAGGAAAATAATACAGAATTACACAAGCGCTGTATTACCTCACCATGGTCAGGGGGCCAGGTACTACTGGGATAAATTAGTGGTGGTGATCGTGCCCCTTGTGGACAGGGGTACGTGTTGCACCTGGACATTAGAATGGGGTGGGGGGGTGGGGGTGTTAAGAAAACAGCTCCTGCTTTTCCTTTCTTGTATACAGTCCTACGCATTGTGGCCATCTGTTTGTAGAAAAATACGGTTTTAATTTCTTTCAGTTGCCAGTTTTTAACCTCTGCCCATCAGAGTAGCGAGGAAAGGAGTG
The DNA here is from genome assembly GCF_014108245.1 of Pipistrellus kuhlii. Taxonomy (NCBI): domain Eukaryota; kingdom Metazoa; phylum Chordata; class Mammalia; order Chiroptera; family Vespertilionidae; genus Pipistrellus; species Pipistrellus kuhlii. The sequence goes on from NW_023425529.1 coordinate 24,026,337, forward strand.
CTCAGGGAAGAGGAGGATGGAGATGCCAGTTCTGGCTGTTTGTGGCCCCCCCCCCCACACACACACACACACACTCTAGGTCACATGTGTCAAACACAAGGCCCACGGGCCAAATCCGTCCCGCCAGGCCTTGCAATGTGGCCCGCACCGCGCTGTCATCACTGCACTCCGCTGCGTTTCCATCACAATGACAGTTTATGACTGTTCAGTAAACCATTTGGCCCGCGATTTAGGCTGGATTTTAGATTTTGGCCCCTTCTCTGATTGAGTTCGACACCCCTACTCTAGGTGATGGCACGGTGCTAGTGCTTTCTTTCCTAACAATTCCTCAAAGACGCACAAATCACTCATCATTCGAGGCCGTCCCTGTCCCACTAACTCCTTTGGTTCCCTGGAAACGGGAGATAGAGAACAGCCTGGGAGATGGCCTCCAGTGTTGTGACTGATTTATAGTTTCATCTCTGATCATTAAAGAAGGCACTGAATATGTTTCATTTTTGTTGTTGTTGTTGTTGTTGTTTCTAATACCCGAGAATAGGATATTTTCATTTATTTATTTATTTATTTATTTATTTATTTATTTATTTATTTTACAGAGAGGAAGGGAGAGGGGTAGAGAATTAGAAACATTGATGAGAGAGAAACTTCAATCAGTTGCCTCCTGCACACCTCCCACCGGGGGATGTGCCCGCAGCCGAGGTACACGCCCTTGGCCGGAATTGAACCCGGGACCTTTGAGTCTGCAGGACAACGCTCTGTCCGCCGAGCCAAACTGGTTAGTGCCAGTTTATATTTTTTATTGATTTCAGAGAGGGAGAGAGAAAGAGAGATAGAAACATCAATGATGAGAGAGAATCATTGACCAGCTGCCTCCTGCACACCCCATACTGAGCAAGCAACCTGGGCATGTGCCTTGACCTCCTGGTTCATAGATGGGCGCTTGACCATGCCAGCCGGGCTTCCATTCATTTTTAGATACAGGGGGAACGGGGGGAGAGAGAAAGAGCCATATGAGAGAGACACATGGATTGCTTGTCTCTGAGGTACATTTCCTTGGCCAGAATTGAACCCCAGACCCTCAGTCTGTGGGCTGATGCTCTGTCCACTGAGCCAAACTGGCCAGGTCTCACTGGGATCCAGTTCATGATAATCATACTGAAAGGTGAGGAGGTACCTACCACTCTGTACCCACAGCCTTCAAAAATCAAGTAATTAGGTGGAGTGTTGGAAATGTGCATTTTTCACCTTTCAGTTCTCATAAACTGAAAGCTACTGTTGCTAAGCAATGATTTTTCCACCTACATGAAATTTGTGTTTGAGGCATTTTTTTTTTTCTTTTTCTTAAATGCAGTTTTTAAAAACTGTAAAACGAATAAGCGTAGGCATCGTGGCCTTGGAATACTTCAAATGAGAGAACATTTTTAATGTTTCCATGAGTGGAAGCATGAAAATTCAATCACAGATCTCGGTTGATTTCAAGGGTGGGAGCATGCAAACCCAAATACAAGTCTAATTTGATTTGTGTATGCAGCCCTTTTAAACCACGAGATGAAAAATTAAAATAACGCGAACGTCGCTGTCATTCCAGCAGCAAGCAGCTTTTAATAGCAGTGGGCTCTTAAGCAGGTTTATTTTTCATTTCTGCTGAACCACTCCGACAGTGATTACCAGAAAATCACGTGGAATGCTTTGAATATATTCAGTATGTGTGTGTGCTTTCCTAAGTCCTAACAGCAAGTGTCTGAGAACTTAAAAGGATGAGTTAGTTTTATTTTTTACATCAATCATTCTTATTTTTTTTTTATACCTTATTCTTTTTTTCTTTTTCTTTTTTACTTTAAAATGATTGAGTTCTATCCTACTATAGGTGTTTCATGATCCTAAGAAAAATGTTGGAACCTCTTAGACTCGTGGGATTTATGCTTGGGAACAGCGAGCGGTAGGGACCATTCTGCCCAGCTTTTTCATTTTATTGATTGAGGAGCTAAGGTAGCACCTCTGGTTATTCAGCTTCCTGTGGCAGAGCTGAGACCGGAACTGCTGGGCCCTGGCCTCTGGGCCTTTCCCTTGCTGAGTGATGCTGTGTCCTTGCCGGTTTCTTCCACACCAGAGCGCCCGGTGGATGCATTTATATACATCCTCACAGTAGATTCCTGCATGTAAAAGCACATCTACACGCGGTCATCTCTGCTGGACTTGGACAGGAGTATAACTAGAGGCATTTCAAACAACGCAAGGAAACTACAGTCCGTTTTCAGAATTACTTTTGTCATGAGGGAAATTTTATCACGACTTTGAATATGTAGCATTTTAAAAACATTTGATTTCCAATAAGAAAAGAAGGAGCACGCTGGTAGAAAATGAGGATAAAAGATGGGAATGGTGAGAGTCAGCCCACACTAAGAGAAAGTAGCCACTTTTAAAAATGCTGGCTGGAACATGACACCTTCTTTACTAATCAGATTGGCAAGGATTTAAGTGTGGTAATACCTCGAATTAGTGAAGACAGAGGGAGGTAGTCACTCTTTCACTACTGGCAGGACTAGACACTGGTGAAGACGGTCAGATACAAAATGGTCAGACGTTTCTTTTGACTCGTCAATTTTCTAAAACTACGACTTTGTCCTACAAATATAATAGTACTAGTAGTCCTGTGCACGAATCCCTGCACCAGTAGCTTGCTGCTACCCTCCTGTAGTTCTCCGCCCGCTGCCCGCTGCTCTGCCCTCCTGTAGCTCCCTCTGCCCCCCCCCATAGCCTGCTGCCCTGCCCCCTTCTGTAGCTCTCCACCTGTAGCTCGCTGCCCCACCCTCCTGCTGATCCGTGATCCGGTTGTTAGGTGGTTGGTTGTTACTCTTCATGCCTTAATGACCATTTGCATATTACATCTTTATTATATAGGATTAATAGAAAGTTGAACTTTCACGTAGTTTATAATAATGTAACAGGGTGGTTATTGAAGTTTTGTTTTTTATACACATACAAAAAAAATAGCAATAACTGATCATTGCTCAAGTATCTTAGTAATGAGCTAGTTATGTAAATTATAGAATAGTGAAAAATAGTAGAATTGCGTATGTTGAAGTCCAAGGCTCGTTAGAGGGGGGAAGAAAACCAATTAGTTTATATACTAATAGAGGCATACATGTTTATCCTTTGTATATTTAAAATTTTGGTAGGATATAAATTATAAATGTTAATAATGACTTTGGGTTTCATTGGGTTTTAATGAGGATTATTGAGGATGGAGCAGTAGAGACTTTAAATCTAAAACAGTAAGGTGTATTCATTGCTGAAGTGGTTTTAATTTCATTTCTCTTGAAAAAGCATATTTAGTTCCAAAATTCAATTAATGGGGATGCAGCCAGCAGTTTAAAAACCAGTAGGATTCTACCTCACTCCTACCCTACATCCCAGTTTTAATTTAGGGAGGTAGCCATCTAAGGAGTACATATATCAAAAGCTATAGAGGTAATTATATTCTTTATTTCTGGGTCTAGATGCTAAAGAAATAAAATTTAAAATCTTCAAAATGGTAGAAAATGAATATAATATAAATATCTAGCAATTGATTCCTATCGACTGAACCGTGAGGTAACAGAGTAGAATATTATGGAGCCTTGAAAGATATCTGACACCGATGCAAAAAAGATACAGGAATTTGCCCAGCCCGTGTGGCTTGTTGGTTGAGCATCAACATATACACCAAAGAAGTCACTGGTTCGATCCCTGTGTTGCTGGTTCGATCCCCAGTAGGGGGTGTGCAGGAGGCAGCTGATTGAAGTATTATCAATGTTTCTATCTCTCCCTTCTTCCTTCTCTAAAATCAATTTAAGTTTGTTTTTGTTTTTAAAAGATATAGGGATTGATGTTAAGTAAACAGAAATGCATACATGCAAAAAAAAAATAGGATCTGTGGTTGCAATAATGATTTTTTTTAAAATGTGTTTGAATATCAGACATGCATGGTAGAAAACAGTTTTCTTCTATGTTACCTTTAGTCCTCACAAAAACCTGATAAGGAAGATAATGCTGCCTCTATTCAACAAAGAAGGAGAGGAGGGGCGGAGGCAGTTAACGGTTGTCCTGCAGAAGAGCTTGGTTTTGAAACCCCAGTGCTAGCCCTCAGGGGAACTGCAGTGCACCCCATCAGGAAGAAGTTGTGCATCCTTTTGGCAGTGATGCTCACATAACCGGGGCACCGGGAGTGGACCTGGAGCCCAGTTAACTCTGGGATGCCAAGCGGTGGCTCCCTCCTCATCCCATTCCAGCTTACAGTTGAGAATAATCAAACCTGTGCTGATGGATCTCCATTTATATACTCTTTTTTTTTTTTTTTTTTAAATGTGGGTAAAGTGAAAGACACTTCACTTTTTTTTATTATTATATTTTATTGATATTTTACAGAGATGAAGAGAGAGGGATAGAGAGCCAGAAACATTGATGAGAGAGAATCATCGATCAGCTGCCTCTTGCACACTCCCCACTGGGGACGTGCCCGCAACCACGGTACATGCCCTTGACCGGAATCGAACCCGGGACCTTTCAGTCCGCGCGGGCCGACGCTCCATCCACTGAGCCAAATCGGTTTCGGCCATTTATATACTCTTAACCACTTTCACTCACACACCCACTTGCAATTCTAAGGATAATTAAATAATAAATTACTGAAAAACACTTGATGTGTTGTTGCAGCCGCTTTAATTTTCTGTGAGTTAGCCGAAGCTAACGATCGATCGGTGGCTATCTGACAGATTGGGGGGTGCTGTGAGACAACGCCAGAGGGGTAGGCCCTTTCCTTGAGAGTGAGCGGATCCCTCAATCTGGCAGCTGCGCCTGGGTTAGTGCCGTCATCGCTTCCACAGCCCTGTGTGCCCGCCCGGCCAGGTGTCAGGAGCCTCTGAGCAACCCCGCCCCACCCTGCCCGATCTCGGGCCTGAAAACTGCCCCCCACCCCCCACCCCCACCCCAAGCAGGCTCCTTGGCCCATGAGCCCCGTGTGCTGCCGAGTGTCAGCATCTCCTCTGTGTAGCATGACATGCAGAAAGGGGAGGAAGCACTGCTCTCAAACTGTGCGTTTACAGACGTGTCACAGAGATTGGTTCGCTTCCCGCCCAGGCATTGCATTTTGTTCAGAACTCATTCTTCCCCGGGCGGGTGCCAGGGAGAGCCTAACCGGCAGGCTGGTTAGTTGAAGCCGTGAGCGTACACTCAGGGATCGTTCTGGGCCAGCACACCCAGTTTGTAGAGAAGCAAACAGGGCCCGGGGAGGCAGGCTGTGACAGGGGGCTTACCTGAGGCGGGCGGGACGTGCCAGGAAGTGCGTGGCCACGTTTTCCGGGTGGGTAGTTCATTTCACTCTTAATTTTCACGATTGAGGTTATGGAGTCCCCGTGAGGACATCCGTTGTAACGGGGTCGCACAGAGGCAGCGCTGTTGGCGACTAGTAGCTTTTGGAGCCTCCTCCCCTGGGTTGGGAGGGGTTTCTGGTGGGTGCAGGTTTATCCTGGGCAGGAAGTGGTAGAACTCGGCCTCCGCCCTTCCCTCTGCATCATCACCTTCATGGTTTCCCCATCTCCACGGAGGAGGTGTGGGCCAAAATGTGGTGATGTCTGTTATTTGCTTTCTCTTAAAAAGGCAAAAGAACGTTTAAAAAGATGCAGAATTTAACTTACAGTGAGAAGTGATCTATGCTAGTCTGATTAGTTGAAATGTAGAAATCCATGTGTATCTTACCTGGGTTCTTCTTCTCGGGAATAGAAACCAGAGACTTAGAAGAAAGAAGGTAAAATCTTGTTTAGGTGTCATTTTAATTGCAGACACACACACACACACACACACACACACGATTCTTGAGACTCTGGTGATTACATTTTAAAGAAAGACCTTTAATTTCTTGGCACGGAAATCAGTTTTTTGGGGTACAGGTTGGTGTGTGTTGTGGGGTTTTTTTATTTTTAATGTGAGATTAACTGTTGTATGCAACTATTGAATGATTTCTATTTCTTCCCTCCCCCTTACCCCCCCATTCATTACTTCTAAAGGCCTCCTGCATTTTTGCTAAGGCTTGTGTTTTACATTATTATTAATATTAAAATAGCAAAAACAATTGTGATACAATGTGATTGTAATTTGGTAAATTTATATGTAAGGCTGAAGACTGGAGGGGAACCTGAAAAATAATTGGAATTGCAAAAGAATGACATGTTAATTAAATATAGAATTTAGGACATAATATAGGTTTCCCCCTGGTGTAGAATAGAGAAATGGGCTTGTTGCAGTGGAAATAGTAATACTGTATTCTTTTGTTTATAACACATAGCGGTGTAATTTTTTTATGAAAGAGAAACGGGAAAAAATGAATAGAATAAATAAATAGAGATAGAATGTCACTTGATAGATTTATATGAAAATATTGCATTTACTGAAGCAAAACTCTTTCAGAGCCTTCCTCTTACATAATTAATACTGGATTTTACATTTTGCATCAGAGTGCAGTGTGCTAGTGACTTTTTTTATTTTTTAAGAGTATGGAGCCAAAATCAGTTTGGCTCAGTGGATAAGAGTGTTGGTCTGCGGGCTGAAGGGTCCCAGGTTTGATCCCAGTCAAGGGCATGTACCTTGGTTGCAGGCACATCCCCAGTTGGGGTTGTGCAGGAGGCAGCTGGTCGATGTTTCTCTCTCATCGATGTTTCTAGCTCTTTATCCCTCTTCCTCTCTGTAAAAAAAATCAATAAAAATATATATATATATATATATATATATATATATGTGTGTGTGTGTGTGTGTGTGTGTGTGTGTATATATATATATATATATATATTTTTTTTTTTTTTTTTTTTTTTTTTAAGAGTATGGAAGTGCCAGCTGGTAGTTAGCAAATCTCCCAACTGTGAGCTTTGAGATTTATTATGTGTGTCTGCTGTTTAAAGGGCTGACCAGCTGGATATAGACTTTAAATCACCGGTGGGATTTACATTTTTACTCTGAAGGACTTGGTCACTGGACTGTCATCGGGGGGGGGGGGGGGGGGGCGTTTTCATTCTCAGCGACGTGTCGCAGGTGCCGCCGAAAGCTGCTTCCTCAGTCCGAGGGGAGCCTTTCCTGTGGAGGAGGCACACGGACCCCGAACCCCACACCGAAAACAATAACCTACAGGGGGCCCTGTTGTGTGGGCTAATCCAGAAAGCGAATGTTAAATTGGCAACAAGCAGGTAGGGAGCGATTTGGACAGACAGCGGGGACTCGGCACCCAGAGGTCATCAGTGTCCTGTTTGGAGGTGGAGGGCGGTGGCTAGGGCGGTGGTCATCACCCTTGCACCATGCAGAGGTCAGATAGGCAAAGCCACGTCTGAATGTTACGTAGCTCGTGACCTCAGGTCAACTCGCTATCTCTGTTTAAGTCTCAGCCCCCTCCGGCTGAAGTAGGGTTAATAATACGTACCTCCGTGGTATGTGGAGTGACTGAATGTTTAGCACAGTGTATTAGTTTCTGGTTGCTACCGTAAATTTTACCATACATTTTGTGCCTTAAAATAACACACACTTTGCCTGGCTGGCGTGGCTCAGTGGTTGAGCTTTGAGCTATGAACCAGGAGGTCACGGTTCGATTTTCGGTCAGGGCACATGCACAGGTTGCAAGCTCAATCCCCAGTGTGGGGCCTGCAGGAGGCAGCCAATCGATGATTCTTTCTCATCATTGATGTTTCTATCTCTCTCTCCCTCTCCTTTCCTCTTTGAAATCAATAATATATATATATATATATATATATATATATATATATATATATATATATATTTATTATTTTTTTTTTTTTTTATTTTTTTTAAACACAGCAACACAGATTTCCTACCTTCCAGTCCTGTAGGTCAGAAGTCTGACCCAGGGCTCCCTGGCTAAAGTCAAGTGTTGGCTGGGCCATGTTCCTTTCCTGAGTCTAGGGGACAATCTTTTTTTTTTTTGCCCTTCTCCATCTTCAAGGTCAGCAGTTTTGCATCTCTCAACCCCCTTCTTCCATAGCCACACCTTGACCTAGCTCTTCTGCTTCCCTCTTCTGCCCCAAAACCTCGTACAGTCTCTCCATCTTATCTCCCCACCTTAGTCCCTTTTGCCTGTAAGGTAGAAAGATAACCACAGATTCCAGAATTAGGATATGGACTTATTATTGGGTAGGTGGGTAGGTATGCTGCCTATTTCCCATAGTGCCATATTACCTGTCGAATAGCTCACATTTGAGTGGTTTCTAATATGATTAGAATCATTTTCATTATTACTGTTAATGGTGGATTGCTCATCCCTAACATTTCAATGGAAACATTAATGCCACAATGCTACTGAAAATCGTACTTCCATTCTACTGGGCCTGTTTTGGCAGAGCTGTCAGTCTGTTAATAATGTAAGCCATTTACCAGCATTTAATTTTAAGCAGCATGTATTTTTTTTTTTTTTTTAGAAATACTCAGGAAGACAAATATGAACTGTTAGATTATATCTGGTTGGGGAGATTGTGTATTATATAAATTGCTTTATACCTTATGGTTTCAGTAGTTATTTTTAAACAGCAAATTATAAAAAGGCAACAAAAATTTCCTACTGTTGGAGTGCTACTTTTTTTTTTTTTTTTAATCTTCGTATTTATTTATATGCCATCTAAAGTCCTGAAAATTTGTCTTGAACAGGATTCAGTGTGTGCGCCTAAAATGTTAAGTTTTTGTTTGGCCAGAGGAGGGCACTTTTTCTTCACATTTCTGGAGTTTGGGCTGTGGAGCAGATTTGTTTTTCCCCACCCAAGCTGTTCCTTACTTTCTGTTATTATTGCCAGTGAGAGAAATAGTTCTGACATTTTTAATATTTTGGTTGTGTTGTATTCTTATAGGTTGATCTTTCCCCAGAAGGGAAAAGCTTCAGTTTCTTACAAAAATATACAAAACTTTAAAACGAATGATAAAATTCCTGTGCAACGAGGTACTTTTAAGAAAACAAATGTGGCCCTAGCTGGTTTGGCTCAGTGGATAGAACGACAGCCTGCGGACTCAAGGGTCCCAGGTTCGAGTCCAGTCAAGGGAACATGCCTGGGTTGCGGGCTTGATCCCCATTAGGGGATGTGCAGGAGGCAGCCAATCAATGACTCTCTCTCATCATTGATGTTTCTCTTTCCCTTCCCCTTCCTCTCTGAAACCAGTAAAGATATATTTTTAAAAAAAGAAGGAAACAAATGGATATAATTCCTTCTTTTGCTTACAATTAATAATAGAAGCCGAAACCGGTTTGGCTCAGTGGTAGAGCGTCGGTCTGTGGACTGAAAGGTCCCGGGTTCGATTCCGGTCAAGGGCATGTCTCTTGGTTGCGGGCACATCTCCGGTGGGGGGTGTGCAAGAGGCGGTCTATGTTTCTCTCTCATCAACGTTTCTAGCTCTCTATCCCCCTCTCTTCCTCTCTGTAAAAAATCAATAAAATATATTTTAAAAAAATAGAAGTTGAAATTTAGTTTTAACCTAATGTAAGTTTTCCCAGTTTGTGGCATGATGAAGGGGCATTGACTACATTCTTCTTCCCTCCTCATTAGATTTCTCATCCCTTAAACCCAATCACTATCACTTTGTGGCGCTTTCAAAATCATTCAGAAGCAATGGAGAAGAAATCAAATATTAGACATATTTTTTTCTTCTAACAGACATACACACACACACACACACAAAACAAAAAAAATAAGGACCATAATCCAACACCTTTAAGTGAAATAGCAGAAGTGTGGCATGTTTATTTTTAGTGATGATGGCTGTCAAGGACTAGATTGAATAGGATGAGGTTTCTAAGATGATGGGTAATGATATCAGAAACGATACAGACTGTGAATATTTGGTGTTATGTGAACAATGTAATGAGAAAAGCAAAGAGAATAACGTTGAGGTTTATTGTAATGGGTCTACTTAATAAATTTTAACAACCTAGAATCTAATTCTAAATTGTTTTGTTGGGTGTTTCTTAAAGAAGAGTTTAATTTTAGATTTTCTTTACATGATTAAAAAAAAAAAAAAAAAAAAAACTGGATTGAGCCCTGCCGGGTTTGGCTCATGGGTTAGAGTATTGGCCTGCGGACAGGAGGGCCCGTACCTTGGTTGCAGGCTCTGTCCCTAGCCCCAGTCGGGCCCGCATACTGGAGGCAACCCATAGATGTGTTTCTCTCCACCCACTCCCTCTCCATCCCTTCCACTCTCTCTTTGAAGAATAAAATTAAAAAGGTGGAAAATGAGCAAGGATGTATTCAGAGAGCAAGTTGGCTTAAAATGGAACCACGTTATAGGAATGGTAAGAAGGAATGAAGTATTTTAAAAATATATTTTATTGATTTTTGTACAGAGAGGAAGGGAGAGAGATAGAGTTAGAAACATCGATTAGAAAGTCATCAATCAGCTGCCTCTTGCACACCCTCTACTGGGGATATGCCCGCAACCAGGTACATGCCCTTGACCGGAATCAAACCCGGGACCTTTCAGTCCCCAAGCCAACGCTCTATCCATTGAGCCAAACCGGTTTCGGCAGGAATGAAGTATTTTAAACAGGTGTAAAACAAACAAGATGAGTACGAATCATAATACTTGCCTGGAGTAGGTTAGAGAGAGCTGCTCTTTGGCGGCTCTGGAAGAGGTGTCAGCTGAGCACAGCCAGCGAACCTTGTGTCCTTTATCCGTGCCAGAGAGCAGTGCCGTCACTGCCCTCATAGCCCCTCTGTGAGCACCAGCTATGCACCAGGCGCCTGTCAGCAGCCTTGTGAGACAGGTGCGGCCGTCCCCATTTTAAAGAGGAGGAGATTTAGGCGCAGAGACATGAGTTCCTGTGTTCAGCAAGCACGGGCTTTGGGCGAAAAGGGTTAGGTTCCCAGTCCACTCTGTCTGTCTGCAGGGGCCATCTGCTGGCATGTCAAGGAATAGCAGCTTTGTTAAGGCCCCAACAGCAAGCAAGCACTAGTTAGTTCTATTGAGGGACTGTTGTTATTGAGAAAGTAGTGATTTTTATTTTTTACTTTCTGTTCCCTGAGTTTGTATTGCATGGATTTCGGTGGCAGTCTTGTTGCCTAGACCTTACCAAGACTCGAGTCTGTCTGAGGAGTAAACCCAGCAGATGTTTTTTTGTTTGTTGTCTTTTTGCTGGCAGTCCTTTTTTTTTTTTTTTTTTTTTTTTAAGCAAATAGTAAATATTTTAAACTCGGAAAATTGCAGAACTCTAATAGGAATTAAATGTTTGTCTCTCGTTCATTAAGTCTTCACTGGGAGCCTTCTGTGTGTCAGCCACTCCGCGTGGCATCTTGGATACAGATGTAAAGCACAGCTGTGCCCTCGCTGTTGCATTTCAAGTCCAGTGTGAGGGCTCGGGAAGGAAACTGGTCATGGCACTGAAATGGGATCAAGGCTTGGACCTTGGCAGAGTGCTGGGAGGGCGCGCACGCACACACACACACACACACACACACACACACCCCGGCCTGGGGAGGCGGGGAGAGAAGGTTTCACGGAAGAGACGTCACCTCTGAGCTGATTCCAGAAGCACGGTAATCAATGATGGTTTCCCAGATGGAGGACTGGGCGCAAGGAGGAGGCAGTTGTTAAAGAAAAGATGTTTATTTGTAACATTCTGGGCGTGGCTCCTAAGTTTTGGGGTATATATTTTTGGCTTTTACAAATGGAGCAGGGTGGAATTTTTTAAGGATTTTTTTTTGGGGGGGAAAGGGGATTTGCCTGGAGATAAATATTTAAGAATCATTTGGGTACAAGTGCTAGTTTAAGATAGAAAATGAGGGGAGGGGACTAGGGAATGCCTAACCAAGTTAGAGAGGTAGACCCTGACTAGTGCATTTCTTGGAAGCCAACGTCAGAAAACAGTGTTTCAAAAAGAGATGATTGCCGAAACCGGTTTGGCTCAGTGGATAGAGTGTCGGCCTGCAGACTGAAAGGTTCCAGGTTCAATTCCGGTCAAGGGCATGTACCTTGGTTGCGGGCACATCCCCAGTGGGGGGTGTGCAAGAGGCAGCTGATCAATGATTCTCTCTCATCAATGTTTTTAACCCTCTATCTCTCTTTCTTCCTCTCTGTAAAAAAAAATCAACAAAATATATTTTTTAAAAAGAAGAGATGATTATGTGGAGATGCAGTGCTTATGAGTTGAGGAGTCAGGCACTGGATTTGATTAGGATGTATCATTACTTACATAGGAGCAACGTTAGATTTCAGGTAGCGTTTTAGAATTGTACCTGTTCTCTAAACCTGTTTACACTTACCTCTGGAGGGGGCATTCAGGGACCTCGGAAATGATGGGCACGCTTAGATGTCATCCACTTATTCCCTGCCCGTCATCCTCTCTAAAGTCCGGGCTGTGTTTTCCTTGTAAAGTAACTCCTTCCTCACTCTCAGGCCCGTCACCAGGGAGCTTGTTGCAGACCTGACCCTGGTAATTGTTCAGGAGAGTGTGCGTGTACATGATGTAAGCGGGGCCAGTGGGACCTCACGCTGGGACTTCGTAGGCCTCACAGGAAGGGAATCTCTCTTCGTTGAATGGGGAGCTGGAAAGGTAGAAGTACTAGAGCTGTTTATCTCTGAGACTGAAAAGGAGGAGAAAGAAGGGACGGAGGGATGCAAGGGAGGGGCTGGGACTGGCAGATACACATTTTTACCACATGAATTGGAGTCTCAGAATCTAGCCCTTCCTGAATTTACTCCTGGACTTTTCAGTTATTTGAGCCAATAAATTCTCATCTTTTGCTTATGCCATTTTGAAATGGATTTTAGTCGTTTGAGGCTATAAGAGTCTCATTTCCCTGGATAATGCCCTATGCACTTATATATTTAAAGGTATGCAAATGACCCAGGGGTTCACAGATCTGTAGGGACCCACTGAACTGAATTATAAATGCCTCTGCTTTATTTCTTCATTATCATTAACAGGATACAAATCTAGATCCAGTGTTGTTATCATTAACAATTAATTGTCATCCTTGAACAATTTGATCTTTGGTACAGACATAGGCATAACATCTTGTTATTTATTGTAGTTAAAGAAATGAGATGTTTTTGTTGGTGCCTTTTAGATTAATCGAGAGTTAACCCTTTAGACTACGGCCATACCACCCTGAACACGCCCGATCTCGTCTGATCTCGGAAGCTAAGCAGGGTCTAAGCAGGGTCGGGCCTGGTTAGTACTTGGATGGGAGAGTTAACCCTTTATCTCCAGTTTCTTTCAGCAAGTATATCCTCTTTGAAATCCATTTTATTTATTATCTATCACTATTGGCTTATAAGCATTCTTGCTAACCACAAATCTTAGGTCTAGGAATAGGACCATAAACTATGAAAGCAATATAATTTGCCAAAGGCCCCATAAAATGTGACGTTGTCCCTGACTTGAGCCGAAGTTAAGTAATTTGAAGAAGAAGGAAAATGCTTTTGATAAATTTGTCATTAGGAGTAAGCTTCCATAATCCTGGATATTTTAAAATATAATTTAGTAGGGGCTGTTTGCCAGAAGGTATCATTAAAATTAGTAGGGCCATCGGGAAGTGTGATAGTAGATTTCAGAGGGCATTGTGACCTGCCGTCAATTAACAGGTTTGAGTCAGTGAGATTGGTCACTGCAACCGATGTAATTCCAGCAGGTGCACAATAAAGCTTCCTTTTGGGTTAATATAGAGCAAAAATGGTGAATTATAATCACATATTGATAAAAGAATAATGTCATTTCATTTCTAAAGAGGTCGAAAAAAAGGATTGAGTAAAAAAAAAAAATAGATTGAAGTCCAGTCCCAGTCCACTCTCCCTATGGTCTGTCATATGTTGCCTGAAATTGTCCCCATTTGCTAATTAATAACGAAGTCTCTGTGCTTTTCTGCTTTATTCTCTTCTGGAATACCATTTATGTATTAGTATCCATTCCTTGAAGTGTTGTATTATAACTGAACTAACACCCAAGAAACTTGTTTTTTAACGAACATTCTTCCTTTCTCCCTGCTTCCATTTGTACAGAATTTTTATTTTATTCCTACTCCGTACACGTTTTAGGCTCTAGGTGCTAGAGGTCAAAGAATAATATGCCTTGCTTGCCCTCTGGTGGTTGAAAGAGACATTGCAAGAAAACAATTCTGAAGATGTGTGCTAAGACTCTTACCAGCCTTGGCATCATCTTTCTTTTATTCCTGCCGCATTAATAGGTCCTTAGCTTAAGCCTCAGCCTCAGCCTCAGCCTTCTAACTGGAATTTTTTTTAACTTTTTATTAAATTATTATCTCTGTACATATACCATTGCCCCCCTCCCACATGCCCTCCCTCCCCAGAGTTTTGTGTCCATTGGTTGTACTTATATGCAAGTATACAAGTCCTTCAGTTGATCTCTTATCTCCCCCAGATCTCCCTACCCTCCCCGCTGTAATTTGACAGTCTTCTTGTTGCTTTACTGCCTCTATACCTATCTTTTTGGTTAATCAGTTTATAATGTTATTTATCATCCATAAATGAGTGAGGTCATGTGGTGATTCTCTTTCATTGACTGGCTTATTTCAAAAGCTTGCTTCTAGTAGGCCTGGATATTAAACATTTACTGTTCTCAGCGTCTCTGTGAGTCAGGAATGGTGATAGTGACTCAGCCGGGTGGTTCCGGCTCTGTCTCTTAGGAGATTGCAGTCCAGATCTTGTCAGGGCTGCAGTCACCCGAGGACGAGAAGATCTGCTGCCGGTTCTTGAGGTCCCGGTACTTGTCCTCACTCAGTGTGAGTGGATCAAGAGAAAACAAGACGGGTGCCACAGTGTTTTCAGTGACTTAGCCTTAGAAGTCAAGCTTCTGTCCTTCGTACAGTATCCTGTTGGGTATAAAAATTGGATCTATCTGAAACCGGTTCGGCTCAGTGGATAGAGCGTCAGCCTGCGGACTAAAAGGTGTCCAGGTTCGATTCCGGTCAAGAGCACATATCTTGGTTGCGGGCACATCCCCAGTGGGGCGTGTGCAAGAGGCAGCTGATCGATGACTTTCTCTCATCGTTGTTTCTAACTCTCTGTCCCTCTCTCTTCCTCTCTGTAAAGAAATCAATAAAAAATATATTTTAAAAAAATTGGATCTATTTAGTGTGCAAGGGGGCGGCCTAACCAGCTTCGGGGTACCAAGAGGTGAGAATCATTGGGGGCCACTTTGTATGTCGCCTACCACACATTGTCACCCTCAGTTTGTAAGCACCTGTCAATGAATTTGGGCCCATTTGAAGACACAAGTAATATTTCCAATGGAAGTATTTTAGAGTGAAATAGGGGATTGAAGCATTAGACCAGCTCATCTTCACGTTAATTTCCATTCTTCATTCCCCTGGGAGAATGTCAATAAGTTCTCACTGTTCCCCAAGCGGACATTTTTTAATGCAGCACTTAGGGAAGTAGGGAAAGAACGGTAATAGAAGTAAGTTTTATGAGAACATTCTTTTATGAAAGTGAGAATGGAACATATTAATTTTTTTAAATGTGACCCATTACGGCCTATGTTCCTGTGCCACTCAGTGGTGAGAAGTACATCTGCTCAGTAGATGATGGCTGACCAAGCTTCACAGAGATGGCTGCTTGTTTTTCAGAGATTTTTTGTCAGATTACTTACATATTTTTCCTGGAGCAATGAGCACCATTTTTGGTCTGCATCCTCTCAGAATGCTGCTAGTCTCATCAAGGTCACGATGAAAAATGGAAATAATACAGTTGTTTTGGTGGTGGCCCGGGGAGTGTGCCACATCATGCATGTTCAGGGTTAAACATTGCTATGTTTTTAAGAACATACGAGAGGCCTGTTCAGAGAGGTGCACAGATTCGTGGATCGGTGGGGCCCCTCAGCCTGGCCTGCACCCTCTAGCAATCCAGGACCCCACGGGGGATGTCGGATAGGCAGTTTTGGCCCTATGCAGAGGAGAGAGCCCGATCCTACGTGTTGAGCATCTTTCCCCGAGCAGTCAGTGTACGTCATAGCGACTGGTCGTTTGGTCAGTCAGTAGCTTAGGCTTCTTTTTATTTTTTTTATTTTTTTACAGAGAGGAAGAGAGAGGGATAGAGAGTTAGAAACATCAATGAGAAAGAACCATCGATCAGCTGATCAACTGCCTCTTGCACACCCTCTACTGGGGATGTGCTTGCAACCAAGGTATTGTACATGCCCTGACCGGAATCGAACCCAGTCAGTCCGCAGGCCGACGCTCTATCCACTGAGGCAAACCGGTTTCGGCAGTCGCTTAGGCTTTTAGAATAGAGCTGAGAGGGAAATGTCTAGACCAGACTTTGAAGTAAATTTACAAAGGAGACTTAAAGTTGTCACTCCTGTCTCCTCCTCTTCTCCCCCCCCACCCCCCCCCCTCCCGCCAAGTATTTTCCTCCTCTATTTTCCATTCTATTTTCTACACATTTTTCCTAAAATAAGGTCTGTTTTCAGGTTGGTATATTCACTTTGAAAATATAACAGTGATGCTTTCAGTATTTTGAATGTATGAGGAAGGAAAAATATTAGAGGATATAAGCAATTTAAAAGATTAAAATTATATCGACCTGTTTTTCATACGATGGTTTCAATACCATTTTAGAAACAGATTGTATTAGAAATGATTTTCCTGGCTCTGCATTTTTATTGATGCTTCTGGTAATGGCCAACCTAGAGCAAACGTTCCCATGGAGTAGCTATAATATAACAGCTTGTTTATCTAAAGTCCTGTTTTTGCAAATTTGACTTACAAAATTAATATATTAATGAGTTTGTAATCCCCAACGGCAACAGGATAGATTTGTAATACATTATACAGTACGCTGAGGTTATTTCCTTTGGGACATACTTTGTTCAGAGTGTATTCTTTTTTTTTATTTTTTTTTATGAGTTTAATGTAATTTTGTATTTTAACTTGTGATTTTTTTTTTTTAAATTTTACTTTTCCATTACAGTTTGCATTCAGTATTATTTCAGGTGTACTTCATCATGGCCAGAGAATCATTTGTACTTTACAAATAGCGGTGATTTACATGTATAAGTTATGTATATACCTAGTGAGAATTTAAGTGAAATAAATGTAAGAGAAAGTGCTTTCTCGGAGCGAATACTTACTGGGCTTCTATTTTATACCAGGGCCTCTCTGGTGGCTTCTGGGCTCACAGGGATGAACCACACAGGCACTGTCCCTGGATTTTTAAGCTGCAAAAGTGGGCACGAGAGCCATCACTGTACAGTTAAGTAGGTGGAGACCAGAACGATGAGTAAGGGGTGTGAGTTTGCGAGGGAAGAGCCTTCTAGGCTGCAGAGGTGGAATGGTCTGGAAGCAGCCCGGGTGCCTGGAATGAGTGACAGGGGGTGGGGAGTCTCCGCAGCTGACTGTAGCTGGAGACAGGGCAGGGGCCACAGGCTGCAGGGCCCTGTAGCCCAGTGAAGGTCTTGGCCTTTTATCTCAGGTGCCGTGGGAGAGACTGGTGAAGGTTTTAAACGGAGGAATTGCATTTTCTGTATTCCTCTGGCTGCCGGGTGAAGAATTAAATTTAGAGCAGGAGAATAGTGAGGACGCTCTTGCATTTCTCCCGGTGCGCACAGGCGGTGGGTGAATGGAGGGCAGGTCAGCAGAGGTGGAGGAAAGTCGACTCGTCGGAGAGCGGTTTGGGGGTCGAGTGTGCAGGGTCTGTTGGGTCTCCCGGGAGGAACAGTCTCCAGCTCTGTGATGTGTGATGTGTGTTGCTGGGCGGAAGTCCCGTGTTCGAAACGAGGAAAACGGTTGGTTCTTTGGGGAAGTGGGGTGTGGTGGGGCCTGGGAAAGGAGTTGTGGGCTGCAGGGTGGAGACCAGGAGGTTGGTTTTGGGGAAGTTGTGGGAAGACAACCAGAAATTTCAGGTGGGCAGGTGCGTATACTAGTCTGGAACTTAGGAGTGGGCCAGAGAGAGGAATTAGGCAATGTTCACATATTTGTACGACTTGGGCCAATAAACAGGCTGTAGTGCATATTTTTAATTCTTGTTTGGACCAGTGATAGGATGAGGAATGACCTAACTGTGCTAAAATTGTATTGACAGGAAAAATAACCGCTTTTTAAATAATTAACAAAAGTCCGGATTGTTGCTTAGATAAAAGGCTTTTGGGAAGAGCCAAAATTTTCCTTTCATGGGAGCGTTTTTGTGATTTAATGTCCCCTCCCTCCCCACACTCCCTTGATCTCACTCTGAGGGAATTTGGTTCCTGGCCTTTCTGTGCGATTCCGAAGACATCAGTCCAGTTTCCTATTAAGTGTTGAGATCTGGTCACAACAAGTTGATCCCCCCATTTCCGCCTTGTGGCATGTTTTTTAGAATTTACTCTTGTTCCTAGTCTCGTTTTTTCCTCAGCCTTTCGTGAGCTTCGCCGTGCCCTTTTGATAGAAAACCATCAGGGCACACGAGAACCATCATCACCCTGACCTTTCCTTCATTCTCTCACTTCAGAGGAACCTTGAAATCCTCCCTCCTCTCCTGACACAGTTTTAGGAGACGTTTCACTGTATTTTCAGGGGTTGACATTCTGGCTTCAAGCTAGGAAAGCTTCCTTAGGAAAGATGCCTTTCCCTTGAAGCATTACAAGTTAAGTAAATGGATTCTAGTTGACTAGATGAATATTCCTCTCTTTTTAAATTCCCACCCAGAATACTTTTTTCCTTAATATTCATTCATTCATTTATTGACTGAACGCAAAGGCTGTGCCAGACACTACAGAAGAGAGAGCTGGGAAATACTGCCTGCACTCCAGATCCTTCCATCGGTGCCCCTTGTCATAAAAGCAGGGAGCGTTATTACTGCTTGTAAGTAATAAGAATATGAAAGTCTAGGTGGAGGATATCATTGTTGCTGGGGCATGATGGAGTCAAAATTCACAACCTTATGAGCCCTCGCTGGATTGGCTCAGTGGATAGAGCATGGGCCTGTGGATCGAAGGGTCCCAGGTTCAGTTCCAATCAGGGGCACATGCCCAGGTTGCAGGTTCGATCCCCAGTAAGGGCAGAGGCAGCTGTGCAAGAGGCAGCGATTATTGGTTCTCTTTCATCATTGATGTTTCTACCACTCTTTCCCTCTCCATTCCTCTCTGAAATCAATAGGAATAAAATAAAAGTTTTAAAAAAGCAACCTTATGATATATAACCACCAGCTGCCAACGTAATGTCTTAATTATTTCTAGCATGTTGGAGAAACGAAGGCGATTCATGTAGTCAGACATGTCCATTGAGCTGACATTTCAGGCTCCCTGTATGGTCTTCCTCTTCTCGCTTGCCCTGCTCTTGGGAGACTACCACTAAGCGTGTTTTAAGAGGGGTGTCCCCAAGGAGAAGGGACTTCCCTGTCCTCAACCCTTGAGATGGACAGGACTGAGATGAGGGGAAAAAGCAGCGGGGCCAGAGCCAGCTTCCTCAGAGGTTTAAAAACATCGGTGTGAAAACAAAAGGAGCAGTGGAGGCAGAGAGACGTCGGACACGGAGAACGAGGTGTGTGAGAATTGGGAGATGACGGCAACGCCTTGGTTTTCCAGGTTATTCATGCATTTGGTATTCAGTGTCACTGGTTTTAAACTTCTTGACCATGATCCATGATAAGAAATGCATATTGGTAGGAGCCCTTGTTCACAAACAAATACATTGCTTTATATAAAAAATATATAAATAAGTGAAAAGTACTTTCCCTTTCCTATAGAATAATGTACCTTCTCTTCTGTTTATGTGAAAGTGCAGGTAGAAAGCTTCCCATGGACGGGTTTAAAAATACTGCCCTGTGCAGCTGTGAGGGCTGATGGGCAAAAACGGAAGCCAAGTGAGGACTGCTCTTTCCCATGTAACTGTGCTTGTGGATAACGTGCCCGTGTGTAGACATCGGACTGTCTTGATAGCCTGGCGCGGACCTTTCCTCGGAGCGCATACCGAGTTCATGTTGAGTGCCGTTGAACAAATAGCAAAGCAGTCGTCGCTGCCGCGCAGCCGAATTAGTTGTTGCCGATGTCAGCCTAGTCCCTGAAGCCTTCTTGCTGCAGGTCAAGAGGTGCTTGTTTACCCACGCCAGCTGCCACTGACCAAAATATTTACTTATACAGCATGAGCTAATGTGAAACCTCATCAGGTGAGGGGCATGCACTGTGGCCTCAAATCACCCCGAAATCCCATACAATAAAAGCGTCATATGCAAATCAACTGAACAGCTGAACAGCAAGAGGGACCCCTACCATCTGGGACCACACTGTGGCACCCACTGGTACCAGCCAAGGCGGGTGTGATGCAATTGGTTGGGGCTGGCCATCGCACCATGATCACCGAGCAGAGGGAGGCTCAGGGTGCCTGTGGCTAGAGGGAAGCAGGTGCTGACAGCCAGGATGGGGAAAGCCTACTCTTGCACGAATTTCATGCATCGGGCCTCTCGTTTAGTATATAATTCCTCAGCATTCCCAGTTCCCGTGGGGCAGGATTTCTCGAGCTGTGTGGTTGGACATTTCTGGCTGAGGGTGCCTAAGAGGCTGTAGTTGGGCAGTGGCTGGGGCCTCAGTGTCTGAAAGCTTAAAAGCTGGAGCATCCCATGGCTGGCAAGATGGGGCTGGCCAGCCGGTTTCTCTCCACCTGGGGCTCGCCACGGGGTTACCGGTATGTGACCCTCTTGACATGGCAGCCGGCTTTGTCCAGAGTGAGCCGTCCAAGAGACCAAGACAAGCTGCAATGGAGGGGATTCTACCAGAGGGTGCATGCCAGGAGGAGAGGATCCTTGGGGGCTGGCGCACAGGCCGGCTGCCATACCTTAAAGGGATATGTATCTTTATTAATCATCTTTATGAATAATTGCCTTGAATTTTTAATAAAGGAAAAGTAAGCATCTAAGTACTTGATTTATTTTTCAATTTTATAAAGCACTTCATTGCAGCATTCTGATAGTCCTACTTTCCACAGGAAATTTGGGGAGAATTCAAATGCATACAAATAATTTTAGGAAATGGGGTTCATGAGGAAGTGCTCAGTGACTAAGCAAGTTCTGTTTGGTTAGTTAAGTGCAGAATTATGAAAAATGACTTGAAGACCCTAAATAAATTTAATAACAAAGTGATCAGAGACACGTGTTACCAAATCTTTAAAGGATCTATATAGAGATAATGGATTAGGACTTGGCAATGGTGGCCTGCAGAACTACATAATTCAAACTGCTGCCTGTTTTTGTAAATAAAGTTTGATTGAAACATAGCCAAGCTCATTGACTTAAGTATTGTCTACGACTGCTCTCTCATTACAAAACGAGGCAATAGTTGTGACCAAGACTAATCCACAAAGCCAAAATATTTACTGTCCTTTGTAGAATAAGTTTGTTGAATCCTACTTTAGATTTTAGACTTTTGAATAAAAGAAACATTTTTGAAGTGATGAGATGCATAAATCCAAGCACAGTAGCAAATAAGTGAACTTTTAAAAATAAAAGAAGGTGCAGTGTTAATAGGGTTGTTTTTTGTTTGTGTTTTTTTTTTCAGAAGGCTTAATAATTAGAAGAGGAATAAGATTCACAATAATAATGCTTCATTAGGCAAGACTTTGTTTATTAAGATATTTCATGAGCTTTGAATAGGGCCCAGTGGGAACACGTGAAGCCAGCATTTGAATAGCAAATGTGAACATTATGTTGACTGAATTGGGTTATTTTGGAAAAGCAATATAAAACTTTTAATCAGTTTCTTAACTCTAAATTGGAAAGTAGGAATTTTATTATTTACTACTTTGAAATCTGTTCTGGTCTATGGTTAGCGTTTATTTTATTATATATATATTTTCTTACTTGAAAATGTAGTCTTGAGGTTATGCCCCTAAGTTAATAACCTTTATTTACCCACTTTGTGCAGAATGCTTTGAAGTGATACAGGTTATCTACCAGCCCTTTGACATGCTGCAGACAAATTGAAATGTGAAATTTCTGAATAAGAAGCATAAGGTTTAGTGCTCAGTGTCGAATGAGTAAGGACAAAGATGAAATATATTTCTAATAGTGCCATCAGCTTATATTCTCCTACTAGATTGGTTTGGTGATTGTTAAAATCTACTTTGTAAGCTAATAAAAGAGAATAAAGAATGCTTTAAGATTGTGGTATAAAGAGGAAATGATTTAGCAGTGACATTATTTCAGCATTTCAATTCAAGAAAATAACACTAGCTACCCTTTATTGGGCAGTTACACTGTTCTAGGCACTGTGCTAGGCACGTTTCAAAAGCATCTCATTTAGTGTTCACAGTAACTGCAATGGGTAAGAAATAGGGTTACCCTCACTCAGCACGTGAATAAACTGAACCTTAGCGAGTTTAAACTTGCCCGAAGGTGGTAGCAGGGATAGGACTTGGATCTGGGGAAATCTCACGCCGTCTCTCTCCAAAAGCCTGTTTTGTTCTGGCTCCCGTCTTCCTTTCCATGTTCTTTAACCTTCTTCTCACCCTTCTTCCTCTCCCCCCCCCCCCTTTTTTTTATTGTTAGTTATTTAACTAACACGCTTTTCACCAAAAAAAAAGTATAAAGTTAAAAAAAAAATAAAAGTAGCTTTCATCCATACTGTTACTATTTACTGTTTTCCTCCCTACTCCTTCACTCAAGATAATACACGTACACCGAAAATCTCTTCCACGACACACGGTTCTGCCTTATTATTTTTACAGCCGCGTTCCAGGATTCATAGGACAGATACACTTTAATTTGTGCAGTCATTCCTATCGATTATTCTCCTGATTTTTGGCATCTTGTTTTCTTTCCTCAGTGCTGTTTGTATAACTTTGCCTAATGAGCATCTGGCGTTTGCCTTGCCTACACTAATGGAAATGACCGAAGTATATCTATCAATCTAGATAATTTTTAAAAGCAATAGTTAACATTCTTTCCATGACCTGGAGTGGTATTTTATTGAGTCTGACTTTTTTGAATAGGGTTTTGTTTCTGTATCACGTGGTCTTGTGAACCTTTCTTAAATTCCTTGTCTCCTTTGCTCAGTTATCGGTACTAGAGGCTCAGTGCACTCGGGGGGGGGGGGGGGGGGGTCCCCTCAGCCTGGCCTGCGCCCTCTCGCAGTCTGGGACCCCTCACTCCTTACCACTTACCTGTAGCCATGGCCCCGGCTTCTGGCTGAGCGGTGCTCCTCCTGGTGGTCAGACTGTCATAGCGACCGGTTGTTCTCCCCTTTGGTCCATTTGCATATTAGGGTTTTATTATATAGGATTTTATCTGTAGCAGAGTAGAAAACACAGACTCCTAATCCATTCCCTTCTTTTCGTAGTAGTGAAATCCTGGTCGCCTTTCCTCAGTAAAACCCCCTGTCAGCGTTCTCGTGCAAATGAAAGAGCAGTCATCTATCCACTGGACCTGGAATGACTCTCAACAACTGATAGTTGGTACTGTTTTGCTGCTAAAACACTGGTTTATGAGTTTTTCGCTTTCTCTCTCTCTCTCTCTCTCTCTCTCTCTCTCTCTCTCTGCATTGTTCTTTTTCTTTCTTTTTTTATGTTTTTTTGAGAAATGGCTTAGAGTTGTGATTTTGGGGTGTGTTTAATCGTTGAGTGAGAAAATAAGCAAAATGGACTATTTTGGATTCCAGAGTTGATTGACGATGTTGGCACGATTAAAACATTCAAACCCTTGCCTGTTGGGTGCGATAGAGCAAGAATTTAGCTCAGTCCTGAGAGCCAAGCTGTGCTGCCAGCTGGACCGCCTTCCTCGCCCTTCGGTGGAGAGGGCTGTCCTCTCTGCCGAGGCCACCCTGCATGTCCAGCCTTAGAGGAACCTCTGTGTTCCCGTCTGACTCCGCCTTCCGCCTGGTCTTCATCTGCTTCTGGGTTCCCCACTGCTTTTCTGGCCACGCCTTTGCCTCCCTCTTTTCTTCTGCTTCAGCCATATTGGTCTTGCTGTTCCTCAGATATGCCGGCCATGCCTACTTCGGAAGATCTCACTTATTCCTGCCTCAGTCCTTTGCACTGACCTTCCCCTCAGCCGGCTCTTCACACACATCTCACTTTCTGAGTGAGGCTGACCATGACCCTCGTTTAGCTCCATCATTCCTTTTTTCCCTGGCATGTACCCTTTTATCATCCTGTCCAGTTTACTTATTTATTATGTTTACTTTTGTTTTCTCTGATGGGGTGTAAGCACAGGATCTGCCCTTCACACCAAGCCCATAGCAAAGGGCCTGGTGCATCGTAGGCATTGCTGGTTAATGAAGCCTGCGTCGTGTATTCTCTTTTAGCCAAACACATGAGGGCACAGGATCTGCCCTTCACACCAAGCCCATAGCAAAGGGCCTGGTGCATCGTAGGCATTGCTGGTTAATGAAGCCTGCGTCGTGTATTCTCTTTTAGGTCACCTCATATACTACCAAGGTTCTTTGCACAGCCTATGTCAGTCACCCACAAATCTGTATCCCCAGCCCAGACCCTTTTCCACTTCTCTCCTCACTGATCTCATCAGTGTCTACTGGACACAATCAGACAGGAAACCTTGTAGCCATCCTTCATTTTTTCTCTCTCCTTTACTCATCCTCCATACCCAACTTCCAGGCTGTTGGGGCCCTGTTGACGTTCCCTCCTCCTTCCAAATATAGCCCAGATCTATCCACTTCTCTCTCTTTGCCTCCCATTTTTACCATTATCTCAGCCAAACAATTGCAGTCCCTTTCTCTCCCTGTTTCCCTGCTCCTTGACCCTCTGCACCTCCGTTCTCCACACTTTGGACAGAGGCATCTTCTTAAAAATGTGGACATAGAAATCACACCCCATCACTCAGAATAAAATCCAAAGTCCCTCTCTGGCTTATAAAAACCCGAGCACTAGTGGAACTGCCACTTCTCAGGCCTCATCTCTCAACTGTTTCCTCCTCAGCCCATCATGCTCTGGTCGCCCCCCGTCTTCCCTTCAGGGATGCCAGCCCTAGAGCCTTCACTCTTCCCGCCCACTCTCTCTGGACTCCCTTTCCCCCTTTCCTTCATTGTTTGAGCCAGTGCTTACATGTTGTCTCCTCAGCAGTTTTCTTGACCATCCCTTCTCGCAGGCACTTAGCCTGTCTTAGTTCTTGGCATAACCTTTCCCCTCTAACTTATATAGTCTTATTAATTGCTTTTCTCTCCCCCCATGAAGATGTAAGCTCCTCAGGCACATAGACCTTTCCAACACTCTCACTAGCGCTAGTGAGTAGAAAAGTGTCTGTCACAGAGGTGATGCTCAGTAACTATTTGTGGAATGAATGAGTTGAAAGAACAAAGGGTACACGTTGTGGTTTTGTGGTTTGTTTGTTTTTTTAAGTTATAGATTTCTGTAATACTTAATATGAAATTTTTTTTTAAAAATGTATTTTATTGATATTTTACAGAGAGGAAGGGAGAGAGAGAGCTAGAAACATCGACCAGCTGCCTCTTGCACACCCCCTACTGGGGATGTGCCCGCAACCAAGGTACATGCCCTTGACCGGAATCGAACCCGGGACCCTTCAGTCCGCAGACTGACGCTCTACCACTGAGCCAAACCGGTTTTGGCCTTACTATGAAATTTTAAGTAACCCATTAAGAATATCCTTAGGCAGGCTCGGCCAGTATGGTTCAGTCATTGAGCATTGACCATGAACCAGGAGATCACAATTCAATTCCCAGTCAGGGCATATGCATGGGTTACAGGCTTGATCCCCAGTAGGGGGCATTCAGGAGGCTGATCAATGTTTCCCTCTCATCCTTAATGTTTCTCTCTCTCTCTCTCTCTCCCTCTCCCTTCCTCTCTCTGAAATCAAGAGATATATATCTATATATTTTTCTAACATTATCTCCTTAGGCAGAATGGAAAGAAATTGACTATTCTGGTTTTGGGGACGAGGCATTAAGAAATTCTTATTGTTCCCCCTTAATAGAAAGCAGAAAATAGTCCTGCCTCGCTTTTATTTCTACTTTTCATTTGCACTGTACAGAATACAATGCTTTCAAAAATATTTTCCTCATAATATCTTTATTTAGAAGCAAAACTGTTGTGTGTGTGCCTTTGTTTTTCTAGTAAAGTGCAAGAGATAATCTTATATTCTAAGCATTGACAGTTTGAATGGCAAAATAATATATAATTAGGACTATTCATTATCTTGCCACGTGCTAAGTAGATACTAAGGGGTTTATCACTGCAGTAAAAATCACTGGGATATTTAAGTTTATTCTATAAAAATCTGTTGTAAAATTAAAATTTTTTTCCCTGTCAGATAGTAACAAATTATTATGCAGAATTTGTTTATTCCTTTGCCCAAGATTTTTGCAAATAATATGCCCACATTTTGTCTTCCGGCTATTTCCTTTTCATTGTATATTTCCCAGGGCTTACTTTCTTGCAATATATTTGGGGGGGGATCCTAATTTTGTTAGTGATTAAATCGAATGGTTTTTTTTTTTAAATCAAAGTGCTTCTAATTTTTTCCTTTTTAAAAAAATGCCTTCTAAAGGTCTCTGAGTGGGAAAGCAGTAAACAAGTAGGGACCCTTTACCAATGAGACTCAGTGTTTCATGGCCGATGGTTGCTGTGTTGTACTGAGGTTTGTCATTGGTTTGTCCCAAAAAAGGAAATGGGGACAGTGGTGGTCGTGGCTGTTTCCCTTTATTTTTCATCTTCGAGATCCTCTTGGTTGGGGGCCTGAGTGGAAGTTGGAATTGATTATAAGTGGGCACGGCTGAATTTTTCAAGGTGTTGGAAATGGTCTAAAATGGGATGTGGTAATAGCTGCACAACCTGTATATTTGTTGAAAAGCATTGAATTGTGCACTTATCGTGTGTGGGTCCTATGACTGTTAATTTAACGTCAATATAGTAAACAAAAAACTGGATTTACACCCTTCGCCTTGGGTCCCTTACCAGTTCTTCCTTTCACGATTATTCTCCGCCTCCTTTCTCAGTGAGTTTTGCCTCCTTCCCAAGCTTACTGCCCTTTAGATCATAGATTTTGGAATCCAAAATCTAGAGCCAGTTCCAACACTGATTATCTCTGTGACACTTGGTGAGCCTCTACGCTTCCGTCTCCAAATGGTCTCCAAATGTGTCAAATAGGCAGAATAGTAACAGGATCTGCTGCCCAGGGATGTTATGACTGTTCAATGAAGCCCCATATCTGAAACCTTCCATCAATGTTAGCTATTTTCATTGCCGTTTGAGGCTGTATGCGAGTTGGGTGTGAGCAATGAGCACAGACACCAGACCTCGCAGTGTGGAAGCCTTGCACACCTCCGCCGCTTCCCAGCTGTGGGACCGTGGGTAAGACTTCCAACAGAGCTCTTTGGCTGTATGGGAAATTTTAAATAAAGTTACCACACAAGGTTGTTGCAGGGGTAAATGCTATCGTTCATAGAAAGTTTTTAGCACAGTGCCTAACAGTGAGCGCCACCGTTAGTGATTATTGTCAGGACCTTCTTTAGGACTCAGTCCCGCCGAGGCCTTTTGTAAGCGGGTTTTTGACCCCCGGATACTGTTAGAACCGTTTTCACCAGGGTTGTGGCAGCCAGGAGGTAAATGCCTTTTTCATTCTGCCCTTGACCGTGGGGCCACGTCCTTGAAGTTTCTTCCCTGAGTTTCCTTCCTTAATATTACTCCTGGTGGTGATGCCCACACTCTCATCTCCCTTCTCAGGTCGTCTGGGTCTGTTCTCTCCCACAGGAGCGGGCATCCTCCATCGCTTCCTCTGCTGCTCCTCTTCTTGTTGGCCCTGATTTATTTTTTTATTTTTTTATTATTCCCAATGTGTATTTTCTTTGACCTGCCGTGGATATTACCAGGCGACTGTCAGCTGCCTCGAGTCCACCTGTCTGACGCTGAGCAGTCTCCTTTCCCGTCCCCGCTCCTTGTGCTGAACTCAACGCTCCCCCTGCCTTTCACACCTGTGTTTTCTGGCCTGGTCAGTGACCTCACTGCACCCAGGTCATAGAAATAGGTTATATCTTAGTTCATTGATGTGTTTTCACATGTCCATTCATTCTTATCCGAGCAGCATTTGGGAACTGTTTTATCAGGTTTTGTCGGTAGAAAAGGGGGTAAGTAAGCAAGTAAATTAAAGAATGAGCGATGCGAGATAAAGGTATTTTTAAAGCAGGACCTCTAATTAAGATCAAAAGGATACAGGTAATTAATGAGACAACCTCAATTTTAAATGAGAATGCTCTATTTGAGTGTGTGAGAGGGGGGATTCCGGTTAGAGAGCATTCAGTGATACGGGATTGGAAAAGGGACTTCTGGTGCCAGTGTGCTGGCACGAATGCCTCTTTTGTATCTGCCTTTCCAAAGTGGATGCCTTCGTCCTGCTGTCTGGCCATGACCCTCTTCACCATATGACCCGCTTACTACCCCGGGTGTAACATGCCTCCTGCCATCTGCTTCCAAATGCCATCCCAGATTACTCAGCTTCCCTTCCCAGGCGCGACAGCCTCCACTTCCCAGCACTCACACCGCCCGGGCCCCAAGTTCTCCGGTGCCCACACCAGCTCCCAGGTCCCCTGCTGCCCTCCCCCTCAGCCTCCCGCCGGCTGCTTCCTCTTCCTTCCCTCCCCTTTCTGGTCCAGAATCCTCAGCCTGTAGGCATTTCAGAGAGCCCACCCCCTCACACACTGTCCTGGATTCCCCCTTCTCTCCTCCCCCCCCCCCCCCCCCCCCCCCCCCGTCAGAATGTGCTCTCGCCAAAACCGGTTTGGCTCAGCGGTAGAGCGGACTGAAAGGTCCTGGGTTCGATTCCGGTCAAGGGCATGTACCTTGGTTGCGGGCACATCCCCAGTAGGGGGTGTGCAAGAGGCAGCTGGTCGATGACTCTCATCGATGTTTCTAGCTCTCTTATCTCTCTCCCTTCTTCTCTGTACGAAATCAATAAAATATATATATTTAAAAAGTCAATAAAAATAAAAAATGTGCTCTCACTTCCCTCTGTACTCGGCAGCATAGAGGCACCATCTTTTGCCATGATATTCTTGTGTTAGTTACATGGGCACTTACCTCTGAGCTCTTTTAAGAGATAATCCTCCTTGATTTTCTTTCTTTATTTTTAGTTTTACTTGTTTTTTTTATTGTCTGAAGTTTTGCATGTATCCCTTTTCTCTGATTGACACAATCCCCCCACACACACACTTCCCATCTCCAAGGACAAGCCCCCAGCGCCCCGGTGTCCGTGTCCATTGGTTTTGCTAATCTGCACACACACGTCTTTTGGCTGATCTCTAATCGCCTCTCCTCCTCTGCCATTTGTTTCTGGATCTAAATCCTCCTTGTTTTTCTTCCTCCTCTTGCACCATCTCATCTATAACAAGTTCTCCATACATGTTTATAGGTCAGAAAGTAGACTCGTTTGTTTTCCAGTGAAAAACCTTTCTCATTCAGAGATTTAGAGCTTTTCTCGAGTACCCTGGTAACAGACTCTTTCTACAGAATCCTCGCCCTCACACATACAGTACACAAAACATGGTGCCTATTTGCACTTCATGGGACATTTATAGCTTTTGGTACTTGGTTTTTATTGTGTGCTCCCTCTTTCCTGGGCTTTTTTCTTTTCTTTTCTTTTTTCTTTTCTTTTCTTTAGAGTAGGGGTGTTGAACTCAATCAGAGAAGGGGCCAAAATCTAAAATCCAGCCTAAATCGCGGGCCGAATGGTTTACTGAACAGTCATAAACTGTCATTGTGATGGAAACGCAGCGGAGTGCAGTGATGACAGCGCGGTGCGGGCCACATTGCAAGGCCTGGCGGGACGGATTTGGCCCGTTGGCCTTGTGTTTGACACATGTGCTTTAGAGCTAGAATGCTTATACCACATACAGAATCCACAGAACTTGCAGTTAGGCCTACCTAATACTCATCAATAAGAATGAGTTACATGGGTAGAATGTTAAAGA
Source organism: Pipistrellus kuhlii (assembly GCF_014108245.1). NCBI lineage: Eukaryota > Metazoa > Chordata > Mammalia > Chiroptera > Vespertilionidae > Pipistrellus > Pipistrellus kuhlii. Next base: position 24,056,209 of record NW_023425529.1, read on the forward strand.
AAACAAACGTGTTGATAATTTTCTTTGAACTTAACTTTCTTTTTTCCTAGAAAGGTGTTGGAATTAAATATGGTTCTATAAATGGTTCTCTGTGGTTTTTGAAAAAAAATTCTTTAACATTTTCTTTTTTACAACCTGTAAACTTTTTAATGATCTTGTTTCATCATCTACGAGGGGCTTGACTTAGCTGCTGCTATGGGATTTGTCTCTTCTATGCCTTCTTGCTTTCCCAGGCCTTCCACGTTAGTTTGAGGCTGGGGAGGAAGGGGTAGACAAGGCTACTGTTCATAAAATGAGACATTTGTGTGGGGCGTGGACAGGCAGTTTACAGCGGGGAAGTGATAGAAGTAGCCAGGAAGGGCTGTTAGAGAGAAAAACCTTGCCTTAGTAGAATGTGGGCCGGTTTAAAGACACGTCAGCCCCACTCCTGCAGTGGTTTGCTGTCTCAGGCTTGGTGTGTTGAGTGTATGAACACTTCCTGCTTTTGATTGTCTGCTCCAGGTGAAAATGGGAAGTGGATTTGTAAGAGTTGTCTGGTGGTTTTGGTGGGGCTCTGTCTGCTGTGTTAGATTTTTAAATCGGAAACATTGAAATGCTCACAGAGCGGAGAATAAGCTTGTTGACCATATCTCCAGTGTTGGCAGCAACTTACCAGAAAAATTAGTTATTTGATCACTTAAACATACACATGTAAACTGTTTGGTTGAGACACACACACACACACACACACACACACACACACACGGGGGTGGGGGGGAGAGAGAGGGAGAGAGGTGTATATGTGGTGTTGTAAAAATTGTTTTGCAAAATGCAAAAAAAAAAACACAACTTTTTATTTATTCCTGTTAATAGCTTTAGCCACATTTGGGTGAGGTTGGTTGTTATATAAGCATCTAATTTCCTATTGCTATAGTTTAAAGATAGCAAATGTTTACTGATATTTACTAACATTTTTTACTAACCATTTCTACTAAATGTTTACTGATATTTACTAGTATTTCCCAAGGAGAAATTAAAGTACTGCTATTGAAATAGATAGTTTACAGAATGTTTTATTTGCTGAATAGGCAGGAGGACAGGACAAGGGGTTACAAATGAAATACGAGTGGCTTATAGTCTGCTTTATCTCTCAGTGGTCAGGTTTACTTTTGGGGATCACATCTTGGCTATCCTGAAGTTTCCTGTTCGTGCCAGCACTTTTTTGGAATACTTGTGTTGACACAGTGAGATATTGGAACCTAAGGATCTATTTTAATAAAAGTGTAGGACCAATCGTTTCCAGTCACATCAAGTTAAAAGAACCACAGAAGTCAGGAAGTTAAAAAACAAATCTGTTATCCCTTGGGGGCTCTGTGTGGTTACGGACCTTCTATTGCATTTGCAGCTCCCTGGGTGTGTCTGGGAAGTAGGCCATCTCGTGCCGAGACGCAGTACCAGGTCCTTTAAATTAGGTACTGAGCATGCTCATACTTCGGGAGTACTTGTGGAGACTGCAGTGTGGTTCCGTTTTATTTTGGGGAGAGAGCAGAAGAGAGGCAGCAGCGTGCCCTCTTGTCATCATTCTGTGAGAGGGCGTGTAATCTGTCTCGGAAACCAGAAGCCGAAGGTGAAAAGAAGAAAGCAGGTCTTAGCAGAAGGCTGTTGGGTGAGTTGATGAGCTGTTTTGTTCTACTTTTACCATCCTTAGCAAGGCTGTGTGTGTCTTTCCTTGGATCTGCCGCTTGTTTTATGCTGAGTTGAAGCTTTATGTAGCCAGTAAGTTGGCTGAGACGAGGAGAAAATTGTCTCTGCAGCCCAGCTCTTTCTTTTGAAATATTTTCAGTGCATTTGTACATTTCTGAAGTGACAAGTTCATAAATTGCTATGCCTGCCGCCTCCTTCGTGTTCCTCACAAATTTCATTTACTCACAGCTGCTGAATAATGCTGGCAGAATTGCGTGCTGAGGGAGCTCAGGATTTGTCGGTTTGGACAGTTTAACATTTTTGTTCTTGTGTTTTAATGAAATTATAATGTTTGCTTTTGCATTTCTTTACTCAATCTAAAAAGTGGCAGTGGTTTTAAGTCCCACTCAGTTATAGGAGCAAGAATTCTTTAAAGAAAGTGAGAAGGGTATACTTGTAGTAATAGCTATATATTATTCAAACGGTAGCTCAAAAATACATTGGTTTTGTAATATAATTGGTCATTTAAAATACTCTAAAATAAAATGAGATTGACAGCGTATTTGTAAAATGTTACAATTATTCAGCATTCGTATTTATACTTTGTTCTATCTTTAGAGATTGAATTAGCTTCAGAAGTGTTTAGAGCTCAATAATAGTTTTGCTGTTTTGGGCTTTTACTCCCCTTGAGCTCATATTGTGGTGATTACTGGGGAGATAATTTTATTTAAATGTCTTGTGATTATTTTCATTATCCAAAATGTTCCTGTTCTTCCATGAAGTTGAAGTGAGGGGAGATCTTGTGTATTTTCCTCCATGTTGTATTCCCATAGTATCAAGTGATACTTAAAATCTACATATCACCGTAATGGACATGATTTTTTAAATATATTTCTAATACACAAACTTGGCAACCGAACCTTCGGGGTATTCTTTTGGAAATTAAAATTGCATACTCTGCTTGAGGTAAATCCTTGTGTTTTTGGAGATTTGAAGGAAGCAAAAATTATCATATTTATTTCCTTGGGGGGCAATAGTATTTGAAACAGGAAGTCGGGTAGGGAATTTGAGGTATAGGCGGTGCTTTAAAGAGTTCTAGAAAAATCATGTAAAGGAGTGGGAGGAATAGGAAGAGAATACTAAAAGCTTGGTGCCTTCAAATGCCAGGCAATTATGTGGTGCTTTCCTGAAATATCTTCATTTTGTGAACTTCCCCCTCTGTGCCATTTCCTAGGATTGGCACATGAGAAGGAAGTGGGTGCACACTCAGCTTGTATATCCATGAAAAGTGAGGGTTAACAGTTAGAGATGAGAACTAGGTGATAATACTCAAGAAATCTGTTCCCACTTCTAAATACTGACTCAACTCGTGTGACCTTGGGCAGCATGCACACTCAGTATACTGCCATTTTTTAATGTATTATTTTTCCATGGCAATAGGTTTATTTAAGGTTTCTAAAGTAATAAGATTATTTCTTAGACTGTTGCAAAGATTTATGAGGTGCCATAAGTTATTCACAGATAGCTGCTGGGTGGGGAGGGGGAGAGATATAAATATTGCTTTTACAGAATCTTATCAACTGATTTCTTATTTTTAATTAAAAATTTTAAATGTGTAAATCCTCTGTGGTCTTTAAAACTAATTTAGCAGAAATACATATTTCATGTATAGTATGTAATTAAAGTATGACAGATTTTTTTTTAATTACCCCAATCTCCCCCCCCCCCATATTTATTGTAAACTGTGGGTAATAATGACATTTTCATGGAATAGGAAGCTGTATAGCTTAAAGTCTCCCTGATATCTTAACAATTGGAGCTTTTAAGGGCAAAAATCATGAGTAAGGGATCAGGGTCATGAGCTCTGTTGATTGGTCAATTCCTATGCAAGCTTTAGCAATCTTATTTATTCAGCTTCTGGCGGCATTCTTTTCGGGTCTATGTGACTATGGCGAGGTGGTCTCTTGTTAAAAGGCTGCATTCTTCTGTTATCTTAAGCAGAGTATACCTTCTGAAACTTGCTTTACAGGCATGCCCTCATGTAAACCCTTATTACATAACATTCCAGTTGGACCTATGACTTTATTATTTTTTAATATAATAAATCTTTATTCATATTATTAACGGTGTTCCTCTTTCCCCCCCTCCCATAGCTCCCCTCCACCTGATTCCCCACCCCACCCTATGTCCTTACCCCCTGCCACTGTCTTCATCCATAGGTGTAAGATTTTTGTCCAATCTCTTCCCGCACCCCTCAGACTACCTTCCTCCTGAGAATTGTCAGTCCACTCCCTTTCTATGTCCCTGATTCTATTATATTCACCAGTCCATTCTGTTCTTCAGATTTTTTATTCACTTGATTTTTAGATTCACTTGTTGGTAGGTATGTATTTGATGTCTTTTTGTTGTTCATAGTTTTTACCTTTACCTTTTTCTTCTTCTTCCTCTTCTTAAAGAATACCCTTCAGCATTTCATATAATCCTGGTTTGGTGGTGATGAACTCTTTTAGCTTTTTCTTTTCTGTGAAGCTCTTTATCTGACCTTCAATTCTGAATGATAGCTTTGCTGGGTAGAGTAATCTTGGTTGTAGGTTCTTGCTGTTCATCACTTTGAATATTTCTTGCCACTCCCTTCTGGCCTGCATAGTTTCTGTTGAGAAATCAGCTGACAGTCATATGGGTACTCCCTTGTAGGTAACTAACTGTTTTTCAAATTCGTTCCAGTACACTTCCTGTGAAACTAGCTTTTTTTTTTTTTTTTTTACAAATTCAAGGTCAGTTAGCTAACTCTAAAAACAAACAAACAAAAAACTACTTAATTTTAATATGAGACCTTAGGGGTATAAATGGTTTAACATAGATATCTCAAAAGTATATGCAAGGTTTCCCCCTTATTCATGGGGAATATGTTCCATGGATGCTGGAAACCATGGATAGTACGAAATCTCATTTTAACTATCTTACCCATACACACCTATGATTAACTTATAAATTTGGCAACAATAACTAGTAATAAAATAGAACAGTTTCTACAACATACTTTAATAACAGTTACGTGAATGTAGTCTTTTCTCTCAAAATATCTTATTTACTATTCTCACACCTTTTCACTGAGAGGAGGCACTTCGCTGCCTCTTTCTGACATATGCCAGCCTCGGTGCTCTTGTGCTTTGGGTCATTGTTAGGTAACAATAAGGGTTACTTGAACACAAGCACTGTGATACCTGGGCGGGCAATTCTGATAGCTTGTCTGTTATCCAGCACACATCTTTGGGTTATTTTCCCCCAGTTCAGATGAACGATGATGGAATTCCACTCCCCACCCGTCTGACAGAAAGTATATTTTGAATATAAGCAAAATGTTTTCTTAAGGCTATACTTTTTCCCCCCTTAAGATTAAATCTCTGAAATTACACTTTAAATCAATGAGAAACTATGATTTGTCTACTAGAAGTGATTTGATAAGTATTTCAGAAACACATCTTTCCTTTGAGGACAAGTTGCTTATGGCAAGAAAGGGAGAGAATTGTAGCAGAGCCAGGATTTAAACCCAGATCTGTGTAATTCCTAAATTCTTATTCTCAAATCCGAAGAACTCTGCGTGTTGTTAATATTTTATTCGCTGTGCTAGATTCTGGTTAGCCTTAGACAGCTTTTAATCCAGCCAGTAAGAGGGGAACATGGCCTAAAAAGAGGTGATTTCTGTTAAGTAATTAAATATACAGGGGAACATGTACCTAATGCATACCCAGTGCCTAAACCTCCAAAGAAGGGTGGCGTGCCTCTGGGGCATGCTGAGGACAAGGAGAGAAGTGTGCAGAGTGAGGGGGCACCGAAGGGAAGCAGTAGGAGCCAAGCGTGTGGGCGGCTGCCCGGAGCAGATGATGTCTGCGTTGTGTTTGGGAGGATGACTAAGAATTCGCTAAGCAGGGGTGGGTGAACAGTGAGACCTAAGGCTTAAAGATCTCTTCAAGGAACAGTTGCTGAAGTGCTGCTCGAGTATCAGGTGTGAGGTGCTTGGGGACAGGGGGCTTAGGCAGATAATGAAGGCAGATCAGAGTAGCAATGGGTGCTGACTCCTCACCCCATTTGGATTATATTTGAGATGAGGAATTTGGGGTATAAACAGGTTTAACTGGGAGTAAATAGGTTTGGGTGTTTTGAATCTTAAATATGGATAGGATATTCCTTTTGTTGAGACAGCAGAAATTAGATCTTTAGGTTCCTGCAGAGCAAGAAAAAAATATTAGGGCCAGATGCAGGTTAGAATGTATAGGTGTGATTAAAACACCAGTATCATTGTTGAATAATAACAGGAGTTGCTGAATGAGGAGTGAATTAAATTAAAGATAGTGGGTGTAAAGATCATCGAAGATAGAACCTAAAAGGAAACCCAGTGTCTAGGTGATGGGCAGAGGAAACCTACAAGAAATGGTTAGCATCAGAACACCAGAGTGAGATTAGGAAAACCCAGAGAGAGGAGCATAACTGTCCATACACATCAGTCCTGTGAGATGAGGACTGAGACGCATCCTTTGACTTCTGTCCATTGGGAAGACATCAGTGACCCTGACTGGGGAGTGTGGAGAATAGAATTTCACAGTGAGTGTAGGAGTGATTGGGGGTGTGAGGGAATGGAGTACCACCAACCAGTGGGTGCTAGTCTTTGGACAAAGAAATGAATTGACAAGATGCATCCAAGAAGGGGAAGAACTGAAAAATTTTTTCAACTGGTAAGTAGAAGCTCAGTACAGCGGAGATTGCAAGAAAGGAAGAACCAATTGTTAGAACAAGATCCCAGGGAAACTGGGAAGACAGATCAGAGAATGGAGGGCAGGCATCTTAACTTCTAAAGACTTGAAGGAAGAAATAAGAATGGGCTTAACTTCTGTTAAGATTTGAGCTGTAGGGCAACAAAAGTTTCCTTTGGGGCACTGAAGAATTGGGTAGGTTAAAACGTTTTAGAATAGCTGCCAAAGGGAGAATGAAAGCAAATTTTTTTAAAAATATATTTTATTGATTTTGTACAGAGAGGAAGGGAGAGAGATAGCGAGTTAGAAACATCAATGAAAGAGAGTCATCGATCAGCTGCCTCTTGCACACCCCCTACTGGGGATATGCCCGCAACGAAGGTACATGCCCTTGACCGGAATCGTACCCGGGACCCTTCAGTCCCCAAGCCAACGCTCTATCCACTGAGCCAAACCGGTTTCGGCTGAAAGCAAATTTAAAAGTTGCCTGGCAAGTGGTATGAAGAACTCATCTGAAACTGAAAACCAGGAATTGTTTATGACATCAATCTCCGGGGGTAGATGCTGGCTTTCATACTACTTCTTCTTCTTTTCTCTTTTGTCTTCCAGAATTTATTTGCTTTCTAGAAACTATTTCTTCTCTTGCAATACTTGGAATCCTTGTCAGTTTAAGCTTGTTTAGGTTAGTCAGAAATTTTTTGTGTGAAATATAAAACTATGTTATGAATCATAGATAATACAGAAGCTATAACAGAATCCAGATATTGAGTAACTTTATTGTTTATTGCTCTCTCACATGCAGAGTTGGCTGGGGTAATAGGGACTCTGATATCTCAACAACTGAAATTTTAGCCACATGTGTGGGTTGCTCCTAAGGAGTAAAGAAAACTTCAAATTACATTTAAAAATTTTTAAAGCATTCTTGTATTTGAAACCATATATCCATATTCTTCTGGGGGCGGGGGGGAGAATGTCGTAAATCATATAAAGGACTAATTCTAATCCCTGAGACCCACTCTAAAATTATTTAGCAATTTTAAAGAACTCAAATTATCTAACAAATTGAAAGAACTCTGTTCTGACCAAATTTATTTGAAGAGCCAAGTTCATCTAGTAGATCTCATTTTAGCCTACAGTGTTGGGTTGGGTTTCTGTCTTAAATTTGTATCTCCGGAGATAAAATGAAATTTTAAGTTAGTCCCCATCTTTTATGTAAGTAAGATATACTCGAAAGGTTGTATAATACTGAGTTTAGTATGAAATTAGATTTATTTATACTGCTTTTTTATAGAAATCTCAGCAAAAGGTAAAACAAAATGATCTACTACTCTAAGCCAGTATATATTTTTTAAATCCTCACCTGAGGATATTTTTTCCATTGATATTTTTTTCTTTTTAGAGAGACTGGCATGGAGGGGGGGGGCGGGGGGATGGACATGGATGTGAGAGAGAGACACATCTATTGGTAGCCTCCTGCTCGCACCTCGACAGTGCGGGGATCAAACCTGCGACCAAGGCACGAGCCCTTAGCCAGGAATCAAACCCGTGGCCCTTTGATCCACAGGCTGACACTCTAACCACTGAGCAGAATTGGCCAGAGCCAGTAGTCTATTTTTTTTTTTAATATATATTTTATTGATTTTTTTACAGAGAGGAAGGGAGAGGGATAGAGAGTTAGAAACATCAATGAGAAAGAACATCGATCAGATGCCTCTTGTACACCCCCTTCTGGGGATGTGCCCGCAACCAAGGTACATGCCCTTGACCGGAATCGAACCTGGGACCTTTCAGTCCACAGGCCGACGCTCTACCATTGAGCCAAACCGGTTTCAGCAGTAGTCTATTTTTTATTGTAGCCCAACCTATCTCAAAAAAGAGATGGGCCCTCACTGGTTTGGCTCAGTGGATAGAGCATCGATTGGCCTGCAGACTAAAGGGTCCCGGGTTCTATTCTGGTCAAGGGCACATGCCTAGATTTCCAACTCAATCCCCAATTCGGGGTGTGCGGGAGGCAGCCGATCAGTATCCTCATCATTGATGTTTCTCTCTCTCTCTCCCTCTACCTTTCTGTCTGAAATCAGTAAAAATACATTAAGAGAGAGAGAGAGAGAGAGAGAGAGAGAGAGAGAGAGAGAGAGAGAGAGAGAGGGAGAGGGAGAGAGAGATGGGATCTGGGTGAGTTTTCCAATCACTTGTACAATAAATACTCTATCGTGTGCTCCATAAACATTTACTCTATAACAAGCCCTGTTCTAAAACGCTGGAGAGATGATGGTAAACGAGAGAATAAGGCATTTGGAATGCAGTTACTCCTGGCAAGGGAAAGAAAGCTTGACGGACGTGGTAGATTGCCCCGAGTTGCAGAGTATGGAAAGGCTCCCCGAGTACAGGATGAACTACTAGCACATGATACGTAAGGAGGCTGGCGTAGGCACGTTAGTGCTCAGGCGTTTCAGTGTGCTGGTTGGTGCTGTTGCTGTCATACCTATTGCAAAAAAATGGTGGGACCTAAGATCAGCATCTTGGAGAAATGCCTGTGCTTAAGGGACATGAGTAACGGTGCAGCTCATGAGGAAAGTCAGAAAATTAATGCAGAGAGCCGGGGTCTGAACTCAGGAGCGTTCCGTGCTGTGGAAGCCAAGGATGTAAAGATTTCCCGTTGTCAAAAGCTGGGTAGACAATGGAAGGGATGAGAAAGAAGCAGACCATGGATGCAGCAATTACGAGACTATCGATTGCCCTTCAGGGAAGCAGTTTTAGTGGCATGAGTGGTGCAGGCTTCTGGAAAGGTTTGGCAGGTGTAGAAAGGTGCAAGAACTGAGTGCTTTTTACATTGGAAATAAAAAGTTGGGAATACCAGTGATTTAAAAAAATAATAATAACCAAATATTTATTCTATTTGTCAAGAATACTACGGGATAAGGATTTGAATATTATACCCCAAAACATGTTTTATTCTCATTTGGGAAAGGAACCTTAATTTTTAAAATTAAATACATGTGTCATATAACATTGTGGAAGTTTAAGGTGTACTTACATAATTGGTTTTGGTAGTTATGAAAGGGAGGAGTCATTTAAAAATGGGGACAGTAGAAACACTTTTATTTCTGGTTGGGTGGGTCAAACACACTGTAAAATAGCAGTAAGTACATACACTTGCTAAAGGTTTTTCTTCTGAAGATAACTCATACAAGGAGAAAGTGAGAAAAGCTCTTTAGCTGATTTTTTTTATCCTCGGTTGAATGCTTCTTTCACATCGACTCCTTGAAGGCAGTTATAATTCCTATTGAAAACAGAGAAATTAATTCCCTTTAAATTGTTATTAGCCACATCTCCAAATGAAATGGCCAATGCCACTTGAGAAAGCGTCTCAATTAACTAGCTTGCAATCTGTATCATTAAGCTTGACTGAGGTATGAAAATGAACACGATATTTGCCAAAGCCCTGATAGTCTGGGGCAGCTGTGTCCTTTACATGGCCCATATTTTAAATAGGACAACCCTAAAGCCAGAATGTGGTCAGAATTTATAATGAGCATGTTAGAAGCTCTGTGGTACACTGTTTCTATGTATGTACCTTAATTTCTTTCATCATTTCTCCATAAGTTCGTGGCATTTGGGTTGTTCAGTTTTATGTGCTGCTTTTCAAGGGAGAAAAAGCCAAAGACTCAAGGAGTTTGCTATTGGTTCCACTTTTGTTGAGTTGGGTGGTGTCAATTTATTCTCTATTTAAAGTTTTGTAAATTTGAACACACACACACACACACACACACACACACACAAAAAAAAAAAAAAAAAAAAAAAAAAAAAAAAAAAAAAAACAACTATACTGCCCTCATTAAAAATACCTTTACTCAACAGTAAGAAAACAAACAACCCAATTAAAATGATGAGCAAGCCCTAGCTGATTTTGCTCAGCGGATAGAGCATGGGCCTATGGACTGAAGGGTCCCAGGTTCGATTCCGGTCAAGGGCACATGCCCAGATTGTGGGCTCAATCCCCAGGGTGGGGTGTGCAGGAGGCAGCTGATCAATGCTTCTCTCTCATCATTGGTGTTTCTATCTCTCCCTCTTCCTTCCTTTCTGAAATCAATAAAAATATTTTTAAAAAATAAAATGATGAGCAAAAGATTTAGTCAGATACCTCACCGAAGAAAATATACCGATGGCTGATAAGCATGTTAAAGGATGCTCAGTGTACTTATCATTGGAAACTACAAATTAACAATGAAATACCGTTACACACACTGGAATGGCTAAATCCAAACAACTGACCATGCTGTTTGCTGGCAATATTGTGGAGCAACGAGAACCCACACCCATTGCTGGTGGGAAGACAAAGTTGGTAGATCACTTGGCAGCCTCTTACAAAGCTAAGCAGAGTTTTACCGTACCATCCTGCAGTCAGGATCCCTGGTATGTACCTGAATGAGTTGACAACTTATATCCACACAGAAACCTGCCCATGAATGTCTTCAGCAGCTTCATTCACAATGGCCAGAACTAGAAGCAGCCCAGATGCTGTCCTTTTCTAGGCGGCTGGATAAACAATCTGTGGCACATACATAAAAGGACTATTGCTCAGCAGGAGAAAAAAAATGGCCAGGCCACAAAAAAATACAGGTGGGTTTTAAATGCACGTTGCTAAATGAAAGAAGCCAGTCTAAAAAGTCCACCTTGTGTAGGATTCCCATAAACATCTGGAATAGCAAAAACGATAGAGATAGTAAAAGGCTCAGGGTTTGGGGGGAAGGGAAGAAGGGTTGAACAGTGAAGCACAGGGGACGTTAGGGTGTTGAAACTGTATTTGTGGTTACATGACACTACATGTTTGTCAAAATCCAGTGAACTCTACAGCAAAAAGAGTGAAACCCCGATGCAAATTTTTAAAAAGTCATTTAGGGCCCATCCAGTGTGGCTCAGTGGTTGAGCATCAGCCCATGAACCAAGAGGTCACTGGTTCAGTTCCCAGTCAGAGCACATGCTTGGGTATTAGGCGCTTGATCCCCAGTAGGGGGCGTGCAGAGATGGTATTTCTCTCTCATGGATGTCTATCTCTCTATCCCTCTCTCTTTCTGAAAAATCAATAAAAATATTTTTTAAAATAAAGTAAAAAATCATTTAAGAAATCGAGGAATCTTGGGATGGAGTTCAGACTGTGACAAAGGACTCTCCTACAGATCTATGGTACAGCCTTTCATGAAGACATGGGCAGCATGGTGCTGACCCAAGTAACTTTGGAAATGCGCTAAATTCAGCCTAAAGGCATTGTGCACCAACACTTGAGTAAAAAGCAGGAAACCTCTGAGAAATTGTCACCGCCAAGAAGAGTCCTAGCCTAATTTTGATTCCTGAGTCTGAAATGTTGCTGAGGGCCTTCACCCCACAGCCATCGGTAAGCGTGTGCTTGCCTTTTCTCCTCTGGGGTTTTACTCTAAGCTATTGACATGCTATGCCTCTGACACATGAGAGTGCACAGGTAATACAAATGATACCACCACTGCCACCTAGTGTACAGTGATCGTAAAATGCGACGCGATGTGAGAAGCCTCCCCATTTCAGAGCTGTTCATTGTTGTTTAAAAGTTGCTTCTGAGAAGAAATGAAACTGGATACACTCCAAGCCTGTTGTTCTGATTGGGAGGTGGTACTACTTTTGTACACCAACAACTCATCTGAGACTCAGTCTGCAGCCATAATAGTTTATTAAATCGAAGATTTAACTTGGCATATTTCAAAGCATGTCACTGGTTGTATGGAATGATTCCTGGGTATGTTGGAAGTTGAGATAAGCCCATTTGGGCCTTCACCTTTGTGACCCCTATTTTCCTTCCACACAGCCCTGCTACCAGTTAGCATGAAAGCAAGTCCAAGACTGAATTCTGCCACACACACACACACACACACACACACACACACACACACAGCTGTTAGTAAGTGGGTACAGAAACAGTCCTTTAACCTATTTCTGTAAGAATAGAAAAGTCCCTCCCTGCTTTGTGTCTTTTTTAAGCCATCCTAGTAAGCACCTTATATGAAATATTCTGACAGGGAGATCAGCTAGCGTAATAGGTTCAGGCAGCAGAATCCTCACTGAGAAGAACAAAGAACCAAACGAAATTCTATTCCAAGCCTCTATTCCAAAGGTGTGTTTGGCTGCTGGGGTAGCCGAATTTTGGTTTCCTATTTATGCAAGGGCCTTCTAGCCATCCACAGACTTCGAATTCCCCTCATCCTACCTAACAAAAGAGTAATACGCAAATTAACCATCAGTCTGCTCAAGCCACACCCACCAGCCAATCAGAGCGAGTATGCAAATTAACCCCACCAGGATGGCTGCGGCCACAGAGAGCAGGAGGGAGGCTTGGGTTTCCCCAGCAATGGAGGAAGCCATGCTTTCCACACGCCCTGGCCAGCCTAGGCCTCCACTCAAGGATACAAAGTTTCAATTATAGAAGATAAATCCCAAGAAAAATGGCGGCAGCGGAGGAGCTGGAGAGAACAGGCTAAGGTTGCCCCTGGCAACGGAGGAAGCAAAGCTTTCCCCACCTGCCCTGGCTGGCCTAGGCCTCCACTTAAGGATACAAAGTTTCAATTGTAGAAGGTAAACAAATCCCAGATACCAGGGTCTCCATTTGGGTTGCCAGGGGGTGTGGCTGGCCTGCAAACTACCAGGGGCCCCTCGTTCAGGCCACCCCACAACCCAAGGGGAACCCCCACCCTGATCCAGGACACCCTTCAGGGCAAACCAGCTGTTCTCTCTCCCACCCCCCACCCCCCATGCACCAGGCCTCTATCTTATCTCATAAAAGAGTAATATGCAGATTGACCATCATTCCAACACACAAGATGGCTGCCCCCATGTGGACACAAGATGGCCAGCAGGGGAAGGCAGTTGAGGGCAATCAACCCTGCAGGGGAGGGCAGTTAGGGGTGGCCAGGCTGGCAAAGGAGGGAAGTTGGGGGCAATCAGGCTGGCAGGGGAGCCGTTAGGCATCAATCAGGCTGGCATGGGAATGGTTAGGGGATGATCAGGCTGGCAGGCAGAAGTGGTTAGAGGAAATCAGGAAGGCAGGCAGGCAAGCAGTTGGGAGCCAGCAGTCCTGGATTGTGAGAGGGATCCCAGATTGGAGAGGGTGCAGGCTGGGCTGAGGGACACCACCCCCACACACACACACCCCATACACTAATTTTGTGAACCGTGCCTCTAGTTTCAACATAAAACAACATTTCCAACGTCCTTGAAGCTAATGAGCCTCTGATACAGTTGAGTGATACTCACAGTGCTCGTGTGATGGTCTTAGTTGCCCTGAACGGGGATAGATGATAAGGTATTTAATATATTAACCAACTAACTCACTCCACTCTTTATAGTGAGGATTTTAACGTTACTGACAGTATAACAAGGTAGTATATGAATAAAATTTTCTCATTTTAATGTTTATTATAAGTTCGAAAAATATAGCTAGTAGATAAAAACTGCGATCTTATAAGGAATTTGTTGCAGATAAACTTAAATGCTATTCAGTTTTAGAGAGTTTTATATAATTTTCCTAAATAAATGATGTGGAATTACAGGCAGTTTTATCTCAGTGACTGTTTCCACTTAAAGCATTTTCGGGAATTATCAGCCAGTGTTCTAATATAGTAAAATTAACATGGTTATACTTCAAAAGTATGTGACTTCAAATACATGTGTACGTTTTAAAAGAATTGGTGTCATTAACTAATGAAATATCTATGCTTCATATTTTATGAATGTACTAGAGGCCCGATGCATGAAATTCATGCAAGGGTAGGCCTTCAAGCCCTGGCTGCCTCGTGGCCCCGCCCCCCCCCCCCCCCCCCCACACACACACACACACACCCACCTTGGCCTGGAGCTGCCTGCTTATGCCGCCACACACCCCTGGTTTCCAGTTCTTCGTGCTCCCCCCCACTCACTCTCACCCCCCAGATCGATCAGCACCACCCCCACTCATTGATTGCCCCACTGGCTGGTAGCCCAAGCCTCCCTCTGCAGGGTGATTGTGGGGCGATGGCAGTTCCCCCAACCAATAGCATCGCACCCACCTTGGCTGGCCCCGTGCCAGTGCATGGTTGTCTGGGAGGTCATTCTGTTCAGTCCTTGGGTTGATTTGCATATTGTGCTTTTATTGTTATAGGTTAGAACCTGTTATCTCTCTTTTAGCCACAGTGTTATAGCAGTTTTAGAACAATAAGTGACAGACACCCATGAAAAAGGTTTTTGCATTCCCTTTAAAAAAAAAAAAATTATTTCAGAGAGGAAGGTCTGAGGGAGAGAGAGAGAAACATCATCAATGAGAGAGAATCATCAACGGGCTGCCTGTTGTATGCCCCCTACTTGGGATTGAGCATGTGCCCTAACTGGAAATCGAACCGTGACCTCCTGGTTCATAGGTCAACACTCAACTGCTGAACCATGCCCACTGGGCTTCTTTCCCTTTACTCCAGACTTTGAAGTCCTTGCAGTACCTGGCTGCTGCCTGTACTGCTGATTCCAGTATGTTCCCCTAAAGATGAGGCTCTCAATATCTTCGTACTCAGGGGGCCCAGAACTGCTTGCATCTGCTCCATCTTTGCAGCGACAGGATGCTGCTGCCCGAGCCCCAGCCAGCTCTCATACCTCAGGGGAGAATGTGTACCTCCTTTCATTACTTTGCTCGGGGCAGAAATTCTGGGATATTGCAAGAACTGGGTTATCACATCTAAAACATTTTATTGATTTTTTTCAAAGAAAGGAAGGGAGAGGAATAGAGAGCTAGAAACATCGATGAGAGCTGCCTCCTGCACATCCTCCGCTGGGGATGTGCCTGCAACCAAGGCACATGCCTTTGACCGGAATCGAACCCAGGACCCTTCAGTCTGCAGGCCGACACTCTATCCACTGAGCCAAACCAGGAAGGGCTAAAGCATATATTCTTACTTGTATTTCAGTTATGTACTTGTTTACCCACAACTGGTTTGATTTTTTTTTTTTCCTTTCACAGGATCTAGCAATGCTCCTATTAGAGAAGGAGCAATATCCCCAGTAAATCTTCGTTGAATGAATTAAAAAACCTATTAATAATAGTCAAGGAAATTAAATCCCAACCTGGGTTTGTTTATTTTTCTTTTTAACACTAAGCAGCAATATGTATAACATTTCCAGTAAATTTCTAAAATATTTCTATTTAGCCGAAACCGGTTGGCTCAGTGGTAGAGCGTCTGTCTGCGGACTGAAAGGTCCTGGGTTCGATTCCGGTCAAGGGCAAGTACATTGGTTGCGAGCATATCCCCTGTAGGGGGTGTGCAAGAGGCAGCTGGTCGATATTTCTCTCTCATCGACGTTTCTAGTTCTCTATCTCTCTCCTTCCTCTCTGTAAAAAAAATCAATAAAATATATTAAAAAGTAAATTAAATTATTAAAATATTTGTATTTAAAAGAAGGAAAAACTTGTGGGCCAAGGAATTTATACAAAAGGGACATAAAAACACTCAAAGAAATTATGCCTCCATTGCCAGAGAATGTGAGTGTAAAAAAGTGGCAAGTTAGCCGAAACCGGTTTGGCTCAGTGGATAGAGCGTCGGCCTGCAGTCTGCAGACTGAAAGGTCCCGGGTTCAATTCCGGTCAAGGGCATGTACCTTGGTTGCGGGCACAGCCCCAGTAGGAGGTGTGCAAGAGGCAGCTGATCAATGATTCTCTCTCATCGACGTTTCTAACTTTTTATCCCTCTCTTTCTCTCTGTAAAAAATCAATAAAATATATATATTTTTTTAAAAAGTGGCAAGTTAAAACCTGTTTTTCGGTTTTAAGGGAGAATTCCCATACCTCCATAAAACTTGGTGTTGGCAAGCAAATGGTCCTGGTTGTAGTTGTTGCCACGAGACCTGCCGATTACTAGTATGTCACGTAACTGGTAATGTTGTATTTTTTATTCTATTCCTACATCAAAAACAGACCATGTATCTTTGAGGCAGATGGTATAAATGTAGAATCAACTTAGTACCTAAATAATAAAATTTTTATTGGTAAATCACTCTGTAGAAAATCAGCTAGATTCTACAGTTTCAACTATCATTAAAAAAGGTGTATTCAGCCAAAACGGGTTTGGCTCAGTGGATAGAGCATCAGCCTGCGGACTGAAAGGTCCCAGGTTCGATTCCGGTCAAGGCCATGTACCTTGGTTGTGGGCACATCCCCAGTGAGGGGGGTGTGCAGGAAGCAGCTGATCGATGTTTCTAACTTTCTATCCCTTTCTCTTACTCTCTGTAAAAAATAAAATAAAATAAATCAATAAAAAATATATATATTTTAAATGTGTCTTCATCCAGACTGAAATTGGGATGTAGGCAAGGAAATTAGAGCTGAAATTCTATTTATTTCTTACACAACTTGGTTGTCAATTATTTACTCATCAACGTGTCTTTGAGTCTGGATTTCTTTATTGTGCTGGAGTTTAAGATTATCTTTCACAAAACACACGCACAGTTGATCCTTGAACAATATGGTTTTAACTTCTCAGGCCCACTTATACACAGTTTCCCCCCCACAATAAATATGTGCAATACTGTCAATGTGTTTTTTCTTCCTTATGATTTTCTTAATATTTTCTTTTTTGCTAGCTTACTTTATTGTAAAAATACAATATGTTAATACACAAGACACACAAAATGAGTTGATCCGCTGTTTATGTTATCAGGAAGGCTTCCAGTCAACAAGAGGAGAAAATACAATTAGAGAGCAGAGCCTACTAACAATTCACCACTAGTAATACATTTTCCCCTGTCAGGTGAAATTATCTTGAAGTACCGAGAGAGTTCAAATGTTTAAAGAAGATGTAAATATAACCAGACATTATCCCTAGCGCACGGAAGTGGAGATTTCATATGATCATCGGGAAATGGAAGGAAGATGATCCATTTTAATGTCCTCATCATTGTCTTTTAGATTGTATCTCTCCCTTTGGCTTGTATTTCATTGTGTAAAGAACTTATTAGAGTTAGTCCATTCTCCATGAGAATATTACTTTTTATTTATTGTGCAAAAGTTTGTATACATCCCTGCTGGCAGGTGGGATTAAGTATGTTTGACAGCAGTTTAGTTGGTCACACCAGTTATTCCTGATGTGTAGCCCTGGAAGCCACTGAGTGACAGAGGTTGGGGAAATGTCTCAGGAGGTAGCATTTGTGCTGGACCCTCTACTGTGTAAATTGGTGATATCCACAAGTAGGAAGTCCTGGCAACCCATCTCTCCTCTCTCTCTCTCTCTCTCTCTCTCTCTCTCTCTTACACACACACACACACACACAAAGGAAGGACTTAAAAAGAATTGGAAAATAAATAAAATGAAGAATATAAAATGGCTAAGTCAAGGCCTTAGTAAACTGGCCCTCGAGGACCACCTTTGCTCATTGATGACCTGAGAACTGTATAGTTTTCATTAGGAGGTTCTGAATCCTATTAGGAAGCAAGCGGGGTTTTTTTGTTTGTTTGTTTGTTTTTGTTTGGTTTTTTTTAGTAGCTACCACACCTGGGGGAGAAGATACTAAAGATGTGAAGGGCTTTTCATTTTAAGTGGTCCCTTCCTAAGCAGATGTTTATGGATTAATTTGATGCTTAAATCATTCAACTCTTCCAATTACTTTTTCCTAGAGTTTGCTGCGTTGTGGAATTTTAGCTCTCCTTTGGATATCAGGGATGAATAAATATAATGAAGATAAATATAATGAATCAATATAATGAAGACACATCATTGGGTAGTAGGTTGAGTCATTTGGACTACAGCCTGTTACGCAAAGCGGACACTGGGGAACCAGGTCACCTGAGTCAAGGTCAAGGGCGACCTTGTCAAGTGACGTCAAGAGTAAGAACCGAAAAAGTATAGCTGTCACAACTGGTCCTCAGTCCTAGTCACAGACCTATCGGAGGGACTCATTGAAACACTATTTTTTTTTTTTAAAGAGATTTCTCCTTTTATTTTTTTATTTTTATTATTTTTATATTTTTTTATTGATTTTGTTCAGAGAGGAAGGGGGAGAGAGAGAGAGTTATAGAAACATCGATGAGAGTCATCGATCAGCTGCCTCTTGCACACCCCCTACTGGGGATATACCCACAACCAAGGTACATGCCCTTGACCGGAATCGAACCTGGGACCCTTCAGTCCCCAAGCCGACGCTCTATCCATTGAGCCAAACCAGTCTCGGCTGAAACGCTATTTTTGGCGACAACTTTGGAGGCCCTTCCTGGACTGCTTTTCCTGTGGCTTTTTAGTGAAGTGCAGTTCCTGCCTTTTAGCGTGGGGATACCTGAAAAGAGAATAATGGTTCATTGAGATTTAGGGTCACTGCTCATGTAAAGACGTTTATTAGCTCTGACGAAGGTGGGGCATCCATCCGTGTCTGCCTCAGCTTCATTTCCTAAAATGTGATCTGGGCAGAGTTGAGAAAGCTAAACTATGCAGCGCTGGCATTCGGGGAAACCAGGGGAGAATTTTATAAGGCACTTGTGAGACTAGCCCTGTTGGTATGCTTTTTTTTTTTCCCTTAAATTAATCATTTCTCTGCTAATTGGGCACCTTTTATAGGTGTACATTTCAGATTGCATCATAAATCTGTACTTGTACCGCTACTGCTGTCTCTCACTGAAATCTCTTGAAACAGTCAGGTCAGCTGTCATTTACTTTGCTAATAAGCATTTTCCAGATTTCCCCCAGGCATTTTGCCTCTTCCTCTTCTGTGCTTCGCAAATCGGGTTATGTTATAATGATCTGTTTACAGCTCTCTCTTACCTAATAAACTGTCAGTTCCAGGCCGTTATGGCCTTCAGAGGAGGGACCTGATCCGATTCCCTCTTTTCAAGCTCATTGCCTGACCCGCTCTGTGTTCCCTGTGGGAGTCACGTGATCCGGGGGGTGAGTGAGGAAGGGGCCTGCCTCCTAGATCCTAGAGAAATCGTACAGGGTGCTGGTAACTTCATAAACCAGACACTTGGGCAACTTGTTAGTCCTCAGTATCTCTGGTAATCTCTTACAGTCTCTTGACAGATCTCCTGCTTCATTATTATTGTTTATCTCCTGATAAATGCAGAGCCACCTTATCACTGTGTGATTCCACAAACATACTATGCTGCAATTATATTACAGAAATGTCTGCTTTTCCATGGGATAATTACACAGCCTGTGAAACAGTGAATACGCCCAAACCAGATCTGCAAGAATAATAACTCTTCTGGTGGTAAAAGCAGTTGAAGACTATTGGGGTATTACATAACAGAGGTCACATTGATTGGGGGGTATGGATAATAAGCTTCATACATTTTAACCATCATATGTTCTTTTTTGTAGGTTGTTAGGTTATTTGAAAGGGGCACTGTCCTGTGCTTTTATTTATTTATTTATTATTTTTTTTAAATATATTTTATTGATTTTTTACAGAGAGGAAGCGAGAGAGATAGAGAGCCAGAAATGTCGATGAGAGAGAAACATAGACCAGCTGCCTCCTGCACACACCCCCTACCGGGGATATGCCCGCAACCAATGTACATGCCCCTGACCGGAATCGAACCTGGGACCGTTCAGTCCGCAGACCGACGCTCTACCACTGAGCCAAACCGGTTTTGGCTGTCCTGTGCTTTTAGAACTGTGGAAAAAGTTGTTTTATTGACTTCTTTTGATGTTCTCTAGAATGGGTTTTGTTTTTTTAGTGAGAGATGTTTAAACTGAACATGGTTGAGACTAGCCAAACCCTCACTTTAGGGAAAGATCATGAATCACCACTTCTCTAAAACATATGCAAACCCTTCTGATTACATAGCAAACCATGTTGGCTTTTCCTGTCTATATTTCAAACTACATGATGAAACAATTTTGTGTGTGTGTGTGTGTGTGTTTTTCAGCTTGGGAATGCTATTTTAAATCTTTGTTATAGCAGTATCATTTAACACTGGTTAAATTAGTTGCCTGGCAGATTTAGTTGTGAGACAACTCATTTTGAGGTATCTGAACATTTTTACATTATTAGCATCCTAATCATTTTGGATGAAGGGCATTAAATGCAAGAAGAAATGTACCGTAGTTGGCTATTAAATATGAGTTCACATTTAATTAAACACATATGGTGGGCACTGTCCCAATTGCTTACATGGTTTTTCCTCATATAATTCTCACCAAAATCCCACGAGGATTAAGTTACCTTTACTTCTTGTATAAGGAGAGTGAGTCATGGAGAGACTAAGCAACTTGCCTGTGGTGCGGGGACTATTGAGAAGAGCTGGGCTTGAACTTGGGTCCTCAGACTAGAAGCTTTGTCCGTGTGACCATGAACCTGGGCTGCCTCCTGTGAGAACAGACATGTGAAGAAGGACTTAACCTCCCTTGCAGTGAAGACGCATAGACAAAATTATAATTGTGTGAATCATTTTCGATTAGACTTGCAAAGAAGAAAAATAATGACCAATACCCAGTATGAGGGGAAATGAGAATCGAATCTATGGAGATACACATATATAACTTGTTACCTCTGTTTGGAGGACAAAGCCTTTAAATGTGGAAAACACACTCATGCTTTGACCTGTCAACCCCGCTTCTAAGAATTATCTTTCACAGCTAAACACACAAAGCACAGGTATGTCTGGACAGTTATATACATGGAATATTGTTCATATTAACAAAAAAATTTAAATGTGTGGTGGTAAACAGGTTTAGATAGTTGTGATTGGCAGTGATCATAAAAGGAAAAGTTAGGTCCTAGTGGGTTTGGCTCAGTGGATAGAGTGTCAGCCTGTGGACTGAAGGGTTCTGGGTTCGATTCTGGTCAAGGGCACGTACCTCGGTTGCAGGCTTGATTCCCTGCCCCAGTTAGGGTGACTGCAGGAGGCAACCAATCCATGTGTCTCTCCCCCTTCCACTCTCTAAAAATCAATGGGAAAATATCCTCAGGTGAGGATTAACAATAAAAAAGAGAATAAAAGGAAAAGTTAGGAACATAATTACTGACATGAAAAACTGTTCATGACATATTGTTGAATGAAAAAAAGTAGGCTGCAAAACAGCATGTATAGTTTGATTTTCCTATGTCGAATAAATATATGTTTATATATACAGACTCTAGTCTAAAAGGATGTGCACCAATGCTAGCAGCTGTTCTTTTTACTGCTAGACAGTGTGCCTTAGTGCAGTGTTTTTCAACCTTTTTTGGGCAAAGGCACACTTGTTTCATGAAAAAAATCACGAGGCACACCACCATTAGAAAATGTTTAAAAATTTAACTCTGTGCCTATATTGACTATATATAAAGTAATTCTCTTGAATAGGAATCAAATAAACACAAAGAAAGTATTTTATAATTACTTTATTATGAAATATTAAGTAAACAAAATAGTTAAAAATTATAAAATTCTTGTCTTGTCTGCACCTACGGCACACCAGGCAACATCAGTGTGCCGCGGAACAGCGGTTGAAAAACGCTGCCTTAGTGATCAAAGATATGGGCAATGGAGACTCTCTACCTGGGTTCGAATCTTGCTGGTGAATTACTTACTAGCGCTGTGACCATGGACACGTTCCCTAACTATTCTGTGCCCCAGTTTCTTCAATAAAAACAAAGATAATTGCAGAACTTGTGTCTTTCGTAACGTGTTTCACATAATCAGTGATGATTAAACCTGAGTAACTTACCATTTCTGGGTGGTGGGACTCCAGACTCTTGGCTTTCTTTATACCTTTTATTGGTAGAATTTTTTAAATAAGTATCAATTTTGGAAACAACAACAAACTATTTTTAAAGGAGTCCTTCATATTGGCAAGTTTACCGTTTTCATAGGAAATACATATTTTTCCGAGCTAACGTTAAAGTTTCTCACTGAGTGTTTTCTTCAAGAGCTGTCTGCAGACCTGCATGCTGATAGTTCATCTGCGCTACATGCCAGCTGCAAGGGGACCGAAGTCACACTTTCCTGTTAGGGCTGGAAAGCAGGCATAATCACATCCACTTCTTCCTGGGGAAGCTGCCTTAATTTGCGGTGGCTGCGGTGACATGTGAGGCTGTGACGTCAGCCTGTGTCAGCCCCGCAGAGTGGCAGGCCTGCCTGACAGCCACAGTGCGTCTCCCGGGCGCTCAGTCCCCACGGTGCTCATTTGGGAGCAGCTCAGAGACAAAGGAGTTGGGTCTCTCTTTCTCGTTCCGGTCCCCTTTCTGCCTGTCGTTGAATGTCTGTTTACGAATGTGAGTCTGATGAAGGCTGGTGAGCAGTTCCTGTTACTTTTACGTAAAAATAGCTCGTGGCTAAAGGAGCAGTAGCCCTCTTTTTTCCCTCAGCTAATGATCCTGTGGCAAGTGATCTTTGCGGCCCCGGTGCCAGGCACAGTGCCTCGTGCAAAGGGTTTGCATTTTATAAATGTTTCTGTAACCAAAGTATTATATTGATGTAGAAGTGGGATATGTGATTTAAATTTTCAAACGACTCGGGCATTTTTCAGATCTAATCTTCTTAGTCTCCCCTTACCTTTAAACTACACACATGTATGGTCGTTGCAAATTGCTTTAACGCCCAAACGTTCTCGTTTAAAATTTTTAATTTATCCTGTTTCTTTTTTAACTTATTCAGAGGAGAGACTTGATTTTTTTTTTTATAAAGAGATCTTGATGTGAATGATTCTCAAGTTCCTGTAGAGATGCTAATAATATCAGTATATCATGATTTTGTTTAAAAGTGTATTAGCATCAGTCTATACTAATGAACAGTTTGTTGAAGCTGCTGATATTTATTTAATTCTTTAATTATTTGGGCTATTTCAGTAAGGTGAGTCAAAATAGGAATCCTCACTAACCTAAAATTTAAGAGCAATATAATGACAGGAGATTATTACAGATGGTATTTTGGCATTTAAAGAGATTAAGAAAAGGTATTACTATAGATTGTAAAGGCTGGGTAACAGTCCTTTAAAGATTTATTTCTTAACATTATTTAGTCGTGTCTCTTTGAATTGCACTATTGTACATTTTATTTAGTTGCCTTTGAAAGCATTCGTTTAACAAGTAGGTTATTAAGATTTTTTTTATGTCTCTTTATTACCTTTTTTCTTTATTTTGAGTGGATGAATGATACTATTTTAATTTCATACTATTTATGTGGTACAAACTGAAGCTTTTAAAGTTTTTTTGCATTTTGCCATTTTAGATTCAGTAGCAGCCTTGTGATTTCAAGGTCCTTTAGAGGAAATTTCAAACAAAGTTTTCTCTTAAAGAACAGGCACTTGTGCTTTTTAAGTCTAGTTGAGGAAAAAACAATAGGAAATTCTTAATAAACATGTTAAATGTTTTCAGATCAGTCTTCTGAAGCACATAAAGAAAAAGACTTGTTATACACATTTTGTATATGGATATGATGGTTAAGTGTTGAAAGAAAGTTATTTAAATCAGCATTTTATATGTGAATTTTCCAAAAATAGCACATTTGAGGAATTTAGCAGTAACTGCCTCCTATTACGATTCTTAGTACATTATACTATTTCTATATTTAGAAGCGTAAGAAATAGAGAAGTAGGGTTTCAAGTACATTTTATTTGATTCGACGGCCTTAATTCGAGATCCACATTTTTTCCCTTAGGTTGCAGAATTTTCAGCTCCCAGCTGAAAAGTGTGCCCGAAGCTAGAATATTTAAGTATATGGAGAACTCATGAATATTTTTATCCCCTTTAAAAATTTATCCTGAATCCACTTAGACTATTTTGTCATGGTTTTAAAATAGCTTATATTTTAAACTTAGTAAGTTATATAGTAATGATGAGTTGGAATATATCACTGTACATTTTAGACAAGGATGTTTTTGAGGCATTATGGCATCAGAGGTCACGGGCCTAAATACCAGGAAAGTTCAAGTGAGGAGAAGCCACTTAAACTTTTCTGTACGGACAGGAAATTAAATCTGGCAAAAAACAACAAAACACACAAAACAAGGGGATGAGCTGAGCTGCAGGGGGAAGAACCGGAAATTGACATAAAGGTTTGACTCGGGTCTAAAGCCGTGGAGGATAAAGTGCTTGTCTGTTTTCTGATGAATTAAGTATGCTTTAAGGAACCCTTTCCACCAACACGGAAGCCGGATGAGAGAGTATAATTGTGCTATTTATTCTCTAAGTATGGAGTTTAGGTTAATAAATTCAGATGAAGTAGTGTTTTTTAAGCTGCATATAGTCTTGAACTATATTTTTGTTTCCTAGTGGTGGACAGTACAAAACCTTGTGTATATTAGCTGCTTAGTAAATATTTGAGCAAAAATAAATGAATGGATGAAGCAAATAAAATGATTGAGGAGAATATCTTGCTCTCGGTATTACAAGGATTCATCTTGACTGATGGTAAAAACCTCTTACTTACCTAACCAAGTAATAGCAGGCCACGGTCTTGTACTCGGTCAGAAGGAAATGTGTCTCTGGGGTGCACCACAGCCTTCACAGCGCACTGCCGTGGACAGTGGATTTCACTGCTAGCTCTGCTTTGGATTTCACTGCTGTCCTTGCTGAAGAAAGTGGGTCTGGCCCTGCTATTCTGGGTCAGAGCTCTCTGCCTCCCGCCTGCTTTTTCTGTACGTGAGGAATTTCTCAGTGCGTGGGGATAATTATTTGCTGACAAAACTGGGCCTCAATTAAGTGTCGTGTGCGTCACACAAGTACATTAGTGTGAGGACCTTTTCAGAGTTTATATATATATATATAATTTTGAAATTGAAATGACAGGAGTGGAGCAAATGCATTGATTGATTCAAAACTTACATTACAAACTTTATATACATGAACCTATTGTTAACTCAAAGCCTAGATTTTCAGCCCCATTTCTGGGCCCCTTCCCATCAATCTGTGCTCTCATTCTAGCCACCTCTGGCTGTGCTGATTCTGAGGCTCAGTTCAAGTGGCAGCCACTTCTGTGACATTTTCCCGTTCTAACCAACATCAATCTCTAATTAGGCTCCTCTTTGCATTTTTCTTTATTACTCTTTTTGTTTGTTTATAATGGTATTAAGGCTGTTACACCAATGTCTGTCTCAAATGAATGAACAAAAATACTTAAGTTACACTGTTTTGAAAGAAAGTCTAGCTTTTTTTTAATAAAATATTTTTGTTTCATAGAGGTATCATTTTTTTTTTAGCGGTATCACTTGACTTATTAGTAACCATCTTTTTGTTCCTGAAGTGATTGTTTAGAATCTAAACTTTAGATACAGCTCATGCAGTATCAAAATAAATTCTATTAAATGAAGCATAGTGAAATTAAATGTTTACTGTTGTTTTTTTCTATTTGTATTGAGTTGTTTAACTCTATCAGTTTGATTCTAGGAAAGAATGCCTCATCTACAATAAAATAATTGGTTCTTTTTTAAATTGTATGGTTATATGTATAGGTCTAGTAATAATTAATGTCGTTTTCTAATACTTTTTAAAATCAAATTTATTTAAACAATACAACAAAATTTAATCAACAATATAGTTGCCGTTGTTTTCTACTACTTGTGCCCAACGCTCAGGAAGCATTTTAATCCCTCTGTTGTAAAATTCTTGTGATTTTTGATGCAAAAAATTCGGTCAATGCATTTTTGAGGCATTCTTCATTATTAAATTTTTTCCCAAGAAGAAAGTTTTGCAAAGAACGAAACAAATGGTAATCGGAAGGGGCAATATCAGGAGAATATGCAGGTTGAGGGAGAACTTCCCATTCCAACTGGCGCAGTTTTTCAGCAGTGATTCTTGCAGTATGCGGTCGTGCGTTATCGTGGTGAAGAATTACGCCCTTCCGATTAATCAGCGCGGGTTCTTTTTCTCTTAAAGCTTGGGCTAACCTTTCCAATTGGGCACTATACACTGCACTTGTAATGGTTTGGTTAGATGGTAAAAGTTCATAATGAAGAATTCCTTTAAAATTCCACCAAACACACAACATCACTTTTTTCGCATGCAAGTCAGGTTTTGGCGTGGGCTGCGGAGCCTCATTTTTGTCCAACCATTGAGGCCACCTTTTCAAATTAACATACAGCACCCACTCTTCATCTCCGGTAACAATTTGCTCTAAAAACGGCAAACGGTTTTGACGAGAGAGGAGCGAACTGCAAATTGTGACTCTTTGATTACGGTTGTTGTCGGTCAACTCATGAGGAACCCATTTTCCAAACTTTTGGACTTTGCCAAGTGCACACAATTGATTGGAAATTGTTTTCTGTGAACAATTTAAAGTTGTCGCAAGCTCTTGTTGGGTACTTTGAGGATTTTGCACCAAAAGAGCTTGAAGAGCTTCTTGATCAAAATTGGACACATGGCCTCGACCACTCTTGTCCTCTAACGAAAAATTTCCCTCGCGAAATTTCTCAAACCAACGCTGGCATTTTCTGGCGCTAACTGCATCTTGACCAAGAGCACTACAGATGTTTTTTGCAGCCTCACTTGCTTTTCTTCCTAATTGGAACTCGTAAAGCATGCAGTGCCGAATATGCTCTTCATCCGCCATCATCTTAGCCCTAGTTTTGCAACAAAAACCAAAGCAAACACAAACTTTTTCAAGCAAAACTTGTTAATTGCACTTCACACGTTCTGTAGATACCACGTGTTTGAAGGTTATGTCAATACAAGTCAACGCCAAGCAAGATTTTAAACGAATGTTTAAAAACGACATTAATTATTACTAGACCTGATATGTACGTAGGTTAGAATTAGGTTAGCATTCAAGTAATAGATGGCACATGAAAGATATGATACTTAAATTTAACTTTTTCTAATTTGTTTGCTTCCTTCCATGTCATACATGTTATAATAAACCGTTTCTACTTAGCATTCATTGAGGAATATAAGTAGATAGATGATTTAGTCCTAAAATTTCATTAATTCAGATATTTGTCACATTATTACTTTCAAATGCCAAGAAGAAGATGTCTACTGCTGACATATTTCTGAGTTGGGGTTCTGCTTAGTTGTATTTTAAAACCCCAGTAGGCTTTTGCAATTAATATTTTTATGCAGGTGACTATAAATTTTCAAAAAGCATTCTTTTAAACCACTAAAATATACCTTGTCATCATTTTCATTGTTCTGTGGCTTCCAACGTGCTTTTTGTATAGATCATTCAATGGTAAACTTTAACCTTAGATCAAACAATCAGGCTTCTCATTCATTAAATTATAGCTTTATGTAAACCATTGTGTTTTACATTAAAAATAGGTCAGAGAGCCAACCACGATTTAAAGCAACAAAGTGACATAATTTTACTTATTTTTAAAGAAATCTTACTCTGCTAGCACATTCAAGTTTAGCTGATACTTGGTAGGGACTTTAAGAGACTTGAGAACAGCCCTGGCCAGTTTGGCTCAGTGGATAGAGCGTCAGCCTGCAGACTCAAGGGTCCCAGGTTCGATTCCAGTCAAGGGCACATACCTTGGTTGCAGGCACATCCCCAGTGGGGAGTGTGCAGGAGGCAGCTGATCGATGTTTCTCTCTCGTAGATGTTTTAACTCTCTATCCCTCTCCCTTCTTCTCTGTTTAAAAAAAAAAAAAAATCAATAAAATAATATTTTTTTTTTTTAAAAAGAGTCTTGGGGAGGGACATAAGTGCCAGAACTAAAGCAATGATGGTTTAGTTGTCTATTCTCATGGGGTGATTTCTGGTTGGCAACCAAAAATATCACCTAATTCTTGAATTGTTGGTAGAAAACAAAATTACTTTTGTGGTTGTGTATATTCTAAGAACCATTGGAAAACACAAATATTTACATTACGATTCATATCAGTAGCAAAATTATAGTGATGAAGTATTAAGGAAAATAACTTTAGGGTTGGGGGTCACCATTTGAGGAACTGTATTAAAGGGTCGCGGCATTAGGGAGGTTGAGACTCACTGCCTCAGAGGGTCTGTATGAGGGTTGATTGTCAAGTTTCAAGTACCGAGTGTGACACAACTGAGGGGGTGAGCAGCACCGAGTGTGATGCCCACGTGGTCGTTATTAAGGTGGTGGTTTTAGAATGGAATGCTGGGAGGAGGGCTCCCTCAGTGAGGTGCTCCCGTCTGAGGTGATCCGTTTTCTAAACGATGAGAGGAGAGAGGGGAGAAGATAACGGGTTAAGACCTTAAGGGGAATTTGTAGATGGTGGATAAATGAATCACTGGGGTTTGGGCAGAATATCTGGAAGCAGTTAAATCTAAGTTAAAGGCAAGTGTCACTTAGAACTAAATGTGGGGAAAGGACATATACACTTTTCATGTTTTGAAAGAAAAAAAAAATTACAATCTTGTAGATTTCTAACGTGGTGGTTACTTCTTCACATTTCCAAGGCCCAAGAATTCAGTTTCTCCAAAAAAGGCAGGGCGCTCTTAGTGTTTTTCTTCTGTTCGTAAAACATTGTCTTTAATTGTTGGCACAATTTTTCATGCTATTATATTATATTTTCAGTTAAAAAATAACTTGCAAGAATGGTCATTGTGGTAGTCAGATTCCAGCATAACATTTTTTTTCTCCTTTTTATTAAAAATGAAAATAGTTATCTGTATAAAACATTAATGAATTTTACATTTAACAGTATATTAAGAATTACTTGGTCCAACGGTGTGGCTCGGTGGTTGAGTGTCGTCCTGTGAACCAGGAGGTCACGGTTCAATTCCTGGTCAGGGCGCATGCCCGGGTTTTGGGCTCTGTCCCCAGTGTGGGGCATGCAGGAGGCAGCTGATCAATGATTCTGATCATTTGTGCTTCTATTTCTCTCTTTCTCCTCTCTCTTCCTTTCTAAAAATCCATAAAAACATTTTTTAAAAGTAACTTTGACTACCATAAAGCCAGTTGATTTAATAAATGAGATAACTGATTTAATACCTAAGTCACTGCTACAAATGTGGCTTTTTGTGTTTTGTTTGTTTGTTTGTTTACCTAATTTGAGACTGAGTCTCAAAGTGATAAGGCTTTATGATTTCATCTGATAGAAGCTATTCTACTTTAAAACAAGCTGGAGCGGATCACTGACTGAGAGTATAATAAAACCAAGTCTAAACTGAGAATGTACAATACTCTTTTTGGTTTGAATATAAGGGTACTGAAACCAAGAGTCGTAATTACACATGTGAACTGTTGGCTCTGTAATTTTCTACCTAAAATTGAGAAATACAATAGCTCCCATAGTGTCCACTTCTCTTTTGCCTTGTTCCAACCTGACAACACTGTGGATGTGGCTGCTTTTATGGGCTGGGTCCTTGCAGAAGTCCAAGTCATGATACTGGCTCCATTCCCAGGGTTGCCAGAAGAATTGCCAAACCACTATGATATCCTATTTTTCTTATACTAAATTAAGTCCTCCCTCTTTCTCAGGAGGAATACATGATTCAGAGCAAAGCATGCAAACGGTTTGCATCTGAGTTTAATAAGAGGCAACCACAATTTCTTCTGTGGGACAGACAGGGTTCTAAAATACGTATTTTTTATGCATAGTGGATAAATGTTCAACCTCATTGCTATGGTTGCACATAGAAAACACTACCTAATAAAGCTTGCTTTATCTAACGTACCACTCAGAAGAGCTATATTGACTCCTGTTGACAATACATTAATAGAAATCTCAATGTTTATTTCTTAAATTAGAAAAAAGAATGAATTTTGTAGTCAAACAATAACTGAGGTACCCCTAAAATAAAGGTGTTTTTAACACACGCACACACACACGCAAATACAAGCACTCTCACAGGAGAGAATTACAAAGAAGTTGCCAGGGCATAGTTTATTGATTGGCCAAAACATTTTCTGAGAGTGGAAATAAAACATCAAGAGTTTTGACTTTCTGTAAAAATCGCCCTCTTTGCCTTTCCAAAGCTTCTCAAAGGAAAAAGTTTATAAAACCATTTTTTTCCTTTTATCAGTAGAATGGCAAAATCTAGTTTTGAGTATTCTAGTGTAAGTGTTTCCTTGGAACAGATGTGAGTTTCCCTCTCTGAGAAAAACGAAGTGTTTCTTTGCAATGAGCCTGTCCCTTCCCAGCTTTCTCTTGCTGCCGTAATAGAAACTTACTTTATTCACTCTCCTCGAGGAGGGCAGCAGGCAAAGTTGAGACTCTTGATCGATGTAAGTTCTCTTACCGATGATTTGATTAGGCCTAGGCATACATCTGGCTAGTGACATTCTGGGAAAAGATGGCCAAGAGATTGGGAGAGACTTTTTTGAAACGTGTATATAAAGAGAAACATTTCATTTTGCCCTCGGACCTTGTGGTCTACCCATGATGTTTGCAGCCAGTTTGCCACGGCTGTGAGAGTGGCTCGCTAAATAAGAGAGGCCACTCAGTGCTACTATATTACATGCTTATAAATAACCATGTCTCCTTGAAGTCATAATGTTGTTATTTTTAAAATCAGGCATAGCTCCTTTCTATACTTGTTTCAAAGAATATGATATGTACTAATCAGTGTAACATTGCCCTCATTTTTTATTTTTAAATCTAGTACTCAGTACCATACTTATTTTTTTGTTTGTTTTTAAATATATTTTATTGTGTGTTTTTTTAACAGAGAGGAAGGGAGAGGGAGAGGTAGAAACATCGATAAGAGAGAAACATCTATTCAGCTGCCTCCTACACACTCCCCATTGCGGGGGTGCCCGCATCCAAGGTGCATGCCCTTGACTGGAATCGAACATGAGACCCCTCAGTCTGCAGGCTGACGCTCTATCCACTGGGTCAAACTGGTTTAGGGCCATACTTATTTTTGCAAAAATTATATAAATCTTAATGTTTTAAAGAACTTTTTATAGGATATATTACCTATATGACTTAAGTTTCTTGCACTGAATACACGTTGCATAGTTTTGGCCTATTAATGGAGAGCAGGAGTTTTTCAACCACATGTGGTTAAGTCAGCCCATTGTTAATTGTGTTGAATACTTTTATTTTTCCTTAAAGTAGTTTGAAAACACTTAAGAATGAAATAATTACTTAAGTATCACTGACTTTTATCATTTTACTAGAAATTTAAAACACCATATATTATTGAGCAAGTGCTTTTTCCTCTCTCCTCATTTTATTGGGGTTTGTATTTGAAATGTGGTATGCATTTGATGCGCCTATTGGGGGCGGGGTCTTTCCGTTCTATAGATGTTGTTGTCACTCTCCTCTCTAAGCCTTCTGCTGAGGGAAGGCTGGGTGTGGACTGAACAATAACAGAAGGTTGTCTCACTCCAGTGACCCTAGAAGGGACACAAATACTGGCCTCCCTTAGCCTCAGAGCACTGCCATGCAATCTATTTGTTATATAAAAGCACCTGCTATTAGAATTGCCGTAACTTGCTGTTTCCATAAATAGGTTATAGGAACTCTGTAGTTGATCAGCTTTCCCTTTATTAAAAAAAAAAATACATTTTATTGATTTTTTTATAGAGAGGAAGGGAGAGGGATAGAGAGAGTAGAAACATCGATGAGAGAGAAACATCGACCAGCTGCCTCCTGCACACCCCACACTGGGGATGTGCCCGCAACCAATGTACATGCCCTTGACCGACAGTTCGCAGACCGACGCTCTGTCCACTGAGCCAAACCGGTTTCGGCAGCTTTCCCTTTGTATGTAAGCTACCAGAAAGCTCAGAACTGCTTGAAAGTAGCACAGCTTAGCCTCGCTT
Organism: Pipistrellus kuhlii; assembly: GCF_014108245.1. Classification (NCBI taxonomy): domain Eukaryota; kingdom Metazoa; phylum Chordata; class Mammalia; order Chiroptera; family Vespertilionidae; genus Pipistrellus; species Pipistrellus kuhlii. Next base: position 24,088,253 of record NW_023425529.1, read on the forward strand.
TTCTCCGGTACAGTCACGTACATGATTTATTGTTTGAGTCACACACACATACACAATTTGAAAAGCCATTGGGTAGACTAATGAACTTCTCTCGCTGGCAAATATGTCCTTTTTAATTTGTTGTGTATGTAACTTGATGGAAATATATACACCATATATACACCAGAAATATATATACGCAACTGACTTACCTTAAGATCCTTTCAAATCAAATTATTGAATGAAATAGTTACATGAGGCTTTAAATATGCAGGTCTGTCCTTTGATCTCCTAGTTATAGTAAATGATTAAATGTCTTGGAGTAAATAGTGAAGAGGGCATAATGCCGAAGAGCAAGCAGTGTGTGTTGCTGTTTGTCAATTTCTTAATTACAAAAAGTATTTTATTGATTTTTTACAGAGAGGAAGGGAGAGAGACAGAGAGCTAGAAATGTCGATGAGAGAGAAACATCGACCAGCTGCCTCTTGCACACCCCCTACTGGGGATGTGCCCGTAACCAAAGTACATGCCCTTGACTGGAATCGAACCCGGGACCTTTCAGTACTCAGACTGACGCTCTACCACTGAGCCAAACCGGTTTTGGCATGTTGTTTGTCAATTTCTTGATGTCTTTGCTAAAACTGGCATTGATTTCATCCTTTTTTCTGGGCCTTTGATACAGCATGATCCTCAGATGGAGCTAGTGAATGTGACCTATTTCCTTCAGACCTTAACTCCCTGGAAGAGCTGAGTTCATTTTTTTTTAAGTGTCGTCAGTATTTAAGAACCTGCTCACATACTGCCTTTGCTAGCATAAAAACATGATCTTCCTCTGGAGCTTTTATATGGGAACTAGAGGCCCAGTGCACAAATTCGTGGACGGGTGGGGTCCCTCGGCATGGCCTGCGGGGATTGGGCCAAAGCCGGCAGTCCATCCCCGCCTGCTGCTCCCGCTCATCCCGGCCCTGCTGCGCCTTCCCAGCTGTACTTCATGTCAAAAACGTCCCTGTTCAGCCAAAACCGGTTTGGCTCAGTGGATAGAGCGTTGGCCTGCAGACTGAAAGGTCCCAGGTTCGATTCTGGTCAAGGACATGTACCTTGGTTGCAGGCACATCCCCAGCAGGAGGTGTGCAAGAGGCAGCTGATTGATGATTCTCTCTCATCGATGTTTCTAACTCTCTATCCCTCTCTCTTCCTCTCTGTAAAAAAAATCAATAAAATATATATATTTTTAAAAAGGCCCTGTTCATTGTAAGGTGGTTAGCAGCTCCCTGGCTTCTTTCTACCCATTACTCCAGGAGTAACTTCCCAGTTGTGACATAACTATTGCCAGATATTTCCAAGTGTCTCCTGAGAGAGGAAATCGCTCCTTGTTGGCAACTGTGGATCTAAACCTGTGTGTGAAAATTTCACAGACAGACAGCTATCTGGAAGGCAGAATAAGTGAACACCTAGGGTTATACTTAGAGAAGTTTGGACTTCTTGCCGTGCCACAGTGAGTTCAGAGACAAGATGGGAACTGGTTTGCTCTGTGACCGCATGTTTTGTACCAAGCTGAGTTTCATACCTTCTTTGTAAGTGCACATTCCTCTGGAAACACCAACTTATGTAAAACCGTATCTCCCAGTGTTTCCTTTTCATTTATGAAGCGTAAAAATCCCTGGCAAGGATTTTAACTCGGACACCTTGTCTAGCAAAGCCTCAAATGCATTTTCTAATAGCATGGAGAGGTGTGTTACTTCTTAACATCGTAGCACAGTCAGTTTTGCTATAACACAACACACATGTTCTTAAAAATCACCCCACTGTGCAAAATTGGGCTGTGAAAAGCATGAGGCTTCTGTTAAAAATGGGTTTCAGAGCATCCCACTCAGAAAAGTTCATGAGTCACACATACAGATAAACACAGGAACCTAATAAAAGTGGTTGCACCATTTCACACACATTAAACAGATAGGAAAAAAAAGAAAAAAAGAAAAACACTGCAAATACACTTTGCCTTGAAAAAGAACTGCAGTTTGCTTGTGAAAATGGACATTGCAAGGGCTTCCGCGTGTGAGTTATTGGGAAGTGCTGGAAGTAGGGATGTATGGAATTAGAAAGTTGTATCACGTGAGGGTGAGTGTGCTTCATAAAACAGGCGGTGACCTCCAGTCGCTGGCCCACGGTTGAAGTTGGTGCGGATGTGAGATGTGTGTGCACCGTGTGGCTGGAATTCTGTTGGGTGCAGTTTTCTGCATTCTCCTGGAGTTTCCCACAGACAGGTTCACGCATAAGCAAATATGGAATTTATATGATGCTCAGATTGTTCCCTAATAGATGAATCACACTGGAACACACTGCTGCACAAGTATTACAGTGAAACCGATGGTACTCCTGATCTGAATGTTGAGGCCCTTCAAAAAAAACCAACAGCAGCCAAACTTGTGACTGCAAAAAAAGATGGCAAGTGTAGGCTGATGAAAACGTGTGCTTTGTATATAACAGAGGGGACAAACTTTGGTTGAACTGAGGAGGGAAGGCGGGGAATCATTCATTCATTGTCTTCCCTGCCAGCCCTCGTGGTCCTGGGCAGTCAGGCACTCCTCCTTTGTGGCAGGGTCAGAGGTCATGACTGGTACTTAACAGTGGGCCAGCCAACTCTTGTTGCTATACATATTAGAGGGATAGCGCAGTGGTGGGCAAACTCATTAGTCAACGGTGCGGCAGACGGCGCAGTTTGCCAACCATTGAGTTAGCGTGCCTACCACTGAGTTAGCGTATTAGGTGTTAAAAAAGAATTTTTTACATTAACAAGTGCCTTTGTGGAGGGGTGTGAGTTCCCCCAGAAAAACTTAGATTTTATTTATTGTACATTGATTCTTTCAAATTGGCTGTCAGTATTGAACTCATTTTTAGTTTCTGTAATGGTTTAGAAATGGTGTTTATCCTTTGATATTGTACGTAAAATGAAACATGTTATAGAAGTAAAGTGTAAATGCCATTATAATAAGAAGGAGTGGTTTTTAAATTTAAAAATAGCTTCATTAAATTTTTAAATCTCTAAAAATGTATATAAAATACATTTGCTTAAGAGCAATGAGAATGGACAGTCCTGTCAGGAAGTGGGAAATTACCACATCTTTATAGTTAGGACTGGATTTGATCTTTTGTGGGGATTTTTTGTTGTTGTTGTTTTGTTTTTAGTTTTTATTGGTTTGTTTTTGTTTTTTTTAATTGATTTTTTACAGAGAGGAAGGGAGAGAGATAGAGAGCTAGAAACATCGATGAGAGAGTCATCCATCAGCTGCCTCTTGCACACCCCCTACCAGGAATGTGCCCACACCAAGGTACATGGTCTTGACCGGATTCAAACCCAGGACCTTTTCAGTCCGCAGACTGACGCTCTATCCACTGAGCCAAACCGGTTTCTGCTTTATTTGATCTTTTGATATGTCATATATTTTATTGATTTTAATTAATTTTGATAAAATGGTTAAAAAATATTACTCTGGTTTTTCTGTTTAATAAGTATGTTGTTTTACAGGAGATGACAATTTTTTTTTATTCTAATTGCCTATAAAATCTTATTCTGATTTTGAATTTTATAGAAACCTCTAGTAATCTTGACTATAACTTAAAATATATCATTGTACAGATTTTTGGGATTTAACATTTTAGAAAATGCACTTAATTTGTGTGTGTGTGTGTGTGTGTGTTATTTAGTAACCAAGAGCCAGATTTTAAGAATATTGTATAAGTCGGAACAAATGAGTAAACATTTAAGAAAACTTGTTAGTTTGCTGTGTGTTAGCAATTAGGTAAATATATTAGGAAAGACTTTCATTTATTAAAAACAATAAAAGATCTCTGAGTGTTCTTAGAGATTTTATTGAATTATGTTAATTTAATACAAGAACATTAAGTAGTAGAAGAAGAATGTAAAAATATTCAGGTTTGATGTTGGTTTTAGTCACTGGTCTTTTACCTAAGGTGGAATATTGAAATTTTTTTATTTAGTTTTATTTTAAGATGAGATGATAAAAATGTCAATTTTATTGAAATAGTGCCCACTTTTAGGGAAGAGACTGTTTGGGCTCCATTTTAATCATTCCTTTAATTAAATTTCTTCATTGTCCTACACCTTGTCTAACGGTTACTTAAATCTATTTAGTGTTTAGGAAGTCATTGTAGTCTCTTAGCCCAATAATTACTGCAGAGCCATATTGTTATCATTTAGAGCCTCTAGAATATTAGGATTAGAGTCTGCTGTATCCCTGCCAGGTGAAATGACATAGCATGGGGAAATGATGGGAGATGTAGGGGGGTGTTTATTTTCTCTGTGCAGTATTGGTTTTTATAAAAAGAATTTTTGTGTTTCTGTTCTATTACTGAGCCAACTCTAGCTCTTTAATGCCCGTTTCCAAGGAGACGCTTTAAGGAAAAAATAGCTATTCTCCATTTTTCCATTATTAGATAATCTAATCCCTGTCACAGGTTATGTTTCCCTCTTCTTCCCACAGTGTTTCATACTGTTTAAATATCAGAATTTACATGCCTTGACACATTCATGGTGGTCATCACATTTGAGTATTTCAGTATTTTCCAGTTATCTCCAGAGGCTATACTTCCTGTTATTCTGTCACCATTGTATTGCTTATTACATAAATTTATTTCCACTATGGTACTGTTTTTAAATTAATAGGTAAGAGACACTTGCTTATGTTTTTATGTAATAAAAATACCACCCGAATAAATATCTAAAACCCACTAAATCTTAACATTTATTGAGTATGTTTGTATAAAGACAAACCACCACAAAAAAAAAAAAAAACTGATATAGTAATAGAAGCTCATTATAGTCTACCAATCATTCTACTGTGACAACAGTCAAATGTATAATTTTTTTAAAAACTGTAACTCTGTACTTTTTCTTCTATATGGTATTAGTTTTATTTAATGGCTAGAATTTCAAGTACAGAGCTACCAGTAAAATATTAATGGCAGTTAGGATTTGGAAAAGGAACTTAAGAGTCTAAAGTTTGCCAGAAAGTTTGTGGCTTGTGGTTGTAGAGTTCCCAAAACTCAGCGCACATGTAATAATCTTCGAAGATTTAAAAGCAGTATATGATATAACATTTTGAAATTCTTCCTCGTAATGAAAGTAAATCTTCTAAGTTAAAGCATACCAATGTTAGGTTGTTTTATGGATAAAACCCAATGGAAAAAAATGTTAATTTTAACATGATGATATGTGTTCTATGTCAATGTATACTGCATATTACTTTGGGCATATAATATCTTTGGCTTAGCTAGATAAATAGTTGAGGATATTTTCTACTCTCATTTCAAGAAAACAGTACAATACCTAATCTTATCACTCAACCTTGAAAGAATAGTATTTCTATGCAAAGGTCTTACTCCCCCCCAAAAATAGTAATTCTTTTATTCACTTGATCTTAACCAAAAGGGTGAGAAGTGAGAAATTCAAAGAAAACTTTTTTCAGCACACATAACAAGTAGATTTTTTCTTTGTTTCTGTTTTTGCATTTTATTTTCTCCTGCAGATTCCACTTTTTTATAGCATATTTTCCTCAAATATCACAAAAAGCAATCCCATTACATTATTTATATAGCGATTCTTTTGTAAAACAAAAACATCGTAGGTTACTGCTCTTCAAATGGTATTATACTATTTGTTAATGTGCTAGTGCCCCTATAGTAGTACTGTTTAATTTCCCTCCACATGTGAATTTTAGCATTAAGTGCTTAAATTGAGATACAAAGTAATGGAGGTGAGTAGATATTACTACTCACTTTTGTGGCCTACCTATCAAATGTAAAGTGCATTGATCGTGGAAACAAATCAACTTTATTTATAAAATAGTGGGAAGAAAGAATTGAGGTTAGACTAGAGAGTTGAGCTTATCTGTATTGTAAAACTGTAAGTGGCATTTACATGTGCACACACAGTGAGTAGTAAAAAGCTATATTTCAACAGCTATGGGTTTGAATTTCATCTTCTTTTATTCACTAACTTCAATGTTTTACTATAGAAGTGGCTATTTTGCTGTAAGAATATTAGAAAAATGTTTGTAATGATGAAAGTACATACTTACATTTTCTCTGTTTCTCTTTTCCCTCAGCCACAATGAAAGGAAAGTGACCTGTAAACACCCAGTCACAGGACAGCCATCACAGGACAATTGTATTTTTGTGGTGAATGAACAGTAAGTACAGATTTTCGTGTAATGCCTCTGTTCAAAATTGCGATTGCTGTTACCCATATTCTACTTAATGCAGTGCAATTCAACAGTTTTCTTATCTGGATATGTGCAGTCAAGTATAATAACAGAACGACATCTGTTTATTTTGTGTGGTATAGAAATATTACCCAAAAAATGTTTTTATTATAAGGAATATAATTTCAAAAGATATGTATCCAGTAGTTCAAAAAGAGATATTTCAAAAGCCCAGGGTGTTAGGTCAGAGCCTATAAACTTGGTCAGACTATGAAACTAGTTTGACCTCAGTTTCCTCATCATTAAATCAGAGATAGTGGTAATTACCATTTCTCAGGATCTTTATAAGCATCGAGTGAAATATGTATGGAAATACCTTATACTAGAATTCTGTTCACAAATATTAGTTATTGATATCGCTGTTATTGTTTTCAGTATTAAATAGCTAATCTTGTAGCTAAATTTTTACATTTCCAAGAAGAATATCTATTAATGCTTATTAAAATAAACCTATTTATTTACGTTGTGATTAGGAAACACGTATTAAAGTAATTGTAAACATTAATTCCTGACTGTAGAGCTTATTATACTCCACCTACTATACACCTTTTTTGAGAAAGTAGGACTCCAGCATTGTTAACTCTAGATAAGCTTTATTGTAAAGCGGTTTAAATACTCTGAAAGTTCTAGCATTCTGACATATATTTTCAGGACTGTCCCAACTATGACATCCGAAGATAAGAAGGAACGCTCTATAAGTTTGACCAACGAAGCTTCTAACTATAACATGACTTCCGATTACACAGTACACCCAATGAGCCCTGTCGGCAGAGTAAGTTATTTTTGCTTACTGTTAATTATTGATAGCTGGTGTAATTGATAGTCAGTGTCTTGCTATGGCTCAGTAGATTTTATATTTATAGAATAATTATTTCATTTTTATTATTACACGAACCTAATTACATTCGCAGTAATTGACATAAGCAATGGCCTGGAATATAAAGTAATAAGATTATGTGTTAATAATGCAATGACTTACATTTTCAAAAATTATTACAGAGTTCAGATTTCAAATAATTTTACAAATGTAATGGGATGCTTGTGTGAAAGAATAGCAATTTAATATAAGGACCTAGAAATTCCTATTAAGTACACCTGGAATGAACCATCTTAATCTCTTTAAAAATAAATGTAAATAATTATATAATTTGTAGTTCTTATATAATATAAAATGCTACTAGGATAACTGAATATTAGAATGCTTTATTAATAATTTTAATTTAAATCTAGAAAAATTGTAGGTGGATTAGGGCCCACTAAGTCATTGTCTAGAAAGAAAGTGGGATCGATGCCTCATACTTTACAACAAAAATTTTCCCTGTAGATCAGGTATTGAAATGTTAATGAAAACAATGAAAGGTTTGTTTGGTTTGGTTGGTTGGTTGTTTGTAAGAAAAAAAGAAAAAAAAAGAAAGAAAGGTCCTGGTCAGTGTGGCTCAGTTGGTTGGGTGTCATCCCATGTACCAAACGGTTGCTGGTTTAATTCCCAGTCCCAGCACATGCCCAGGTTTTGAGTTCAATCCCCAATAGAGGGTGTGCAGGAGGCAGATAATCAATGATTAACTCTCACATTGATGTTTCTCTCTACCTCCTTCTCTCTTCCCCTCTCTCAAAAAAATCTATAAAAAATATTAAAGAAAGAAAAGGAAAAGAAGAAACTCAGAATGTGAATGGGCTTTCTAAAAATGATATAAAACTCAGAACTTAAATTGAGAGTTTCAAACATATAAAATTATCATGCATGCATATATCTGCAATCCGTGTAACAAAGAATAATTCCTTTATAATTAAAGCGGTGCTGTGAATCAATAAGGAAAAGGCTTAAAACCCAGTTTTTAAATAGGCAAATATGTAAAATCACTTTTTACATATTTATAATCACATAGAAGGGGGAAAAATAGCTTTTTTCTAAAAGTATGTGAAAAAGGATATCAGATCCTTCATAATATGAAAAAATGCCAGTGGCAACCAGAAAAGGACACGTTTTTTTCACTTATTTGATTTACACAGTTAAAAGTTTTATAGCACAGACAAGAGTGTAAATAGCCATTTTCTTTACATAGTGAGCTCCAAGAAATAGTAGATATTATATATTAAATCATTTGAAGGGGGAGGGGGTGTAGGAAGATATTCCATGGCTATGAAAATAATTATTCGAGGTAAATAAACACAAAGATGCACACACAGTGATTCTTTGGCTGCTCGTATCCAGAGCTGAGAAGGAAGTAGACTGGTGTATATTTTTTGTACCATTTGAGTCTTAGATTATATTTAAACATTAAAAGTAAATTAAAATTTATTTTTTAAAAGAAAACACATGCTTTAGGTAAAACAAAAAATATTAATAAAATAAACTAGCTTTAAGATTTAAGTTGGAAATTAAGAGATCACTTGAAATTACTTACTTTCATACAGAAATTAAAATTCAGCTTCTTTGTTTTTATGTTCATTGGTTTCTACTGCCACTTAAGCCAAAATAAATCATTATGCTAAACATAGCAGTATCTTAAAAGTTTGTATATCCTTATGTGTACTTCTAAGAATATAGTAAATACCATCTGTCTGCTAGCATTCAAGTTCAGATTTGTCCATGACATTAAGCCCTGTTTTGACTTGATGTGTGATTTGTTTGCTTATGTTTTATATCTGAATATTTCTCTTGTGACCTGCTGCTAATTTTTTGTAGTTGAAACACTATTCAATACAGATATAATGCATAAAGTTCTGTCTTTTGGCTTATTCGTCAAGATTTGTTAATAATTTTTATTCAGGGTTCATTCAACTTATGTAACAGGTAGGACAAAATACTGCCATCCCCAGTGCCTTTTTAGAAATTGTATGTCCATCTTTTAAAGAAGAGATTATAAAACCTGTGATCCTTTTGTAATATCCTGGGGGAAGAAGTCTTTGTGCGGAATTATTACACTTGGAAGAACTAAGCCAGCAAAAGCAGAATTGCAATAATTCATCTGAAAAGATTTAACTCCTGCAAGTTTCAGAGGAATCTGAAAAAGAGATTAACATTGTGAGGATGAAAAATAAGCTGAAATATCTAATCATTAATGCCACCTGTGCTTTCTTCTATTTAGACCTCACGGGCTTCGAAAAAAGTTCATAATTTTGGAAAGAGATCAAATTCAATCAAAAGGAACCCTAATGCACCGGTGGTCAGACGAGGTTGGCTTTATAAGCAGGTATTTATTTTTCCCTATTTGATGTGGGAAAAGGACAGAATAGAGGGGTCTTTTCTGTTGAATGTCCATGAGACAGTTCTGTAAAATGGAGAAGGGCCTGGAGGAGCCACCCACATTCTTTCACTTCTGTTAACACTGAGGATGTTAGGGGAACAAATGAGGCCAGAAAGGGTAGTTAGAGCAGGGACCGTGTGTTTGTCATAGGTAGGTCTAGATTTGAAGTTAAATATATGCTGTATGAAATAGGAATAACATGCCAAAATTTGGCAAGCAGAAATATTTTTTAAACTGAGAAGAAAAAACAAACAAACATCTAGAGATATTGTTCATTTTTCTGTTCATATAAAAATCATTAGAGAAATATATAATTATAAACTTAATTTATAGGGAATTTAAGACTTTTCTGATTTTCTTCCAGATTTTTGCTTCTATGCTTTCTAAATGCTGTTTTGTTTTGCTTTGTTTTTCTCTCTTCTTTTACTTTCCTTGTTTTATAATTGAAACATGGTTAACACCCTGATAAGTTGGGCTATATATTGTTCTATTGTCTGGGAAATTTGATGACTAATGTTTTTGGAACTTGGTCATATGTATTGGAATTATAGGATGCCTGTACATTGGGCTTCATGGCATCTATTTTGACTGCATATAGGCTGCTGGGTTTTTTTTTTTAATTTAATTTCTGGTTTGCAACTAGGTTTCAGCTAAATGACCACCAGCTACCTGAGATGATGCATTTGGCATTTAAGACCTTTGTCTGGTTTTGTTCTGTCTCTGATCCTACATGTATACAGGTGATACAGAACAAATTAAATAGTTCATTGGCCGTGTATAATTTGTTCTGTCAAATAGTGCTAATTGCTTTCAGATGACCTAATCATTATATTCTTAAAATTAATAATGAATTTGATATGAAGTATTCATTAAATGTTGCTCCCTCTGAAAGATGGTTGGCAGCTAAACTAATGTATTAGAAGAGGACCATCTTAAAAATCCAAAGAATCCCCAAATTAGTGTTGCCAATTCCTTACTCCTTTGATTGGGTATGTAACTTTGGTTCAAGTTTTCATTTTTATTTAAAGATCATTTACTGCCAAAACCGGTTTGGCTCAGTGGATAGAGCGTCGGCCTGCGGACTGAAAGGTCCCCTGTTCGATTCCGGTCAAGGGCATATACGTTGGTTGCTGGCACATCCCCAGTAGGAGGTGTGCAGGAGGCAGCTGACCGATAATTCTCTCTCCTCGATGTTTCTGACTTTCTCTCCCTCTCTCTTTCCTCTCTGTAAAAAATCAATAAAATATATATTTTTTTTTAAATAGTTTTGGAAAAAAACTGGCCTCTTTTCCCCTTTCCATCTTTTTCATATCCAGGTTTTCATATTTTCTTGCAATCTTGCTTTATTCTAAATGGGACACGTGGGAAGATATATTTCATTAAAATTGTAATTTTGTTTGAGCTTGGTATTTTTATGAACTAAATTATTTAGAAAGAGCTGCCAAATAGGCACTCTTTTCTGCCGAATGAGCAAAATGCAAACCGTATACGTAAGAAGAAAACTGTGTTTGTGAAATGTATTTATATGCTGAGGTTTCTTTAGCACAGTCATTTTAAATTGCCTGACATACTTTCCTATTGTTGACGATTAACATATTTATTAAATCCGGTTTACCAGAATGCGCGCACTGCTTCATGGTTCCATGATCCTTAGGCTCGCAGACATGTTTCTAGAAGAGTGAATTTCACATTGTTTAAAAAATGTGAAACCAAAACCGATTGCTTCAACAGTATTCCTTTTACATGACTGTATTTCTCTTCAGAGACCAAGTGTACTTTGGAATATATTTATATGATGCAAGTCCCTAGAAAATTACCCCAGATTTTTTTTTTTGATTTTTTTTTTTTAACAGAGAGGAAGGAAGAGAGACAGTTAGAAACATCAATGAGAGAGAAACATCGATCAGCTGCCTCCTGCACACCCCCCTACTGGGGATGTGCCCACAACCAAGGTACATGCCCTTGACTAGAATCGAACCTGGGACCCTTCAGTCCGCAGGCCGACGCTCTATCCCCTGAGCCAAATCGGTTTCGGCTCTACCCCAAATTTTTATTACTCTTTCCTTAGCCATACCAAACCTTGTCTTTAAAGCTCATTGTAAATAAGTGCATCAGAAATGGATTTTAATTTCCTGAAATGAAAACAAGTTCTTTTGTTATGCTGATTGAATGCAGGACAGCACTGGCATGAAGCTGTGGAAGAAACGCTGGTTTGTGCTCTCTGACCTCTGTCTCTTCTATTATAGAGGTGAGTTTACCGCTGTCTTAGTGTGTCTTTTCATAATTGCAATAGAATATGTCTTAAGTATAGGATGGTTTTATGTGTGGCTGTTTTTTTTTTAAGAGAAAAACATTACAGTTCTATCTGTTATTTTATGTCAACAAACAGTATCAAGAAAACCTCTTTTTCACTGACATATTAATACTAGTAATTGAGATAGAACAGAAGATGATATACTAGTTTTTCAGAGTAGTCTGAATTTTGGTCCCGTTTCTGTAATCTAATGGTGGGAATCTGATTTGTTTTGTGAAAAAAGCGTATGAATCTCCACTGTATCACGTTATCCTTTAACACGGTGCCTCATGGGTAAAAATCATTTGTTTGATGAGATTCTGTTTGCACGTCAGCTTTATCCGATCCGCTTTGGGTCCACCAAACACCCAGTTCTCCCAAGCAAATGATTTTTAGAATATCAAAGATGACTAGGGTGTACTGGCAAATTAAAAAATCACATACAGATGTATTCATTCTGATCCCTTCCTGCCCCTCCTTTTTCAAACAAACAGTGACAACTCCCTGAAAGGTGGAGAAAGTTGTAGGATACATACCAGGCTATCAGTGTTGCTGGAGAGGAAATAAAAGGCATTAGCCTAGGTGTGGAGCAGCAGTCTTCAGTAACCCTGTCTGGATATCATAATCTCCTTTTTTCTTTGTTTTCTGTTATTAGTACAGTTTTAAGTAAAGGACTAGCAGAGTGTGAAGTCAGAGCCTCTGTGCATATGCTATATGGATCTGTTAGGTACTGCAGAGCTGGTACCTAACCAGGAAAGGCGGACACGAGCTGTGCTCGTGATATAAGTCTGTTTCTGCTATAATATAAAATTATGAATCTGAGCAATCACTTTTTCTCGACATTAAAGTTGGGTTAGAGACAGTCACAAAAGCCGATATCGGTTTGGCTCAGTGGATAGAGCGTCGGTCCGCCAACTGAAGGGTCCCAGGTTTGATTCCAGTCAAGAGCATGTACATTGGTTGCGGGCACATCCCCAGTATGGGGTGTGCAAGAGGCAGCTGGTGGATGTTTCTCTCTCATCAATATTTCTTACTCTTTATCCCTCTCTCTTCCTCTCTGTGAAAAATCAATAAAATATATTTTTTTTAAAAAGAAGAAAGAAAAGAAATAGTCACAAAAGAATTAAATTGTCAAGATCTCCTTAATAATTTATATCTATTCTAGATAAATATATGACAAGATTTTGGGGCCAATCAGCAGTTTTTAAAGTTATTTTGTGATTGTACCCCCCAAAAATAGTGGCAAAATTCTGTAGTTATCTATCATACAATAATAAAACATATTTACCTTCAAATTTTGAAATTTTCAGACTTATATTCATCTTCTCCCTCCCACTCCACTGCAAACTGTGGTTGAAAAGTGCTGCTGTGTCAGAATTAACTAAACCTATAAATTTTCATTCTGTCATAGAGATGTTGGTCAGGCTGTAATTTTGGTGTTATCTTCAGTTCTGTGCCAAGTATACTCTACAATTTTCAGGGAAGTCAGGAGTGTAACTCAGGCTTCAATCCTAAGCTTACAGTTTGTACTTTCCTTTTCAGCTTATTTATAAACTGTTTCAAGCTTTAAATGAGAACAAGAAAATGCTTGTTACTATTTCTCATGTAAAAATTTCTAAATGTTAAATTGCAACAAAAAAACAACACTGAATTCCTTGTAATTTGCTATTATTATTGTCCATGGAAATGTGCTCATCATCACTTATTAAAATAAAAAAACTTTTTACTTAATTTGAGAAAAATAAAGGTAAGTTCAGAAGCTATGTTGAGGGTGAGATTCCATATGCATTTTGCAAGCAATGTATTAATTAATTTTAGTGCAGTCCTTTTGACAGGAATGTAAAGGGGGACAAAAAGGATAGAAATGACCTTTAACTCATTTCTGTTCTTCAGATGGTTAGAAAGAAGTTTATGATATCACATACTTTTACTATTTTTATCAACAAAAAATGTCAGGTCTTACATAAAAGCTATCAGATTTTAATGAGATCATCAGAACAGTTTGCAGTGGTTTTTGTTGTTGTTTGAGAGTTTAAGCACATAACATAGGTGATCTATTTCATCTCTTCCCCACAATCATTTGATAAGATGGGACATCTTGCACTCATTTATACAAAAGGGAACTAAGGGACAGCAACGCCAATTTGGTGGCCTGGGGTCTCACAACTAGTAAGTGTCAGAGGCAGAATTGTCACCCAAGCACTTCTCTTAATCACCAGTTTTTAGCCCAACCCAGATCTCTCCTGTATGCTGAATGCATTGGCCTCATTCATTTTTCCATATCTCTCAAAGCATCTGGTATTCTAACACGTGGAGTGTGCTGTCAGAATTTTTTGACAGATCAAGCAGTTTGTGTTTTACAGATAGGGAAAATAAGACAGAAAGAAAATGGAAGAGAACAAGTGATTTGTTATTTTTTTTTGCAATAGGTTGGCAACAAATACCAGATGGAAGCCCAGGTTCCCACTACGCTTTGCAATACAGCAGGCAGATGGTGAACCTGCTCTGATAAATCACTTAGATTGCTCTGTCCTATAGCCAGCCTATTGACAAAACTTACCGTGGAACTCAGTTCATTCACCACATGTTTATTGAGCAGCACCTACTTCATTTCAGGTGCTGTCAAAACACCCTTGAGAGAGCACTCATGAAGTTTACTTACTAGAGAGGTCTGAGAGATAGTAAATAAACTCAGAGAAGTAAAAAAAAAAAAAAGACCAGGATTATTTAAATGGGTATTTTAAATGTCACTTGAATCTAAAAGGTAAAAAAAAAAAAAAAAAAAAAAAAAAGATACAAAGTCATCAACTATCAAGAATGACAATTTAAAAGAATGAGTGACATTCTGATTTTTAAATCCAATTTTATATATGCTGAATGCATTGGCCTCATTCATTTTTCCATATCTCTCAAAGCATCTGGTATTCTGTGGTTCCTGTCCCAGCTAGCGTTCCCCAGGAAGCAAACTCTATGATGGAGATGAATGGCTTGTTGGGGAGTGTCTGAGGGGCAGCTCCCTGTGGCAGGGAAGGGAAGGAGGTAGGATGGGGCAGGGGGAGAAATTGCACAGCCGGACAATCTTAAAAAGGCTCAGCTGAGCCCCACAGAGAGTTTGTTCACCTATAAACACTGTTCACCACCGGCCCTTTGCTTGTATATCCCGCCCTCTGGGTTTGGGTTTGACAGAGAACCAAACAGAAGAATGCCCTGATTGGGAACGTTTGAAGAATCTAGTGGCTGCTTTGGCCGGTGTGGCTCAGTTGGTTGGGTGTTGTCCCACAAAGTTCCGGTCCTGGTCAGGGCACATGCCCTGGTTGTGGGCTTGAGGGCTTGAAGCAGGGAGAGGTTACTGGCATGCCTATGTGTGTGTGTGTCTCTCTCTCCTTCCCTCTAAAAAATCAATTAAAAATCTTTTAAAAAATAATAAAGGCTTTATATGCAGTTTTTAACTTTATATAATAATAGCAATATTTATTGAACACTTGATATGTACAGAATACATTGTTATGTTCTTTATGTCTATTAACTGACTTATCCCTCACAACAATTCTTTTTTTTTTTTTTAATATATTTTATTGATTTTGTACAGAGTGGAAGGGAGAGAGATAGAGAGTTAGAAACATCGATGAGAGAGAGTCATCGATTAGCTGCCTCCTGCACACCCCCCAATGGGGATATGCCTGCAACCAAGGTACATGCCCTTGACCGGAATCGAACCCGGGACCCTTCTGTCCCCAAGCCAACGCTCTATCCGTCGAGCCAAACCGGTCTTAGCTCACAACAATTCTTTGAGGTAGTAAGTCCTGTTTTCCTCACATTGCTGGTTGATGAAACAGATACTGAGACCTGCCTGAGACCTCACAGCTGCTTAGTGTCCTGCCGGGGAACAATCCATGACCATACAGGGAAGTGGCTCCGTGCTGTGTTCCCTCCGCACGTTCTGAAATAACTTTAGGAAAGTCAGTTTTTTTCCACAAAGAAGAATGTATTATTTGATAATGACTTTTTTACTAAAGATGTCTTTATGAGCGGATTCTGGTTTGTTTTATATAAACATAAAATTGGATTTAAAAATCAGAATGTCACTCATTCTTTTAAATTGTCATTCTTGATAATTGATGACTTTGTATCTTTTTTTTTTTTTACCTTTTAGACTAAATCTGCAGTTTTGTTTTTTCTTTATATTTGTGAATTACACATGAATAAGCACAGTATAGTAAAACCAAGTTTTTGTTCCATGTTTTAAGACAAGCTATAGAAATAATATCTATCTAATGCAGCTTTTTATTTTAGAAGTTCACCATTCTAGAAATGAGGACAAAAATACCTTGTTAAGTTTATGATAGTAAAAAATGGCAAGCTAAATTTTAAAAATTTCTGGGTTTTTTTTCACTGATGAGTTCATCAGCTAATGCATAGCTTTATTAACTTGTCTTATGAGTCTCTAACAACAAACTATGTATTTCAGCTTTTATAAACATCTCTGCCCCCAAACAAAGTTAATATGAATCCATACTAGGCAAAGATAAGTGTTTTTTTTTCCTAAGTTTATTTTATATGCTTACCTTATAAGCCTGTAATTTATTCCCACAACATTATTGTATATTAGAATGACTGATAAAAGCAAACCATCAAGATTATATGATCTGAAAAGCATAGGATTTTTATGGTATAGTTTAAAATATATACTTCCAGGTATGTTCAATTACTCAAAAATGTTTGATCATCTACTTACTACTCAGGGAGTTTACATTCTAATAAGATGAGAAAGATGATAGATGATAGATAGATAGATAGATACCTATAGTATGTCAGAGCTATTGAGGATGGAGGGTAATAAAGTTCCAGAAAGAAGTGATGGCTCTGGGAAGCATTTAAAATGGATAAAGGAACGCCTTATTGGTGAGTCATTTGAGCCAAGCCTGAAAGTTGTGAGCAGGAGAGCCATGCATTTGTCTGGGCTCAAAATTGTTGGGCATTTTTAATCCTCATAGGAATGTGGGTAGATTAATTATATAAAGTCCTATAATTTATTACATGCCAATATATTTCCAATAAATCACATGTCAGAGGATTTTGTAAAATTCCATGTATATGCTAAACAAATGTATGCTTTCATTTCTGATTGACATTTTTCTGGTGTGTGTGGAACCAATTTTGATTTGCTTAGGATAGGGAAATTTGTTGAAAGTAAAGAAGAATATACTTTGACTATTTAATATTTTCCCTAAATATCTTATAAAGTACCAGACTAAACAGTACATGAATACAGTTCATTTATATGTTTTAAAAAAAAAAAAAAAACCTTTTGATTTGGTCAAAATAAGTTTTGAGAAAATTAATTCTTCATGAGAACATTTAAAATTCTAATCAGATATTCAATTATTTCTTAGATGAGAAAGAAGAGGGTATCTTGGGAAGCATATTGTTGCCTAGCTTTCAGATAGCTATGCTTACCTCCGAGGATCACATCAATCGCAAATATGCTTTTAAGGTAAGGAAATATTCAGGCTTTTTAATTCTTAGTTTGAATCTTGCATTGATTGAAAAAATAGATTATTACAAAAAGATATTTCAGTCAGTCATTTTTATATTTAAATATGTTAATAGTCCTGTGATTGAAGAGGAGAATATCCTTCAGTTAGAAAGTCATATATTTAGGCTTTATGTTTATACTTTCAAATGATTCTAGATAAAGCAAATATGTAAAAATGCTAATAATTGGTAGATACATAGCTATAGGTGTTCTGGTGATAATTTTACCATTTTTTTTTAATGTTACTAAATGCTTGAATTTTTCATAATAAATTTTGGGGAATCCTCTCTAATAAAGAGGGAATAGGTTAATTGGCCCTCATGCCTCTCAGAAGTACCTGATATTCACAATGTACTTAAGACTAAAAAAAAAAATCTTCCCACAGCTAAGAAGGAGGGAATATACTAATTGACTGTCACGCCCTCCGAGATGGCAGTGCCCACAGCCAAGAAGGAGGGAATATGCGAATTGACTGCCACGCCCTCAAAGCTGGTTGTGCCCAGTCCCCTCAGCCTCCCAGCCACTCAGGGCAGGCCCAAGGTGCAGGCAAGCCTCGGATGGTGGATGCCCAGTCACCTAGAGCCGCCTGAGGCACAGATAACCAGGGCCAGCGAGGTGCTGCCTTCCCTGATCGCTGAGTCACCTCCTGCCCCTGAGGGCTCCCGGAGGGGGCAGGCCAGACTGAGGGACCTCCCCCAAACAGTGCATGAATTTTCATGCACCAGGCCTCTAATAGTACTATAAGAGACACCAACTATGTACATTTATGATCTTATAGAATATTTGCAAATGTTTTTTCTTTTTTTTTTTAATCTTAAGTACATTGTGAACATCAGGTACTTTTGAGAAAACATTTAAGTTGAGACATAAAATGTATTATTAAATCTAGCAGACCTGAGTATCACCCCCTTTCTTGTTAAAAAGTATACATTTAAAACTGAGTGGCACTGACAATGTTATTTGACCACGGGTTTAGATTTTTGTGTGTGTGCGCGTGTGTGTATTTGTTCGGTGTTTTTTTTTGTGTTTGTTTTGTTAGCTCATTAATTTGGCCAAGGTTTGTTGAATTTGTACTATTCCTAGGATACTTTGTTCGGTTCTTAGGCTCTTAAAAGCAACACTAGAACGTTAAGATAGCAATAAAAGTGGCTGCTAATTGTATTCTCTCTGTAATTATTTGATTTAATTTAAATGTTATCAGTAACGATGATAGTAATTTCTGTTTCAAATCCTCTCTTCTGTGATGTTTCCTCTGAATGTATGAGCTGCTTTTACCTCTCAGTCCGTTGACACTGCTGCTGCTGCTGCTCATCACCATGGTAAGTAGGATCTCACAGACAGCTGTTAGACAGTGCGGGGGGCCTCAGGGCCGACAGGGAACTCTGCCATCGTCCAGTAAACATTTCTGTTTCGCAGGTGGCAAGCCTGTCTTGAGTCAGGGCTGCAACTGGGTCTTCTTAGCACCAGCCAGTCTTCCTTCCATTGATCAAAATATGGGCAGTGATCTTTATTTCTCCAAAATTCCACTCAGACCAGTTACACTTTCTGGTGGTTTTAATTATTTTAGCGACATAAAGCATTTGAGCTATTTCTTTTGTGTGTGTGTGTGTGTGTGTGTGTTTGTTTGTTTGTTCGTTTGTTTAGAAAGAGAGGAAGGGAGATAGAAACATTAATCAGCTGCTCCTGCATGCCCCTTATCGGGGACCACGCTAGCTACCCGGACATATGCCCTGACTAGAAATTGAATTTGTGACCTCTTAGTTCATAGGTAGATGCTCAACCACTGAGCCACACCAGCCAAGCTCTTTTGAGTTATTTCTATAGATCTTTTTTTTAATTTGCATATTAAACTTTTATTGTATCTATAGGTCTTTTTATGTCTTTTACATAGTTAAGTGAGATTTGTTGGTTATATAGTTATTTTGATTAGTGTGTCTATTGAATTTATTTATATTCTGATCCCTTCTGGAGAAAGTGTTGAAGAAGCTAACTGATATTGACAGTTAGGATATTGAAATAAAGTTTGTAGTTCCAGACTTATTTCTCTTGTCTTTTATATTTTGCAGACTACATACTAAGTACTCTTTTCTTTGCCTCATTCTGTTCTGTCATAGCCTTTATTTATTGTTCCTTGTTGCTCATTGTCTAATAAGGAACTGCCATGGGCATCTTCAAATGGAAATGAAGAGTGCTTCCCCCACAGAATCCCCACCATGGCCTGCTTTTGTTTTGCTTTATTTGTTTGTTTTACTTGGATGCCGCTGCTGATGTTGTCCATCTTTGCCAGATCAGCCCCTGGGTTAAGCTGAGCTCAGTGCTCACAACTTGGGTAGCAGTCTCATCTGTACCTTCTTCATTCTGTTTTCCTGTTTCTCTGGAATAGAGGCACATTGAACAAGAAAATTAAACACATCTTACCACTTACATAGGCCTCCTTCCTCAAACCCAAAACACTTATATTTCAACCCTGAAACTTGAGAATAAAAGTTAAAGGGACATACCATTTGGGATTATTGATACATCTGTTATGTTTGTATATAGGTATCTATAAAGATGAGGGTAATGCTTTAAGAGTAGCACCTTTTGAGGACTAAAGGAATGTCTAACAAGGGGAAATACTAAGATATGTACGTATTTATTACTTTTGTTGCTGGTTTCTCTGGGACAATTTTTTTAATGTATTTTTACTGATTTTAGAGAGGAAGGAAGAGAGAGATAGAAATATCAATGATGAGAGAGAATCATTGATCAGCTGCCTCCTGAAAGCCCCCACTGAGGACCAAGTCCGTAACCCAGGCAAGTGTCATGACTGGGAATCAAACCATGACCTCCTGGTTTATAGGTCAATGCTCAGCCACTGAGTCACACTAACCTGGCATGGTACATTCTTGCATAAAGCATGAATTATAGTAAATGGAAATTGCTGGGGACTTTTACATGGGAACGACACAATTAAGTGCTTCATTTTTTGCCTCCTTTCTTCCCGTTCTTTTTTTTTTTTTTTTTTTAAGAAAAATTGTAAAGTTAAAAGGAAAAATTAATATTTATACAGTTTCAAGGTTGAATTATATTTTTCTTAAATCATTTATTTCTATATCTGAAGATATAACAAGTCTGCTCTTTTGAAATTTCATGGTAGTGATCTATATACAAAACCACTTAATTTTTTTTTTTTCTTTTACAGATCCCATAATCCTATTTAAAGCAATTGTGTCATTTTCAATCAGGCAGCCCATCCAAACATGCGGACCTATTATTTCTGCACTGATACAGGAAAGGAGATGGAATTATGGATGAAAGCCATGTTAGATGCTGCCCTGGTACAGACAGAACCTGTGAAAAGGTAAAGGCTTGTAGGAAAAATAAGGGTGATTTCCACTAACATTTTATTCCATGCCTTGTAAGTATGTCATTATCATAGTACATATCATTTTTGTTTAGTAGTCATGGTATGAAATCGTTTCTCAGAAACCAAGGATTCATTCATGTTTTGTATAAAATTAACACACCTTACTAAGTTAGTTTTGAGATACCACCTGCATTTTTATTCCACCTTTCCTCCTCATTCATTTTCACCTATCAGTGTACTGAGGTGAATCCAGAATTCTAACATTCAAACTGAATGTTCTTTCTTCTTACAGAATTACCTTTAATTTCCGGTAAGTACATTTTTAATTGTTATCTTAAAACTCTACAAGATAGGTGTTTTTTTTTAAGGTCCTAAATCTTAGAAGAGAATTTATATTCATGAAGTTAATTTTATTACATTTTAAAAATTATGTTGTGTGTTGTTGTTTTGTTTTTGTTTGTTTGTTTGTTTTTTAATATATTTTATTGATTTTGTACAGAGAGGAAGGGAGAGAGATAGAGAGTTAGAAACATTGATGAGAGAGAGTCATCGATCAGCTGCCTCTTGCACATCCCCTACTGGGGATATGCCCGCAACCAAGGTACATGTCCCCGACCGGAATCGAACCCGGGACCTGTCAGTCCCCAAGCCGACACTCCATCCATTGAGCCAAACCGGTTTCGATGTTGTGTGTTTTTAAAGTTTGATAAATTGAAATAAAATTTTGTTTTGAGTTTTGGTGGGGAATGTGTGTGTGTGTGTGTGTGTGTGTGTGTGTGTGTGTGTGTGTAGTGTGTGTGTGTTTCAGCATTGCTTGGTTAATTGATTGTTTTATGATGAATGTCTCCAGAAAATAATACATCAAGCATATAGATTATTTCTAAATATATCTCCTTTTTGCTGAAATCTACATCATTTCTTTTGAAACCTTAGCACTTAGATTCATTGATAATATGAATATGTACTATTAAAATTAATGTTATTTTTTCCCTGTTTAAACATGGGTCATTTTAATATTAAACTAAATTAAGAACTAGTGAGAGGAAATCTGTTTCTAAAGCTGAATATTGTGCTTTAAAAATATTTTTTATATTCCTATAGTTTAAAAGAAAAATGTATGATAAAGTTAAAATATTTTTTTCCCAGTCAGCGATAATTGAGCAGGTCTTAAAAGGAAAATGCTAACTTGTGCTTCTGGGTATTTTCTCTTCTCAGGAAAAAAGAGGATTGTTTTTAGTCTTTTTTAGTGTTCAGATAAAGTCTTATGACTTTGGCTAAAAGACTTAAGTTGATGCTATGTGTTTGTTTGTTAAAATTCCAAGTTCAAAGCAACTTAAGTAATCACTAGTAATTGAGCCATGAGAAAAATAAGGAGCATAAAAAAAAAAAAAGAAGGCCCGTGATTGAACTCAGGACAGTTAGTTTTAAGAAAAACCACCTCAACTATATGCTTATTCTGGATTGATACCTAATAAAAGGAATTCCATTTGTTAAAATGATTTGAATGAACATAATAGTGAAGTAGTTAGCACTGGTTGCTGGAGAAAACAATGTAGATGAAAATAATTAATGGAAAATCTTAAAATAATTTTAACTTCAAAGTCAATTTGTTAGGGAATTATTTAGAATACAGAAATCAATATATTAATTAAAATATTTTGATTTCCAGATAATTTCAGTATTATATAATCTCAGAACTTTTAACCTTTT
Source organism: Pipistrellus kuhlii (assembly GCF_014108245.1). Taxonomy (NCBI): domain Eukaryota; kingdom Metazoa; phylum Chordata; class Mammalia; order Chiroptera; family Vespertilionidae; genus Pipistrellus; species Pipistrellus kuhlii. Next base: position 24,110,649 of record NW_023425529.1, read on the forward strand.
TTTCCTGATACTTTCCACTCTAAAAACTAATAACTACTCATAATTTAGGGTAATAAAGATGACAGTCAATATTTTGGTTTGACTTCTGGTAACCTTCTACGTGCCCGTAACAATTTTTAGCCTGTTGTGTGGTTAGCCAGGAATTATTGAACACCACTTAGGTGTCAGTCACTGTTGCCATGTAGAAATTATTTTTTATTTTACTTCTAGCTGTTATATTTTTATCTGCCCTGTTAATATTGATTAAAACTGAAAGTACCTAATTACTGTCATATTTCATTTCGATACTATTGGGGGATTCTCTTTGCTTGGTTTTAGGGCAGTGGGCTCTCTTGCCTATGGCCAGAATACTTAGAAGTATTTATTAAAGCTTATCACCTAAGTGATAAAAACATTTCGTTTTTAACTAGATAGTTCATTGCTTCTGAATTCCTCAAGTGTTTAAGCTGTGAACTTTAACATAGTCCCCTAGTGTGCAGATCATTGATGGAATAAAGCAATCTAAGCATAACATACATTCTCTGAATAATTTCCATCTCCGTGGCCTATTATTTTCATTTTCTGTATTTGCACAGATCTTCTACATTAACTTAAATGACTCTTTTTTTTAATATATATTTTATTGATTTTTTACAGAGAGAAAGGGAGAGAGATAGAGAGCTAGAAACCTCGATGAGAGAGAAACCGACCAGCTGCCTCTTGCACACCCCCCACTGGGGATGTGCCCGCAACCAATGTACATGCCCTTGACCGTAATCGAACCCGGGACCTTTCAGTCCCCAGACCGACGCTCTACCTCTGAGCCAAACCGGCTTTGGCTTAAATGACTCTTTTTAATGTTAGAGCCCAAGCTTTGCATTAGTTGTATTATCCTAGGGTACATTTCCGAATCAGTTTTATTTCAGTTAGAGAAAATCCAGCATGTGTAATTTTTTTTTTTTTTTACATTACATTTTCTTAAATGATACATTTTTTGGGGGGGAGTGGAATAAGATAAAAGGCAATGCAGGTCTAGTTTAAAATATAGCTTTAGATAGACTAGAAGTAACTAAGTTTAAAAAAGTCTTTCCAGATATTTGATATCCATAATAAAAATCCTTCCCTCCCCACCTCCAAATTTAGGATGAGTGTGCCTTTGTGGAAGTCTTCTGACTATTGTCTTTCAAGAGGGAAGGCACTCCGCATAGCATATCAGTAATTTTTCTCAGTATCTATATTGCTTCCAATCTAGATGCTAGATGTTTTATCTAACCAGAATAAATGGGTAGTCCAGAACTTCAAGAAAAATAGTCCTGCCGAAACCAATTTGGCTCAGTGGATAGAGCGTCGGTCTGCAGACTCAAGGGTCCCAGGTTCGATTCCGGTCAAGGGCATGTACATTGGTGGTGGGCACATATCCAGTGGGATGTGTGCAGGAGGCAGCTGGTCGATGTGTGTCTCTCATCGATGTTTCTAGCTCTCTATCCCTCTCCTTTCCTCTCTGTGAAAAATCAATAAAATATAAAAAATAAAAATAAAGGAAAATAGTCCCATTTCACTTTTGCCTCATTGATCATATTCCAAGCTACCTATCAACAGCTGTGTATTATGGATTATTGTCTGCACGTCACTGAAACTGGCAGCAGTGCCACGCTTAGGACTCAATAGCATTTTTACGTAGTGAAGTGTGGCCAGTTCCTGACAGGCTCCCAGCATGGCTTGATCTTGGCCGTTTCATGCAGGTTCAGACGCTCAGTTTGGCCTTGTCAGAGCCTGGAAGTGATCCGTCTCAGGGCAGCTGATGCTCATCAGAAAGACCTAGAGATAGCAGCTGGGATGCTGAGCAGTAAAACTGTCCGGTGGTCCAGACACACACACAGTTCAGCGGCACATCCTTCTGGTGAAAGATGGACATGGGATGCCAGACTCTAATCCAAAATGGCTTGATGGGATGGGGTGATAATGGTAATAAATGTGGCAGCCACTGATGTACCCCTCTGGCCCTCACATCCTTCAGTTATCCCCATTTACCAAAAAGGAGATGGAGGCACAGCAGTTTTCTGCACCTTGCCCAAAGACAGAAACAGCTAGAAGGAGATAGAGCTGGAAGCTGAATATGCGTAGTCTGGCTCCAAGGGCAATTAACCGAAACTCGGATGCTCTTGAACACGAACAGAGTTGGTTAGTCATGTGGTTCAGATCTCTGATAGCACCAGACTGTAATTTCCTGGTGTCATCATTTCCACAAACCAGACTCATGTTTGTCTCATGATGAATTAGCCCTCCTGGCTGGAAACTATGCTGTTTATTTCAAATGGCTAGATGCTGCAGTTCTTCAAATGCGGCTTTTGTGGTTTCACTGCGAAAGGGCAATCTTATTTTGCTTTATTTCCAGATTTCTAATGGTGGGTACACTCACCACTTTTTACTTTCTGTGTGTTTTGTTTCATACAGGGGATCTGTACTAGCTTGTCCTTAGTGACCCTGGTAGGGGCTTTTGTTTTTGTTTTGTTTTATTTATTTATTTATTTATTTATTGTAAAAGGTAATTTTACATCTTTCCTAGATTGAATCGCAGAAATAATATGTCCATTGTTTCATCTGACTCACTATGATTTTCTTCTCTGATTTCAGAGTGGACAAGATCACATCTGAAAACGTACCAGCGAAAGAAATCAATAACTTTCCCAACCATCGAATGCTGATTAAACCGGAGGTCCAGAATAACCAGAAAAACAAGGAAATCAGCAAAAGTGAAGAAAAGAAGGCGTTAGAAGCTGAAAAATATGGATTTCAGAAGGATGGTCAAGATAGACCACTAACAAAAATCAATAGTGTCAAGTTGAATTCTCTGCCATCTGAATATGATGGGTCAACAGGCCCGGCTCAGACCGGACACTACAGGCCAGTCAATATGAATAGTTCAGAGAACAAAACAGTCAATGTTAGCCTGGCGGATCTCAGAGGGGGCAGTCACCCAAACTCGGGGCCCTTCCACCCGGAGGCTGACCGCATCATACAAAGAACCAACTCAATGCAGCAGCTGGAGCAGTGGATTAAAATCCAGAAGGGGAGGGGTCAGGAAGAAGAAGCCAGGGGGTGAGTGTCTTGTTGTTGCGTGTTATGAGCCTACGTTTCTTTCATGCTGTATTGGGGGAGATTGGCTTCTGAGATGCCAGTTAAAGGTGTTACTTGTGATTTAGGTGTTATAGTTTTGTTACTATATCTTTTTTTTTTTTTTTTAATAATCAAATGGGTGTGTTTTTCTCTGTCTCCTATTGTTGTCACCCAACTTTACTAGTAATGACCAGGAGTTATTCTCCCGTGGCCCAGGAGAAGGCTTAGGTTGTGAGTAGAGATCATGTTTGTTTGGGATAACCCTCTCTTCCCCCATCTCCCTCCTCTGACTGACTTCTGTTGGTAACGTTTGCAGAGATCTCCTGTGGCAAGTAACGGAAATAATGGCTTATGCTCTCTAGTTCTCTATCTCCTTCCCTGACTTTTTTTTTTTTTTTTAATATATTTTATTGATTTTTTTTATTTTTTATTTTTTTACAGAGAGGAAGGGAGAGAGATAAAAGAGTTAGAAACATCAATGAGAGAGAAACATCGATCAGCTGCCTCCTGCACACCCCCTACTGGGGATGTGCCCTCAACCAAGGTACATGCCCTTGACCGGAATCAAACCTGGGACCTTTCAGTCCGCAGGCTGTTGCTCTATCCACTGAGCTAAACCAGTTTCAGCTTCCCTGACTTTCTTAACTCACAATACACATGACTAAGTATTATATTTATTCATCTAAGCATTTATCGTTCATGCACACACATGTTCTTTCATACGTTTATTGATCAGTACTATGTGCTAATCATGGGACCAGAAGATAAAACAATGAAAAGGTACAGTCCAGATTTCTCCCAGAGGTTCTTACCTAGGAGGGGAGAAAGCTAAATAAACGAGTGCAGTATCTAGTGACAGATATTATGGAGGAAGAACAGGATGCTATAAGAACGTGCTTCAGAGACTGCCAGTGCAGTCTAGAGGTTCCCACAAAAATCTTTCTGGAGGAGCAGGATAGAGTCGACATACAAATATGTGCTCCTGTTGGTTTAGATATGCAGAAATACAGATTAGATAGAGAGCAGGAAAAGGAATCCAAAGACATTCAGTATAGCTTAAGTACACAACTGCTACAATGCTGGATGAGAAACGAGGCTGGAGAGATAAGCAGGAATATATGTATTCAGATTTGTGTTCTGGAAAGACCATCCTGGCTACAGAATCTGGAGAATAAATTGGAGGAAGTCCAAAAGCTCTTGGGGTAACTGAAATGAGGAAGGGGCAGGGGGGAGTGGAATGTGACGTGTTCAAGATACATTTGACTTGTCTAGTGGAGTGCTCGAATGTGCTTGATTGCAAACTGGTCTCGCTCAAGTCCGGTGTGAGTGACTGAGCAAATCAAGAAAGAATCCCTGCTCTGGGGCCTGGTCATCAGAGTTGCCTGGTGCCTTTTACTGTGCGGGAAAGATTTGGGAAGAGAGGAGGTCATGAATGATGGTGCAGGGTAAGTTAAAGGGTGAAGGGGAAGGAGTAAGGGACTGTCTGCAAAGGAGTCAAAAATGAAGGCCAGAGGAAATGGAGGAAAAGCAGGTACCTGTGGGAAGAGAAAAAGTGCTCTGTCGTTCATCAGGAATTTAATGATGCACAATTCACGAAGTTCTCTAAGGTATCGGCATATGTACATAAAAATTAACTTCAGAGTTATTGTAACTTACCTCTCAGTAACAGAAAACCAGAAAACAAAGGCATTGATTGATGTTTTTGATTAAGTGAAGATTAACTTATCTTAATAGTAAAACTCCTAAGATATAGGAAGGTGCCTCCAGTTTGCTCAACATCCGCAGTTGTTTGTCTTCTGTCCAGCAGCACAGCTCACACGCCTGGGTGCGCTGGCTCCATCTTTGGTTCGCTCCCCCAAGGTGCAGACACATTCTCCGGGGATATGTGGTTCACTTCTGTATTCTTCCTCCCTACCCTCAGGGGGGCTCCCTTTTCTAACGTCCCCAGGGGAGAATTGCCAGAATATTTGCTATTTCCCAAAAGTAAAATTTGATTAGACCGAAGAGGAGCCAGAGGTGGTTCTGGGAAGAAAAGAAAGAAAGGATGTTTGGAAATACGTATTGAGGTAGTAATCATTTTCAGGCAACAACACTAAAAACGCCAGCCAGAAGAATTGCAGAATGTGCACCCAGCAAGTCAAATCTCACTTCTTTGTGCAATCACTTTTCTACACGTAAAATCATACTTTCTTACGGTTGAAAGTTAAAAAAATAATAATAATAATAAAAAAAAGTTCAACAGATAGCTGGGAGTTGGTTTTAAAATGGTGGAGCATGGCAGTTGGTTCCCAGGCACTGTTAGGCCCCTTGATGGGTATAATTCACATCCATACAAACTTTCTGCGGCTTTTTCCTTCCGAAGGCAGCTTCTGCAGGCTGCTGGCCCGAGGTTACTTTGAGCTAAGGTTTTTCTGCCTTGCTCTTCCAGCCTTGGCTTCACTGGCTCGCGTCCACTATGGACCACTGAGATATATCATCTCCATTATTATGTAAACCTCTTACTGGGAGAAAAAAAAAAATAGTTGCGATGTTTTGTAATGAAATAACTTAATTTTTATTGGTGGGTAGAAGCCTAATGGCATTCCACAGTAATCGTTTATTTCGTAAAACTTTTAAGAAAGGCTTGCTTTTCTTCTTCACGTTCTGAGTAGGCCCCGGCGTCTGTGAGCAGAGCCTCCAGCCTTTGTGAGTGGGGGGCACTGCCGAGGGGCACCAGGCCTCGGGCCATTGTTCTGCTTGGCGGGATCCTGGGGCCTGGTCTTTCAGGCTCTTGACAGGCAGCCGCTGGTGAATGGAGCACTAAACCTGACGGAGGAGCCCCGGGGTTCCTTCTTTTAAGCTTTCACTTAAAAGTAAATCACATTTTTCCTTCATCGGAATTTATTTGAGGAAGACAGAAGGAAACTGTCATGTTTTTTTTTGTTTGTTTGTTTGTTTGTTTTTTTTGAAAAACGGGTCTCAAAATGCTGGCCAGGCTATGGGATAAAAAATAAACTTACTTGGTCAATAACCTAATTTTATTAAAAAAAAAAAAAAATCCCCAAAAGTGGTCCCAGAGCTGGCAGAGGAGGCTTTAAAACTTTGTGGTCATTCATTAGTCCAGCTGAGTAGGAAAGCAGCCTGTGTTGGTAACCATGTGATGGGCTTACAGATCAAGTTCCGTACACACCGCTATCGCAGGGTGCAGCTCACGTGTGAGGAGCGCGTCAGAGCACGGCCGGGTGTCTGCTGTGGTTACATTTTCCGAACTGGAAGCTACACGTTAGTTCACAGGCAGTTTTGAGTGTGTTTTGGATGGGCAATGGATGCCCCTTCTTTATATGATTGTAAATGACCTTTTCACATACATATGGTATTTCCAAACTCGATATAAAGTTAGTACCATTTATATTTTCAGTGTCTGCTTCTGTGATGTAGTTTAGTGCCCCATCTAGAGCCTTTTGCATGTCAAGGCCACTCGAGTATCTCTTGAGTATGTGGAAGAGCAAGTAAACGAAGGCATGCCGGGTAAATTACTTTGGTACTAGAGCAGAATGCCTCAAATAGCATCAGATTCCCTGACTGGCAAGCATCTTCTAAGTAAGAAAGCCAGATCCCTCACATTTTCAGTTGACCAGATTTTGTTCCCAGTTTTATGTCAGAAATGTTGGGTTTTAAGTATTTTGTCTTTAGGTTTTTAGCTTCAGCGTTAAGTGATTTTTATTTTTCAAATTAAGAAAAGTAACCAGGGGAAATTATTTCTTTAAAACACAAGGGTACTGACGTGCCTTTTCCATGATCATGCCTTCTGTAGGAAAGGGTACAATAGAGGAGCCACATAGACCTGCAATTAATTATTCAGTTCCTGTCTTCATGTTTTTTGGGCACAACTCAAAGACCTCGGTATTCCATCCATATACAGAAATCCTACTTAACTGTCTAGTGATATGTATGAGAATGAGATTCTGGGAGTTTGTTTCATATACAAAAACAAATAAGATGTGAGACAAATACGAAATTAGATATTGAATATTCTTTGTTATAAAAGAAGTATAAATAGCCTTTCTTCTTTAAACCACATTGTGCAGAACTGATGGTCTTTTATGTAAGTGCCATAGATGCTGTTTATGTAATGTACTAAATCCATCAAATTAAATTTCATGAAAAGATTAAAATGTGTTCGTTCATTAATAATGTATGCCTTGTATAATAATCACTAAGTTGATCTTTAAAAAAAAAAAAAAAGTCCTCAGATGTATTGTACTTACCAGAAGAGGAAAAAAAAAATGCAGAATCTGGAAAGCAACTCTCCCCTTCATTTTTTATCTTTCAATTCTTTCGTTTTAGAGTAACTTCGTACCAAACGTTACCGAGGAATATGCCCAGCCACCGAGCCCAGGTCGTGGCCCGCTTCCCTGAAGGGTATAGAACGCTCCCGCGCAACAGCAAGACCAGGCCCGAGAGCCTCTGCAGCGTCACCCCGTCCCCGCAGGACAAGACGGTGGGGCCCGGCGCCGAGGAGAAGCGGAGGTCCATGAGGGACGACACCATGTGGCAGCTGTACGAGTGGCAGCAGCGCCAGTTCCACAACAAGCAGAGCACCCTCCCCCGGCACGGGACCCTGCCCAGCCCCAAGACCATGGTGAACATCTCGGACCAGACCATGCGCTCGATCCCCACGTCACCGTCCCACGGGTCAATAGCCGCTTACCAGGGGTACTCTCCCCAGCGGACCTACAGGTCAGAGGTGACCTCCCCGATTCAGAGAGGAGACGTGACGATAGACCGCAGGCACAGGGCCCACCACCCGAAGGTAAAGTGTCTGCTGATCTTGTGTCAGCCGCTGCTCTATGCGTGCTGTGGTGTGTGGGTTTTTTTTTTTCTAGTACACTCACTAGTCTCTCGTTTATTTATTCATTTACTTATTTTTATATTTTTTTTTTGGTGTGCGTTTATTTTTATTTTTGAAGTAATTTTAAACTCACAGGACAGCTGCAATGAATGTGCAGACAGAAATATAGGGAGAAACAGGCAAGGTAGCTCCTTTTTTGTTGTTGTTGTTTTTAAAATTAAGGAAGAATATTCTGCAGTGTCAAAACCTCATGTCAAACCTCTCAGGAGTACAGGAACAGTTCTGGAGCGAATGCATTATGCATTCTTCTGCTTGGTGGCGTCTCTCATCCGCTTCCCACGTACGTTCAGACCACATGCATTTCTATTGGCTCTTCACTCACATGCAGATTCTACACCTGCCAACCTTGTCTCCTGACCACCAGCTGAGTACATGGCATATTGCAATATCTCCTTACATACTAATTTAATATGAGAATAATGACGCTTACTAGTGTAGACTTCTAAAGAATTGCGATTAAGAGATCATGTTTTAATTCGTATCTTAAGTCAGTTAAAGCATTGCTTAGCAGATTATTAGAAGTGACTTTGGGATGTTTTTATCGATCAGCTAGCTTCTCGTAATGCTAAAGAGTTGTTTCGATCAGACAGCCTGTTCTCTGATGGCTGTTATTTTCTTTTTAATTATAAAGAATTTCTTGCTTTATACCACTTTAAGATACACTTGTTCTTATCCTTGTGATGGACTGAATCTTTCCGATACAGCATTGTCTAAAGCCTTTGCTTGCTTTTTCCATACATAAGAGTTAGCTAGAAGTTGACAAGTCATCCAGAAGTTTCTGATTGGTGGAAGTGAGCCTTGCCCAGGAAAGGGTCACTTTGAACTTCACTGTCACTAAGTTGTAGTGTCTGTCACTTTGTACATCCAAAGGCAAATCGTATGTGATAAAGATAGTAACCACGTTCTAGAGAAATCTGATCGAATACAACTTATTAATGTGTGCTTGAAAAGTGTTCTCATATTTATTAGAATTTTTTGTATTCCCAGCCAAAATTTATCACGTTTGTTTGTTTTTGTTTTTTAATCTTCACCCAAGGCTATTTTTCCATTGGTTTTTTAGAGAGATTGTAAGATAGAGGGAAAGACAGAGAGAGACATCGATTGGTTGCCTCCTTAGAAGGGGCCTACAACTGAGGTACATGCCCTTGACCGGAATCAAACCCAGAACCCACAGGCGTATGCTCTATCCACCGAACCAAACCAGATAGGCCTATCATCTGTTTTAACAATAAATAGCAAATGAATATGTGCTCTTTATTCCGTTCCCAGTTAATTCCTCCTCCCCAGTAAACTTCCCCAACATTGCCAGTTCTCCCCACCCGACAACAGTCTGGTCTTTGATGTGATCAGTGGTTCTCGAAGTATGGCCCATAGACCACTGGGAGGGAGGTGGGGGTTTCCCTGAGGATCCCCATGATTCTCTCAGTAAGTAAGTTCAAAACTATTTTTATTATAATAAGGCATTTTCCATTGTGCTACCATTTTCAAAGAGTGCCAGAGCAGTGGTGGGTAGAAGTACTGATTGATACCTTAGTCTAAATTGAGGGGCTCCAAACTCTGCTAGAGGTCCTTGTATGCTTCGCGGCCTTATACTTGCGATAAAAATAATAAAGGAGCAGTTTCTCTTAAGATTCCCTTTGAGCCCTGGCTGATGTGGCCCAGTTGGTTGAGTGTTGGTTCCATGTTCCAAAAGGTTGCAAGTTAGATTCCCAATCGGGGCATGTGTCCAGGTTTGGGCCATGTACCTCAGTAGGGGGCATGCAGTAGGCATCTGATTGATGTTTTTCTCTGTCTCTCTACCTCTCCCTTTCTCTCTCTCTCATTTCAAAAAAAGAATCCCTTGTTAAAACAGTAAAGGACAGTTTTATCATTTCAATATTCTGTGTGATGAAATAGGAAATATACTTCCAGCATTTCTATTGCATACCAGAGTACTAATGGTTGTCTCCCAGAAAAAACACTTGCATGATTGTTTGAGTTGCAAGCTGAACTAGCTGCTTTTTTTTTTTTCCATGAAACACCATTTTTACTTGAAAGAATGAATGACAAAGTATAGTTTTAATATTGAAACGAATGACAGACTTAGTATTTGACAGACCCTCAAAGTGAAATGTTAGCCCGTCACTTCATGGAAAGCAGCTGACAGTATCTGTCACTGGTGACAACGTTTGAGCTTGCAAGCAAAAATTAGAATTTTGGAAATCTCGTATCTGCTTCTGTGAGCTTGCTAGTTTTCCCGTGCTTTAAGATCAGTGGTGGTACTAACAAATGGGAATTACTAGTGCTGTATGCTGAGATCAAGTTTATCAATCTGCATAACTCACCAAATCAATATTTTCCACGTGACTAATGTTTGATCCTACAAATTCATGAATGGATAGGAGAGTCATTTAAGCTGCAAATAAACTAATGGATGTTACTGAAACAGTGCGAAAGCTTATTGATACAGTTTTAGATACCACTTTGCAACTAATCTTTAAGAAAATATCACTTCTCACCAAAACAGGTTTGGCTCAATGGATAGAGCGTTGGCCTGGGGACTGAAAGGTCCCGGGTTCGATTCCGGTCAAGGGCATGTACCTTGGTTGCGGGCACATCCCCAGTAGGGGGTGTGCAAGAGGCAGCTGATCAAAGACTCTCTCTCATTGATGTTTCTAACTCTTATCTCTCTACTCTCTCTCATTGATGTTTCTAATTCTTATCTCTCTCCCTTCCTCTCTGTACAAAAATCAATAAAATATATTTTTTTTTAAAAAGAAAATATCACTTCTCAAAATTTAGTGTAATTTCAGAGATACTTAAAATTATCCAAAAGAGCTATTTTAAAAATATATATTTTATTGATTTCTTTACAAAGAGGAGGGGAGAGAGAGAGAGAGCTAGAAACATCAATGAGAGAGAAACATCGACCAGCTGCCTCTTGCACACCCCCTACTGGGGATGTGCCCAAAACCAACGTACATGCCCCTCACTGGAATCGAACCTGGGACCTTTCAGTCCTCAGACTGACGCTCTACTACTGAGCCAAACCAGTTTCGGCCAAAAAAGCTATTGAAGTTCTCCTTCCTTTTCAATATCTATGTACTATATATTGTAGGTGGGATTTTCTTTGTGTACTTCCACTAAAAAGATTATCACAATAGATTGAATACAGCAGCAAATATGAAAATCTAGCCAGACATTAGGGAGATTTTCAGAACTGTAAAACAGTATCCCCCTTGTCAGTAAATTTTCTTTTTAAGGATATAAAGGGCTCCTGAGATCAATAAGTTGAAGAACCACTGAGCGATAGAGAATTACCCTGTCGGCATCTATATTTTAGTCAAGAAATTTTAGTATCTATTTTGGGGGGGGGGTTGTTGTTGTTTTGGGTTTTTTTTGTTTTGTTTGTTTTTAATTAATTTATTTATTTTTCTTTATTTTATTTGTTTTTCTATCACCATTTACCCCCTGTCCACAAACCTCCAATATCCTTTTCCACCTCCACCAGTATCTATCTTCTCTCATAAGCACTACAGCAATTTTTAAATGGTGTTCTACACTGTAAATTTAAGATTTCTCATCTCTCACATTGACCACAGAAATATGTATGTTGTGCCTTTGTTTTCCTAGCATGTCTATGTGCCTGACAGGAGGTCAATGCCAGCTGGCCTGACTCTACAGTCTGTCAGTCCCCAGAGCCTGCAAGGCAAAACAGTGAGTATGATATCTCTGTTTACCATATCGTGTTTTATGTATGTGCTGACATGATAGCACATATCTGACATAGCTTGTAAGTTTGAATTTTCAAACCGGTGCCTCCCAAAGAAAAGCCCTGCATGTTTTTGTGGAAGACAATGCTCATCAGAAGAATTTGGAGTCGTGTAGCCATTTCAGAGTCCGGCTGGACAGCTCTCCCTACAATGTCTGACTGCCTCCATCTAAGATCATATTTTGACTTTTTATTGTAGAACCTGAGTGGGTTTCTCTACCGCGTTGGGTGTTGATCCCCTCATCCTTAAGACGGAAGTTGGAATAGGTCATTAGTGGAACCAATTCAGCAAGCAGCCATGTGTAGTCAAAACTACAAGCCTCATAAGAAGTTTCTCCTGTGGATTTTTAGATAGATTAACTACTTTGGAGCAGAATAAAAACTAATTTGCATATTTATGAAGAGAAAGAGAGACTATAAAAATACTTAATCATTATCATTTTATTATCAGTGTTATGTTCAAGGTGAGAAGGAGCTATATTATCAGGACACTATTATTCAAGTTAAAGAGAAAAGATGACTTTTCATCATTTTATTTAATGGCATTCTTTTATCAGGAGAACTATGCTTTAGTGTCTCTCAGTAGGTAGTTTCGCTTTCTGTGGAGATGTGATTTGAAGACCTATATGCTGTAGTTGTTCCTTATTTAAAATTCTCTTCCTGCAGTAATCAGAACAAATTCATCGTAGATGGATTTTACAAACATTCTTTTATCTTTTACACACTTAGATATAAGGAAGATTCCCTGGCTTTAAATTACTTGCGATTTATTCATTCAAGGTTAAAATATTGCTTGACTAAAATTAAAAACTTTTAGATGTTGGAATTTTAAAATATTAAATTGTAAATCTAACGAACAGACATTAGACATGAGGTAATGCTAAATGTCATATTATAAAATATTCTCTTCTGCCTTGCTCCCTCTAGTGGGTATTTAGGATAAAAATTATTTAGCATCTACTTTTGAGGGAGTCAGATGTGCCTCTTTTTTATTTTGATTCAAAATTCAAATATCTTGTAAACTTAATTGGAATATTTCATCCTTCTGTGGGAATATCTCTTTATCTTTTTAACTCCATAAACAACATACCAGAGTTTGAAGATTTATCTTGGTATGTCTGCCAAATAGCACTCTGGTATTTGTTTCTCTTACTCCACCCTACCCTCTCCCTGGTCAGGCCCCAGGGGCTTGGTCATAAGACAGAGACTACCCACAGTCATGAGGTCACAAGCTGCGGTTAGCATCAGTTTAAAAGCAACTATTCTTTTTGTTACGAAATTTCTTCTTCAAGTCATACACACATTCTTAGACTATTACTGTAAAAGACTTTTGTCTCATCTCTAAACTCAGTTTTTATCTAAAGAAGCCAGTAGCAACAGGTTTATTTACTTTTGACGTTTTTCTCACCTCAAGGCCCAAGTTTCTAATGTCATTTTAAATAATAATTTAAGATTATTTCTGTCCCTAAAAATAAAATGGTATGGGGGTAAAAAAAGAGCAACAGCAAATGAACAACAGAAGGAAGCTGGTATAAAGCTGTGCTGTGGGCAAAACCAATCCGCTCTCAGGGAAGCTTTTGGCCTGGAAGTTTGAAAGCACCCTGTAGCCCTGAGGTGAGGAGGGCCTCCCTCTGGCCTGGCTGCAGTTTTTAATCGGAGCAAAGCTCAAGAGAAACGCCCACTGCTGTTTTATGGCTCATAACACTGCCAGCGTTCATACTTTACTGTATTTCTAACAAAGAAAAACTTACCAGATTGGCCTGGTGGGGAATCTTATCTACCTTCGATTTTTCTCCCTCTTGGGGGTGATAGGAACCAGTTGGAAACCACAGTGATTCTCTGCTTTCCCCAGAAGGTAGAAGGAGGTTGCTGAACTGATGAAAACTTTCTATGAATATTCAAATTTTTTTTTTTTCTTAAAAAGTCAAAACTGTTTTTTTATGCTATGAAGGTACTACCAGTGGCATTTAAAAACATAACTGGAAAGCAATGAACAGATCCCAGGTACTAAGTTTAATGATGGAAAGGTATCATCCAAGTGTTACGTGAATTTTAATTCTTTCTATTTACCTTCTATTTTGTAAAATAGAGCGTTGGACATGCCAGTATTATTCTGTTGGTGTAAAAGTCTTAGGTGTCATTTTAAAACATCTTATTGAACTAGTTTTAATAATCTTTTGATACCTCTAATATGCAATTTTTGTCATGCTTTTTAGCAGTATGCTTTTTTTTATGCTTAACATTTAAATTTCTCTCATGACTTCTGAGAAAATTGCCTTAATATACTGCCTTTTTGTCCTTCTTTTAAAGTAACACTGTTCCTTCTATTTCTCTAGATGTCTATGCATTTATGTAGGACCTATCATCATAGTGCTTAGGCGCTATGTTTGATGTCAGCCATGAGAGGAAACTTGCCAAGAAATCTTGGTTTAATGTCTTGTCCCTTAAGACAACCATTAATCTGTTTTCCACTGTTTGGATTCTTAAATTGTACTCCTTCAGCCAGAGGAGCTTACGCTGCTGCTCATAAAGCTGAGACGGCAGCAAGCGGAACTGAGTAGTATCCGGGAGCACACGTTAGCACAGCTCATGCAGCTAAAGCTCGAGGCCCACAGCCCGAAGGTCAGCTATGAACAGCGTTGTCTGTGTCGTCTGCCATTGTCACCTATTAATCAGTCTGATCGGGGTCATTGGTGGTGAGCATGAGCCCATACCGTCATCGCAAGGACAGCAATGTTAGGATCGCCTATTGACCCTTTGAGAACTCATGTGTTTGCATATCCTCTTAAAATACCGGGAGGATGCATTGCTCCTTAGCCTTCCATCCACCCTCTTCCCTGCCAACTTTTGGTTGTGAGCAGTGACATTCAAACAGACTTCAAAATAGTGTTGTCACCTAACCAAATCCTGTAACTTCCGCCTCTGGTAAGACGGATATTGAAAAGTCCTATAATTTCCCATCAAGCAATAAGTTGAAAATTGATTATAGTTCTAATACTACTATATTGATTATAGTTCTAATACTACTTATTAAATATCAGAGATTACTTTTAAGATATTTCTTTTGTTCTTAATTAAAAAAGAATGGACACATGCAAACATTTCTCAAAGGGTTTAATAGCCTCTAATTATATGAGAAAGATCCAAAGAAGCATTACTATGCTGCAGAAAAGAATTAACCTGGAAAGCTTCTACCATTGCGTCTGCTGAAGCCATGTGAAGGATTTTTCTGCTTAACATTTCGGCTTGTATGCATGTCTACTTAATTTCGTAGAAAACTAAGTATAATCTTATAATAATTTCATATGTCATCTGTATAGGGGAGCATGTGTATCAAAGTTACCGTGATATTGTGATATTATAGGTTGTGGTAAACTACCTGCTTTTTCTTATTTCAAAATTGACCTTTTCATGAATTCTGCCCCTTCTTTCTCTACTCCTTTGTTTCTTGATTGATGCCTACTAGAATGAAATTCTTTCGCATCATCTTCAAAGGAACACCATATATTTGGATCATCAGGTGGGATTTGTGGAACTTTCTTAACATATAATGCCTAAGAGAACTCTAAATGTAGTGCGATTTTTCAGGCCAATTAGATATCTCTGTCGTTTTGAGTTAAGAGCATGACTTTTACAAGTGCCGGGATGAGACATCCGTAGCTGGGTAAATTCAGGAATACCATAACAACAGGTAGAAAGGCAGTTGTAGAGGAAAGGAGCAGGGACGCAGATGCTGGGTCACCTGAAAGTGAGATCCTGGATTCTCTAGACTTCTTTATCATCCCAAGAAACCTCCTCCTCATCAAAGCTTATCTCAGTGTGGCCTTGACCATAAAGAGAGGGGCCTCGCGCTGGGCCTGCTCTGGTGGGAGGGGAGGAGGGCAGGTGCAATGCAATCTGTTCCCCCAGGGGGAGCTTACGGACAGGTGAAGTGGGGCCTGAAGATAATTTTTGAATGTGCGTCCTACTCCCTTATTTGTCATCTCCTCCCAGGGCTGGGTCTTTGCTAAGCCACAGAGTCCGTTTCACTCCGTGGTGGCAATGAGTGGGACTGGTTAAGGTGAAGATTCAAAAGTGAGAGGGGCAGGCAGCTCGCGAGCCAGGACTGGCACTTCCACGTTCCAGTTTTTATGAAATTCTCTATTAATATTTGATTTTGATTGGATGAGAATTTAATGTTCTTAAACAGCATCTCTTCAGTAAATCCATTTTGAGCTTGTTTTTAAAATATTCATGCTTGAATATTTTACCATGAAAGAAGTTACTGTGGAAAAGATGATGTTTATCTTTGCCTGTTTGAAACAAAATAATGTAATGCTTTTTAAGTTATTTTTCTAATTTAAAGGGGGATTTTACATTAGGATAACCCTTTAAAAAGGTGTTTGTTAAGTCATTCTTCCTTTAATTAAAAAAAATACATATATTGGTAAACGTAAAATTTATTTTTCCGCAAAACGTTTTCTTCCTGATTTTGCCAATGAGAATGCTTTAGAAATCAGCATTCGTGAGTCCAAATTCAGATTTTCCCTCCAGGACTGGTGCTACTGAAATTTCACCAGTGTATGTGGTATACTTTGAAAGCACCCTAAAAGAAAAGTCTCCCCTCAAAATTCCACACTGCCAAAACACTACTACAATACATGGGAAATAATGGTCTTAAAACTCCTTTGTCTAAAAAAGGTAGAGATAGCGCAGAAAAACAGTGGAATGTTACAAAAATTAGGCTTAAAATACAATGATATAAATTTGAATTGAAGTTATCGCAATTCCCTAGAAGTAAACCTAGTGGTTTGCTGTAATTTATTATTCACCCCAATAATCAAAACTGGAATTGCAGAGGCATAGAACTCGAGAAAATCTTAGGGAAGGACAGATCAATATATCGAAAATTCGACTCTTTGCTGAGATGCTCCTCCTCAGCTCTCGTTCCCCGGACGAAGGAACCTTCCCTTTACCTGGGTGACCCAGACCACAGTGGCGGTTTCCTCTCTGAGCATGCTCTGCTGAGCCTTCCCATGGCACCCGGCTAGTGGTCCTACAGGAGGCTTCTACAATGTCAACTTTTTATTGAGCCTCTCTCGTCTCTCAACATGGCAGCAGAGGTTTTCCAGTAATCCACCTTTTTCTTGTATTAGATCCTAAAATAAAGTTGTATTATTCCAACCCTTAAGTAATACGATCATGTAAAGCATTACAGAACCTGTCCTGGCCAGTGTGTCCCAGTTGGTTCAGCATCTCCTCATGCACCAAAAAAGGTCCCTGGTTCAGTTCCCAGTCAGGATACATACCCTGGCTGCAGGTTCAATCCCTGGTCAGTCTCCCGTATACAGGAGACAACCGATGGATGTTTACTAGTATCTCTCCCTCCCAGTCTCTGAAATCAACAAAAAACATATTAAAAATAATTACAGAATTTGACTGCTTGAATTGTTTTGAATTGAGACTATGTCCGAAGGGAAAAAATATTGGGCCAATTTTAGAAAATCGAACAATTTATAAAAACACGATGGGAGCTTCGCTCAGAAACTCAGATACCGGTATTCTTAAATGCTTATGTCCTTACGGTTTCCTAAAGAAAATCCTTCTTTAAATCAAAACTTATTATGGTTTCAAATAACTGCTGCTTTCGCATCTTATTTTTTACTATCCTATATTTCATATCAGTAGTAAGCTTACTAAGTTTTATAAAAATAATTATTAATAATTTTGAAATTTAATAATAAATTTTAATTCAGCTCAAACATTTCCAGCTTTTAATCTTGTTACTGCCGGTAACCTACTTTAAATTACCAGGTCTGTTAATTTTATAGGCATTAGTGTTTGCCTGGGTCTATAAATTAATTCATCAGTTTTATATAAGTACAAATTGGGAAATAGATTTTAAAATCTTAAAGAGAAAGGAAAAGGCTCTGGTCCCATTTTATGCTATTTATCATACCAAATGAACATGTACTAATTGATACACATTTTCAACCCTTGTTCTGCTTGCTCTAATAAATCATCAGAATAGCCTAAGGCCAACAAAATGCACCTTCCTCCTGCCCCTTGTCACACTCCACCATCATCAAAGAAGAATTTTAATTGATTTAAGTTCTTTCAATTCCTGTCATTATTCACGAAAATAAAACCAAGGGGTGGTCTCTGAGTTGCTTCACAAGTAAATTCATTTCTTATATTTCTGGAATACTTGCAATAATAATTAAAAATACCTATTGGAATTCTGAGGACTAACATATTACACAGTCAATCCAAAAATCTTGACTTCTGATATCTGTAAGTTGAGCAATATAATTTGGTTTCTAATTATCGTTATGAGGACAAGTTATGTACAAAAGTGCTTTTATTTTTTATTTTTTTAATATATTTTATTGATTTTACACAGAGAGGAATTGAGAGGGACAGAGAGTTAGAAACATCAATGAGAGAGAACCATCGACCAGCTGCCTCTTGCACACCCCCCACTGGGGATGTGCCCGCAACCAAGGTACATGGCCTTGACCGGAATCGAACCCAGGACCTCTCAGTCCCCAGGCCGATGCTCTATCCACTGAGCCAAACCGGTCCCGGCCAGAAGTGCTTTTAAAAATAACAAAAGCTTTGGTAGAATTTCTCCCTGCGTTTTTTGTTGTTGTTGTTTTCATTTTGAAGTATACTATTCTAGTTTGTTTTTACAGCTCAGTAGACTATTCAGAGTCTACATTTATTAAGACTAGTGTAGGTTGCCTAACCAGTTTGGCTCAGTGAATTGAGCGTCAGCCTGTGGACTGAAAGGTCTCATGTTCAATTCCGGTCAAAGGCATGTACCTTGGTTGTAGGCACATAACCAGGAAGAGATGTGCAGAAGGCAACTGATCGCATGTTTCTCTCCCATCGATGTTTCTCTCTCCTTCCCTTCCTCTCTGTAAAAAAAAAATCAACAAAATATATTTTTAAAAAAGACTAATGTAGGTTTATTTGTTATTTTTGTGAATTTCCAGAAAATATAGTTCCATAGTATTACCTGGGAATATACAATAATGCTAACTGTGTACTTTATATACCTCATCCAGGTCCTATTTCTTAAATGAATAAGTACATAATATATCAGTAGCTTACTTTTCTTCTCATTCAGCTTACTTATCACCGAATAGGAGGCGAACTTTTGGTTACAATTTAAATGAAACTTGCAAGCGTCATCCTAAAATATACCTATAAAACTGATTTCACATTTATTAGTTTTTCCTCATTTATTTCTCTTTCTAGCAGAATACAGAAAGGGTGGCAGGCGCTATCAGTAAAATTTTGCAGTGGGTCTGTACTTCCCAGGAAGTGGGAAATAAGTTCAAGGTTATCCGCCCTTATAATGGAGTAGCCTCTGGAAGAGAATGTCGTAGTGCCTTGAGAGTGAGGGAGAAGAGAATATCATGCTACACTTTCTTCTCAGAACAGGGCAGATTGAGCATGATTTTTGTGACTGTATGGCCCTGCTGAACGATCATTTGATGGTTAGGAGTTCCTGATGTTTCTGTGGAGTTAAACATAATTCATCTATAATAATAAAAGAGTAATATGCTAATTAGACCAGTCATCCTTCCAAATGAAGCCAGAACTAGAGGGAAGCCCGAGTCCCGGGTGCCAGAGGGAAGCCGGTGCTGGCGGCAGGGGGAAGGCAGGCCCACTCTTACACAGATTTTGTGCACCGGGCCTCTAGCTGAGGTAATGGTTTCCAGAGCACCTTATTGTAGTCAGCCATCTGGTGTTCAGCTGTAAGATATAGGAAGGGCATACTGGTTGTTCGGGTTCCTGTACCCGTACTGGGAGTTAAATTATTTTCTAATAGTAACCCTGTTGGTTAAATTCCCAGTCCAGGCCATAAAATGCTGTGTTTAGTATATACCTAACAACTCTACTTACTATGTGTGTCATGTACCCTAACTAGTGTCTAGTTCTTGGCTCCGGTAGAACTGGGTGGACTGAGCAAGGAAGTGAAGCTAGGGTTTTAGAATCTAGACCAGGAGCTGAAGAGGAGCTAAGCATGCTGCCCCCTTGTGGGTGAACTGAGTATATAGCAACCCACGCCTATACTTCAAAATGGGGGGTTGGGGGGGGGGAGATACTAGCAGAGCTTTTGTTATTTTTAAAAGCACTTCTCTACATAACTTGTCCTAATAATGATGATCATTAGAAACCAAGACAGGATGAAGACGTGGAGCAAAAGCTGGGACTTTCTTTCTTTTTTTAATATATTTTATTGATTTTTAACAGAGAGAAAGGGAGAGAGATAGAGAGCTAGAAACGTCGATGAGAGAGAAACGTCGACCAGCTGCCTCTTGCACACACCCTAACGGGGATGTGCCCACAACCAAAGTACATGCCCTTAACCGGAATCAAACCTGGGACCCTTCAGTCCACAGACCGACGCTCTACCACTGAGCCAAACCGGCTTCGGCAGGCTGGGACTTTCTGAGCAGTCATGAAGGGAGGATTAGTAGGAATGAGGAAATTAGAACACATCCGATCCCTTCATCAGCTTTCCTCTTATTTTAGCTCCTTCCATTTGTTTCTTTCTCCGGCACTTGCTTTCTTTTTCTGATTTCCCCTTATTAGTGATTGAAGAACAGTTATGGGGGAATTTAGGTGATGTTCCCTTTTCCTTCTTCCTGAAACCTTCCCATCAGTTTCCGCATTAGGCAGCGATAATGGGAAATGAGATGCTAAGAGATACACAGTGTGGGAGAGACAGGATCAAGAAACTTGGAGCAGTGTTTCACAAGACTTTTGTAAGCATGCTGCCCCCTTGTGGGTGAACTGAGTATATAGCAACCCACGCCTTTACTATTACATATATTACACCTCTTCAGCAGCCAGTCACTCTCTCTGAGAATGCCAGCTGCAGCTCATCGAGTTTGACTTCTGCAGTTTAACAAAGCTGAGCTTTACTTGCACTGGTCCCGCAGCAGGTATTTTTTTCATCTTTCAAATATAAGAATGTAGTGACATTGAGTGTACTGTCACAAACTGCCCTTAAAACTGTGACTTCACCCCTCTCCCTTTAAGACTCAGTATGGTTAATTGCATCAAAAACACCTGCATGAGAATGGGAACGAAAGGGACATGCCTCAGTTGGCCACACTTACGTTGGGGATTGCCCGTGCCCAATGTATTCAGAAGTTATTTTTTGCCAAGACCGCTTTGGCTCAGTGGATAGAGCGTCGGTCTGAGGACTGAAAGGTCCCAGGTTCAATTCCGGTCAAGGTCATGTACCTTGGTTGCGGGCACATCCCCGGTAGGGGGTGTGTAAGAGGCAGCTGATTGATGATTCTCTCTCATCGATGTTTCTGACTCTCTTCCTCTCTGTGAAAAATCAATAAAATATATATATATTTTTTTTTTAAGTTCTTTTTTGAGGAAAGAATATGCCTCTGCTATCATCATTTAATGAACTTCATTTGCCTCTATGCAGCTGGACTATCTCCCCCCAGCTAGAACGTACCTAAGTCATTTCTGAAGATAGCATCAACTGGTATATTCTCCTAGCCCTAAAAATAAAAGGCCACAGTAAGAGGAAACAAGCATTTCTTTGAGATGAAAAAGAATTGCAATCTGGGGGCATAGATTCAGGCAGACACCAAATCCTGTCTTGATTATGGGGTAAAGGCAAGCAGTTTTATGAGAAATGAAAGGAAATCATTACGTGAATAGAAGGAAGGAATTTCTGTTGGTGCTAATAAGTTATTCTTTAGCTATTCATAGTGGTGCAACTTCTAAAGAACGTACTGTACTGAATTTTCAGTCCTCTAGTCAGGGTGTCTGCCTGGCTGTTAGCTTTACACACAGTTGTTTGGGAGACAATGTTGGTTTGGCCCAGATCAAAGGTTATTTTGCCCAGTTCACACATTCCAAAGGCTCAAGGAGCAAGAGGTGTGCAAGGCCTTCCTCTGGAAGGACAGCTCCAACTCCACTGGGGATGACTCAGTTTGCATCTGTTTTCTCAATTCTCTCACACCACGTGGCTAAAGGACCTTATCCTTAAATTCTCCCGGAGGAGCTGGAGGTTTCCCATGACGACCCAGGTTGCCATCGTGGACAAAAAGAAGCATACAGCTTCAGCATTCCTATGGCGTTCCCTGTTACATGAACATGTTTAAGGTTCACAAGAGTCAGTAGCTAAATCCTTCTGTCTCGTTTTATCAGCACATTTTTTTAAAGTACTATCAAGTACTTGTGGGGAGGATAAAATCAGTTTTGCTTAATACTTCTAAAACATCTTGGAGAGTAAGCTAAAGTTTTGAATTTGCAAAAGTTTCATATTATTCAGATTTTGTTTTTGTTTTTAATACATTTTTATTTATTTCAGAGAGGAAGGGAGATGGAGAGAAAGATATCATTGATTGATTGCCTCCTGCACACCCCCAACTGGGGAACGAGCCCGCAACGCCAGGCATGTGCCTTCACCGAAATCTTCAGTCCACAGGCTGGCACTCTATCCACTAAACCAAAACAGCTCAGGCTCATATTATTCAGATCTTATGATACGATTTTCTAGTAAACATTAATACTTCATGAACTGTATACTAAAACTACTAGTGGCTTTTGAGAGAAATCTAACATTCTGTCATTGGTTGCTGAGGACATTCCTTATCAGTACGCTTTCTAAAAATCCTTTCAAGAAACTAGAGTGAGAAAACTCTATGGAAGGGAACTCCGGCCACTTTTAAACAAGCCATACCAAGGAAAATGCAGAAAAGGCACAGTTAGCTGGGTGTGTGTAATTGGTGCTGAAACCCTTCGAGGTAAAAATCCCAGAGAACTTTTTTGCATTTTGTTCTTTGTGTTCCTGAAAGACAGCTTCCCTTCGAGGGAAGAAATGCTAACAAGATGATTGAAAAGATCCTTGATGGCTTTCATTGTTCATGTCAACTCAGCAACTTCATTCTACCGAGAGCTATTAGACAAGATCCCATTTTCTCTAATATTTCAAGGGGTCCTGGAGCTTCTATTTTTAAGGATGATTGAGAGCTCCACGCAGTAATGTTTCTAGGCGATGTAGAAGAGGCATTTGGAAAAAGCAAACCAAGGAAACTAGAAAACGGGACATGTGTTCTTTAACGCTTGCTCACCCAAAGTAGTTAGATGGTACAGAATATCTGTATTTTCTTTTCTTTTTTTAATATATTTTATTGATTTTTTACAGAGAGGAAGGGAGAGAGATAGAGAGCTAGAAACGTCGATGAGAGAGAAACATCGACCAGCTGCCTCTTGCACACCCCCTACTGGGGTTGTGCCTGCAACCAACGTACATGCCCCTGACCGGAATCGAAGCTGGGACCTTTCAGTCCGCAGACCGACGCTCTACCACTGAGCCAAACCGGTTTCGGCAGAATATCTGTATTTTCTTATGCCTGGCTGTTAAGAACGATACTGTCTCTCTTTCCCTCGCATCCCATTCCTCCTCTTTTTTTTCTTTTCCTGCCACTTTCCTCTGATTATGTGCTCTTAAAAGTAGTGGGGAGAAGAAGGGGTGACACCCAGAAAATTCTGAGGCTGAACGTGACATCACAGCGGCAGAACTTTTAAGAAGACGGTGGGTAGAATAGAATTTGGAATGCGGAGTAACAGTGTATGTGTGTCAGTACTCTGACCTCTTGGCCTCGCCATTGCTTACACCGTATCACCATGGTTCCCTTGCTTCTAGCCAGTAATTCATCTCTCCCTTTCTCTTGGTGTTCTCTAAAGGCTCATCCACCCAGTCATTTTACCAATTGTCACCTTGTTGTTTTCCATTCTAGCCCCTGGGTGTCTCCCAAAAAGCAGAGCCTGTGATGTGGGCTTTTGCTTTTTTTTTTTTTTTTTTTTTTTTTTTTTTTTTTTGATTTTTTTACAGAGAGGAAGAGAGAGGGATAGAGAGTTAGAAACATCGATGAGAGAGAATCATTGACCAGCTGCCTCTTGCACACCTCCTACTGGGGATGTGCCCGCCAACCCAATGTACATGCCCTTGACCAGAATCGAACCCGGGACCTTTCAGTCCGCAGGCCGACACTCTATCCACTGAGCCAAACCGGTTTTGGCATGGGCTTATTTTTTAGAAAGTTTCCTTTGGGGAGTGGTACAACAGGAGTGAAGAGAGTAAGCAAGGAAGGAAGGGAGGTATTATCGACTGCAGTAGGCAGTTAGAGCTCCATCTGGCTGGTTCTTGTGGACAGATGCATAGTAGCACTGCAGAATCGCCCACCTGAGCAACCGAAGAGGGAAGCATTTGTGCCGGCTTTCACCCTTCACTGACCCAGGGTTCCCCCTAAAGACCAGCTTGCCAGCACATTGGCGTTACGCATGCATGAGCACCCGAGGGTCCCCGGGCGCAAAAGGTGCCTCAGACAAGCTCTCCCTCTCTGCAGTCTCAGTTCTATGTTTCTGGTTGCTCATGGAGATCTCCATTTGGCAGTTCTGCCCTCAGTGCACCCCCAACAATGAGTCACCACACACGGGCAGAGCAAAAACCACCTGCCACATGTCTTTTGTCTAAGTCGGGGAAATTTCACAAGCTTTCTGTTTCCCGCAAAATAAGGTTTCTTTTCGGTTTGTCATTCAGACCTTCATTCCACCACTACCACCCCCCAACCTGGGAAGCACCTTCTCCCCTGTAAGCCCTTCTCTCCAGCCCGCGGCTCTTTGTTCCTCAAGCATTTCCAAAGCACGCCCTTTCTCTGAACTGCGCACCTGTCCGGTATCTGTGCGCCCCGATAGCTTGACTGTCATTCTACAGTTGTCAAAGCACTTGTGTGTACAGTATCCCACTGGCTCCTCATCCGCAGCCTCGTGTGGCTTTTAACCCCGTTCGGTTTTAATGACCTTACTCCCAGTCAGTCTGTTCTAATAACTTGCCTAACATCACAGAGCGAGCGAGGAGGAATACTTTGTATTAGTGAATTTTACTTTTTTTTTTTTTTTTAAGTATTTATTTATTTGGTTTTTTGGTGTGTATTTTTTTTAATCCTCACCTGAGGATCAAATTCACCATTGATTTTTAAAGAGAGTGAGGGAGAGACAGAGAGAAACACTGATGTGAAAGAAACACATCGGTTGCCTCCTGCATGCACCCTGACCAGCCTGTAACCGAGGTACATGCCCTTGACCCATATCGAACCCGGTACCCTTTGGTCCACAGGCCGACACTCTGTCCACTGAGCCAAACTGGCGAGGGCATGAATTTTATTTTTATTTTTTTCCCCATCAGTTTTGTCTTTTTTAAAGTTAATGGAGTTGTTCTTTAACTTAGAGTAGTTCTGTTTCAGGCTGCTGATCTTTGTTACCTGAGGACTATCAGCTCCTCGTTAAAACAGAATTTCCCCACCCCTCCTAAAATGCGTTAACAGTTAAATTTTGTGTTTTTATTATATATATTTTTTAGAAAGTTATTAAGCAAAGATTTATGGAGCTTAGTGTAGGGCAGCATGCTAGTGCTTACAAAGTAAGAATTCATAAATGGTTTTTATAGCCCAAGAAGGAAATAAAGTTGAGCCTAAATGCCAAAAACACTTGTAGGGTTAACTTAAGGTCTGATTATGTCTTTAATTACATACATAAGCCGAAAAGTCTTTGAATTAATGGCAGGAATCTTGCTACTCAGTACCAATTGTAACTCAGTAAAGTACAATTGTATTAATAAAACCCAGATCCTGCTGAAACCGGTTTGGCTCAATGGATAGAGCGTCGGCTTGGGAACTGAGGGGTCCGGGTTCAATTCCGGTCAGGGGCATGTACCTTGGTTGCGGGCATATCCCCGGTGGGGGGTGTGCAGGAGGCAGCTGATTGATGGCTCTCTCTCATCGATGTTTCTAACTCTCTGTCTCTCTCCCTTACTCTCTGTACAAAATCAATAAAATATATTTTTTTAAAAAATAAAATAAAATAAAAAAAATAAAACCCAGATCCTTACATCTAGAAGATATTTCAGTTTTGATTTAAAGCTCAGATATATTTTAAAGTAGATAACCATGGCCAGAACAGATATCTTTTTTTGCTAACAGAGATATTTCCACTTTGTTATCTTCTGTCCCTTTAAAATTGTATTGTTAAAACACTTGCAAAGGCCCAGCCAGTGTGACTGAGTGATTGAGCATCGACCTATGAACCAGGAGGTCATGATTCAATTTATCCTAGGGGCACATGGCAGGGTTGTGGGCTAGGGGGACATGCAGGAGGCAGCCGATCAATGATTCTCTCTTATTGTTGACTAGAGGCCCTATGCACAAAATTCGTGCAAGGGGCTCAGCCCTCACAGCCCCAGCTCTATCCGGAAGGTCATTAGGCTGTTCTAATTAGCATATTACACTTTTTTTATAGATGTTTCTATCTCTCCCTTTTTCTCTGAAATCTATAAAATACATATATATATATATATATATATCTCACTGGAGATCAGTTATATGTTAATGATATATAAAGACATTAGCTTAAACCTTCAGCATTTTTCAAAATATAACACAGGTATATAACTCAAAATGGTAGCCTTTAAAATTATGTTCTGCTGGGTTCAGGGTAGTTCTCAGTAAGTGGGTTTTATCTATATTCTGAAGCCAGTTTGGAAATGTCTTTGTTTTTTGTGGTGTTTTTTTTAAGGGAATGTCAGATGTGTTTGACTCCTATGTTAGTTTCCCAACTTGTTCCTTTCTGGTTCTTTCGACTATATAGCAATTGTAATATTCTTCTCACGTGGTCCGTTTATTCTAATTGCTTTAAAATTTTCAAATAGGCCTCCGTACTTTTCCCCACCAGTCATAAAGAGACTTATTTACATTCTTCTATTGAAAAAGTCACTTCACATTTCCCTGCTTCCTGTTAAACAGTGAGTAGTCTCAATAGGTAGTCAGCCAGCCTTCAGTCTCAGGTTCTGGGACGCTCAGATGTGCCCAGTGAGAGTGGAAGGCATTTCCATTGTCATTGTCCAAATGGCCTGTGTTAAAGGCCCTTGCATTCCTCAGGGTCTCACCCTGGGCATGTCAAATTCTTTGGCTTTTTAGTTTTGCCTCACATCTGAAGAGCTGATTATCTACACAGGAGGACATTCTTAAGAAATGGATTCTTCAGTGATTAGGCTATCAGTGGTTTTTTTGCTATTCTTAAAACAGATTCCCAACAGAAAAATTCTTTTCCTAAGATGTCATTAGAACACAGGGAAAGGCCATTTTTCATTTAAATGGAAAAATCACAGAAATTGGCCTTCTCATTGGTTATCAAGGAAGGACAAAAGCTCGCTTTAAAAAAAAAAAAAAAAGATGAAGAAGAAGCTGTCAGCACAGATTCAGACTCAAGGAAACTCAGTTATAAGATAGAACTTGAATGGTTTTCATCTCCTGGGAATGAGATCCAGATCAAGGGGGAAGTTATACTTATTTTACTGGTCTGGAATTTCTAGACCTGCTGTCTAATATGTTAAACACTAGCCATTTGTGGCTATTTAAATTTACATTCAAATTAGTTAATGTTTTTGGAATAGTAGTAGTAAAAGTCATTTCCTCAGATGCTCTAGACACATTTTGAAGGCGAAAGAGCCGCATGTACTGATGTGGCTCTGTGTTGGACCACACCGATGCAGACATTTCTGTCATCACAGGACATTCTGTTGGACAATGCTATTTTTAGGTGATTTATTATATGAACTTTTAAACTAGTAATTAAGCTACTTCTTAACTACTTCTTATCCTTAAAGGAAGATTGGAGGATTAGTCTTTTCTAATGCTAAGTTATATGAATGAACATGTTGGCTCTGCTCACTGCTCTTCTCCTTCCTACCCTTCCCCCTAAAAATATTCAGGCACATTTATCTCATGGGTTACATTATCCTATTCCTTTTGCGTTTGTAGCTGCTCTAATTTCTGTAGCGATAAGAGACTTTGAAACCAATAGTTAGAAGTTGCTAGAATAATAGAACTGGCAAATAGAAACTGGATTCCTGACTAACATCCCAGGTCCCCTTTGATTCTGCTGAGTCCAGTAACACTATTAATAAGAAGGTTCGGTTTATTTTTTTAAAGGGCTTAAGTCTCTTGATGCTATATTTTATACAATGACAACAGAATATTTTACGCTAGAAGCAATACTTGTGTTCAGATAATTTGTTGGAAATTTTTCATCTTTTGATAGTTGTGCAGGGATCCTGACCACCATTTTGTACTGACCCGTTAAAACTTTGAAAAACTCCTTACCGGTGACAGTTGAATTAGACCTCAATTACTTGCCTTAATGCCAGGATGGGACCTTGGTTCTCAAGCCTGGTTACCTGTCAGGACCTCCAGGGGCTCTTCAGAAAAACAAAAACCAAGTGTCCAACACTCCAGGCTCTCTGCCCCCGACCCCCTCCAGTCAGGATTGCCAGTGCTCACCCAGCCCTGCATATGTTTTTAAATCTCCAATTCTTTTTTTTTTTTCCCAGTCGGGTTGAGAACTGAGGATAATAATTGCCAGGAACACCAAAGAAAGAAGAAGTCTAGCTTTTCTCAAACACCATCTTAGTGCTTTCTCACCTTTTCAATGGATGACACACAGAGTGGCGATATTTGTACAGCCTTGGGAGACTCTGGAGGAGGTCCTGTCGGGAACAGGTCTGGCCCACTGAGGACTCGCTGTGACCCATTCCCAGCCCACAGGGTCAGCTGGGAAGTTCTGCTTCCGATCCTAGCAAGTGTGACCTCGTTACATATAATCCTGTTGAAAAGGTTTTGTGGTGGTGAGTTTTTAAATCAGGATATTTCTTATAGTGACAAAGAATGCTTTATATTCATATTGCTCAGGGTATCTCAAAGCTGAGGAAGACGCTAGAAACAAGTATCAGCTTTTCTAGGTAGTTTTTCTAAACGCTTGAACTTACAGTTTCAAGTAAAAATAGGTGTTTTTATGGTAAGCAGAAATGCATTGGCCTAACTAGGTGTATTTTTTTTTTAATGTTTTCACTTACACGTTTTTTTTGTTTAATTGCTAAAGTTAATTATGAAAATAATGGAATGTCTGAATCATACATTCTCGTTTTTATTATTATAAAATAATAGGCCTTTTATAATTTAGCAATTAACTGAAACCTGAGCCTGTATTACCTGTTAACTTCAAAGAAGGAATTAAAGCAGGAAGCAGAGCATTTAATTCAATCCCAAGTAAATTATTAAACATCCTCCATGTACTAATTAGTCTTTCTCTTGCTCTCATTCCTCAAAGCATGTCGGCCGTTAACACCATTATCATAATGCTGTCTAGGATTCTTGTATTTAAGCCAGGAGAGATTTGTTAGATATTCCCATTTCCAAGAACTTGAAGACGAAATCCCAAAGAGCTCATGGAACATTCTGTATTTTATTTTTTAGGTTAGACTTTACTAGTGTAACTCAAAAACTATTATGAAGTTAATGTGGCAAACACCAGATAAAATGTGCGGTTTCAGTGTAAGTTACAGAAACAAGACAGTTTCTAAGTATTAAAATATGGGGTATTTCAGAGATAATTGTGTGAAAGGAACCACTGGCCTATGCCTAGTATGTATTTGGAGACAAAGCAGATCTGCTATTTCCAGTTCAGTAAGTCTGCAAAGAGTGAAGGTTCCAGTCAGATCATTGAAATTGTCTAATAGGGGCCAAACTTGCTTCGTATGGGATTCTGATTATTGTGTTGAGTTGAATTCAGCTGTTGCATGTCAGGTACGAGGAGAGAGGTCCTTTATGTGGTGACAGACCATTGTTACAGCCCACTACCCAGTCCTCCTGAGAGTCACGAACTAGGTGGGTGTGGTGCCCACGGGAAGTCTGAGATGGTCCCACTGCTTCTGCCTTTCTGCATGTTGTCTTACCCCATCTCTTCACCTTGGGTAAAATGGGCCCCCAAGGAGTATACGAGCTGAGGAATGCCCACTGTTATAAAATTGCATTTGGCTTACTTGAACACCTTCAGAATTTTGCCCAAAGGAATCTTTAGACTAGCCCGCCACCTTGATGTTTTAATGACATTCTCTACATTAAAAATTCTCAAGACTTAGGTTAGAATTATCTGGGAATCAGGACGACTGTCTTCTTTTTAAGGTCCTTCAGTGATCCTGGTGTAGGTTACAAACCACTGGTCTATACACACTTGAACTTCGGTTTCTGAAGTAGCCAGTAATAAAAAGGAATAAAATGTAGTATTATAAGATAGTCCCATGTATTATATTTGCAAATGCATTGGGTAGTTTACTGTTTAATTTGTTAACAGTTCTTCCAATACACTTCAGATGTGGCTGTAGATTCATAAGTCAAAATAAAGGCTGGGCCGAAACCGGTTTGGCTCAGTGGATAGAGCGTCAGTCTGCTGACTGAAGGGTCCCAGGTTCAATTCTGGTCGGGGGCATGTACATTGGTTTCGGGCACATCCTCGGTTGGGGGTGTGCAGGAAGCAGCTGATCGATGTTTCTCTCTCATCGATGTTTCTAACTTCTCTAACCCTCTCCCTTCCTCTCTGTAAAATATCAATAAAATATATTTTAAAAAATAAATAAAAAACAAAGGCTGGGAGAACTGTTCTGTAGATCGAGACCTCCAGGATTGAACATATGAACACACGGTGCTCACATTTTTCCTTACCTCTTTATGCCACCAAGGGGTATTTGCTAGAGGATAATAATTCCATAGCATATTTTATGTTTATGTATTTTTATTCTTGACTCTCTGATACATTTTTCAGTTATTACTAGAAAAGCAGAATCTACTCAGCAGAGAAAATTTGGGAAATGTAAAGAACTACAGAAAAAGAAAAAAATAATAATCCACATTCCCACAGTTCAAAATAATTGCTGCAAACATTTTCATTCCTTCGTTGTACTAAATTGTCAGCTTTCAGGAGAGGCCTTCTGACTCAAAAATTCTAGGATCTGATGTGTATGTTTGAAATTTTTCGCAATGAAAAAGTCTATTCTAGAAGCAACTCTGATACACTCTGCAGTTGGTATATTTTAAGCATTACTTTTGCTTTTAGTTTTTCTGTTCCTAAGCCAGTTGATTCCTTCTTAGTGACTTAATATTTCATGATTTTTGACATGTAAATTAAACAGGCATTTCCATATCACACACCATGGCTTCCCTTATATACATGCATGTTTACCCTCTCAAAGTAAATATGCATGTTTATACCTAGTTGGTTTGGCTCAGTGGATAGAATATTGGCACACAGCCTGAAAGGTCCCAGGTTCAATTTCTGTCAAGGGCACAAATCTTGGTTGCAGTCTCGATCCCATCCCTGGTTGGGGCACGTGCAGGAGGCAACCAATCGATGTGTCTCTCTCACATCCATGTGTGTGTGTGTGTGTGTGTGTGTGTGTGTGTGTGTGTGTGTGTCTCCCCCTCCCTTCCACTCTCTACAAATCAATTAAGCCCTAGCTGGTTTGGTTCAGTGGATAGAGCATCAGCCTACAGACTGAAGAGTCCCAGGTTCGATTCATGCTCAGGTTGTGGGCTTGACCTCCGTTAGAGGGTATGCAGGATGCAGCCGATCAATGATTCTCTCTCATTGATGTTTCTATCTCTCTCTCCTCCTTTCCTCTCTGAAATCAATAAAAATATATATTTGAAAAATAAATTAAAAAAAAAAAAATAAAGGGAAAAATATCCTTGAGTGAGGATTAAACCAAAATAAGTTTTCACTAAATAAATCATACCTCATTATGGAAACCATATTGCCCCTGACCTTTTTAAATACATTTTTAAGTAAATTCCTCAGTCTTGGAGTATGAACACAGTCATTGATTGTGCCATATTGGAGTTTCGCTTAAAGGAGCGAGCCCAGGGGCCAGAGCTGGCCATTGGACACTGTGGCCCGTGTGTAGTACCAGATATCCAAGACTCAGTGAAAAATCTCAGTTTGGGACCCTGAGTATCTGTTACATCTGTATGTGATCTTCATTACTCCTAAAACTTTCATTCCCCTGACCTTCACTCTCCCTTCTCCCACCTCCAAACCCCCCTCCCTCAGTAATCCGTGAGTCACGGACTCTTGTCTAATCTCCATGGCATGGTGTTGGAAAATAAGGAGTATAGATGAGATTGCTTTGAAAATTCAAATTACATCATCCCAAAAATGAATAGGGACTTAAGCTATTGGTAATATTATATCTATAGTTTTCTATTTATAAGTTACTTTCCAACACTAAATACAACCTGTACTGCATTGTTTCCTGCGTGCATGCGATGTCACCTACGAATGCTGTTGGATAATATTGGAAGGGGGAAAAGAAGTTTGAGGTTAAGTGATGTGGAGATTTGAGTTCCACCGATATGTAGAAGTTCTAGTTGGACTAACATGTAGATGTGTACATTTAAAAATAAATTATTTGGCTTGAAAACAACTTTTAAAAAGTAGCTTAAACCAGTCACAGGAAGTTTCTAATTTGACAACCAAAACATTTTATTGACATAAAACATTGGAAACTAGGCTGAAAATAAACTTGTCTAGATACACAGTTTTTAAGATTGATATTTTTTTTTGCTTCTTTTATGTGTTTATTAATCTTAAAATTAGTAAACTTTTGTTGTAGATTAGCTAAATCGGTAAAAATAACGTTGGTTAACCATGATAGAAATGCTTATTTTTTATAATATAGAGGATTAAAACTATTTAAGTGTCACAAATTGCAATTATAAACAGACTTATCTGCTTACAAACGGTGTAAACTCTGTTGGCCTTTAATTCTATATACACTATAATGATTCTCTCTTTTTTAAAATACATTTTTATTGATTTCAGAGAGGGAGAGATAGAAACATCAATGATGAGAAAGAATCATTGATTGACTGCCTCCTGCACGCCCCTTACTGAGGATTGAGCCCAAAAGCTGAGCATGTGCCCTTGGCTGGAATCAAACCCTGAACCCTTTAGTCCACAGGCCAGACCAGCTAGACCATGATTGTCTTTTGAATGCTTTCACTCTTGAGTCCAGAGCCTGCTCAAACAAATGTTTTTCTAGAGGCAGTAATTAAGTACAACATCGCTGGAAATGTAAGGCACGGCTTCAGCCTTTTCAGAGCTAGGGAGACACATTGAATCTTTGCTAAGTACATTTTAGTTTGCACATCCTTGAAATAATCCTGCATACGGTGTTACACTGTGAGAAAATTCTAAATAGAGTATATATAAATGTCAGTCTAAATTAACTCTAATAAAATGTGTGCTTGTCTAAGTGACAGGATATCTTATGACATTAAAATTTTAATATTTTAGAGAACTAAATTTTCTGATTAATCTTATAAAGAACTGAATATCATTTTAAGCTCTTTTACTGATTAATCAAATGAGGCTGTGTTTCTCCTTTTAAGTTCATTGGTTATCACCCTCTAGTTTATCCTTGGAATCATGATGCTTTATCACCTTTTCTATACTTAGGATTGTTTATTAATTGACTATACTGATTATATTTATGAATCAAAGCCTAGTTGCAGCAATATTGTCTTTAGTAAGCTTTTTTTGGTGTCACCTTGAATGTATGCTATAAAAATATTAAATATTTCAAAATGGTTTATATAAGCGAGATCTATACAACTGTGAGGTGAAATGTAAACAACTGCACTATTAGGAAGATATTAAAGTAGAGGCTATATTTACAGTGTCGTCTTTCAAATCTAGCTATGCTGTAAACTGATGTTTGCTGTATGCTCCTCCTGATTTGAAATAGATGAAAGAAAATGAACCTATTATCACCATGGTTCACACAATGATTGAGAACTCGGCGCTAAGACCCCAACTGTACCAGCAAGTAAGGTCTTGGACAGTGAATGATACTGCTTTATCATCTGCAAAATCCCTCAGTGACAGTTTTGGTTTATCCTCAGAGTTACTCATAACATTAGTGTTTTTCTTATTCCATTTTTTTTGTTTCTGTCTACTTGGAAAAATGCAATTCATCCATGCTTTTCAAGATGCTGCAGTATTCTTAGCATGGCTTCGCTGAACATTTTGCTGTTGAATATTGAGTGTGCCATTTTCCTGAAGTTTTTGTGCAGAGTATTTGATTGATATGTACTTGGAGGTCTGCAGTACAATTGCAAATTTTTTACTAATATTGCCATTAATATTGATTAACTGTAAAAACATTATAACTGATTTTTAGGAAAAACTTTTAATTTTTTTCTTTTTTCCTTTTAAGGGCCACCCCTCTTCCCCTCAATGTTTTAGGAATAGGTGATATTTGTATGGAAGTCCTTTATATCTAGCTTTCTCTACTGTGGTCCGGTAAAACCTACAGATGGCCATTTCTTAACATACTGGGAGTATCTTCTCCCTGTATTCTTATCATCCTTATGCAGTTATCAAGATAGTCCTGTCTTTCCTCATTCTTTTCCCCTAACTCGGAATATATATATATATATATATATATATATATGTAGTTGGCTGGCTTTCATGTAGGACCTTGGTAATCTGCAGATCTGCAAAAGAAGTCATGTTATACATTCTTATCCACTTTTGTTTATTTATTTTTTATTTCATGGTCTCAATGTTCTTAGCTGTGTGTTCTGCAACATCAGCTTCTTCCACCTCAACACTCAAATTACTGTGGCCTATGACCTGTTAGTTACTTAAATCGTAGAGAAGAAGAAAATTAACTAACATGAAAAATGAATATATGTTTTGACTAAAATGTGTAAAACATCTGCTGCTGTTTTTTAAAGTGCCTTGAGGTCACTCTGGTTTGCCTTAGTCACCTTGCTGTCACAGCATCGTGGCCTTGCAGCTGTGAAATTGAAACAGCTGGGGGGAGGGTGACTCACTTCCAAGCAGATTTCAAAACATTTAAAGTATATTTTGTGATTGAGCATAGTTTTGCATTTGCAATAAAGAGAGAAAGTATTAAATATTTAAAGTTAAACAGCTTTACTTTTCAACAGAAAATGGAGCCTTTCCATTCTGAAAGTCACCAGATTAGTGAACCTACACAACACTCCCTTCCAAAGTAACACCCTGAGAACCTCAGCACATGTTCTGGGATTGATACCTTTCTGTGTCAAAGCTATTTGTTTATTGTTTTGTATGATGCTAAATTGATCTGAGATCAAAGCCATTTTGGTTGTATTAGGTTAATAAAAGTGCTAACCTGGGTGTTCCTGTTTGGTTAGGTTTGGTTTGGTTTTTCTTTTTTATATTGATTACTAATCAGCGTTCATGATGCAGACATCATTGCTGATTGAAATTATTTAGTCATGTGCTCACTTCGGCAGCACATATACTAAAATTGAAATTATTCAGTCACACTAAGAGGGGTTTTTTTTTCATGTGGAGATATTAATTTTTTTCTCTCCAGGTTTCCTTTGTCATGTTATTATCCAAAGTAAACCTTTATCATATTTTACATTGAACACTGTTATGCTTTTTCTGACATTGCATTACAATACTGTATTAATGGCTCCTGAGTTCAGCTGAAAATATAGTGACAATATCATATTGTATGACCTGTTACTCTAAATCACCCTGTTGAAGTTTTCATTCAGGAGGATCTTCATGCTGGCATTTTCTTAGAAGAAGAAATTACCTAGACAGTAATTATCT
Source organism: Pipistrellus kuhlii (assembly GCF_014108245.1). Classification (NCBI taxonomy): domain Eukaryota; kingdom Metazoa; phylum Chordata; class Mammalia; order Chiroptera; family Vespertilionidae; genus Pipistrellus; species Pipistrellus kuhlii. The sequence goes on from NW_023425529.1 coordinate 24,145,916, forward strand.
TAAAATTAATCAAATAAGTAGGACCGAAAACTGAATCAAAAGAAATAAGCATCAAGTTTTAAAAATTCCTCTTATTTGTTCTACCATCTTTCATAATTACATTGTTGTAACCAGGGTTTTTATAATATAATTAATCAGTGAAATTAATCACCTGATAAATAATCGTTTTAAAAGATACAAAAGATACAGACTAATAGCAAATACTTACAGCCCTGTGAGCATTTTTGAATCTGCATAGGGTGTAATGTCTAATATTATTAAATATTTCTTCAAAAATTATTTTTGGGGTTTGTGTGTACATATATATGTCACATATATAACAAGGGATACTGTAGAAAGTTGAATTTTAATGGACAAAACTAATTTTATTTTGCTTAATGCCAAGCCCCCCCCCTTTTTTTTTTAATTTTTTTAAGATTATTAGATACCTTATGAAAAAGTTCTGGCTTCCTAAGTGAGATGCAGTACATATCCTACACATTCAGTCAGGTTGGCACAGAACACTTCTCTAATTGAAGCTGGGGCAGTGCTCAGGCTCACCTAATTCCTACCTGGCCACTTTTACTTGTTTTCCTAATGTTGCTGAAGTACCGCAAGCCCAGGACGTTTGGCGGACTTTTTTTTTTTTTTTTTTTTTTTTTTTCTAAAGATGACTTTGAAAAATGGTAAAAAATATTGCCATGAAACATTAATTTATGCAAATTGTATTTAATCTGAATATTAATGAAATTACATTTTTTTAGTAGTAGGGTTTTCATATTGAGGACTAAGTAAAAAACTAATTCTAGATGGGAATTGTTTTTTGAATAAATTATATCCATCTTTTCTTAAGCACAGCTTCAGTGGTTATCAATAATGACAAATAGGTCTTGGTTAAAAATTAATTATTTAAAGGATAATCTTGTTTTCTTCTACTCTTCTTCTGACAGGTAAAAGCACTGGATAGTGGAAGTTTGCTTATTTTAAAAGTTTTTCTAAATAATGAATGTTTAACAATGATATCTAATAAGGAATATCTTTATTGAATTATTTCATAAAAGGTTTAAATAAGTTTTTCTGTTATACTTTTTAGGTACAACAAAAATTTAATTTGTGTAAATAATATATTCAGATATCTATAAGGATACGTCATTCTAAAATTATAACTATGCAGTACATGTTTTTCTTTTTTATACTATGCTAACTGTTAGGAAAATGAAAATGCAATAATATTCCATAGATAAAAATGTCATACCAACGTCCAAAATACTTATTACAGGTTACTAAGTTTTCATTTAAAATTACTAATCTTTTTGCTGTTGACCCTGGCATATAGGATACAATTCCTATTTCAGTCTTAATGTGATACTGTCTACCAGTTATGTTCAAATTACACACTCTATTGTTTAGTAAAGCTGTTCTGCATTTAACTTTAAATATTAAATAAGCAAGGTATGTTTGGACAGTTAGTAGCTAAAAGCTTTATATCTTTCAATTCTTAATAAATGAAAAAATTATTTTTTCATATTACTTATATTTTTTGTCATCAATCTAAGCATTTTTAAACTTATTTCTCATTGATAGGAGTATACATCCCTTTCTTGGGTTTAGAAGCTTTAATTTGGAATGACAATTGACACTACACTCCTGAGGACATATTCAGTGATCTTTATTTCAAAATAGTGCACAAGTATTGACTTTGGACACTAAATTCATTTTTCATGTGATGTTCATTTCTATGAAATTTTTGTGGTTTACAATCACTGTGCATACCTTAAATAGTCACGGGTTCATTTGCATGAGGTACGTGAAACTCGTGTCTTGAAATGAAACATGGAAATCCAGGATTATTATTGTATGTTTGGAATGCTGGCATTTACCCTGATTCCCACATTTCCAGATCCATTCAAAATTATCTGCTATTTAAATTATGCCTCCTCCTAAAGATGTAACTGTTGAGCAGTTTTTTAAAGAAAGGGCATATATACTTATAATTTATGTATTCGTATATATTTATATGTGTACATATGATATTTAATTTTCTAATCTAGAATGTAGTTGGGAATACATTACTCCCATCCCCACTTTGAGAAAAAATGTGCCATTTAGTAAACATGCAATGAGCCCCAATTAAATTTTTCTACTGTGTGTTTTTACTGCCTAGCAGTCAATATAAACTCTTAAAGCGAGAGAGAGTGAAATACTGCCTGCAGAGACTGTGATGTGATCTGTCTATAACTGATGGGGGTGGCTATTGAAATCTTGGTAAGCACAACCAGAAATGAGCATTTGTTTGACCAAAAGATATTTGGAAGAAGCTGAAGAAACCATGTTTAAATACACTGAATAATTATTATTTACAATATAGTAAAACAAATGTCAGTGAACATATATTTTTTTTATGAAATTTGACTATCATAGTTTATAATATAGGCTTTCAGTTTCATAAGGTTTTGAATGATTTTTTTTTCCTCTTGTCAATTAAACCCATACTTTCCTCCATTATCTTTTAGTTCTTAAGACAGAAGAGCAAGATAAGTCTATATTGTGTATGTGTGTTTATATATTATGTATCTGTATACAATATGTTATAAGCTTTGTTGGTAAAATTGTACTAAGATGTGTTGACATTTGAGTGTACACATACACAGTTGTGTGATTATGTGTATACTGTGAATGACAGTTTTGACGTTGAAATATGCCTGGCTCAAATTATTTGATCCAATATAGTTGCCACAATTGTACTTGTCAACTTTCATTAAAATGTGTGTCTTACAAATGGAAAATGTAAGGTGCTGTATAATTTTGTGTGACCAGCTTATTATTTTGTTTGATAAGCTGAAGTTAACACCATTTTTTATGTATCTTGCATATTGTATCACTGAAATATCTTTCTATTTTTGTAATGATCTCTGTTTGAATTAAACTTCTGAAAGTATAAGAATCATTAAAACCCCATTTTTATTATTGTTATATAAACCTAAAATATTAACTATAGCCTAAATAAGTATATTTTTGAATATTAGTGTTAAAGTTGCTATATGACATTTTTCCTTATAGCTGTCACAAGATGAATGCAGAGGCACCTTATACAAATACAGGCCTGACGAAGTAGATATTGATGTAAGTATTCCTTTGCTGTGTATTGTCAGTGCTGTCATATTCTCTGCCAAAACATTGTAAATAAAGCATGACAAAAAATCCCTCTTCCTTTTCTGCCCTCCAAAATGACATCAAATGAATTAGCATTTTCTTCTTTTGCACTTAGATTGAGTCTATTCTCCTGCAAATCTTCACCCCCGTAGTTAGCAGTCAAGTAAATGTATTAAGAATCACGTAAGAGCAAGTACAAGACTATTTCATTAAAAATTATGTAGGACTGAGGACAAAGTAAAATTGTCTAAATGTTTTGGAGAAAGTATACACTCTACAAATTCTATCACTCCTTCCTGTTTTATTAAATTTCATATTTTTTTAAAATCATATTTCAGATTGATAGCTTGCCATGCATTCTTACTTATTTATGTCCCATTATTCCCTCATTTCCCCTGGCTTTATTCATTGCGTTGTTCCTTTTTCTCATTTCAGTTTACAGTAGTTCCCCCTTACCTGGTTTTGCTTTGTGCAGTTTCACTGACCTGCAGTCAGCCCAGATCCAAAATAGTAAATGAAATATTCCAGAAATAAACAACTCACAAATTTTAAAGTTCATTTCATTCTGAGTATCATGAGGGTGATTGATTCATCCCTCTGTCCATCATCTCCTCCCTGCTGCATACACTCCCCACCTACTCATTCATCACATACCCATCTCCATTATCAGATCGAATGTCAGGGTATTGCAATGCTTGTGTTCAAGTAACCCTTATTTTATTGAATGACCACCTCAAAGCTTGAGAGTAGAGATGGTGGCAATTCAGATATATCAAAGTGAAGCTGTAAAAAAGTGTATGTGTGTACAGGAAAAAACAGGCAGCAACCAATTGATGTGTCTCTCTCGCACACTGATGTTTCTCCCTTCCCTTCCACTCTCTCTAAAAATCAATGGAAGATATCCTTGGATGAGGATTAACAAAAAAATAAAAAATAAAGATTGACACAATTAGGTATTCCATAGCTTTTTTGAGTGTGTTTTCTTGTTAGAATCACCTCCAGTTACAGGAGTGATAGCTAACCTACCTCCAGTTACAGGATGGGGAAATTGCTAACAAAAGGTATCTTCTCTTACAACGTAGGCCAAGTTAAGCCGTCTCTGTGAACAAGATAAAGTGGTACATGCTCTGGAAGAGAAACTCCAGCAACTCCACAAGGAGAAAGTAGGACAATTATGTTTATTATCTGCAATTGGTGTTACTTTATATGGTTATTATTGGGACACTGTAATAACTGAAGTAAAAAGGAATTAATTCCATGGTGCAGAACATTAAATGTAATTATTTTTATTACAATAGTACACGCTTGAGCAAGCTTTGCTCTCCGCCAGCCAAGAGATAGAAATGAATGCCGATAACCCAGCAGCCATCCAGTCGGTGGTGCTGCAGAGGGATGATTTACAAAACGGGCTGCTCAGCACATGTCGAGAGCTTTCGCGAGCCACTGCCGTAAGTAGCAGATTCCGTTCTCCTCTTAAGACTCCCTGCTCCAGCTGGTTTGGCTCAGTGGATAGAACGTCGACCTGTGGACCAGATGGTCCCAGGTTCAATTCTGGTCAAGGGCATATGCCGGGGATTGCAGGCATGATCCCCAGTGGGGGACGTGCAGGAGGCAGCCAGTCAGTGATTCTCATCATTGATGTTTCTATCCCTTCCTCTCTGAAATCAATAAAAATAAAAATACATTTAAAAGATTCCCTGAAATATTAGGCAGTTTTTCCTTTATCTATTTCTTTTTTTTTCTTTTTTTAATATATTCTTATTGATTTTTTTTACAGAGAGGAAGGGAGAGAGAGAGAGAGCTAGAAATGTCGATGAGAGAGGAACACCGACCAGCTGCCTCTTGCACACCCCCCACCGGGGATGTGCCCACAACCAACATACATGCCCCTGACCGGAATCGAACCTGGGACCCTTCAGTCCGCAGACCGACGCTCAACCACTGAGCCAAACTGGTTTCGACTCCTTTATCTATTTCTGTTTGATTGGACTATCTTTAGAATTTCTTTATTAGAACTAGAAATTAATTTGTTAATGATATAAAAAATGAAGGTTGGTCTTCATTTCTCTAATTAGTAGAAGGCATCTTATTTATTGTGAAATAGTTGTTTTTATAGGAGATAAATACTTCTGTTTGTATATTACACAAATGAAAAATGTTTAAATATGTTTAGATTTATTATAGTAAGGAAATTTTATTTTTTTTTTAACTTTAAGGGGGTTGGGATAATTTTGAGAAGGTGGTAATTAGGTTCCCTCAACCAACCATTTCAGTAAAAGGCACCTGTGCAATGCTTCTAAGAGCCTGTCAACATTACTGTTTCATGGCTGCAGTGCAATCTCAGTTTAGATGATAGGTTTCAGTAAGAAATATAATTAGCCGAACCTTTTAACCCACAGTCTTGTCGCTCTATAAAGAGTCTCTTGGGATTACTAAATCTAAAAGTCTTATGTGCAGTTTATAAATTAAAGTGTTTTATGAGTCTGCACAGGCTGCTTTAGATCCTGTGTGCAGTCATCCCTAGGTGTGGGGAGAGCACCTGCCCATGCAGCCCTTTGAAAGAGAAATCCTCGCAAAAGCCACCTGTTAAAGCTGCTAACACATCCTTGTCTGTAGCTCCCAGGGACTCCTTAGGGAGCAGCTACCTTTTAAGAAGGTCCACAGCTTAACTAAGAAAGGTCTTTTCACGCTGGCAGGATTCCAGAATCTCAGCATGGCTTCGATTCTGAACACTAAAATAGTGTTCCAAACATGAGCTATTTCTGCCCTAGCCCTGTGGTCGGCAAACTGCGGCTCTCAAGCCGCATGTGGCTCTTTGGCCCCTTGAGTGTGGCTCTTCCACAAAATATCATGGCCTGGGTGAGTCTACGTTGAAGAAGTGGCGTTAGAAGAAGTTTAAGTTTTAAAAATTTGGCTCTCTGGGTGGGGGCATACGTGGGGAGAGGTTTGGGGTGAGATTGGGGGGATGAGGACAATTATGTGATACCATAATCAATTTTTTTAAAAAGGAAAAGAAAAAAACAACTTTGGCTCTCAAAAGAAATTTCAATTGTTGTACTGTTGATATTTGGCTGTTGACTAATGAGTTTGCTGACCACTGCCCTATGCAGTTTGGCTCAGTTGGCCCACGACTGAAGGGTCCCAGGTTGGATCCTGTTTAAGGACACGTACCTTGGTTGCAGGCTCATGTGGAAGGTAACCAATCAATGAGTCGCTCTTCACATCAGTATTTCTCTCTGTCTCTCCTCCCTTCCACTCTCTCTAAAAATCAATGGAAAAAATACCTTCGGGTGAGGATTTAAAAACAAAACAAAAAGCCAAAAACCGGTTTGGCTCAGTGGATAGAGCGTCGGTCTGCGGACTGAAAGGTCCCAGGTTCAATTCCAGTCAAGGGCACATACGTTGGTTGTGGGCACATCCCCAATGGGGAGTGTGCAGGAGGCAACTGATCCATGTGTCTCTCTTCTAGTGTAGTCATAAAGAAAATGAGTACACCTGAAATGTCCACAAGATGGTAACCAGTTAATGATGGGCTGGATTTGGATAGGAAGAAAGGGGAAGTGAAAGATGGTCCATACAGGACAAAATGCCTCAAATCACAGCGCAGAAATGAGTATGTGGGAGACATGTCTAGAGAAACTAGAAGTGGAACCGGCTGACTAGAATTCAGGGATCGGAATGTGAGATTAGAAAGGGAAATGGGGCCAAGATGTCAGTGCCAAACTCATGGAAGCTTCAGTATTCCTGTGATGACCTGAGGCAAAGCAAAATTTTGTTGGAAGCTATTTCATGATTGATATCTGTTTTAGGGAATTCTGGTGATGGGCACTTAAATCTCATTAGGAGGCTTAGAATTTGCTCCATCCCAAGGTTAACTCCAGCACTGATAGAAGTTTATTTAAAATGTTTTAATAGAAATTAATCATGTTTTAGTATCCCGCTTTTTGATTTTTTGTTTGTTTGTTTGTTTTTTAAATATATTTTATTGATTTTGTACAGAGAGGAAGGGAGAGAGATAGAGAGTTAGAAACATCGATGAGAGTCATCGATCAGCTGTCTCTTGCACACCCCCTACTGGGGATCCGCCCGCAACCAAGGTACATGCCCCTGACTGGAATCAAACCCGGAACCCTTCAGTCCCCCAGCCGACGCTCTATCCATTGAGCCAAACCGGTCCTGGCCCGCTTTCTGGTTTTATCCCATATAATCACTTTTCTGTGTTGTTTCTTTCCCCTTGCCTTCGGCATTATTCAATTGATCATTATAAACCCTCAGTGTGTTCTTCTAAAACATGACTTCTGCATAGAATACAAACTGTTAATTTGTGCCTTTATGTAAAGTTAATGCGTATTAGCAGCTGAAGGCTACAAATGATGCATAGCATCACACTGGGCATAGGGTGGTCACTCAGTGGATGTTGATTAGATTTAAATTACATTTAACATTTATGCCAGCAGAATCTCAAAGGGCATTCTCTGATTCCCTCACAATTGATTCAAGGCATTGGTTCAAATCTAACTTCTGAGGTATAAAAGATAGAACATCAGAGGCATAACATTAAGGCATCCAATGATCAAGCCCGGGTTTCAGAGAACATCTCCTCTCTGGTTGGCTACGTAGGTACATAAAACCAGGATTAGCACAAGGTAAACATGTGAAGCAGCATTCCCTTTATGTTTTCTTTAATTCTTAAAGCTGTACCTCCTCTTCATAAGCCCCACCCAGCACAGCCACATGTTTTTAGGCACGTGGTGTTCTCACCTCTACTTTATCTAAACTCTATTAGTGAGCAAGATTATTAAAGCAGTCTGATATACCTCGGTATTTTTCAGTGTATAAACTGTCTTGGTTTGGATTCTCCTCTGAAAGCAGACCCTGAGATGAGGAACTGGGTTCAGAAAGTTTGGGGGGAGGTGGTTGCAGGAACAGAGGCACTGAGTGTGGAGAGGGAGAGGGGAAAGCACTGCTGAGTCGGTTACCGCTGTGAGCAGCGGGACTTCTGTCCCACTGAGGATTCTGAGAAAATGCGCAGAATGCTCTCAAAGGGTTTCCCAGTGAGAGGCTTGCCAAGGTGACGAAACTATTAGGGAACAAGGTCAGACCAGAGTCAGCATCTCTAAGTCAAACACTTCATTCTGGGGCTTCTGTACTTCCTGCTCCACCTCACAAGACAGTCACATGTACTTTATGGAACTTGTATTGTACTGTGTGTAATGCTTCAAACAATTTTTAAAAAAAAAGAATTCTGCAAACCATGCTGGTGGCAAGAGTGGGTAGGGAGAGGTCAATGGGGGAAAGGGAAACATATACAACACTTTCAACAATAAAGACTTTAAATAAAAAAAGGAAAAAAAAGAAATCAAATTTATATTTTCTTATGAAAAAATCTAAAATTGGGATTTCAGACATCAGAAGCAAGTTATAAAGGCCCCCAGTCATCCTATTGGAGGGCTTACGTATTGATCCACTGTAAGACTATCAGTATATGAAACAGTAATAATAATCGTGAATATTTCTCCAGCACTTATGAGCTGCCGAGTTCGTTATGAACTTGACGTGGGTACTATTATTCCTATGTTGAAAGTGGAAAACTGAGATACGGAGATTGCAATTATAAGTAGCATGTGTAGACTTCCATTAAAACCTATTTGTGTTCTAAACTGGCTGGGAGACAGGAGGGCCGTGAGTAAATGGAGAATTTAGAATACAGTGGACAAAGCAGGTCTAAGATTGTAAGCTTAAAGGGGCATGGAAGCAGGGAGGGACTTACACAGAGGTGAAGTGTCACAGACTGCTTTGAAGGATTGTAAGACGGGTCTTAAATACCCTGGTTACTTCCTGATTACTCAGCCACATCCCCGAGAAAGAGACAGCCCGGTGTGACAGCCCCCTGGTGCGCTGCAGTGGAAAGTACCCAGCAATACTTAAGGGGTATTTTTACCAAAAAATCAAGTCTGAATCTCAACAGTCTCCATATCTCACTACGAATTTATAGGAAACAGAAGAGCACACTAAGCAGTATCACAGGGATTCAGTTAGCAAAGCCTAGAGTAGGAGAACCTTTACAGAAAAAAAAAAAACCTTTTTCTTCAACAAATATGTAGCAAGGGAGTGGGGGGAAGAGGGTGTTACAATTTTTTTAAGTGTTTTTTTTTTAAATATATTTTTTATTGATTTCAGAGAGATAGAAGCATCTGTTATGAGAGGGAATCATTGATCAGCTGCCTCCTGCGCGCCTGCCCCTTATTGGCGATTGGGCCCGCAACCACGTTCAATTCCTGCTCAAGGGCATGTGCCCAGGTTGCAGGCCCCATCCCAGTCCAGACTGTGTCTCTTTCACATCAGTTACTCTCTTTCTCCAGCCTCCCTCTCTTCCACTCTCTAAAAGTCAATGGAAAAATTATCCTCAGATCAGGATTAACCAAAAAAACTTACTTGTTGGCTAGGTTGGGATTTTCTATTCTTTTGCCATTCCTGAAACGACCCCACACATGCACACATATTTAACTGTGTCAACATAGTCTCCAAAAATTACACTAGTAAATGCACAGATATGCCTGCTATCCAAATCAAGGCACTGAATTTTATTGCCTTCTCCCAAAAACATCACTTAAACTGTTAACTATATATTAGCTTTGCCTGTTTTTGTATCTTAATAAAATATGATCATATCACATATACTCTTTAACTTTGTGACGTTCATCCATGTGGTTGTAGATTGCAAGAGTTCATCCATTCTCTTAACTGTATGATATGAAACTGTACACATTTTTATTTCAAGCACTGTTTTAAGGTAATTGCCTACTTGAAAGTCATTAAAACCCTTTTAATTGCCTTGATGCACTTATATATTATCTTCTTGAGAGAAAAAAATAGTAAAGACATATTTAAAGATTTTAACATTGTGCTTGCATAATCCGTTAAATTCTTTAATGACACACCCAGCCAGGTGTTGGAAGGAAACCTTATGCCAGTGCCACCCTTTTCTTGGGATCACCTGCTGACTGGTGTTTTATGTTTGAGGAGCTGAGAGATAATGGCAGAAATGGGAGGCCCAACAGGATTATGGGACTCGGGCCAAACGATACAGTGCAAGGCGGGAATTTCCAGGTTATGAAAACTGAAAGTATATTATGTTTCCTTGCTCTTAACCCACCGTAGTTTCCGGCGTATAAGACGACTTTTGAAACAAAAAAAAGTCAACCGAAAATCGGGGGTCGTCTTATACACCGAGTATATCCCGAAAAACCTCTCGATATGCTGCTAAACGGATTTTGTGAAGAGACCTTCCATTTATCGTATCAATGTATGGTATATTACGGTATGTTCGGAAAATGTCATTCGTTAAAAATTTACCGTATTTTTCGGACCATAAGACGCACTTTTTTCCCCCCAGAAGTGGGGGGGGAAAGTCCCTGCGTCTTATGGTCCAAATATAGCCTACACATATACTTTAAAAAAAAAAGTTTTTTTACTTGCCCGGCTCTGTGTGGTCTCTGTGTGCTTGCCCGGCTCTAAAATGGTTCTAAATGCTGCTGTTTACTTTACAGGGTTGATTACATGTGTTTATGACTGTGATGTTGGGTTTTAATGCACATAAAATATTTTAGGACACTATTTGTTTCAGAATCTTTTTTTCTTCATTTCCCTTCTCTAAAAACTGGTGCGTCTTATGGTCCAGTGCGTCTTATGATCCGAAAAATACGGTAATTAGAAAAAGAACTGGTGTTGCCTCGGAAGTGGGGGGTAGTCTTATACAGCGAATATAGGCCTAAACCTATGTTTTAACTGTAAAATTAGGGGGTCGTCTTATACGCCGGAAAATACGGTATTGGAAAAGTAATCTCTAGCTCTCAGTCTCTCCTCTTGTTTCTATAAGAAAGATGAGGATTCCCACCATTCTAAAATGTTCTTATAGCCAAAACCGGTTTGGCTCAGTGGATAGAGTATCGGCCTGCAGACTGAAAAATCCATTCCGGTCAAGGGAATGTATCTTGTTTGCGGGCACATCTCCAGTAGGGGTTGTGCAAGAGGCAGCTGATCCATGGTTCTCTCTCATAGATGTTTCTAACTATCCCTCTCTCTTCCTCTCTGTAAAAAAATAAAATGTTCTTATATTTAGATGCTTCTACAGCGCCTTTGGGGGCCCTCTTTCTCCTCCTGGGCCCACCTCCTCCTCTCCTCCTCCTCCCTCTGTGCCCCTTCCCCCAAACTCTGGCTTTTCTGTGGGGTGTTAGGTGTTAGTTTGGCAGTACCATCTTCTCTTAATCACTGGGCTGCCATCAGATCCGTTACCCTCATTTTACCCTCCCTGAAGCCTTTAAAAGCCCTCTACCTAAATTTGCCTCTTTTTTTTTTTTTTTTTTTTTTTTTTTTTTTTTGAACATGGCTAGAAGCTATTTTTATTAAAGGGGATAATATCCTTGTTTATTCCGATAAAAAGAGTGTTGCTGAAGCCAAGTAAGGAGGCTAGTGTTTATACCATCAAGATCATATGAAAATCTTCAGTCCTTTATTACTTTGCTTTTTAAAAATTTAATTCGTTGTGAAATCTGCTTAATAGGCTCCTCAGGCTACCTATTTAAAACCTGTTAAGGAGTCAGACCAGCATGGCTCAGTGGTTGAGCATTGACTTGTGAACCAGGAGGTCTCGGTTCAGTTCCTGGTCAGGGCACATGCCCAGATTTCAGGCTCAATCCCCACTAAGGAGCATGCAGGTTTCATCATTGATGTTAAAATCTCTCTCCCTTTCCTTTCCTCTCTGAAACACACGCACACGCACACACACACCCGTAAACCTGTTAAGGAGAATCTTAAACTCAAAAAGCAATGATTCCAAATGACCAGATTCTAAAACTTAATTTTTTTAAAGTATGTACCTTGAAAAGAGGTCCTCTAGGAACTTGAGATATTGCTGTTTGTTTGTTTGTTTGTTTGTTTGTTTGTTTGTTTAATAAGATTATTTTAAGTACCCTCTTAAAATATTTTAAATACTTTCTTCTACAATCAGTACCCTCTTTCCTGTCCCCAGACTATTGCTATTGTTAAACTGACCTTTCCTAGGGAAGTTTCATCAAAGCAGCTCAGGGCAAGAAAGTCCTGGTCATGAGAGGTTCTTAGACAAGAGTCATTAATTCATTTTACAACAGCATTCAGTAAGCATTTGTTGGTTATGTTACATGTGCCAGCACCACACAGATAACTGGTGATCAAATAGTAATCGAATACTGTCCCTGCACCCTACCAGTGTGGATCAGTTAATTGAGTGTCGTTCCATGAAACCAGTATGGGGCAAGCAGGATACAGCCCATTGGTGTTTCTTGTTGATATTTCTATTGCTCTATCCCTCTCCTTTCCTTTTTCTGAAATTAATAAAATATAGTCCCTGCCCTATTTTAGTTTATCAAGTTGTTGACCTCATACCACCACTCTCTGAATGTCTGAAGGGTAACTGCAACCCATAGAAGCAGAATATAATCATGATGTAATTTGAGCGCTTGTAGAATCGTTCTATATTCAATAGAGTTAGACCAAGTATGAAAACTTTCTCTATGATTTTAGAGTTTGGGGGTGATGGTTTTTCCAAAGGAGTAAAGTAGAGGTGAGTAATGTCTGTATTGAGTCTATGACTTGTGTAGTTAGCTGAATTAAGTTTATAGGTTACTGTAAATTTATTCTTAAGTAATTAAATTCATATCAGTCTTCTGTGTTATTGAAAACCTAACATGGTAAAATACAGCGTATTTAGTGTTTTTATTCATGGGAGAATTTTAATCAAGGCATACAAGGAACTGTTTTAAACAATAAAGGGGGGGTGGGGATTGGTAAGGTATGTACACATAGAATACCTTAATTAAAAAAATGAGGGGGAAAAAACAATAAAGGAAAATTAGTTACAAAGGTGTTTTGTTTTCTGCCCAATATAAACTACATGATAATTGCAGTGATAACATTAGAATAATGAAAGCCCTTTTGCTTTCAGGAACTGGAGCGAGCATGGAGAGAATATGATAAGTTAGAATACGATGTAACTATTACCAGGAACCAGATGCAAGAGCAGCTAGATCGCCTTGGTGAAGTTCAGGTATAAAAGTGTCATTTTTTTACGTTGTTTTATCTTCATAGATTCATGTATGCCCATTACTGTTTTTACAGTATTGGCCACCTAAGATGTGAGTTTGAGTATTTTCAATGATAGGGATCTTACTATCTCACAAGATTTCCCATCTCTCTCTGTTTAAAGTTATGTATTCCATCAGGTGCATAGTATAGTGTTCTCTGTTCCTAGCTAACTTCATGGCACTGAGGTAGGTGTTGAATTACAAAAATTTATCAAATAATGGATATTTTAGCTTTTTTAAAAAAAAAATAAAGTTTATTCTGACTTATTCTAATTCGTTCTATATCAAATGCCTCTTTTAACAAACTATATTTAGCCTGTTATCTTCGCAACGCCCACCAGCCAATTGGGAGTGAGTATGCAAATTAACCCAACAAATATGGAAGGATAGTTTGCATTCACAGGTGCTGAGTGGCCAAGACGGGATGGGATGCTTGTGTCGTTGCCATGGTGACAACACAGGCATTCCGCACCACCCCAGCCATTCCGGGCCTCTGGGCAGTGTGGGAAGGTGGAAAGGTTGCTCTGGGGCTGAGCAAAGAGGCGACTCCAGCCAGAGCGAAGGCAGTGCTGGCAGCCAGGGGAAGGAAGGCCCATTCTTGCACGAATCTTTGTGCACCGGGCCTCTCGTAGTAATAATAAAGAGCTAGAAGGCACACTCTGTGATTAGTAGCATGGCACATGTGACCTTAGACCAGTTGCATTACAGTTCTGCACCTCGGTTTCCACACTATAAAATAAAAATAATACTAGTACCTACTTCTATTGGCTTATAACGATTAAATGCGTTGATGTTTTTGGAGTACTTAGAACAGCATCAGACACATAAAGCATATTGTAAAAGTGTTTATTAAATAACTAAGCACTGAAGGCAACATTGACAAACTCAAAAGGTAACATACTGGAAAGAACTGTCTTAACTCCTAGACTTCAATAAGAGTTACTGTCTAGATCTGCAAAGATTTTTTTTTTTTTTTTTGAGAAACAGTACATTAGCAAAATTAGTAAAACATGAGTAGTTTTAATTCATAAAAAAGTAAAATTCAGACCGCTAACAAGTGTGTATATATTATTCAAAGTCAGTGGTAACCAGAAAATGCAAAATAGATTTTAAAATGAGATTTTCACTGTATACCTTTCAGATAGGAAAAAAATACAGATATATATAATTTTTTAATTGTTGCATAAGTAATATAGATTCTATATAGAGCATCTATAGTATCAAATATTTGTAGCTGCTGTTCCCTCCCTGTGCTCATAGCAGTATTCACATCTCTGGGCTGCCATCGCCTTGGGCCCCGTGTCAGGACTTCCTTTGCTTTGGTGCTTTCAGCCTGCGGCTTGGAGAGCTGGATCACAAAGGTCATGCAGTACATCTGGAGGCAGCGTTAGCACACAGTCCTTATGTTTCTAGACTTGGGACACTTATTTCTATTCAGTGTCTATTTTTTTCAGTAATGTTCCATTCCTACGATATTTATTGTTATCTTAAGTATCTAGCAGTAAGATTCATAGAGTTCAATTACAGTTCTTAGCCTGAGGACATGAAATGGGGTATTAGAAGTAAGACAGTGGATGTAACTTAGAATGAAAATGGCAGTGATAAGTTTAGATCCCAAAATTGAGAATTCGTTCTGCAAACACATTTAACTCCATCAGTCAAAAACTCCTTTTGATTGTTTGGCATGTCTGCATGTTTTAGGACTTCAGAAATTAATATACTTTCCATTGCTTCTCCCCAAAAAAAGTGTTGTTGTTTTTTTAAATTTGGGTTTTGAGACTTTCTATTTTGTTCTATTTTTCGGTTTTCCATTTTTAGTCCCTTCTAACCAGTATTCTTTTCTGGAGTCATAAATAACACAAGACAAAGCTTACTGAGGAGATGTGAAATAATACGCTTATAGCTGAAAAATTATATTTTTTCTGCTTTATCTTTTTTTTAAAAATCAATCTTTATTGTTCATATTGTTACAAAGGTTCCTCATTTCTTCCCCCCTCCACCAGGTTCCCACCCCACCCTCCGCCCCCTCCCCATCCCCCATTGTCTTCATCCATAGGTGCACAGTTTATGTTCAGTCTCTTCCTCCCTCCCTTTCCCCGATAGTAAATCCCTTTTCAGATAGTAAATCTGTTATTTAGCATTTTCTCATATCAATAATACCACCACATGCCCAATGATACATTTCACACAAAAGACATTTCCAAATAGGTCAACCAGCCTCATCCAGGCCCCACCCAAGGCACTCACAGATCATCACCCCAGCGCTATACTAACTCAACACATCCAGATCTAAGCCTTCATCACTTGATTCAGCAGACCCTCAAGTTCCCACAAAAGTTTCCAGCCATGTCTGAGAGGCAGCCGTGGGGAAGGGGCAGGCGAAGAGCGAGCTGTTCCGGTCCTGGCAGTTCCGGGCCTGGCCTCTGTTGCTCTAGTTCGTTCCACAACCAGCTGCTCCGGGTCTGGTCACCGCCGCTCCCAACCTAGTTGCTCTGGACCTGGCTGCCGCTGCTCCGGGCCTGGCCGCACCCGACCCGGCTGCTTTGGGCCCGGCTGCCCCGGGCCCGGCCGCTCCAAGTCTGGCCGCTCCCAGCCTGGATGCTCCGGGCTTGGCTACTGCTGTTCTGGACCTGGCTGCTCCCAACCTGGCTGCTCTGGGCCCAGCTTCTTCGGGCCCGGCCACTCCGGGTCTGGGTGTTCTTGGACTGGCCACCCTGGGCTTGGCTGTCTCCGCCTCAGGCCTGGCTGCTACTGCCCCAGGTCTGGCTGCTCCAGTGCTGGCTGTTGTTGCTCTGGTTCTGGCTGCTGCTGCTCTGGGGCCTGGCCGTTGCTGCTCCGGGCCCGGTTGCCATTGCCTTGTGCCTGGGCACTCTAGGCCTGGCCGCCGCTGTTCCAACATTCTGTCCATTTTTTTTTTCTTTTTTTTTTAAACGCATTTATGTTGCAATGTTGGCTGGTGAGTTGAGTTCTGACTTAGTCTTTGAATTTTCAAGATCTTCTTTGTATTCTTTCTTAAGTAATTTTACTATCTTTTGCTCTCACTTGATGTCTTCACATTGAGAACTTTGGTTTCTTCCTCCTTGTCCTGGGAGCTCAGCAGGTTGCCCTGTGGCACCCCTTTGTTCTCCGCGGGCTCCCGCGCTGTTCCAGCCTGTTGCCGGGGTCGGAGCCGCCTAGGAAGCAGCCCCCGGCCTTGGCTCCGTTGCCCGCGCTCAGAGGTCGATGGCTCAGGGGCACCCCCCCCCTGGGGGCCCCGGCGCCCTGCTCCCTGCCGGCGCCCGGCTCCCTGCCGGCGCCCGGCTGGCTGGTGTCCGGCAGGGGCTCCTGCTCCCTGTCGCATTCCTCCAGTCTGGAGCTTTTTTTTTTCTCCTTCCCGCTAGGGGAGTCCAGGATCAGAGTCAACAGACTGTCCTCTGCGTGCAGTGCGCGCGACTCTGGGGGCTCCGCTTGTCGCCACTCCCCTGGGATTCCGCCTCACAGCCCTGTCTCCCCCTGCCCGAGCCTGGGTCCCCAGGGTCTGGTCCAGGACTGGGGTTCAGAGCAGTCCGGACTGAGGCACAGTGCCGCTGGAGGCTTTGTTTCTTCACTAGGGTAATCCAGCATCAGAATCAACATTCAGTCCTCTGCGCACAATGTGCGCACGACTCCGGGGTCCCTGCTTTTCGCTGCTCGCTTGGGATTCCGCCTCACAGCCCTGTCTCCCCCTGCCGGAGCCTGGGTCCCCAGGGTCTGGCTCATAACTGGGGGTCAGCACTGCCGATTCGGGGGTTTAGCCCAGGCTGGGGGTTTTATTTCCTTCCTGCTAGGGAACGCCAGGCAGCACCCAGCCCTCTCCTCCTCTCGGCTGCGACCTCTCCGCGTGCGGACGTGCGTGCGGGCGCGCAGCATGTCTCCGTACCTTAGGCTTTTTCAGCTCCTCTGATTTTCCTTCTGGTTTTCTCTTTCCTTCTTGTTGTAGAATTTTCAGTCAGTCGACTACCTGTAGCTCTGGGCGATGTCCACTCTACATTTTAGTTGTATTCCATTGAAATTGTTGTGTGCTGCTGCGGTTAGGTGTCTACCCGAGCAGCCATCTTGGATCCTCCCTCTTAAAAATATATCTATTTTTTCTGCTTTATCTTTTATCAGTGCCACTAAAAATCTTCTTTTAAAACATATAAATAGCAGAATATATAACTTTAATGATTTTTTTTTTTTTTTCTGTATGCGGTCTGTTTTCGCTGATAGACCGAATCAGCAGGAATTCAGCGTGCACAGATTCAGAAAGAACTTTGGAGAATTCAGGATGTCATGGAAGGCCTGAGTAAGCACAAACAGCAAAGAGGCACTGCGGAAACAGGTACGTTTGCGTTTTGCATTGTGTTGTGCAGTAATTGGCCATAGTATTGTATCTAAATGGGATGACACAGAAAATTGGGTTACTTTTGTTATTTTAATAGGTTTTTCAACACTCTTCTTGGTAACGTTGAGTCAGTACACAAGTGCATAAAGTAAAAAAGCAAAAGTTCTGCCCACCTCACCCACTCAAAAATAAATCATCGTGTTATGTGCACTGTAATTATAGGCACGCAAACAGTGTTTTGGTTGTGTGAGGTTTTTCCCCCCCACAACAGAAGATGGGATCATATTATCCCTGTTATCAACCATTTGCTCTTTGGTTCTTAACTGCAATATAATAATTGCTGTGTACAAATTCATTGTGTGCCCCTAGCTGGTGTGGCTCAGTTGATTGAGCTTAGTCCCCCGCACCAAAAGATTGCTTGTTCGATTCCTGGTCAGGGCACATGCCTGGGGTGCAGGCTCTGTCCCCAGTAGGGGTCATGCAAGAGGCAGCCAATCAATATTTCTCTCTCTCTCCTTTCCTTTTTCTCAAAAAAAAAGAAAAGAAAGAAAAACATAGCTTAAAGAAAAAAGCACCCTGGTACCTCAGTGTTTGAACTGTCAGCCAACACACCGAAGGGTTGCAGGTTCAATTTCCAGTCAAGGGTATGGCATGTTCACTCTCCGCCACTATCTCACATCGATGTCTCTCCCGCCCCCTTCTCCCTCTACTCCTCTTTCCTTCTTTCTCTCCATCTCCCTCTTCCCTCCTCTATCCTTTTCCCTCCCACTCTCTCTGAAAATGCAATGGGGTAAAATTAACTTCAGGTGAGCATCAACAAAAACAAATTTTCAAACCATATCCATTTCTGTGATGATGAACATGTTTTTAGGTTTTGAAGTTTTTGTTGTTATTTTCCTTGGTCATAAGCCATGCTGTCATGAATAGTGTGTGTGTGTGTGTGTGTGTGTGTGTGTGTGTGTATATGGTAGTACTTTGGATTTCAAGAAGTGGGAAATGACACATTTTCCATTTTGCTAGGCCCGGCCAGATTACCTTCCTAAAAGATATCAAAATGTACTTATACCAGTAAATGTTTGAGAAAACTCACTTACCTATTTAAGTTGTTTTAGTTTATGTTTTTTAATGTAGTTAGTTTCAAATTCTGAAAATATTAAAAAGAGAGATTAGAAACTGAATGTTTAATCTATGGATATAAAGAGCCAGGGTCCCTAACCACCAAGGCTCAACCAACACGGGAAGTCAAGCACTGACTGCCTAGGGGGCTGTGGATCAGGCCCAGAGGGAGGCCTGCAGAGAGAGGGGCAGGTTCTGAGCTGGCAGCTGTTGATCAGCTGTTGCCTCTCCCTTTCTCTCCTGGCTTTATTGGCAACCGAGCCTCTGTTTCTCTCGGGGCCTTCTCAGGGGCTGCTGATCGGCCCCGCCGCTTTGATCAGGCCCAGAGATAGGCCTAGAGACACTAATTGGCATAGAAACTGACCAATCAGAATTTAATCTGGGTGAACTGCGAAGGCAGAACCTAAGGTGGGGACTGAGGAAGGGTTTTAAGGGCAACAGCTGTTTGATGTAAGGTTTAAGAAAGCGGTTCAATATTTTCATGACTGGTTTGGTAGTATAGTGCATAGGCTGGCTATAGTCCAGATATAGGGATTATGTGTTTTTGTCTGCTAAGATCATCTCCTGCTGAAAAAGGCTTCCCCCCCCCCCCCAATTAAGCAATTCTATCCTATATATAATCAGTCTATACTATTAAAAGGGTAGTGTGCTAATTAGACTGGGTCAACCAATCATCTTCTGTATGTCCGACTTTCTTCCAAACAAAGCCAATGGTGGTAGGGGTCGAGGCAGTTAGGGGTGATCAGGCTGACAGGGAGGGAATTTGGGGGTGAGATCAGGCCAGCAGGAAAGAGCACTTGGGGGCAAGATTAGGCTGGCAGGGGAGGGCAGTTAGGGGCAATCAGGTGGGCATGCAGGTGAGCAGTTAGAAACCAGCGGTCCCAGATTGCAAGAGGGATGTCCAACCACTGGTTTAGGCCATAGGGATTGGGCCTAAACCAGAGATTGGACATCCCCCAAGGAGTCCCCAATTGGAGAGGGTGCAGACTGGATTATGGGGGACCATGCACAAAATTTGTGCACAAGGGCCCTAGTTTAAAATAAATGAAATTATTTCCTTTTTCTATAGATTTAAAAAGATATGTTTAGTATAAGTTATTTTTTATGCTTTTTTTAATAGGTATAGCAGTATCAAAGCCTTTCACAACAGTTAAGTACAAAAATGAGGTACGTTCGAATTATTTGTCTAACTATGTTATTTTAAATGTTTAAAACATGAATTAGAATTGTCTATTCATAAACTCATAACAAACGTATTTTTTAAATACATTCTAGTTATTGTTTTAATCTTAAAATTTCACTGGTTCAGTGATTTGGTACTTCTAACAAATGTGATTTTTCTTCCCTTAATGCAAAAAATTTAATCACTATTTTTCATCTCTATATTAGAACTTTAACATTGTCATGCTTTTTATAATAAAAGTAATTTGAATTTTTATCATTGCTATACTTGATAACATTTGTAGGATGATTGATAGAGAAGTTGGCTGTGTATCGTGCATACTATAAAGAAATTGCAACTACAAAGAGATACTGTCAACCGAATTGAAAGCATCTATGGTCTTACATTATGTATGAAAGCCAATCAAAAAGAAATGTTTGTTTTTCTTCCATTGAAAATGGCACAAAACATAGGCAACAAGATTTTCAAATTAATTTTTTTCTCTTCTGTTTTTAAAATGCAATGCAATCATTTCATGTATCTGTTTTAGACGTTGAATTACCAAAAAAGATACAATCCTATTTAAAACTATATTGACTTATCATAAGTATTTTCGGTGTTACTTTTCAATATGAGACTTTTGGCTTGGCAGTGTCCCTTTAACTATCTTAAAGCTAATTTAAGTTAACTTACCATTGCAAAGAATTTAGATCTACTTAACTCAGTATGCTTATCTAAATAAGGTGACTGTTCTACAATCTTTAGGAAGAGGAAGTAGCCCCACCTCGTCCTCCACTTCCTCGGTCCTATGACTTTACAGAGCAGCCTCCCATAATCCCCCCTCTGCCCAGTGATAGCAGCTCCTTGCTCTGTTATAGCAGGGGCCCAGTCCATCTGCCTGAAGACAAGAAGACTCAAGGTCAAGGATATACAAGAAATGGATCTCACTGTGTAAGTGGCTGCAGTAGCCACAGAATAATCAGTTTTATATGCCCTCTCATTTTTTTGAAAGTGAATTTATTTTACACTCAAACTTTTTTTTATAACACCGCTTTCAGCCAGGGCTGTTTTTGTTTATAACGTTATCCTTTTGTTTTGTTTTTCTGTTTTGGTTATATCATTCTCACTTTTTAATGTTTTCACAACTGTAATCATCCTTCATAATTTCATATTTTTCATAAATATTTTTATAGAATGGTTGCTTTGCATATGGTCAGATGAGTTGTATTTTAAACCTATCATGTCAGGATGTCGTGGACAAATGGAATCTTTTTAGGTCAGAAAGAAAGGGATTGCTGGGAATGATAAAAGGGTTGGGACGCACGCGGGCAGTTCAGTCTAGAAAAACTGTTAAGGTTGTGGACATTGCCAAGCAGAGACATCACCCATGGAAACTGGAAATGGAGGTTTGGGTTAAACAAATGTAAAATGCAATAAACAAGGAAAAGTGAACAAGGAAAAAGGCAATCGAACTAATTGAGTTAATATGATATAATTATTTTCAGGCCTCAGTTGTATTATGATAAAAATGTTCTAAAAATGACTCTATTCCCAAGAGGAATATTACTAACTTTTAAAACCAAAACATTTACCTGTTAAAAATACTTCAAATTGTTTTTCTTCTATCTTAGTTGTAGCATATATTAATTATTGTGTTATACCCAAGATAGGTAACTGAGGCTTTTAATTTTTAGAGTTTGATTTGAGTCTTTATTGGTAAACATTTTACAAGAAACTTGCACCAATTTTTTGTTTAATTGCATATCTTCCTTTCAAGGGTCCAGATTATAGACTCTACAAGAGTGAACCAGAGTTAACAACTGTGGCAGAAGTTGATGAATCTAATGGAGAAGAAAAATCAGAACCTGTTTCAGAAATGGAAGCTTCAGTTAAAGGTCAGAACTTGGGATGTGTTTTCAGACATTTTAGCAATAAATTCCATTTTCATGTTGAGCTAGTACATGAACAGTCCACAATCCCTTATCTGAAAACTTTGGAATCTGACAAGTTTTTTAATTCAGAAGGTTCATATATTTAAAAATGACATGACCCATAAACCATATATGATGTCACCTCAGCTAGGCATGAGGCAGCACCTTCTTTTAAACACATTGATATTTCTGGAATGTTCATCCTAAGTGGGATAAATCAGTTCCTGTGAGGTTTTACTGAGAAATAAGTTTATGACACACTTGTAAAAGGCTTTTCTTTTTGTGTTATTTTTTTATTTTTGGTTTTCTATTTAAAAATTATACATAATAAGAACAGACCTAGAGATAAGGAGCTATGGGTCAGACTGTTGGACCTCAAAGGGAGGGTGGGGATAAAAGGGAGAGATCACCCAAAGGACTTATGTGCATTCATATGAGCCTAACCAGTGGTCAAGGACAATAGGGGGGCGGGGGCATGAGTGGGGGATGGGTGGGGGATTGGAATGAGGAGTTGAGGACAAATATGTGATACCTTAATCAATAAAGAAATTTAGCCGAAGCCGGCTTGGCCCAGACCGGTAGCACATTGGTCTGCGGACTGAAAGGTCCCAGGTTCAATTCCTGTTGGAGGCACGTACGTTGGTTGCGGGCACATCCCCAGTGGGGGGTGTGCAGGAGGCAGCTGGTTGATGTTTCTCTCTCATCGAGGTTTCTGGCTCTCTATCTCTCTCCCTTCCTTTCTGTAAAAAATCAATAAAATATAAATGAAAGAAAGAAAGAAAGAAAAAAAGAAAGAAAGAAAGGAGAAAGAAAGAAAGAAAGAAAGAAAGAAAGAAAGAAAGAAAGAAAGAAAGAAAGAAAGAAAGAAATTTTAAAAGTAATAAAATAATAAGTGGTGATGAGAAAACTGGAAAAAAATTATACATAAAAGATTAAGGGCTGAAACAAATTTTTATAAAGTTTCTATAAAATGAATAAATTCCATGAAATAATACCATTATTCTTTTTGATGCTGATCGTTCTTCAGTATTGTAAAGAAAGAGGGTAGCAGGAAGGGGGCTATTCAGGATTAAAAATGTTGAAAATGCCAGATATAATGCAATGTTTGAACCTTGATTGGATTATGGTTTGAAGGAAAATTCTGTAAAGAGATTCTTGGGATAATTATGGAAATATAAATATATTCTAGATAGTATCTAATAGTAAGTAATATTATGATATTGTGGTAATGTATGAGAATGTGTTA
The DNA here is from genome assembly GCF_014108245.1 of Pipistrellus kuhlii. Classification (NCBI taxonomy): domain Eukaryota; kingdom Metazoa; phylum Chordata; class Mammalia; order Chiroptera; family Vespertilionidae; genus Pipistrellus; species Pipistrellus kuhlii. The sequence continues at coordinate 24,168,966 of NW_023425529.1, forward strand.
TGTGAATATTGAATCACTTAGAAGAATATTTGTAAGTTATTCTCATTTAAAACTAGTTACTTTTCTTCAAAATTTAAAATTTCTGCCCATCAGTCAAAACCGGTTTGGCTCAGTGGTAGAGTGTCGGTCTGCAGACTGAAAGGTCCCAGGTTCGATTCCAGTCAAGGGCATGTACCTTGGTTGCGGGCACATCCCCAGTAGGGGGTGTGCAAGAGGCAGCTGATCGATGATTCTCTTTCATCGATGTTTCTAACTCTCTATCCCTCTCTCTTCCTCTCTGTGAAAAATCAATAAAATATATTTTTTTTAAAAAGAAAAGAAAAGAAAGAGACCAACTGGAAATTAAGGACATATAGGTAAATCACTTAAACCTTCCCAGCTACTTTCTGTCATCTGAGAGATGTGAGAGGATTACATTAAGGTACTAAAAATGTGAATGTTTCCTGAAGAAGCAGAGAAGCAGCAGAGGGCTAATGCAGACTGACTCCAGCCATGCTGCTGCTGAGCTCTGTGGACTTGAGGAAGCAAATAACCCGTAAGAATCTATGATCGATTAGGGGTACTGAAGTTTTTAAATATTTTTTATTGATTGATGAGAGAGAGAGAGAGAGAGAACCATTAATTTATTGCTCCACTTATTTATGCATTCATTGGTTTATTTTTGTATGGGCCCTCACCAGGGGATTGAACCCACAACCTTATGGTATCAAGACACTCTAACAAACTGAGCTACCCAGCCAGAGGATTTTTAATATCATCTTTTAATTTGTAGGACGTTATTTCTAAATCTAACCCTAAATTTATCTGGTAATATCATTGGCTAGCTTATGAGCTAGAATCTTATCTAATAAAAGAATAATATGCAAATTGATCATACCTCTGCTACACCCACCAGCCAATCAGATTGAGTATGCAAATTAACCCCAACCAAGATGGCTGCAGCCACAGAGAGCTGGAGGGAGGCTTGGGTTTCCCAGGCAATGGAAGAAGCCAAGCTTTCCGCCTGCCTTAGCTGGCCTAAGCCTCCACTCAAGGCTACAAAGTTTCAATTATAGAAGGTAAACAAATCCAAACAGAAATGGCTGCAGCCATGGAACAAGCAGGAGGCTTGGCTCCCCTCCAGGCTACAAAGTTTCAATTGTAGAAGACACATAAATCCCACATACCAGGCCCTCCACTTGGGTCACCGGGGGGTGTCGCCAGCCTGCAAACCACCACAGGCCCCTCACCCAGGTTGCCCATGCCCCAAGGGACACCCTTCAGGGCAAACCAGCTGGCCCCCACCCGTGCACCAAGCCTGTATCTATCTAATAAAAGAGTAATGTGCAGATTTACCATCACTCCAACACAAGATTGCTGCTTCCATGTGGTCAAAGATCCTGCCCCCCTGTGGACACAAGATGGCCAACAGGGGAGGGCAGTTGGGAGGGACCAGGCCTGCAAAGGAGGGCAGTTGGAGGTGATCAGCCCTGTAGGGGAGGGCAGTTAGGGTGACTAGCTCGCAGAGGAGGGAAGTTGGGGGCAAACAGGCTGGCAAGGGAGCAGTTAGACATCAATCAGGCTGGCATGGGAATAGTTAGGGGATGAGCAGGCTGACAGGCAGAAGTGGTTGGGGCAATCAGGAAGGCAGGCAGGCGAGCAGTTGGGAGCCAGCAGTCTTGGATTGTGAAAGGGTCCCAGATTGGAGAGGGTGCCGGCTGGGCTGAGGGACACCACCACCCCATCCTCCCCGCCCCCCCCCCTCCCCCCCGCCACGAATTTCATGCACTAGGCCTCTAGTAGGTAATAGAAGGCTAGTACATTTTCCCTGGCTCTTTCCAAACAATAAATTTGTATTATGATTTTAAAAGCCTCAGAAATCAAGGATGTAAAAAAAAAAACAAAAACAAAAAGCCATGTTATGTGAGAGATGACTCCTATTTTAATTTTTAGGTTCCCACTTTCCTGTTGGAGTGGTGTCTCCAAGAACAAAGTCACCAACACCCGAATCCTCGACAATAGCCTCATATGTGACCTTAAGGAAAACGAAGAAGATGGTGGATTCAAGAACGGTATTTAGCTAGAAATTAATTTCTAGAAGGAGTCTGACACTTCTAAGAATTTCCTTGGGGGGAGTGATAGACGTGTCCTGTGGTCACCCAGCGAATGGGTTTCCAAGCTAGCCTGAGTTTGCAGGGCCTCTCACCTGGGGTGGATTTGGAGTTTGCCAGTCCTCTGGCTACTCTGCGAAGTGTGAGTTGGGATTGGGAAATAAATCCTGTGTTTCACACTTCCATCTGAGATCATTGAATTCAAACTGGCTCCAAACCAGGCTGGTAGTTTTAGAAATTTGAGCTGCAAAAGAACTTTTACTTTGCAAAGTCTCTACTTACTTGGTGTGAGATAATTTTAAGCTATAAGAACAGACTGAATGGTATGACAAAGAAAAAGGTCTATGGTTATCTTTGAAAGATATTAAAGTATAGCTACCCAGTATATGACAAAAAAAATATGACAAATTATATATAAGAACTATCTTTTCAATTAATACAAAATTGTAAAGATCTATAGGAATAATTAATGTAGAATAAAATAATAGCTATGTGTCAATATTAACAGTAATCATGATTCTATAATACTATTATTTGTTCATAGAGAGAGAAATATCCTTACTATTTTTTTTTAATATACTTTATTGATTTTTTACAGAGAGGAAGAGAGAGGGATAGAGAGTCAGAAACATCGATGAGAGAGAATCATCAATCAGCTGCCTCCTGCACCACCACACCCCTCCCTCCCCCACACTGGGGACGTGCCCACAACCAAGGCACATGCCCTTGACCGGAATTGAACCCGGGACCTTTCAGTCCGCAAGCTGACGCTCTATCCACTGAGCCAAACCAGTTTCGGCTACCCTTACTATTTTCTTTTCTCTTTCTCCTCTCTTTTCATCATAGACTGTGCATCACCAATTATCTATTAAGGTTAAAATAACTTGCCTTTCTGGTGTTATATAAGTGACATTCAAAACCTTCACTTTTGATTTTGAGGAGAAAAGAAATGCATTTTGTTTCAACATACTTTTCCAAAGTCACTATAATTATGTATTCATATGTTTATTCTTTAATTTAAAGGAAAGACCAAGGAGTGCAGTGGAGCAGCTGTGTTTGGCGGAAACTACTCGACCTAGGATGACTGTGGAAGAACAAATGGAAAGAATAAGGAGGCATCAACAAGCATGCTTAAGGGAAAAGAAGAAAGCATTAAACGTTATTGGTGCTTTAGATCAGTCACCCTTACAGAGTCCTTCAAACTTAAGGGATAATCCATTCAGGGTTATTACCCAGGTATATCAGTTCCTTTTAATCATTGTGTGAAAATCTAGTATCACTTGAATCTTAGAATCATAGTTACATGTTTCCTGGGTTTTCACGTGTCTGCTGTATGGATATTTATTTTCATTATTTAACTGGTATAATAATAAGCTAGGACAGCTTAGTATAGTGGAAATTGCCCTGTGTTCAAAAACCAAAGCTTGTGTGCTTTTGCACCAGCAGTGGACTTAATCTCCTCTGCTATAACTCAGGTAATGATCCGATGTGTCCCCTCTCCCCCACAGAGATACCAAGAAGATAAAAGTGCTTTCAGCAAATGTAAAATGCCATGCAGGTTACCAAGAGAGTCCCCAATTCCCCTCCCAATAAAATGTGTATGACTCTGTGGCCTAATTTCACATGACCTAAATTAGAGCCGGAGAGAGCTTCTAAATTAAAGCTCTGCTGTTCATCGCATTTCAACTTCAGTCTCGTAAACTGACAACCTTTCATTCCTTATTCTTTGTTTGTTTGTTACCCTGTTTAATAAAGCAGAGCGTAGTAGCTTCAGTTTGATCTATCCCCGATAGTAGACATGGATCAGCTGAAAGTGCTTCCCTGTCTTCGTAGAAATTTCCTTTTCATCTAACCAAGAGCAGGCATCACTGCTGGAGAGTCAGCTGATTAGCAGTTGAATAACTGCAGTCTACAAATTACAAAATGGTTGATTTTAAAAATAAGAGAAATGAGGTTTGGCTCAGTGGATAGAGTGTCGGCCTGTGGACTCAAGGGTCCCAGGTTCGATTCCGGTCAAGGGCATGTACCTTGGTTGTGGACACATACCCGGTGGGGAGTGTGCCAGATCGATGTTTCTATTTCTAGCTCACTATCCTTCTCCCTTCCTCTCTGTAAAGAATCAATAAAATATATTTTTTTAAAATAAAATTAAGAGAAATGAGGATGAAGAAGTGTGTGGAATACTGCCTTTTGTTAGTATGCTATATATTAATACCTAAATAGTTAATATGTAAGTGATGTATATAAGTATAGTGATATATATTAAACAGATCTTGTTCCTGTTGATTTTCATATTGAGTGAAGATCTATTGAAATAGCTTTCTTTGGAAATCAGCAGGTGCCATCTCAATGGCTGCATAGTGTGACCCTAAGACTGCTCTGTGTCTTTTGGACAGACTCGAAGGAAGGATGATAACAGTAAGGACCCGGACACTGTCATTAGAGAAAATGACGTAAAGCCAAACCACGAAACTCCTGCAGAGGAAATTGTTCGACTAAAAGAAGCTGAACCTCAAAACACAGATTTCAGCGAAGAGGTACAGAGCTTATTTTTGGACAGATAATTCTAAAGGGTCGGGGTAGGTTTTTGAAGATGAGATCAGTTGTATTAAGGATGCAAGTATTGTTTCATTCTGCCACAAAAGGCAATGAAAAGATCTAAGTAAAATGATCAGTTTTATATAATTTGATTAATTTAAAACTTCAAAGCATGGCCAATCAAGGCTGGACTAAATTGCTGCAGGCCCAATTAAATTTGGACTTGTGTATCCCAAAACAACTAAAGCAATGTGCTTCGTCCCTTTGGGCAAATGACTTTTCATGTTAGTAATAAAGAATGTTGAGGCAGCCAAAACCAGTTTGGCTCAGCGGTAGAGCATCGGTCTGCGGACTGAAACGTCCCAGGTTCGATTCCTGTCAAGGGCATGTACATTGGTTGCGGGCACATCCCTGGTAGGGGGTGTGCAAGAGGCAGCTGGTTGATGTTTCTCTCTCATTGACATTTCTAGCTCTCTATCTCTCTCCTTTCCTCTCTGTAAGAAAAATCAATAAAATGTATTAAAAAAGAATGTTGAGGCATTTTAGATCTTGCTCCTTGGCATGTCAGTTTGATGCAAATAAACTCTTATAAAAAATGTTTTTAATGTTAATATTTTTAAGATAACCTGAACCTACATTTGTATTTCAGTAAGTATTTGACAGTATATAATTTTTTAAAACTTTTATTTGGTAATTATTTTAGATTTACTACTAAATATAGATATGGTATGAATGCCTTAAAAAAGAAAACTTTCTTCTCTATTCTGTAGTTTAAAAAAACAGAAAATGTTTTATACGAAACACTTCTCAAGCCTGAACCAAATGGCGTAAATTCTGAGGAAGTGACGGATAAAGGAAGAAACAAAGAAAACATGCCAGAAGATGTTTCATGCAGGTAATAATTAAGGGAAACAAACAAATCATTCATATAACTGCTTAAAAATGGTAAACTTCAGAGTCAAAAAGTCTTGTATTCCGGTCCCAGCAAGCTATATACCTACTTACGGTGCAGTTTTCTCTCTTAGAAGAATGGGGCTAATAAGGTATCTGTTTCACAAATGTGTTGTAAGGGTTAAAAAAGAAAATACAGCCGAAACCAGTTTGGCTCATTGGGTAGAGCATTGGCCTTCGGACTGAAAGGTCCCAAGTTCGATTCCGGTCAAGGGCATGTACCTTGGTAGCGGGCACATCCCCAGTAGGGGGTGTGCAAGAGGCAGCTGATCAATGTATCTCTCTCATCGATGTTTCTAACTCTCTATCCCTCTCCCCTCCTCACTGTAAAAAATCAATAAAATATATTTTAAAAAGAAAGAAAAGAAAATACATGTTTAGCACTTAACACTGTGCTTAGCACCTAAGAAGTAGTTAATGCCTTTTTAAATTTATTTATTTTTAAATATATTTTTACTGATTTCAGAGAGGAAGGAAGAGGGAGAGAGAGATAGACATATCAATAATGATGAGAGAGAACCACCTATTGGCTGTCTCCTGCAAGTTCCCCACTGGGGACCAAGCCCACGACTGAAATCAAACCTGGGACCCTTCAGTTTGCAGGCCGACACTCTATCCACTGAGCAAAACCAGCCAGGATAATACCTTTTTTTTTTTTTAGAAGAGCAAGCAGTGAAATAAGGAAGGGCATAGAAGCCACAGGAGAGCCCAGATTGGGCTGCTTTGGCTCACTGGGAAGTGGGAGAAAGGGGAGCCTTAGAGACAGGTTCAGGGGGTGAGCCCAGGATACACTAATGCTGCCCATTGACTTAAACTTCTGGTTTAAGTCTCCTGAGGTCCCTTAAAGATTGAGGGATAGTGCCTGTGGGGAAGGAATAGGGGGAATAAAATGGCATGGGTATGCTCTCTGCAGGGGGAGCGCCTTGATACCTTTTCTTTAGATGCCAACAGGCACATAAGCTATAGCCAAGTAATGATAGACATTGCCTTTGTAATGACAGACATAGATCAAAAGAAGTCTAAGTTGTTTGATAAGTAAGTGTTTCAACAATTATGGTGCTTTGCTATTTATTTTTTTTAGCTGTGTTTGTTAGCTAGCATCTTTAAGTGCATATGCTCAGTGTCATCCTCCATTTAAAAAGTTACCAGTGTTAGAAAAGAGAAATGCTATGAATTAGTGTTATTAGCAATGCCTTATATTTCAAATTCAATTCTGCTATTCACTGAAGACATTGAACAAAATATTTGGCAAAAGCTGATAAGAAAAACATCTCTGCTGATTTTTTGTTAATAGGCATAGATGGAAACACACCCAGTATAATGAGTATACATACAATAGACAACAGTATGGGGACAGCCAGAGGGAAAGGGAGGGGGGGAGGTGGAAGAGGCAAAGGGGGTAAGTGGGGATGGAAAGAGACTTGACTTTGGGCAATGGGCACATGGTGCAGGTGCAGGTATTTCATTGAGTTGTGCACTTGAAACCTAATAATGGTATCCAATATTACCCCCAATAAACCCAGTTTTTAAAAATCTATGAGTTCAGCCTGGCTGGTGTTGCTCGGTTGTTGAGTATTGACCCATACACCAAGAGGTCACCAGTTTGATTCCCAGTCAGTTCGCATGCCCTTGTGTGGGCTTGATCCCCAGTAGGGGGTGTGCAGGAGGCAGCCAATCGATGATTCTATCTCATTGATGTTTCTTTCTCTCCCTCTCCTTTCCTTTCCAAAAATCAACTAAAAAAAAAAACAAAAACAAAAAACAAACACATTTTAATAAATTAGAAGAAAAATTAATTGCATTCTGTAATAAATTTTAAAACATCTATTTTCATTAGCCCTCAAGATGAGACACAGATCACAAATCATAAGTCAGAAGGCCATCCTGAAGAAAATGCAGAGGACAATATTGAGGAGCAGGAAGAAAGTGTTGAATCTTATCAACTAACTCCTGAGGCTTCTAAAGAGAACCAAACAACAACAGGTAGATATTACACATTTCATGGTTTTCTCGCCAACGCTTCCTCGGACCTCTGCACCTGTTTCCCATGTAAAGGTTTTAGCAAGAGAGACGCTTAAGTACCCTGACTACGGATCCATCAACCTTTGCCTCCCACAAGCACCTTCAGGAAGGATGCCGCTGAGAAAGGAGGAAAGGGTGACCCCTGCCTAACCAGCTAGGTACCCTCAGAGGCTGTCCTCAATTGGGATCATTTTTTTATTTTGGTTTTGCTTTTAATCTTAACACATACCATAAATTCTTTTCTAATAAGAAGATTCTTCAAAACCTGGAAAATTTATCTGTTAGGGTCTCTTAGAGGAGGTTTTCAGAGTGTTCACAAACCTGCCACTGCAGAAACTGGACGACTGAATGTCTAAGTTGGTAAAATGGATGTTTGGCCTCTACTGCAGTAATGGGTTATTACCCACATCTGGGCTTTTTGATGAGAAGAAGACTGTAATCCATAGCTAAAGATTAAAGATTTCTGTGCTATTCTTCGTTCACATTTTTTAAGCTCTTCACATCTTTTTTCTCTCTTTTCTTCATTTAAGACTTTTGGGGGGGTAAGGGGGATCATACCACTAATATATATTATTGGCTCAAAAAACTATTCCTAGTAATCCTCCCCCTCCCCCACCACCCTTCTGATCACTTTGCAGAAGGGTAGGTACAATGAAATTCAGTTATTCGGAATTGTCCTTAGATAAAGCATTTTTTTTTTTTGCATTTGATATGCATGTAACATGCAAATTTATCTCATCATGATCCTTTGTAACTAATAGTAACTGCTCTCTCTTCCTTTGTCTCACCATCACTTACAAAGTGCTGTACCCTGGAATTCTCACTTATGCTTTCATTGTCAGTGACAATTTTAGTTATTGTTGTGGTCCGTCTGGGTCAAAGTGGTGTTGTGACTATTAAAACCACAATGTTTAAACTGTGGTTTATACCGCATGGAACTAGAAAGGCTTTTAAAAGTAATTCACTGCTAGACACCTGGAAATTGACTTCAAAGCAAAAAAATGAAAAAAGTCCTTATAATACTATAATAAAGGGTAATAGGCAAATTGTTCCCTCCACCAGGATATGGACTGGAGGCCCCTCCCCACCAGCCTGGCCCAATCGCCCTGCCAGCCGGTGGACCTCACCCGTGCACGAATTCGTGCACCAAGCACCAAATTTAAAAAAAAAAAAAAATCCCATTTTTATGAGATACAATTGACATAACACTATGTAAGTTTAAGATCTGCATGGAAGAAAAAGTTTAAACCGTGTTCCAGAGACATTTCATGCCGAATACTCCTTCCCAGATTAGAAAGTAACAAACCAAATGCAGCTAGCTATTCCTTCCTTCTCAAAACATGTTCTCCGCAGCATTAGATTTCCTTCCCCGGGTGTCTTAAAGATGTTTCTCTTCTCGTGTTTTCTTGGTGTTTCAGTGAAAAGCCTGCCCTCGTCTCCGGAGTCCTCCGCGTCCCCGGGCCCGCCCGCCCAGCCGCAGCTCCCGGAGGGGTCGCATTTCATGTGTGTGTAGCCTCGGACCAAGTACGTGGTTTCCCTTCGCGCTTTCCCCTTGGCCCTCCTCCTGACCGGCGGGAATTGTATTCATTTGCTGGTTTAGGGGATAAAAACGGAGATTAAGCGCGGGCCAGGCCTGGGGATGGTTGGCAGAGCAAGTCTTGGAACCACAAGCAGTACTCACGTTTCCACCGCTGGCCCTTCCAGGGATTGGCCGTCTTCCAGCGTCTCCCAGCATTTTCCCTGTCTCTTATTTCATCTGTGGAAACAGCAAAACCTGGCGGGGTCGGCCTACACCAGCACAGGCCTCCCTGTGTTTTGCAGCTGTGTTCCCATGGAGTGTTCCTTTCCATAGCCGGATCGCAGAAGTCTGTTGAAGTCATTACATGTCGAGGGAGTAATGTTTCTTAAGTTAGTTTGACTTATCTACCGCATTGGGAGTTTGTTCATTATTTCAAAGGACAAAGAAATGTTTATGGGATAGTCTAATAGATGGAATATTAAAATCTTTAAGATACATCAGAAATGATTTCTAAATTTAAGGGAAAAAATGTTTTTAATATATTTTATTTTTTTACAGAGAGGAAGAGAGAGGGATAGAGAGTTAGAAACATTGATGAGATACATCGATCAGCTGCCTCCTGCACACCCCCCACTGGGAATGTGCCCACAACCAAGGTACATGCCCTTGACCGGAATCAAACCTGGGACCTTTCAGTCTGCAGGCCGATGCTCTAGCCACTGAGCCAAACTGGTGTGGGGGGGAGGGGGGGGGGAATTTTAAGACAGGGAAGTAGTTACTCAAAAAGCCATGGGCAGGGAGAGAGAGAAAGCCTTCCTCGGAGTAATGTTCCTTCAACCACAGTTTCAGAACTAAGACTAAAACCTTAAATTACTTAAACAGCACTAAATGCTACCTGCTCTTCTGTGCAAGTAGATATACGCTTATTAACTTTTCGGAAGATCAGTGAGATACGGAAGGAGCATACTATGCCCTTTTATGCATTTTTTCCCCTCCACATATTTACCAGATGTAGTAATTTTTGTGCCGTCGGGTGGCCGCCAGTTTCTGTCACACAGTTATAAGCAGCGAAAACACCGTGAGACCTGAGCATCGTTACGTTGCCTGGTTTCCAGATTCTCAGAGTAAACGGGTGCGGGCACTAACCCGGCCATGTTTGTTCCGTGAGCGTCTTTTCTGGAGCCCACTCACTCCGTTCACACCTGTCGGCAGCAGCTCTGATCTGCGACCTTCCTCTCAGCCAGAGGGGTTTGTGTTGAACCGTCTTGTCCCGTTTGTAACTTTTGTTTGAGATTGTGTCTATCTGGAGCCCTATCGGTACAGGATTGACATCTTTTTCTGGAGTCACAAACCATCGATCGGTTACAGTCTGACCTGTGCCTTTGCCTCTGTCGCTCGTGAATTTAAACTTTTGATATGTTGGGAAGGGACAGCTCTCCCCAGTGACAGAATAACATCCAGCAGAGGAATAGTAAACATCACACCCCTCTGATTTCCCCTGCCTGAAGGTGTGGTCGGGGGGCCTCCGTCCGTCTCAGTGGAGAAATGTGCATTAGAAGCCGTGCTCCTTGTCTTTCGGTGCGATAAACGGGGTCCAGCTCCTTGTACGCGGGCCGTTCTGGTACTAACAAGTGTTCAGTAAAAACTCGAGCACATTTCCAGGCTCCTTAAGTTGTTGTTATTGGGTTCTGTTTTGTTTTACTTCCGTTTCCAGAGCCATTAGCATTACGCACTCGAATGAGGTACAGTGGTTGCCTGATGTTTTCCAGTCCGGTGGCACGCAGCCACCGCGAACAAGTGACGCTCAACTGTGGTTATTTTATTGTACATCTTTGTGTTGTGCCTGTGTCATCTTTCCAGGCTAGTCGTTCTGACAGAACGTAGGAAAGTTTTACACACGGCACTGCTATGCAGGCAGCTCATTGGATCAGTACATGTGGAGTTATGCAAATATTGGCTCATTTTTTGCTGATCGTTTGGATTCTGAATTGCTCTTTTAATTGCCTTATGTTTCTTTGCTTTGTGAATTGAGCTTTTGGACGTGAGGAGAGAGTGTCCTTTAATTGTATTAGGTTTTTTGGGTTTTCAAGGCCATGCTTCTATTGTTACGGAATGTCAGCCTTCATTGCTTTAGGACAGTGTTTCCCAAACTTTTGACATGTGTGTACCCCTTCTCTGATTTTCGTAACGCTGGGTACCCCTCGTACTCAGGAGAACGTAGAATGAGGCGCAGCTAAGCACGGTGCAGTGCATATCCCCACCAAACTCCGGTGCAACCCGTACCCCCAGCAAACTTCCCGTACCCCTGGGGGTACATGTACCACACTTTGGGAAACACTGCTTTAGGAAATGGCCATTCGTTAACTTGCAGGTGTCAAAGTAAATTTCCCTCTCTTTGTTTTTCAGCTACATTGACTTGTGCGGAAGCTATTCAGACCCAAGGACCCAGGCCTTCGGCGATGTGAGAAGATATTGTACAGTATATTTTAAATCTATGAAATTCATAGTTCTGATGCTTTTGGCCACAGAGCATCGTTTTATCACTTCTGGAAAATGTTTATTCCAAAACAGCTTTAATGGCCCATACGTGCACTCCGTAATCTCAAGGTTATTCTTCTGACACCAGCTTGCTGCTATGATTTCAGAGCACATAAGTCAAGGTGCTTTTTCCTGTGTGGTCCACCGCCAGCGCTCACTTAGTTGCTGATTTCCAGGTTTGGGTGTTTCTAAAGTCTCGGTGGAGCTAGAGTTCCTTTTTCTTTTCAGTACATCATTTTGGTTCTTTCCGATGAAGCTCATTTTGTTTCGTGTTTTCCTTCCATTTTGGCTACTGCAAGGCTTTGTTTCTCACTTGATTTGTAAAAATTTTATATATATATATATATATTTAAAATGTGCCATTTTATTATTGCTAAGTGAAGTATGTCTCGTTTCCTGCTATGATTATTTCTCATTCAGATTGCAATGTCAGCAGTTACTGCCACACTCTTGTCAGCTTAAACACAAATGTTATTGCTTACTGTTTCTTGAAAAAAACAATTAAAAAATGTGGGTATTTTGAAGTACTGGGCTTATACTTCGTTGGAATCGATGTGTACAGCAATAAGCAGGTTTTCAAATCCAGTACTTAGTTTGTGTACAAATGTAATTATGTTCATTGTGTATATATTATACAATGAGCACATGTAATGTATTAAAGGCTACTTACTATTGTTTAAATGCAAATGTTCATATCTCATTTCTTTTTTTATCATGTTAAATAAATGTTGATGTTCTTAAATCACTTGTGTTAGAATTTTTGCTTTTTCCATCTGAAATTGCAAACCTGAGGACCAAGAGACTTCTAGAAGCAGGGCGGGGGGAGGTAATGTTCATCTTATCATTATAGAGAACATCAAATAGGACCTTTTTCGTCATGGAGCCCAGCCTCCCCTGTCAGGTTGAGGAACTTGAGGCCCAAATCGCTAAATTGCTTTGGCCACAGTTACATTTCATACCTTTCATTTAGTGACAGGATTTGGGCCAGAATACAGTTTTTCTGACTTGTCCTCTAAGGCCATCAGCTCAACACCACTGGGAAAATTTAGTTTTCTGAGGTTTCCCCACCTCGTGCTGTGGAAACCAGCTCCAAGCAGCTGTATCTCCCTCTGCTCTGTGGTTTGGACTTGGGGGGGCTGTGGGGGGGTAGGGAAGGGGGCAGTACGGAGCGGAGGGTCATTCTGTTTCATCCTAAGTGGGACCCTCAGAGATCGTTTTCTCTTACAATTCATTCTTTGCAGATGTTCACGCTCTTCAGAATCAATTACGCTTCCTTCCCTCCGTAACCTTTTGTTCATGCTCTATATTGTTCCCAGAGTGTGAGGAAATCTGATGCTTTTGGATTCCTGTATAAAATGGCTGAAACTAAATTGGCAGCGGTCAGTCTTCCTTTTTTTTTTTTCTCCATGCTATATTAAAGAGGATTTAGATTTTATTCAAAACGCAGATGTATAAAATTCATCTGCTCCAAACGAAATCACTCAAAAAGAAATGCAAATAGATACACTCTATACTGTAGGAGGTCAATGAAAAGAGAGGTTAAATGGGAGGATAGCATTTGGCTCTCTGCGTCCATTTTAACATGTTTACACAAAGATGACACGCACAGGCCTTCTCAAGGGAAACCGTCAACAAATCATTTTTTTCCCTCTAGCTGTGATATGGTCATTGTCAGAGATCTTTTGTCAGTGTGTCAGGGAGAGTTTCTCCTTGGTTTTCGTTTGGGACCTTTTGTGGGGCTTTTTATGTTGGATTGTGTGTGTTTTGCTTTGGTCTCATTAAGCACAACTTTTTTTTTTTAACTATTTCACGAAGGAAACATATTCTATTCTGGGGTACCTGGAAGCCTCCGGAGTTAGGAGAAAGCAGCATAAAGGAACTGTGACTCTTGTCAACATTTTAGAAAGCCAGGTGCTAACTATGTCTTTGCAAACAGTAAGTCAGCACAGGCTTGTTAAGAACACATCACTGGCTTTGTTTGGCTCAGTGGGTAGAGCATCGGCCTGCGGACTCAAGGGTTCCAGGTTCAATTCCAGTCAAGGGCATGTACCTTGGTTGCTGGCACATCCTCAGTGAAGGGTGTTCAGGAAGCAGCTGATTGATGTTTCTCACTGATGTTTCTTTTTTTGGTTTTTTTTTTTGGATAGAGAGTTAGAAACATCAATGAGCCTAAACCAGTTTGGCTTAGTGGATAGAGCGTCATTCTGCAGACTGAAAGGTCCCAGGTTCGATTCTGATCAAGGGCATGTACATTGGTTGCGGGCACATCCCCAGTAGGGGGTGTGCAAGAGGCAGTTGGTCAATGTTTCTCATCTATGTTTCTAACTCTCTATCCCTCTCCTTTCCTCTCTGTAAAAAATTAATAAAATATAATTTTTTTAAAAAGAAACATCAATGAGAGAAACATCGATCAGCTGCCTCCTGCACACCTCCTACTGGGGATATGCCCACAACCAAGGCACATGCCCTTGACCGGAATCAAACCTGGGACCCTTGAGTCCACAGGCCAACACTCCATCACTGAGCCAAACCAGTCAGGGCTCTCATTGATGTTTTTAACTCTCCCTCCCTTCTCTATAAAAAAAAAAATCAATAAAATATATATATATATTTTTAAACCACATTATTGGGCCTCACCCCTAGCATTTCTGAGTTAGCCAGTCTGGAGCGTGGTCCAAAACTGGGAGTTCTAATTCTAACAAGTTCACAGGTAATACTCATGCTGATGCTCTGGGCACACTCTTTTGAGAATCACTCTGTATTGTATGTTGAGTTTTCTTTTATTCATGTGTAGTGGAATAAAATTGGGGTAAGTTCAGGAGCTTTTACTTATTTACAAATATGCACAGAGTATAGAAGAACTAAGAAAGATAATGGAACAACTGTGGCCCAAAGGGATGAGGCGAGAAGGAACTGGAGAACCTTATTTTATTTTCCAGAGGCAAAGCCAGCCCTGGTGTAGGCAGCCCCGCAGGGACTGAGCCAGGAGAATATGACAGCACTGGCTTAAGGCTCCCGTTTCTTGCTCAGACTCCCATTGGCTGCATTCGGTGGGATGCAGAGGTCACAGGAGTTGTGTTGGGGGTGACTGGGAACCCTTGGGGGTTTCCAAGACCTTTTCAGGAGAGCCTTGAAGTCAAAATGATTTTCATAACAACACTATGATGTTATTTGCCTTTTTCACTTTCATTCTCAATAGTGAAGCGTGGTGTTTCCCAAAGGCTCTCTGACCTGAGAGATTTCACCAGATTGAAGTGGAGAAGCAGAGATGCAAATCTAGTTGTCTTTGTTAATTCAGACAGCAACGAGATTAACAAAGATGGAAAGCAATGTTTTTTATTCAGAAGTGTGCTGTTCATTCTAATATGTAGTGGTTTTATTGCTGTTATTTTAGATGAACGAGTAAATATTTTAACACCTCTCAGCTTTAATTTCTACTACAGTAAAGACCAATAGATGTAACCCACAAAACACGCTACTTAGAGTCGATCATTGTTAAACATGTGAGAATCCTGAGACCGGAGATTTGAGAAATCCCATGTAGTTCTTACTGGTCAGCCTCCTGTGGCAGAGCACAGCTGAAAAATAGCATATCCAGATCTAGAAGATATCAGCCCATCTTCCCAGTAAAATGCTGCTTGCTCTTTTTTTTTTTTTTTAATAAGGCTCACTTTTGTTGTTGTTGTTAATCCTCACCCAAGGAAATTTTTCCATTGGTTTTTATAGAGAAAGTGGAAGATAGAGGAAAAGACGGAGAGAAACATCCGTATGAGAGAAACACATTGATTGGTTGTTTCCTGTGGGAGCCCTGACCAGGCCCCCAGCAGGGGAGGAGCCTGCAACCAAGGTACATGCCCTAGACTGGAACCAAATTCGACCCTTTGATCCGCCAGCTGACGCTCTATCCACTGAGCCAAACCGACTAGAGCAGTGGTGGGCAAACACAGTCAACAGAGCCAAATATTAACAGTACAACGATTGAAATTTTTTTTGAGAGCCAAATTTTTTAAACTTGAACTTCTTCTAACCCCACTTTTTCAAAATAGACTCGCCCAGCCCATGGTATTTTGTGGAAGAGCCACACTCAAGAGGCCAAAGAGCTGCATTTGGTTCGTGAGCCAGTTTGCTGACCATGGGGGTAGGGCAAAAAAGCTCACTTTAAAAAAAAAAAAAAAAGTATTGCCGAAACCTGTTTGGCTCAGTGGATAGAGCATCGGCCTGCGGACCCAGGTTCAATTCCAGTCAAGGGCATGTACCTTGGTTGCGGGCTTAGCCCCAGTGGGTGGTGTGCAGAGGGCGGCTGATCAATGGTTCTCTCTCATCGGTGTTTCTGAGTCTCTCTTCCTCTCTGTAAAAAAAAATCAATAAAATATATATATATATATTTTTTTTTTTAAGTGGGTAAATGGAGATATATTATTCTATGTCAAAATGGAGAAGGACCCATGAAGAATAATTACATCATTATCTATTCAAATTGTATTATTTGAAATATGTGATTTATATGGAGACATTTGTGCTGTTTATAAGAAATTTCTATTCTCTGCCTATTAGCTGTCTGGTTCTGCCCAACATAGGAAAACGACTCACTCCTTTGTATTTGAAGGAACAGCTAGAGCTGCCTAAAAACTTATTGAGAATTTACCTAATTAGCAGATGCTCCAAGATTTGCAGTTTTGTTTTTTTGTTTGGTTATTATTATTATTTATTATTATTATTTTTTTTTTTTAGAAATAACATCTCAATTACATTCCTGCCAAGAGTGGTGGGTTGTGAGGCATCTGGAAACTGCCAAAGAGCAAGCCTGAGACAGACCTCGTGCTTGTCATACTCCTACTGAAAAGTGACAGGCAGGTGATGGAGTTGCTCTCTTTCTTTCTTTTTTTTTTTTTTTAATCCTCACCTGACGATATGTTTTTGTTTTAATATATTTTTATTGATTTCAGAGAAAAAGGGAGAGGGAGAGAGAGATAGAAGCATCAATGATGAGAGAGAATCATTGATTTGCTGCCTCCTCCATGCTCCCTACTGGGGATCAAGCCCACAACCGAACCTGGGACCCTTCAGTCCGCATCAGTTGCTTCCTGTGCAGGTGCCCTGACCTGGAACTGAACATTCCACCTGTTGGTGTACGAACAATTCTCCAACCAGCTGAACACCTGGCCAGGGCTGACATTGCTGGCATTTTAAACAAACAGGCCCCTAGCCTAGCCATGTCCCCCAAAACTGCCCATAAGCAAAGATGAGGGAAGCAATTCCTTCTAGAAAGGCCTCTGGTCTAACTTGAGTTTTACAAAGATATACAAGCTTTCAATAAACATTTGTCCCGACCCGCGGGACAACAACGGGGGCACGCAGGAACCACCTAAGAGAATGAGTCAAACAAGGAACGCGAAAGAATGGAGGCAAGACAAGGTTCTGATCAAGCCTCAGTTTTATTCTCTGAAATGGCTGTATTTATACAGCAGAGACAAAGGGGGGCAGGGCCGCCTATGCAGGGGGGTCTTTGGTATGGCAACACAGGATTGACTAATTGCCAGAGGCGGTGTGACATTTCAAGGTGCAACATTCCAAGGCTGGGCTATCTAGGGGGGGAGGATCAGGAAGGGGAAGAGGCAGGAAGACAGGAGATGCTAAGCCCCAGGTTAATCTTATCTTCTGGCCAAGCCCTCAGGGCACCACACAACCTCTGCTAGAAGGAACTTAATTCTATTTCCTTAAGACTGAGTTGCTGGCCTCAACTCTGCAGGCTCCCAACAAACATTGAAACAGGTGCTCATTATTAGTGGCTTTCAAAGATATACAAAACAGTAAAATCATTTTTTAACCCATCATTTTGGAAATGATGCCAAAAAAAAAAGTATGATACTGCAATATGGTATTGTGCATTTCAAAATTTCTCAAGAAGTGAACTTACATAATGTATGTCAGATCAGTAAAAGCTGGGAAAAAATTAAGGGTAGATCTCACGTTAACTGTTCTTTACATACACACACACACACACACACACCAAAAAATACCCACAGAGGAACGCAAGGGCACTCCAGGAGTGTTAGATATCTATTACCTTGATTGTGATGGTATCATGCGTGTTTGCATATGTCTGAACTCATCAAATTGTGCACATTATATGTGTGCCATCCTTCATATGTCAATTATACCTCAATAAAGCTGTGTTGGTTTTTTGGTGTTTTTTTTTAAGAAAGAGTGATAGAGCCCTGACTGGGTAGCTCAGTTGGTTAGAGCATCATCCCAATACCCCAAGGTTGTGGGTTCAATCCCCAGTCAGGGCACGGAAGAATCCACCAATGAATACATAAATAAGTGGAACAACAAATCAATGTATCTCTCCCTTCCTCTCTCTAAAATCAATAAATTAAAAATGTATTTAAATAAATAAGTGAGTGATAGAGTTATTAGGGTGTAGAGAAAGGAATATATTGATATGAGGTTGGTGGGAGTGGCAACTGATAAGATCTTTCAAAAGCCTTAAGAATGCATCCTCTTTGGCAATTCTTCTATGACTTTATCTTAAAGGAATAACTTAGTGAATTTTTTGTACTTTGCTTTGTTAGTGGTTCAGATAAGAGGTCTACTTGTCTCCCGCCATGAGAAGGGAGGGAGCCCAGGGTCGACTGGAGACTCGCTAAGAGAAGTTCTCTTCCTGCTCTGTGTCAGCGGTGACCTCCATGTTTTGGGCAGTGCCGCCTGCGGAGAGCGGGAAGCCTGGCAGGCATCGTCCGCTGCTTCCATCTGTCTCACTGGCCAGAACCAAGTGACAGGGCCCTCGGACCTGCAAGGGTGTCTGGGAAAGCAAGTGTGTATCTTTCCAGCTTTTAGCATAAAGGAGGGCAGTGAGAAGGGAGTTGACGCGGGTGTTGAGTGAGCCACGCTGCAAAAAATACCCCACAACCCGTATGTCCACCGGGAGGGAGTTGATGAACTAAATCAGACACTTTCCATGGTATGCAGGCGCTCACTGTGGCGCGGTTCGTCTCCCTCACTGTGTACTCAGTGAAAAGGGTAGGTTACAAAATAATGTGTTCCACAGGATTCCACGTTGCTAAAAATACATGTGCATACTGTACATTCGCAGAAAACCCTGATACCCGTGATAACGTTAATCAAATCCACTCAGTGAAGCCTCCCGCCCTTCCCCTCTGTGCCCCCACGCCCCCCGCCGCTGTGACCTCCAGATCTTAGCCATACATCTCTCCAGATTGATTCAAAGCCAAGAATAAGGAGAAAACCCTAAATAAGTCATTTTGGAAAACAAAGCCATTGGCAGTCTGTTCCATTTCACTTGTCTTCCTAAGAGAACAAACTCCAGCATTTCCTAGATTGGCTGACAGAACTCAGTGGGGGAAGCCAGGTGAGAATTGTTGCAGGAATGGACTCGGCTCAGAGTCCGGAGAACCTGATGCTGCAGGAAGACGGGCCAGAGCGAAGGCCTGGGTGAGTGTGCGAATAGACGCTGTTTGGGAATTGCTCTGGGAGAACTGATACTGGGACTGGGTCCGCTCCGAGGCAATCTCGGGAACCGCAGCATTAAACACAGGCTCTCCTCCGAGGGTCAATGATTTCCTTTGTTTGGCTGCTGATGGGATGGTTCATAAGTAACTTCCGACATTGCAATAGACCAGCGTTTTTCAACCGCTGTTCCGCGGCACACTATGTTGCCTGGTGTGCCGTAGGTGCAGACAAGACAAGAATTTTATAATTTTTCACTATTTTGTTTACTTAATATTTCATAATAAAGTAATTATAAAATACTTTCTTTGTGTTTATTTGATTCCTATTCAAGAGAATTACTTTATATATAGTCAATATACGCACAGAGTTAAATTTTTTAACATTTTCTAATGGTGGTGTGCCTCGTGATTTTTTTCATGAAACAAGTGTGCCTTTGCCAAAAAAAAGGTTGAAAAACACTGCAATAGACCATTTGCAGAGTTACTTTTTTTTCCCCCCCAATAAAGACTAGCCCTATGTTTAAAAAAAAAATAATAGCATAATCTCTCCTGTCCAAAAATCTGTACCTTGCAAGAGGCTTTTGTCAAAATGTTCTGGAACACTCAAACTGTTCCCCGAAAGCGGATCTGGCCCTGAGCAGGTCTGCCCGTGGCTGGCCAGCAGTGTTTGGGATCTTGACTTCATGCAGGAAAAATTTCACAGCACAAGTCCAGGTGAATTTTGGAGGATGTTTATGAAAGCTGGGGACCGTGAAACAAGGAAGGGCCTGGGATAACAGGCGAGGGACTAGGTGGGGAGATGAGTCAGGGCTGGGCTGCTTTGGCTCACTAAGAAGTCAGAGAAAAGGGGATTTGGGGGACAGGTTTAGGGGATTTGCCCAGGACAGACTACTGCTACCCATTGATGCTGGGTAGTGCAAGCCTCATGGGGTCCCTTACAGCTTAGGAGATACAGGCCTGTGAGAAGGAGAGAAGAGGAGGGGAAGGTGCAGGCGGGTTCTGGGAGGGAGAATGCAGGCTGGGCCTTCCTTTTGAGGGGGTTTAAAGGCTGGGCATTTAGGGTGGGTCTTAGGGAGGATCTCTATAGACTATTCATCAGCTATTGTTTTTTTAAATATATTTTATTGATTTTTTACAGAGAGATAGAGAGAAGCTAGAAACATCAGTGAGAGAGAGACATCGACCAGCTGCCTCCTGCACACCCCCTGCTGGGGATGTGCCCACAATCAAGGTACATGCCCTTGACTGGAATAGAACCTGTGACCTTTCAGTCTGCAGACCGATGCTCTATCCGCTAAGCCAAACCAGTTTCAGCCTATTCATCAGCTTTATGTTGATGTGCCAAGGTGAGATTTATTCCCTTAGCTTCATCTTGGATTCCTGTTATCTATCTCCCTAAGTAGGGTGATTTAAGCTATTTACCCTCTGGTTGGAGAAGAGAAGTGTAAACCATTTACTCTTTAAAAAAAAAAAAAAAGCCGAAAGGTCCCAAATTCAATTCCGGTCAAGGGCATGTATTTTGGTTGTGAGCACATCCCCGGTAGGGGGTGTGCAAGAGGCAACTGGTCGATGTTTCTCTCTAATCAACATTTCTAGCTCTATCTCTCTCCCTTCCTCTCTGTAAAAAAGTCAATAAAATATATTAAGAGAGAGAGAGAGAGAGAGAGAGAGAGAGAGAGAGAGAAACATCTACCGGCTGCCTCCTACACATTCCCTGCTGCGGACTGAGCCTGAAACCAGGGCATGGGTATCAAACTGGGGACCTCTTGGTTCATGGGTTGACGCTCAACCACTGAGCCACGGTGGCTGTGCAGCCATTTACGCTTAAGTGCCCTTGGTTTAGGGAAAATAGGAATACGATTTAACTTCCATTTAACTATCTGTCTCAGTCCCCCTAGTCCGCTTATCCTGGCTGATAAGCCTGTCTCAGAAGGAGGCCTGTGATTGTTTTCAAAGTGACAGTCATCGATTCTCATGAGGTTCCTTCCGATGAATCCAAAGGAGAATCGGCACATGCACTTTGTGGGAAGAATGTATGAGCTGGGGTCCCTTTACCGCCTTTTACAAAAGTAAAAGTAATCCGAGAGAAAAAAAGAAGCAACAATAAAGATATAAACATGAGGCCACCGTCAGTTTCCTCAGTGATTAGAGCATCGGCCCACAGACTGAAGGGTCCTGGCTCTGATCACGGTCAAGGGCACGTGCCTTAGTTGCAGGCTCAATCCCAGGCCCCACTGGGGACACATGTGGGAGGCATCAAATCAATGTGTCTCTCTCACATCGATGTCTCTCTCCGTCTCCGCCTCCCTCCCTTCCATTCTCTCTAAAAACCAATGAGAAAAATACCCTTGGGTGAAGATAACAACAACAAAAAAGATATAAACAGGAGGATTGGGAGCAGAAATGAGCAAGGATAGAGGGTAGTTGAGGTTGAGGATAAGAGGATAATGAAGGACAAGGACACTCAAGTTTTTTGTTCACTTAGCAGATTTATAAAATAGTGAAACCCAAAGAAGATTCAGTTTAAAATCAAATTAGGAAATGTTCCTGACTATTCGCATGTCCTAAACTATCTGCATTTCCTAGCCTTAACTGATCGATAGAATCATTTGGGGCTTGTTTTGTTTTAATGCAAATTCCTGAACCCCATTATCTCAAATTTCTCATTCACTAAGTCTGAAATGTATCCAAGGAAGCTGCATTTTTTAACCATTTAATTTTTTAGATGAACTATTAGTAGGCTATATAGTTCACATAAAATAAAATATACTCATTTTATTTTTTAATATGTTTTTTTTTTTTTATTTCAGAAGAAGGGAGAGGGAGAGAGATAGAAACATCAATGATAAGAAAGAACCATTAATTGGCCGCCTTCTGCACACCCCCTACTGGGGACCGAGCCCTCAACCCAGGCATGTGCCCTTGACCAGCATTAAACCTGGGACCCTTCAGTCCATAGGCTGATGCTCTATCCACTCAACCAAACCAGCCAGGGCTAAACCATACTCATTTTAAATGTACAGTTAGGTTTAGGGTGTTTTGTTTTTTGTTTTTTGTTGGCTTTTTTTTTTTTTAAATATATTTTATTGATTTTGTACAGAGAGGAAGGGAGAGAGATAGAGAGTTAGAAACATCGATGAGAGAGAGTCATTGATCAGTTGCCTCTTGCACACCCCCTACTGGGGATGTGCCCGCAACCAAGGTACATGCCCTTGACCGGAATCGAACCCGGGTCCCTTCAGTCCCCAAGCCGATGCTCTATCCATTGAGCTAAACCGGTCCCGGCTGTTTTTTGTTGGCTTTTTGTGTTGATTTTTTTTTTTTTTTTTGCAAAAAAAAAAAAATATATATATATATATATATATATATATATATATATATATATATGCCTATGTAACCTCTACCACAATTAAGATATAAACCATTCCCTTCTAATGAGGACTCCTGCCCCTGAGTGACCTCCAAATCTAAGCCATAAGATTCTCTAGATCAGTGGTCGGGAAACTGTGGCTCTCGAGCCACATGCGGCTCTTTGGTCCCTTGAGTGTGGCTCTTCCACAAAATACCAGGTGCAGGTGCGGAAGTACAGTGTGATTGAAACTTCGTGGCCCATGCGCAGAAGTCAGTTTTTGGCTCTCAAAAGAAATTTCCATCGTTGTACTGTTGCTATTTGGCCCTGTTGACTAATGAGTTGGCCGACCACTGCTCTAGATTGATGCAAAACTAAGTCTGAAGAGAAAACCATAAACCCCAAAATGATATCAATTACAGAGAGAAGAGCACTGAACGCTCCACTCTGCATGGCTCTAGGAGGAGCAATTATGAGCAAAAATAGACTCGGCCTTCACACACTTCCAGTTGGGGACTAACATCAACTCAATCAGGTGCTCATTTGTCCCAGTAAGTGCTCTGCAGGAAAGATCACTCTGTCATGAAAGCACAGTAGAGACGCTATCTGGCCTAGCAGGCCTGGTGGTGGTGGGGAGGACTTTCTCAAGGAAGTAGGTGTGAGCCAAGCTCTGAAGAACGAGTTGAGGTTAATGAATAGAAGGGAAAGAAGCAAGGAGCATAAGACGAGGCTTTGGCGGAGGGAGGAGCCTGACACCCAGCCGGGCCAGACTGTAGTGTTCAGTCTCGGAGCAATGGAAAAACTGCAGAGGTATTTAAAGCAGGAGATTGGCACGATCAGATTTGCCTTTTCAATCGAAAACTTGTCATTTTTGTATGCTCTCACAATGAGAGGATTCCGCTGCCCTGATCATTCTAAAGCAACGTGTTTGGGCATGAAAACTTCACACTAATATAAGCTTAGAGAAGAGGTGGGGCTGGGTGGAAAGGAAGCATTAACACACTCAAGGAGCCAAGACCGGTTTGGCTCAGTGAATAGAGTGTCAGCTGGCGGACTGAGGGGTCCCAGGTTCGATTCCGGTCAAGGGCATGTACATTTGTTGCGGGCACATCGCAGGTGAGGGGTATGCAGGAGGCAGCTGGTCGATGTTTCTCTCTCATCGATGTTTCTAGCTCTCTATCCCTTTCCCATCCTCTCTGTGAAAAATCAATAAAATATATTTAAAAAATAAAACACTCAAGAAGCCCAGCCAGTGAGGCTGGGTGATCCACCTATGGGCCAGGAGGCCACGGTTCCATTCCTGGTCAGGGCACATGCTCGATCCCCAGTAGGGGGTGTGAAGGAGGCAGCTGATCAGTGATTCTCATCATCGTTTCTATCTTTTTCTCCCTATGCCTTCCTCTCTGAAATCAATAAAAATATTTTAAACATGTAAGGAAATACACAAACACGCACACATGATTGTTGTGAAAGAAAGATATATGAGGAAATGATAAATACCAAAATCAGAATAGTAGTTGCCGCTATGTGTAATACTCATTACAGATAGAATGAGATGAGGATAATATGATTGGAGAGAGTTAGAAGAGAGACACAACCACATGTCTTTGTATTTTTTAATATATTTGTTGGGACCTGACAATGTGGTTCAGTGGTTGGGTATTGACCCATGAACCAGGAGGTCACAGTTGGATGCAGGCTCAATCCCCAGGAGGGAGTGTGCAGAAGGCAGCCAGTGGATGATATTTCTTTTTCTTTTTTCTTTTCTTTTTTTTATATATGATTTTTTAATGGTCAACAAAAACACACCAAAGAGCAAAGTTTAAAGTCATCATTATATTATCAGACAATACATTGTTTTATGTTAATTATTAGAAGCCTTCTTTATTGTTGAAAAGCTAAAGTTGGAGAAGTTTAGAAAATTGCTCAAGATCACAGAGTTAGGATTCAAAACCGGGTCTGTCTTAAAGAGAAAGCATGAAGACGAAGATTTCATGTACAATTTACTTTGCTTTTGGCCTGAAGTCTCCTAACCCTCTGTCTTTGCTGAACACTCCAGCCAACCCCCCACCCCACCCCCACCCCCACAATGGGGAGAGATTGTCCTGGATGAGAGTGACCCAAGATAATTCAGAGTCTGCAATAAACCATTCAGTCTCATGCAGCTTTATCTTTGGGCAGGATATTCCCTTTTTTATTTTTTTTTAAATCAATCTTTATTGTTCATATTATTACAAAGGTTCCTCATTTCTCCCCCCCTCCACCAGGTTCCCACCCCACCCTCCGCCCCCTCCCCATCCCCCATTGTCCTCATCCATAGGTGCACAGTTTATGTTCAGTCTCTTCCTCCCTCCCTTTCCCGATAGTAAATCCCTTTTCAGATAGTAAATCTGTTACTTAGCATTTTCTCATATCAATAATACCTCCACATGCCCAATGATACACTTCACACAAAAGACATTTCCAAATAGGTCAACCAGCCTCATCCAGGCCCCACCCAAGGCACTCACAGGTCAACACCCCAGAGCTATACTAACTCAACACATCCAGATCTAAGCCTTCATCACTTGATTCAACAGACCCTCAAGTTCCCGCAAAAGTTTCCAGCCATGTCTGAGAGGCAGCCGTGGGCCAGGGGCAGGCGAGGAGCGAGCTGTTCCGGGCCTGGCTACTCCTGGCCTGGCCTCTGTTGCTCTAGTTCGTTCCACAACCAGCTGCTCCGGGTCTGGTCACTGCCGCTTCCGACATAGTTGCTCTGGACTTGGCTGTTGCTGCTCCAGGCCTGGCCACACCTGACCCGGCTGCTCTGGGCCCAGTTGCTCCGGGCCTGGCCGCTCCCAGCCTGGCAGCCACTGCTCCGGGCCTGGCCGCTCCAGTGGATGATATTTCTCTTGCATTGATGTTTCTATCACTGTATCCCTCTCCCTTCCTTCCTTCTGAAATCAGTAAAAAACATATTTTTTAAAATACATATATGCCTTTTCTGATCATTTTATTCTCTAAAACTCTCTTGATTACATCTACTTAGTTTCATCCTCATTGCCAGAGTTATTTCCCACCTCAGTTACTACACCAGCCTTCAAACTGAAGGCAGACCTACCTCTTACTTTCAATCTATTTTCTTTGTCATGTCACTGTCTTATTTTGTAACCCCTATTAATGAGGGCCCTATTAATCGCAGACAAAAGATAAGGCGCGTTGGCATGGCTCTTACCTAATTGAAACAAATCATTATAAACTGCTTGCTGCTCGGTTAAGTCATATAAAATTACCTCTTCTGTACATCAGTAACAATCAATCAGCAACTTACCGTGGTTCAGTGAACTCGAGCCAAAAACTGCTCTCTACATACTAACTAGATGTATACAGATCAGTATTAGCTAACTTCAATTCTCTCAACAAATTGGTAAAGGAGGTACAATTGCTTTCATCATTTTACGGAGGAGAAAAACAGGTACCTGTATTGTACAGAGAAGCGAAGGACTTGCCAAGATTTTGCAAGTGACTTGTGGAGCCAGGATTAAAAAGCCTGGCCTAGCGGGCGTGGCGCAGTGGTTGAGCATTGACCCGGGAACTAAGAGATCTGGATTTGATTCGGGCACATTCCTGGGCTGTGGGCTCCATCCCCAAGGGGGCATGCAGGGGCCAGCGAATCCATGTTTCTCTTTCATAGATGTTTCCCTCTATCCCTCTCCCTTCCTCTCTCTAAAAATAATAAACACATATATATTTTTAAAAAGATATAGTTGCCCTAGCTGGTTTGGCTCAGTGGATGGAGCGTTGGCCTGGGGACTGAAGGGCCCCAGGTTCAATTCCAGTCAAGGCACATGCTCAGGTTGCAGGCTTGATCCCCAGTAGGGGGCGTGCAGGAGGCAGCCAAGCAATGATTCTCTTTCATCATTGATGCTTCTAGCTCTCCCTCTCACTTCTTCTTGGAAATCAACAAAAATATTTTTTTAAAAAAAGATATACATAAATAAATACATAAATAAATAAATAGTAGGCAGGCCAGGCCAGTGTCCCTGTCAATGTGGCTCAATGGTTGAGTATTCGCCCATGAACCAGGAGGTCATGGTTTGATTCTTGGTCAGAGAAATGCCTGGTTTCAGGCTTAATCCTTCTCTCTTCCTTTCTTAAAAAAAAAAACCCAAAAACTATTAAGAACAAACAAGCAAACAAAAAGAAACAAAAACATTATGCTAAGTGAAAAAAGCCAGGCATAAAAGGCCAAATATTCTATGATTTCTTTAATATAAAATATGTACAATAGGCAAGTTCATAGAGAAAGAGAGCAACCCAGCCAGAGTGACTCAATGGTTGCACCAGGAGGTTGTGGTTCAATTCCTGGACATGGCAAATTGCCCAGGTTTCAGGTCCAACTTCCCAGAATGGGGTGTGCAGGAGGCAGCCAATCAATGATTCCCTCTCATCATTGATGTTTCTATCTCTCTCTCTCCCTTTCTCTCTGAAATTAACAAAATATATTTAAGAAAAGAAAGCAGAATAGTAGTTGCCAGGGGCTGGGAAATGGAAATGAGAAATGACTGTGAGGTTTCCATTTGGGTTGATGAATAATTTTGTAACTAGATAGTGGTGGTATTGGCACACTAGATAGTTGTGAATGTACTTACTGCCACAAAAATGCACACTTTGAAAGGGGTTAAAATTGTACATTTTATGTTACATGTGTTTTACCATAATTAGAAAAAAATGATACCAAGTCTCTGTACTTAATTACAACAATCCTCTGACTACCTGTCACTTCAGGTTTTACTGCTTGCTCATGCTTCCTGGAGTGTGGAGATCCAAGTTAACAAGAAAGCTATGCTTGCTTGGGACACTCCCTACCTGCATACAAGCACTCACTCACACACCATCTTGCCCTTTAAGAAATTCTTACTGAAAGAAAGAAAGAAAGAAAGAAAGAAAGAAAGAAAGAAAGAAAGAAAGAAAGAAAGAAAGAAAGAAAGAAAGAAAGAAAGAAAGAAATTCTTACTTAGCTGAAACCGGTTTGGCTCAGTGGATAGAGCGTCAGCCTGCGGACTGAAAGGTCCCGGGTTCGATTCTGGTCAAGGGCTAAGTGAAAAAAGGCTTGGTTGCGGGTACATCCCCAGTGGGGGTGTGCAAGAGGCAGCTGATGCACATGCATCAAACCCGGGACCTTCCAGTCCACAGTCCAACACTCTACCCATTGAGCCAAACCAGCTAGGCAAGATGACTTTCTTGACTGCATCATCCCTTTTTTTTTTTTTTTTTTTTTTTTTTTTTTAATATATTTTATTGATTTTTTACAGAGAGGAAGGGAGAGAGATAGAGAGCCAGAAATGTCGATGAGAGAAACATCATCGACCAGCTGCCTCCTGCACACCCCCCACTGGGGATGCGCCCACAACTAATGTACATGCCCTTGACCGGAATCGAACCTGGGACCCTTCAGTCCGCAGACCAACGCTCCACCAGTGAGCCAAACCGGTTTCAGCTGCATCATCCCTCTTGGCATGAAACACCCTCCTTTGTGTCCTTCCCAGCCTTAGCGTCTCCCCTATCGTGGCTCACAGTAACCTTGTGAATTCAGCAACTGTATGCATCACTCTTGTAGCCCCACCGCCTAGCATTGTGCTTCGCACACAGTGACTCTTTACTGAAGGAGTAAGTACGCAATAAATGTGTTTTTTTTAGTAATCGAATTTGATTATCTCTCTCAGCCCCAAGGCTACAGGAATGTGGGGTCACAGATAGGGAAAAAGAACAACAGGAAATGCCTTAACTTTCTAAAAGTCTGACCCTAGATTTAAGAGAACAGCACGTTGGAGTGGGAAGGTGAGACCCACCAAGCTCCTGCCGCTCCAGGTGGAGCATTGCTCCCGGCGCCATCAAGATAATCTGGTTTTTTCCTATCTTCATAACAAGGCCGACTGGGAAGTAAGTACTGAGCCTCCTTCAGGGTGTGCCTGGATGTCTCTTTAGCCTGGGGGTGGAAGCTGTGATGAGCCATCCTGTGATTAGGTCACATTTATATGGAAAAGAGAGATTATCTAGCTGGGCCTCATCTTCCTAATGAGCCTTTTAAAATCCTGGGGCCTTCTCTGCTGAGGAGCCCGTCGATTGGAGAGACCTCCTGTTTGAAGGACTCAGGGCCACGCTATTGGTGGTTTGGAGATAGAGAGGACACGTCAGAAGGACTGTAAGTGGCCTGTAGGAGCAGAGAGCCGCCCAGGGCCGGGCCGACTGCCAGCAAGGAACGGCTGCCCTCATTCCCACAGCGAGGAGGACCTGAACTCTGCCAGCTGCGTGAGTGAGCTTGAAGGAGAATCTTCCTCGGAGCCTCTAGCGGAGAGCCCAGCCTTGAGTCTGGCCTTGGGAGACCTGAAGCAGAGGACTCAGGGAGCCCACGGGACGTCTCACCTACAGAGCTGTGAGTTCATACCTGGGGGTCATTTGAAGCCAGTAGATCACTAATACCAGGAATAGAATTCTAAATATAAGACTCAAACTTTAGTATTTAAGTTTTGGGGGAGGACTTGGTCAATCAGTTACCTATTAAAAAAAATAATAATTCTTTATTGTTGAAACTATTACATTTGTCTCCTTTTCCCTCAGCATTGACATTGAATTCACTATAAAACTTTGCAAAAGGGAACCCTTTATCCCCCTCAACTCTAAAAAGGGGGATGGGAGGGAGAGAGAGAGAGAGAGAGAGAGAAAGAGAGAGAGAGAGAGAGAGAGGTGAAGAGAGAGAGAGAGAGAGAGAGAGAGAGAGAGAGAGAGAGAGAGAGAGAGAGAGAGAGAGAGAGAGAGAGAGAGAGAGAGAAAATGAATGCTTCCAAGTTAAATGATTCTATTCTACTAGAAAACTAGTAAGACCCTTTGCCCCCGAGGCAGGATGCCTGTTTACTACTCCGCTGCTCTCTGGCAGCCCTGTTCAATTTCTCATAATCAATATATTCTTCCATTTCCTCTTGCCTTCCAAGTGAGTCTTTCCCCCTATGCTTTCTGAGCCCTGAATTCACCAGAGGACACTCCTGAGGAATTCTACAGCGCGTGAGACACATTTCAGCACCTGACAGCTAACCTTAGTGGGTCAGCTGGTCCTTATTGCATAGGGCCTTTTAATTAAGAGAGTAACCAAATTCCAAATTCTGAGCTATTGATGTGATATTAATCATAGAGTTTTCTGTTGTTGCTGCTGGAATTACAGTGGGAGCTCACGACCCAGCACTTGCGTCTGTCTTTATATTCCAGCAACGGTGCTTAGCTGTCCAAAAAAGAGCTCAACTTGGGGTTGTGAATACCCAATGTAATACGCAGATGACATATTATAGAATCATACACCTGGGAGCTACATAACTTTATTAACCAATGTCACCCCAATAAATTTAATAAAAAAAGAAAACAGTGAATTCAAATGACGACCCGACTCTGTTTACAGCAGTGGTGACACTGACATTATACATATGTCTTAAATGATGTGACTGAATCCGTTCCAATAGTCTCCTTTTGTTGGCAGCAGCAGGAACATCCCCGGGTGGTAGATGGTGGGGTCGGACTGGACTTGCGTACCGCAACCTCAGTACTCGGGTTCTGGCTAGGAAAACATTCAGAGCCAAGACTCAAACTATAAGAGAACATTTATTTGGAAAACCACAGAGGTAGAAGAAATAATTTGTAGAAGAAATGGGCTTAGGAAACAAGTTATAAAGGTAAAGGAAGGGCCCTGGGAGCTTAGAGGTGAGGAAGGTAAAGATGACAGCAGTGGGGGGGGGGGGTTGGGGGGTGAGGCAGATGGCGGACTCAGGGGAAGGCCAGCAGAGAGAACAAACTGGGTCCTCTGTCCTAAGGGTTTTAGGGATAGAGATTTTAGGTGAGGTCCCTGGAGAAGATCTCAATAGAATCTTCAGCAGCTTTCCAGGTATGTGCTTTCAGGGTTGGGGTCTCCACTGATTGATTGGTGGGGGCCAGAGCAGGGGGTCCTTAGTCAATGCAGCAGGTTCTCAGGTGAGCCATGGGTTGCTGGTCTGGTTTTACTGCTTCTCTGGGCCTGGAGCTGAAATACAACTGAGGCCCAGATGTTATCTCTAAGGAGGAAAGGTCTAGGCATTCAAACCCACAGGACCAAAGATATGCTAGGGGAGGAAAGGTTACCTTGGGGAGAAGGTCCTATCCTACAATTGTCTGTTGCTAGGCACCCTGGGCTTTCCACCCTGGTGATCTTCTCTATCTGACCCTTGTCCTTGCTCTACTCCTGCCTGATAACTGCCTACCACCCTTTGAGAACCCACCATGTCTCCAGCAATGTGCTCTGTGTTGTATAGGGTATGGAAGACACAGTTCCAGCACGAGATACTCTGCTAGTACTGCTGCAGCACGGGGGACACCGACAGCTTCTTTCCTTTCTATACCGCCCTCTCCAGTGGTACAGGCATGGTCCCTCCCTTTCTCCCTTCCCACCAGAGACCAGCTCTTCAGCAGGGAGCGTGGCGGGACTCAGACAATAGT
The DNA here is from genome assembly GCF_014108245.1 of Pipistrellus kuhlii. Classification (NCBI taxonomy): domain Eukaryota; kingdom Metazoa; phylum Chordata; class Mammalia; order Chiroptera; family Vespertilionidae; genus Pipistrellus; species Pipistrellus kuhlii. The sequence goes on from NW_023425529.1 coordinate 24,199,941, forward strand.
AGTCCCCGCTTACAGTTTACTCAACCACCTGCCTGCCCTCAGACAGGCTATCCCCCCTCTCCTCCGACAAGCTTCTCCCAGAGTGTGCTCATGTGATTATAAAGGAAGCGAGGAAAGTGACCCAGGTCTGTACCTGGCTCTAAGGATCCTCTCAACATGGTAGTTCTCTCTTCCTCCTTCCCATCCGACTTAGGCTGTGAAAGAGGGAATGTGTGTTCAGGAAGTGTGACTCCAAATTCAAACATTTAGTGGACTAAATGGTACTGAATGCCTTTTTTTGCAGAAACAGTTTGTGGGTTGTTTAATGATTGTGTAGGCTCGATGGAACTGCATTTTCTGTCAGGACAGAGACCATGTGATTTCCCTAGAGTAGGGGTGTCGAACTCAATCAGAGGAGGGGCCAAAATCTAAAATCCAGCCTAAATCGCGGGCCGAATGGTTTACTGAACAGTCATAAACTGTCATTGTGATGGAAATGCAGCGGAGTGCAGTGATGACAGCGTGGTGCGGGCCACATTGCAAGGCCTGGTGGGACGGATTTGGCCCGCGGGCCTTGTGTTTGACACATGTGCCCTAGAGAGAGGGCCATGAAAAGATGATTTCTCTACCAAATTCTTACTTTTCCCTCTGGAGATCACACCCCACCAAAAACATCCTGCCTTTGCTAGCTGTTTCTGCTGCCTGCTAAACCTTGCTTACAAAAAATGCTAAACAAGTTACATGTTAATGAATCCCAGTCTTGGTGGATGGGAAGGTGAGAATAGCATGGGTTATAACGTGGCTTTGAAACTCTGGTTGTATAGCAGTTTAATCAATCAATCAATCAATTAATCAATCAGTCAGTCAATCTCTGGATGTTTGTGGTTCCCAATGGTCAACTGCTATTCTAACAAGGAAATAGTCTCATTAATGTGGAGACAGATTTGGAAATTAGGGGAAAAGCTCGAGAATTTTTTCTACCCTTACTATCTAACTTATGTGAAATACAGTAATGGGATTTAAATGAAGAATCTATGCCAACTCAGTTTTTTGAATTCTGGTGCCAATGAGGCCAGGAGCTTGCCCCAAGGGGCCCAGGAGATTCAAACAGGTACATTTCCTCCCATCATCAACACCTCTAATTCTGCTCTGCCTTCTCCAACATGAATGTTGTAAATTCCCAATGGCTTTTAAGGAGGCAGTGTAGACAGAGCCTTTTCAACACTACTGAGCAAAGTGTGTCTGTGTATTTTTTATTTATTTTTTGTCTGTGTATTTTTTAATGTATCAGTAGCATCATCTTTTATTCAGGGGGTTGCTCTTTCTTAAAAAATAAACTTGAGAAACTTAAATTACCGTATTTTTCTGACCATAAGACGCACTTTTTTCCCCCCCAGAAGTGTGGGGAAAAAGTCCCTGCGTCTTATGGTCCAAATATAGCCTACACATATACTTTAAAAAAAAAGTGTTTTTACTTGCCCGGCTCTGTGTGGTCTCTGTGTGCTTGCCCGGCTCTAAAATGGTTCTAAATGCTGCTGTTTACTTTACAGGGTTGATTACATGTGTTTATGACTGTGATGTTGGGTTTTAATGCACATAAAATATTTTAGGACACTATTTGTTTCAGAATCTTTTTTTCTTCATTTCCCTTCTCTAAAAACTGGTGCGTCTTATGGTCCGGAGCGTCTTATGGTCCAAAAAATACGGTAAGTGGATAATGTTGAAGTTCATGTTCAAAGGCAACATGCCTCTTGACAAAGGAGACTTGGGACACGTAAGAGTCTCACACTTTAGACCCTGATTTCCTTCTAGGTCGCAGGTCTCTCTTCCCTTGCCAACCTCATACATAATCCAGTGACATCCGCTTTTGGCGAAAGCTTGATTGATTTCTTCTCTTTCAAAAGCAATCACAAGAACGAAGCAATTCAACTTAACAACACACAGTAGAAAGAAAACAGCTCTGTTTGTGTTTTAGTCCTACCTCAGGAAGATCATGTGGCTTTTGCATAATTTTAAAGAATTTTATGACATTAGTTATATGGTGGGTTTGTTTGTGTTTTTTTTTTGGTTTTTTTTTGGTAAACTGTTAATTGAATCAATCTGTCCAAACAGCTCACAATTTATGAAGTTAAAGTGTTCTTAAGTAATTGAATAAGAGGATTCTTAGTAAGATATTAAAGGGCATTTCAAGTGAATAAGAACAGCATTGTAGACAAAACTTATGAGTTGGGCTCATCTTACAACCTGTCATATTCCTTTCTAACTGATATATTGTAGAACAATAAATTATCACTCATTTTAATCAGCAAAGATTAATGTACTTCCCAAAATGTACCTTTAAATTTTTAATTAACTTCCTCATTTAGATGTTCTTCGACCTGTACTCAGTAACTAGTTCTTCCCTGTCTTTATTCATCTGCCTATGTTATACGTGTTATAAGAATATAGAGAATACTTGTTGTATACTAAGTGGAGCAAAAGTCTACATTTTATTTCTGAGTCTAATTTTACTCAAAGTTTTAGAAGTTTGAATTTGGGGTTTTCCTACACGGGAAACCCCTAAGTAGTTCTTAACTCTGAGCCACTTCACATCACTTTACCAATAAATATAATCCATCTATTTAGGTAGAAAGTTAAAAAAATATTAAGAGGTATTTTGGACACTCTAGTGGGTGTGTAGTGGTGCTGGAGAGGATGTAGAGCAACAGAAACTTGATTCATTGCTGGTGGGAATGCAGAGTGGTACAGCCACTTTGGAAGACGTTTGGCTGCTTCTTATAAAACTAAACATACTTTTCCCATATGATCCAGCAGTTATGCTTCTTGGTATTTACCCCAATGAAGTGGACATTCATGTCCACATAAAAACTGCACATGAATGTTTATAGCTGCTTTATTCAGAATTGTCAAAACTTGGAAGCTCCTTGTTCAGTGTGGCTCAGATGTTTGAAGCATTGTCCCTTATACTAAAAGGTGGCAAGTTCTATTCCTGATCAGGGCACATACCCAGGTTGCGGGTCCAATTGATATTTCCCTCCCCTCTCCTTTTCCTTCCCCTCCACTCCCCTCCCCTCCCCACCCTTTTCCTCCCTTTCATTTCCCTCCCTTAACTTCTTTTTGACTCAGTTTATATACATTTATAAAATAAATACAGTAATATATAGAGAGTGGGCAAAATTAGGTTTATAGTTATAGTATAAATAAATAATACAATAATTAATAAATACTAATACCAGAATAAACTCCATATTTACCATACTCACAAATGTAAATTTACTTTTGCCAACCCTTGTAAACTACCTCTCAGGATTGTTGTACAGAACTAGAGTATGTAAAACACTTACTGTAGTGGCTGACTGACAGCTGTGCTAAGTAAATATTAGCTGTTGTTAGTAGTAATAGTTGTTCAGCAAACAGTAGTTCTACTTGCATAAAAAATATTAAGTTTTATTTACCAGTTCAAAATTGCATGTCAATTCAGAAAGAAAATGTAAGCCATTCTGAAGGAGACTCCAGATAGAAGATACAGCTCATAAAAAAAACAAAACAAACAACAACAAAGAAACATTTGTTTTCAGTTGTCCTATCCAATAGGACTAACCATTCGGAAGTTCAAAAAAATGCAGTAAAGAAAAATCTGGGTCACAATTACAAGATAGCCTCTAAAATGCCTAGAAATAAACTTAACAAGAAATAGAAAATATCGCTGAAGGAAGTAAAAGAAGGCTTAAACAAGTGGGGAGACATACCCTACTCCTTAATTGAAATACACCAGTTTGTGCCATGAAATCAGTCTATGAATTCCATGCAAGTCCTCATTATTTCTCATAAGGATTCTTTACGTATATTCACATGCTGACTCTAAAATTCATTTGGTGGAATAAATGACAGTGATAGAAAAGCAATTTTAGACAAGGAAGCCGGGTAAGGAAGGTTTGCCCTGTTAGATATTGAAACAGTCTTGTACTACAGTTATTAAAACTATAAAGGGATTGGTGTTGGGTATAACAAAAATACAGCCACAAAGCACAGCATCCAGGAAGAGGGAGCCTTTGAAACGGACAAAGAACGGGTACAGCCCAGCTGCTGTGGTTCAGTGTTTGAGCATTGACCTATGAACTAGGAGATCATGATTCAACCCCAGTGTGGAGCGTGCAAGAAGCAGCCGATCAGTGATTCTCATCATGTTTCTATCATTCTCTCCCTCTCTTTTCCTCTCTGAAATCAAATATATATATATATATTTGATTTCATATATATATATATATATATATATATATATATATATATATATATATGAAAGGGTGGGCAGTGTCTCCTATTATATAATATTGAAGGATAGTTATTTCTCACATCCTTTCATAGTTTCATAGCTCGTTTCTTTTTAGTTCTAAATAATATTCCATTGTCTGGATGTACCAGTTTATTTAACCATTCAACTACTGAAAAACATCTTGGTTGTTTCCAAGTTTGTACAATTATTAATAAAGTTGCTATGAATAATATTGAAGGGAAAAATGTCTCTTTCTCACACTGTTCCCTAAATAAATTCCAGATGGATTAATGATCAAAAAGTTAAAATCTTAGAGAACAGGAAATATAAATTACTCATGAGAAAAGAAATCTCTTAAACAGATAACATTTTTTGAGCCTATCAGATTGGCAAAGATCCAAACATTTGATAAAACACTCTTGTGAGTTTGTGGGAAACACACAGAAACTCTCTTATTTTACTGAGAAGAGTACAAATTGATACAACCTCTGTAGAGACAATTTGGTGGCACCTATAGGAAATGACAAAGGCACATTTATATTAAATATATACATGTACACATGTGAAATGGCAGACATTGTAACAATATGGTTTGCAATAACTGCAAAAGATTAGGAAAAAATGCTTAAATTTAAATGTCCATTGTCAAGAAACTGGGAATATAAATAATGGCACATCCATAGTGTCAATGTCAGAATCCAAACCTGTAGAGAACTTTTATGAGTTTACTTGAGCTAAACTGACAATACATTCTGGAGAGAAAGATCTCAAACACTTCAGATAATGACAGTTTTGCAGCTGATGTTATGCAGTTGAAATTAAGGAGGGGATGTAAGGAAGATTGCATGAAGGTGGGAGAAAAGAAGGCAGGGATTAGGTTACTGAGTGACTAAAATTATTTGCTCTTTGAGGGCAGTTATGTCTAAAAAGGAGAAAGAAGCCCTAATTGGTTTGACTCAGTGGATAGAGTGTTGGCCTGCTGGCTGAAAGGTCCCGGGTTCAATTCCGGTCAAGGACATGTACCCTGGTTGTGGGCACATCCCCTGGAGGAGGTGTGCAAGAGGCAGCTGATCGATGTTTCCCATTGATGTTTCTAACTCTCTATCCCTCTCCCTCTACTCTAAAAACTCAACATACATATATATATATATATATATATATATATATATATATATATATATATGTATGTATGTATTAAAATTATTTAATTGATTTTTTTACAGAGAGGAAGGGAGAGGGATAGAGAGTTAGAAACATCAATGAAAGAGAAACATCCATCAGCTGCCTCTTGCACACCCCTCTCCGGGGGTGTGCCCACAACCCAGGTACATGCTCTTGACCGGAATTGAACCCGGGACCTTTCAGTCTGTAGGCTGACGCTCTATCCACTGAGCCAAACCGGTTTTGGCAAAACTCAATATATTAAAAAAAAAAAAAAAAAAAAAAAAAAAAAAAAAAAAAGCTGGGACCGGTTTGGCTCAATGGATAGAGCGTCGGCTTGGGGACTGAAGGGCCCCGGGTTCGATTCTGGTCAAGGGCATGTACCTTGGTTGCGGGCATATCCCCAGTGGGGGGTGTGCAAGAGGCAGCTGATCGATGACTCTCTCATCGATGTTTCTAACTATCTCTCTCCCTTCCTCTCTGTATAAAATCAGTAAAATATATTAAAAAAAAAAAAAAAGGAGAAAGAAGTCTGAAGGAGTGATTCACACATTACAAGAAGGGAACTGAAAAGAGGCATTTCAAAGGTGTGTTAACCTAGATGCACAGAAACAATGGACAAGGCTTGCTTAAGGCGAAGATAAACCTTTGACTAAAATGTTATAGGCCTGGCCTGTGACTACCCACCATGACCTGTGCAGTTAGGAATGTATGATTTATTACAGCACTCCCTTTTCATCACAATAGCATAGGCCTACCAAGTGGATTGGCAAAAACTTAAAATGATGATATAGAAATAGCTCCAAGATATATATCCTATTTTTTGTTGTTGTTAAATTTTAATAGACTATTTTTTAGAGCAGTCTTAGGTTCAGAGCAGAATTGGGTGGAAAATACAGAGTTTATATATACCCCCTTTCCCTGCACATGCACAGCACTGCCCACTATTCAGCACTGCGGTGGTACATTTGTTTCTCAAGGAACCCATATTGAAAACCTGTGGTTTATGTTATGCTTCGCTGTTGGTGTTGTACATTCTGTGGATTTGGACAAGTATACAATGACATGTATTCACCCTTATAGTATCATACCCTATAGTGTCACTGCCTTAAAATCTTCTGTGCTCTGTCTATTCCTCCCTCCTCCCCTCTTCTAACCCCCTGGGAACCACTGATGTTTTTAGAATGTCCCATAGTTAGAATCAGACAGTATATGGCCTTTCCAGATTTGCTTCTTTCCCGTACTGATATGCACTTAATTTTCCTTTATTAAAGTCTTTTCATGATTGTATAGCTCATTTCCTTTGATACTAAATAATATTCCATTGTCTGGATAAAACACAGTCTATCTACCCACCTACCTATTGAATGACATCTTGGTTGTTTCAGCCTATGTAGATTTTTGTGTAGATATAAATTTTCTACACATTTGGGTAAATACTAAGGCGCACGATACTGTATATATCATTTGGTAAGAGTATGTTTAATTTTGTCTTCCAAAGTGTCTGTACCATTTTGCACTCCCACCAGCAATGGATGAGAGTTCCTGTTGCTCCATATTTTTGCGTTTGGTGTTGTCAGTGTTTTGATTTTAGTCATCCTAATAGTGGTATACAGTGGTATCTCATTGTTGTTTTAATTTATAATTTCCTAATGGTATGTGATGATAAGCATCTTTTCTTATGCATACTTGCCATCTGTATAACCTGTCTGGTAAGACGTCTATTCAAGCCTTTCATGTGGAATTTAATCAGATTGTTCATTTTCTTAATGTGAGGGTATTCCCCCCCTGACATCAAGTATGTGGTATCTTTTCCAACACCAATCAATTCTCCAGTTCTCTGGCACCAACTGAGTGGCCCAACAGATCGGTTGACTTCCGGCACTATCCACCTGGAGCCAGTCTCAGATCCCACAAGGGAAAAGGCTCAGACTCAGAATTCTGCCTTCACTTCAGATGCCGACTGCTAATGAGATGCCCACCTACTTGCACTTTTGCTGGAACAACTACATCTTAGGGGTTCCCATGAACCCCTCTCAGGTTCATTCATTTGCTAGAATGGCTCACAGAACTCAAGAGAACTCACAGACTTATGTCTTTTGCAAATATTTTCTCCCAGTCTGTGGCTTGTCTTTTCTTTTGTCAGTGTTTTTCACTGAGCAGACTTTTTTATTTTTTAAGTGAAGAATAGCATTTCTGTTTTTTTTTTTTTTTTTTTTTTTTTTTTTTTTTTTTTCATGGATTGTGCCTCTGGTTATATGTCTAAAAAGACACTATCATATCCAAGGTCACTAGGTTTTCTCCTGTGTCATCTCGGAATTTGATACTTGTGCATTTTACATTTAGGTCTATGATCCAGATGAGTTAATTTTGTGAAGGGTCTGTGTCTGTATTCTTCTTCTTCTTCTTCTTCTTCTTTTTTTTTTTTTTTTTTAAATGTGGATAGTCAGTTGTTCCAGTCTTTGCTCCTTTGTCAAATTATATATATTTAGTTTAAAAATGTAAGTCACAGCCCTGGCCAGGTGGTTCAGTTGGTTAGAGCATTGTGAAGATACGTACACAGTTGTTGGTTTGATCCTTGGCCAGGGCACATACAAGAAGCAACCAAGGAATGCATTAATAAGTGGAAGAACAAATTGTTTTGTTTTTTTTTTCTGTCGCTTCCTCTCTCCCGCCCTCCCTTCCTTTCTCTCCCCAAAACCAATTAATAAAAAAATTTTTTAAAGTAAGACAAATAGATATTTTGCTATGTTACTATTTGTATAAAAATAAAGATTGGTATTTAGAGAATATAGACATATAGTTATTTTAAGTATCCATCAAATGTCTGCTAAAGAACGAAATTCCATGAGTAAATCTGAAGATCTAATTGGCTTTATGAAGTGATTCATGAGTCGAGCAGACTTCCATTTAGCAACTAGAAAGAAGGGCACTCTGAGGAGTCTTAAGATTTTCATCATGTGGAGGTAAGAAACATCCAAACCTGTAGAGAATTCTTATGAGTTTATTTGAGCCAAACTAACAACAATTGGGGAAGCAAAATTTCAATGGATTGAGAAAATGCTCCAGAGAATGGCAGTTTACTGGTAGGTTAGGGAGGTGGGAGAAAGCAAAGCAGGTAAATCTCTGAGCTTGGATAAAAAGTAAAATGGAGAGATAAATGCTTCTTTTTACATTGGTGGGTATAAGATAATTAACATTTATAGCACTGAGATGGTATTTGGCAACAAGATAAGATCTTGTGGGAGATTATGCTGGGAGGAGCTGGGAAAAAGGGGATTACTCTGACATTCCAGAGGCATGTTATCTAGATACAAAAAGACCATAGGTAGGCTCAGATGAGGTAAAAATTGACCTTTGTCAGGGAAGATACCGACCTAAGACGCGACTACCCATCATGACTCACTTTTAGAAATTTTTATGTTCAGACCATCCTATGTGGTTACTTTTTCGGCTCTGAGTTTCAAGGGCCCGCCATGCAGGTCTCCCCTGAGCTTGTCTCCCCTTTTTTTTCATTCACAATAGGCAACAAGAGGGTGGAATAAGAAGTTAGAAGGGTGGGTATTTCAGACAAGGACACCTTCCCTTAGACAGTGGGAAGTCTTATCAGGAGGATTATTACTCCACAGTGTTGACCAGAAAATTCCAACCTGGTTAGTTTAAAAATTCCAGTCCTGGGTGAGCCCAAAACTGAAATTATGCCTCATTAACTTTTGGTTTGGTGACTTGGGTTAGGCAAATTGACTCCACTTTGACCTTTTGTTTCTTTTTCTGCATGTCTCCAAAAAAAAAAAGAAGGTAAACTTTTTTTTCAGCAAAGACATAAAAAAAACAAAAGACAACAACAACAAAAACCCACAACAAAATAAAAACAAACTTAAGATATTAGTTTCTTTGGAACTTGGTCAGTGTGGTTCAGTGATTAGTGTCAACCTATGAACGGTTCCATTCCTGCTTAGGGCCCAGCCCCAAGTTGTAGGCTCGATTCCCAATAGGGAGTGTACAGGAAGCAGCCAATCAATGATTCTCTCTCATCAGTGATGTTTTTATCTCTCTCTATCTCTGTCCCTTTCTCTCTGAAATCAATAAAAATATACAAAATATATGTTATTTGCTTTGGAAAGGAAAACTGGGCAGCTGAGGGGTAGGGGTAAAAAGCCTTTTCCATGTACCCTTCCTTGGTTTGGAATAATGTCAATAAATTACCTATACTGTCAAAAGACAAAAAGTAAAATAACTTAGTCATGAGTTTGATGTTCTTTACATGAGCCAGGATCATCTACGAATTGGGGAAATGCAGTGTCCTGTACACAGCTGGCACTCTCCCAGGGATGTTGGGCAAGAGCGAGTGTTAGCGTTTTATGGAATGTCAGGAAAGGCAACAGGGGAAATGAAGCGTGATGATTGGCTAGCTGGACAGGATTTCCTTGTAAGGCCAGCAGGTCCTATTTTCTAGAAAGACAAGCTGGCTAAAGCTGATTTGGAGGATTGTGATTGGTGTATGCTTTTTGACAGGTGTTTCCCTAAGTGCCCACTGACTCAGGTTTAGACATGGGCCAGGCTTCTGGGGTGGTCTCCATTTTGTGGGTTCTAGTATACAAATTAACTTAATACAAAACAACAACAACACCCAGGAAATATAAAATATGCAAAAATTTTAAACTTTTATGTGTTTCTGTTGTAGGAGATATATTTTATGTATGTAGAAGCAGATAGATAGATAGGTAGATAGATAGATAGATAGATAGATAGATAGATAGATATTCTTTCTATCTGGAATAGAGAATAAGAGTTTGGCATAGGATGAGGAGAAAATAGGCAAGGGAATAGAATCCAACTTGACTATAAAAGAATCCAACTTGACTATAAAAGCTAGCAGTTTCTATAATTCTCAATTAGCTTATTCAATTTTGCAATACAAAAGCAAAAAATAAAATAAATCCATTATCATTTAATCAACCTGCATTGTTGCTTCTCTGGCAGGTGATTGCAAAATCATATTAGTTCAATTATAAAACTTTGCATTGTATCAGGCACAGCTATTCCCCTTGGGTTCTAATTAAACAAGGTAGAATCAACTTTCTGCCTACAGCATTTGTGCTTTAAAAAAAAAAAAAAAAAATCCCATTGCGTTATTCCATATACCCTTGGAAAAATTTAAAAAGAGAGAATAAACATTTTCTCTGAAAGGGTTAAATTCAGAAGGAAAAAAAAAAAAAATTAAGCCCACTGGAAAATGGCTTAGGGATAAGGAAGGATAAGGAAGGAAAACTATGAAATCATTTTGAATGGATTTGTTCAGCAGGGGAAGAGCTAGCTCATTTTCCACGTGGGCTGCCAAGTTCGGGGGAGGGGGTGAGATGGGGGAAATGATTTTACTCTTACTTTCTTACCTCACATACTTGCTTAAACTGCAGTCTTATGGAAATGAAAATCCCATTTGGAGATCAGATTCTTCAGATGGCTTTAATTTATGTACCATTTGACCAAGTCAATCAGACCAGACTTAGTAAATGGCTCTTTTCATTAGAATGTTGTAAGCTGAGCTTAGGAATCTTTATAGTAAGTTAAAGAGAGTCCGTTTAGCACGTGCTGCCTTTAATTGAAGCTTTCTATCTAGTTATGTGTGGGCTGTATTAACATTTTCTACTGTGCAATAGTTCCATCGCCTCTTTAACAGCAAACTTTCTGAATCATCATCAGATTTTGCCTTCTAAAATCTAGAGTTTCCATCAGATTCATTGGTACCTAAATATGCTCAAGGGAACTGATTTCTGTCCTGTAGCTTGTTTGTGTGGTTTGTCAGAAGTGTGTCAGAATGGAGCAGGCCAGGGCAAGGTATCTGTACCACTGGAACCGCTCTTCTCGGGAATCAGGCTCTGTCTCACTCTAGGATAAGGCCGAGTGTCCTACCTTCACTGCTAAGCTTCCTTTTTCTTACTGTTTGAGAATATACACAAATTAAGTTACTGTACCTTGCAGGGCTGAAGCCTGTCGGATTTAAGAGACAGCGTGCACACCCACGAGTAAATGTGCACCTGGGATTAACTCCCTCCCAGGGAAGGTGGAGGAAAGCACACCTCCCGCTGCCTCATTATGTCCGAGGTTAGGAAATCCGCAGAGGCTCAGACCTCCTGGCCAGCCCCATGGTGTGGGTGTGTTGACCCAGGGAGTCAGAGGGGCCTTGGTTCAGCAACCTCGGTACTTGAATTCTGTCTAAGAAAGAATTCAGAGTCAAGGCTCAAACTATAAGAGAAAGTTTATTTAGTAAGTCACAGACGAAGGAAGGGAAGGGAAGGGAAGGGAAGGGAAGGGGGAAGGGAAGGGGGAAGGGAAGGGGGACGGGAAGGGGGAAAAGGGGGAAGGGGGAAAAAGGGGGAAGGGGGAAAAAGGGGGAAGGGGGAAAAGGGGGAAGGGGGAAAAGGGGGAAGGGGGAAAAGGGGGAAGGGGGAAAAGGGGGAAGGGAAGGGGGAAGGGAAGGGAAGGGAAGGGAAAAGGTGGGGCAGGGGAAGAAATAAAAATATAAAATATATTTTAAATAAATAAAATGAAATAAAATAAAATAAAATAAAATAAAATAAAATAAAATAAAATAAAATAGAATAGAAAGTCACGGCCCTAACCTGTTTGGCTCAGTGGATAGAGCATCGGCCTGCGGACTGAAGGGTCCCGTGTTGGATTCCTGTCAAGGGCATATGCCTTGGTTACCGGCACATCCCTAGTAGGTATGCAGGAGGCAGCTGATAGATGTTTCTCTGTCATCAATGTTTCTAACTCTCTATCCTTCTCCCTTTCTCTCTGTAAAAAAAAACAATAAAATTAACACCAAAGTCGGTTTGGCTCAGTGGATAGAGTGTCGGCCTGCAGACAGAAGGATCCTGGGTTGGATTCCAGTCAAGGGCATGTGCCTTGATTACGGGCACATCCTGACTAGGAGGCGGCTGATTTATGTTTCTCTCTCATCGATGTTTCTGGCTCTCTGTCCTTCTCTCTTCCTCTCTGTAGAAAATCAATAAAATATATATATATTTAAAAATCAATAAAATATATTTTAAAAAAAAGAAAGAAGTCACAGAGGTAGAAGTGAGCTGTAGAAGAAATGGGCCCAGGAAACAAGTTTTATGGAGGCAAAAGCAGGACCTGGAGCTTAGGAGAAAGAGCGAGGCCAGGAAAATGGCCTAGGGGGAGGGGTAGGGAAGGACCAGCATGCTCCATAGAGAGAGCTGCACTGGGACCTCTCCAGGGTGTGTTTCTGGAGGTCTCAGGGGGAGAATCTCAGTGGAATATTCCGCAGTTTTCCAGGTGTGTGCTTTCAGGGCCATGGCCTCCTCTCATTAGCTGGCACCAGGCAGGAGGGTCATTAAGTCAGTGCAGCTGGTCCTGGTGTCAGCCTTGGCGTCTCTGGTCTGGTTTTGCTGCATTTCTGAGCCCGGGGCTGAAACACAACTGATGTCATTGTCATGGGAGCTTGATGCTTAAGGGCTATTCTCTGGCCCCTTGTCCTTCCCCCTCTAAGGGAGTTCTAACCTGCATAATTAGCTACATGCCAGGGAAGGAAAGGTCAGGGGAGAGTCTGAACCACAAGGCCAGTGATAGGAAAGGTCAGCGATCTAAAGGGCAGGATCAGAGATGTGCTAGCGGAGGAGACATCATCCTGGGAGACGAGGATCTTGTTTTCCCAGGCTTGTCTGTTGCTGGGCGCCAGGGGCCTTCCACCCTGGTGACTTCTACCTGGCCCTTTTTTTAAATATATATATATATTTTATTGATTTTTTTACAGAGAGGAAGAGAGAGGGATAGAGAGTTAGAAACATGGAAGAGAGAATCATCGATCAGCTGCCTCCAGCACACCCCCTACTGGGGTTGTGCCTGCAACCAATGTACATGCCCTTGACCTGAATTGAACCTGGGACTTTTCAGTCTGCAGACCGACGCTCCATCCACTGAGCCAAACCGGTTTTGGCTCTACGTGGCCCTTCGTCCTTGCTCTGCTCACGTCTGTCTTAACTGCCTACCACAGATGGAATAGATTTAAATATTTGAGGCAGAACCTGCATCATGTCCGGTTGCTCACAGGTATGTTCTCTAGCTGAGAGAGCCAATGAGAACTCCCCCACTCTCTCCCTAGCCTCCTGGTACTCCTAGGAATTGCTTCTCTCTTTCTAAGCTTTATCCCTTTCTCCAACCAAAAAGAGATTTCTGAAAAATTTTAAGAATATATTTTATTGACTTTTTACAGAGAGGAAGGGAGAGGGATAGAGAGTTACAAACATCGATGAGAGAGAAACATCAATCAGCTGCCTCCTGCACACCCCCTACTGGAAATGGTGCCCGCAACCAAGGTACATGCCCTTGACTGGAATGGAACTTGGGACTTTTCAGTCCACTGGCCGATGCTAAACCGTTTTTTGCTGAAATTTTTGACCCTACAAATCCTAGTCCCTTGTAGGTGTTCAGAAAATATTTATGGAGTAAATACAAAATATGACAACGTTATGGCCATATGGGACATGTTTGCCTGTCTTTGGAAATTATCTGAACTGTTTCTGCCTACAGAGATGTTAATAGCTAAGACTTCTAAAAGGCTGCTCATTGAGGTGAGTTTGAAGAGACCTGTCATTGTTATGCCAATACGCATAGGTGGCTGTTTTTGAGGCAGAGGGGGGAAAGGTTAACATGCTTTTCAAGTGCTAAAGGACATAATTTGTTACTTAAACTAAAGTTAACTTCCATATCAATGATGGAGGAGCTGCTGAAACCGGTTTGGCTCAGTGGTAGAGCGTCGACAGGGTCCTGGGTTCAATTCCGGTCAAGGGCATGTACCTTGGTTGCGGGGCGCATGGGGGGGGGGGTGTGCAGGAGGCAGCTGATGAGTGTTTCTTTCTCATTGATGTTTCTAGCTCTCTGTCCCTCTCCCTTTCTCTCTGTAAAAAAATCAATAAAATATTTAAAAAAATAAAAAATAAATCAACCAATGGAATCAACCAGTGAATGCATAAATAAGTGGAACAACAAAAATCTCCATTTTCTATTGCTCTCTCTCCCTCTCTCCCTCTCTCCCTTCTTCTCTCTCTCAAATCAATAAATAAGAATAAAATAGCTGAAACAGGTTTGGCTCAGTGGATAGAGCGTTGGCCTGCAGACTGAAAGGTCCCTGGTTCGATTCCAGTCAAGGGCACATATCTTGGTTGCAGGCACATCCCCCGTGGGGGGTGTGCAGGAGGCAGCTGATCAATGTTTCTCTCTCATCAATGTTTCTAACTCTCTGTCCCTCTCTCTTCCTCTCTGTAAAAAATTAATTAATTTTATATATATATATATAAAGAATAAAATATATACAGCCCAGCCAGTGAGGCTCAATGGTTTAGCTTTGGAGGTCACAGTTCGATTCCCGGTCATGGCACATGCTCAGGTTGTGGGCTCTATCCCTAGTGTGGGGCATGCAGGAAGAAGCCAATCAGTGATTCTCATCATTGTTGTTTCTCTATCTCTCTCCCTCTCCCTTTCCCTTACTCTCTGAAATTAATACAAATATTTTAAAAATATATTTTATTGATTTTTTTTTTTTTTTTACAGAGAAGAAGGGAGAGAGAGCTAGAAACATCAATGAGAGAAAAAACATCGATCAGCTGCCTCCTGCACACCCTCTACTGGGATGTGCCTGCAACCAAAGTATATGCCCTTGGCTGGAATTGAACCTGGGACCCTTCAGTCCGCAGGCTGAAGCTCTATCCACTGAGCCAAACCGGTCAGGACAATACAAATATTTTTAACTAAAATATAACAACATAAAAATGTACAGCTCATTTTGAGAATTAATGTTAATTTGAGAGTTCACAATATTAGAGATTGGTCAAGGAAGAGGATATAGCTCACCATCAGCGTGGGAACCCCCTGGCCAGGCAGTGTGCCCTGACTGATGGACCCCATCTTAAACAGACTCTGGCTGCCCAGATATCCACCTGGACCATAGAAGGATAAAATAAAAAGATAATTTCTTCTTCTGCCTTTAGTCTTACCTCTTACAGAGCCAGAGGGGCCTGTGGATGAAAAAGGGATACTGTAATAAATAATAAATTCTTAATTTAAAAAAAATATATATTTTATTGATTTCAGAGAAGATGAGAGAGATAGAAACATCAATGATGAGAATCATTGATTGGCTGCCTTCTGTATGCCCCCTACTGGGGATCGAGCCCACATGCCAGGCATTTGTCCTTGACTAGAATCTAACCAAAGACCCTTGAGTCTACAGGCCGACATTCTTTTTTTAAAAAATATACTTTATTGATTTTTTTTACAGAGAGGAAGGGAGAGAGGTAGAGAGCTAGAAATGTAGATGAGAGAGAAACATCGACCAGCTGCCTCCTGCACACTCCCCACCAGAGATGTGCCTGCAACCAATGTACATGCCCCTGACTGGAATAGAACCTGGGACCTTTCAGTCCACAGACCGATGCTCTACCACTGAGCCAAACTGGCTTCGGCTACAGGCCGACATTCTATCCACTGAGCCAAACTGTGTGAGGCAATCATAAACTCTTTTTTAAAGAATATATTTTATTGATTTTTTTACAGAGAGGAAGGGAGAGAGAGGGAGTTAAAAACATCTAGAAGAGAGACACATGGATCAGTTGCCTCCTGCACACTCCCCATTGGGGATGTGCCCACAACCAAGGTACATTCCCCTGATCGGAATTGAACCTGGGACCTTTTAGTCCACAGGTCGACGCTCTATCCACTGAGCCAAACCGGTTTAGGGCCAAATCATAAATTCTTAACTGGGTAGGTCCTTATGTCCTATGACTTAATTTTTTTTAATCCTCACCCAAGGATATTTTTTCCATTGATTTTTTAGAGTGAGTGGAAGGGAGGGGCAGAGGAAGAGAGAGAAACATTGATGTGAGAGACATCTGTAGGCTGCCTTCTGCAGAAGCTTCGACCAGGGCCTAGCCCACAACTGAGATAAGTGCAGACTGCTCTATCCATGGAGCCAAATGTTTTAGTCAAAGGTTTATTTTTTTTTTTTTTTAATTTATTTTTTACAGAGAGGAAGGAAGAGGGATAGAGAGTTAGAAACATCCATCAGCTGCCTCCTGCACACACACACACACCCCACTGGGGATGTGCCCGCAACCAAGGTACATGCCCTTGGCTGGAATCGAACCTGGGATCTTTCAGTCCACAGGCCGATACTCTATCCACTGAGCCAAACCGGTTTCGGCAAAATGTTTATCTTAAGCAAGCCCTGTCCATTGTTTGTGTGCATCAAGGTCACACACTTTCCCCCCCCCAATATCATGGCATTATTTTACTTTTCAATTACAGTTGACATTCAATATTATCTTATATTCGTTTCAGGTATATATCTGTGGGCGAAAAGGGCCATGTGCTAACCTGACAAGTTCAGGGAAGGCCTGCTTGGCAGCATTTCAAATTCAGAGACTTAAAGTAACCACAAAGGATGGTCTGAAATTAAAACTTTTTAATTAAAAGCAGTTTATGGCAGGCAGTCAAGTCCTAAGCTAGTACCTCCCTTGACAAAAGTCCATCTTTACCTTAACTAAGCCCGTCTATTGTCTTTTGCATCTATGATAACATATCTTTGGAATGTCAGGGTGACTTCCCTTTTTCCAGACCTCTCAGGGAGCAGCCCATGCACCAGAGCAGAGCTACAAATCCTCTCATGTTATTTTTGTCCTATTCATTGTTTTTTTTTTTTTTTTTTAAACTTTATTGATTTTTACAGAGAGGAAGGGAGAAGGATAGAAAGCTAGAAACATCGATGAGAGAAACATTGATCAGCTGTCTCCTGCACATTCCCTATTGGGTTTGTGCCCACAACCAAGGTACATGCCCCTGACCGGAATCGAACCTGGTACCCTTCAGTCCACAAGTCGACGCTCTATCCACTGAGCCAAACCGGTTTCGGCTGTCCTATTATTCATTGTTGATGATTAACCATGCTGTATCCACCTATGCAAAAGATGCATCATTTTACTTTTTATCCAGTCCAGAGGTTTCCCACTTTGCTTTCTCCCGCCTTGCTAATCTATCACCAATGACTTGCATGTAACCCACTTACACATCTTTTTTCATTGTAATATATAAAATGAGGTGCAACCGAAGGACTTGTATACATGCATATAAGCACAACCAATGGATACAAAACTCTGGGAAGGGAGGGTATGTATGGGGGGGGGCAATGTTAAAATATGTACACAGGTAATAATTTAATAAAATAAATAAATAAATAAATAAATAAATAAATAAATAAAATGAGGTGCAAAGTTGCCATTCTCTGGAGAGTCATCTCAATGCGTTGAGAGTTTGCTTCCCAGCAATTGTCAACAGTTTGGCTCAAATAAATTCACAAAAATTCTTGACAGGTTAGGCCCTGTTGTTCAGTGGTTAAGCGTTGACCCAGAAGGTCATGGTTGAATTCCCGATCAATACACATGCCAGGGTTGTCAGCTCAATCCCTGGTGGTGGTGTGTGCGTGTGCGTGTGCGTGTGCATGTGCGTGTGTGTGTGTTTGTGTGTGTGTATAGGAGGCAGCAAACCAATTATTCTCTCTCATCATTTCATCATGTTTCTAACTTTCTCTCCCTCTCCTTCTTCTCTCTGAAATCAATAAAAACATATTTTAAAAAACTCTTTACAGGTTTGAATGTTTCATTTCATATCTATATCTATACATACATATATATATCTATATCTATACATATGTATATATATACATATACACATATACACACACACACACACTGAGTGGCCAGATTATTTTGATCTCTGAACGCATAATAATCTGGCCACTCACTGTACTTCTCTGGAGTACCTCATTTATTTGATATGAAAGCTACTATAAATCATGCACCTGATCAGTTTTCCCCTTTGTACTGGCTGATAGAAAGCTCAGGGCAAATAGGTGATTGATCTCCAGCAAAAGTCTAGAATTACTTTTGGTACCCATTTGAGATATAAATACACTGAGTGGCCAGATTATTATGCATTCAGAGATCATAATAATCTGGCCACTCAGTGTGTGTGTGTGTGTGTGTGTGTGTGTGTGTGTGTGTGTATGTATACACATTTTATATATAAAATGTACCATGTTAACAATTTTATTTTTTAAAATATATTTTTATTGATTTCAGAGAGGAAGGGAAAGGGAGAGAGAGAGATAGAAACATTAATGATGAGACAGAATCATTGATAGGCTGTCTCCTGCACGCCTCCTACTGGGGATCAAGCCTACACCCCAGGCATGTGCACTGACTGGGAATTGAACCGTGACTTCCTGGTTTATAGGTTGACGCTCAACCACTGAGCCATGACAGCTGGGTTGAATGTTTCTTATATTGACACAGCATAGTGGTTTGACAATTATATAATTTACAAAGTGATTCCCCCCAACAATTCTAGAACCTACCCGGCACCTTACCTAGTTATTACAATGTTATTGACTATATTTCCTATGCTGTACTTTACAGCCCTGGGGGAAGGTTAACACCTTGTCTTTTTAGTTTCCTGGAATCTGCTGGCTTGGATTTGAAAAACTCTACTTGACAAATGATCACGTGTGAGGGATCATAAGTCCCAGCTCTTCAGGCAGTGCACGTTCTGCACATGCCCAGGTCACTGCTGCCCTGCCTTTGCCCTCCACAGGGCTGCGTCTGTCCTCAGGAAGCGCCTTTTTGAAGTCACACACAGGTTTTCTATAGACTCTCCACAGACCTAGGAATCTTACATCTTGTGCCAAAGCTCAAGTCACCTATGTGCACTGTCATCAAGATTGCATGTTTCTTTTTCTTTCTTTCTTTTTTTTAAAGATTGCATGTTTCCATGATCAGTGTGGTTTAGTGGTTAGAGTGTTGGCTGTGCACCGAAAGGTCATGGTTCAGTTCCTGGTCAAGGGCACGTATCCGTATCGCAGTACCTGGGTTCCTGGTTCGATCCCCAGCCCTGGTCTGGATTTCTCTTTCTCTCTCTCTCTCCCTGTCCCTTCCTTCCTTCCACTCTCTAAAGATCAATGAAAAATCTCCTAGGGTGAAGATTAACAACAAAAGATAGCATGTTTTCATTTCCCAAGTTTTTATGATAAGGAATCTCAAACTGAGTGGGTTTTCGGGATGTGCTGAAATGGCACAGGTGAAGTGCCTGAGATTTTCAGGGAAAAGGGCAGAGACTGGGGTAAGTGAGAGAGATGCCTAGGACCAACATTTAGGGAAATGTCACTCTCACATGAACCAGAGAATGCTGCCTCCTTCTGTTTTCTGTTCCAGGCTTCTCACCTCACCCTCAATCTGGCCCTGCCCGTAAACATTGAATAGCTCAGGATATATGTGTGGATACAAAAGAGACGGTAGGAAAGTGGTTTGAAGCCAAGTCATAAAGAACCGTCAGAGTCATCCCTGAGAGTTTGTATGTGATATCATGGAGTTTCTCAAAGTGTGGTGTTGAAATCAGCTTTTTATTTTTATTTATTTTTTAACTTTAGATAGGACTTAACACCTGTGATATCACAATAAGATATGGAAAATGTCATTGCACTAAAGTAACAGTTATTAATATTGTCATCAGTATTAATTTCTAAAAGGATTAGAAAGGTCTTTTCTATATAGAGAATACATTAGCTTGGCTGAATCTTCTTCCTCTTTGCCTTCAGGAAAAGCATAAATAAGAATGCTGAAAATTTCTAGTAAAGCCATTGTGAGGTCTGGAATTTTCTTTAATATGTTGTAGCAAATACATTGTGAAGTTGTGTGTGTACCATTTGGATTAATCTATCCCCCAGATGCTGCCAGCATTTTAATCCAGAAGGGACAAGCCAGTAACAACTAAATGCAAGGCCAAATTCTTGTTGGGTCTGGTTTTTAAAAATTAACTGTGAAATCCACTTTGGGGACAAATGTGGAAATTTGAGCACAGGCTGAGCATTAGAGGATATTAGAGGATTACTAAGTGTGTACAGTGGTGCCTCACACAACGAACTTAATTCGTTCCAGGAGCAAGTTTGTTATGCGAAAAGTTCGTTATGTGAAACGCGTTTTCCCATAACAATACATGTTAAAAAAAATAATTCGTTCTGTAGCATAAAATATGCTAAGATGACATAAAAAAAGATAAATTTTTTGTTATTATTTTTATTTAGATACATCTAAAAACATATTTTTTAAAAAAAAACACACACATTTTTTTAATTTTAAGACAGACTAAGTAGAGTCTACCGAATCTTGCACATCTTCATCCATTTTCTGCTTTTTGGCCGATGGTTTCATGAAAAACCTGAAATCACCTTCCTGCTTTTTTTAGAAGCCATGATATAAAAAAAATATTGAGTTTAACTTAAAAGGACTACTGTCGTGATACGTGCGTGATTTAATTCGTAATGAAGAATGATTGCCGCGATACGTGCTTAAGTTAAGCGCAGTGACTAACGACTGCCTGCAGTGCCTGCGCGGAAGGATGCAATACATCGGCAGCGATCGTGGAAGCTCGGGCAAAGCGGTCGTGGAAGCTCGGGCGACTTCGTTATGTGAAACGAAGTTCGTTGTATGAATCATGAAATGAAGTTCATTGTGTGCAGTGTTCGCTGTGCGAGGCGTTCTTTATGCGAGGCACCACTGTAATGGTATTGTAATCATGGGGAAATGTACTTAGGTTGTGACAAGTGCATACTAAAGTATTTATGGGTGGCCTGACTGGCACAGTTCTGTGGTTGAGCATTGACCCATGAACCAGGAGGTTGATTCGCAGTTAGGCCACATATGTACCCGGGTTGTGGGCTCTGGGCTCATCTCCAGTGGTGGGCATGCAGGAGGCAGCCGATGGATGATTCTCTCATCATTGATGTTTCTATCTCTTTCTCTCTCTCCCTTCCTCTCTGAAATCAATAAGAATATGTTTAAAGTATTTAAGGATGAAAGGTGTCGAACTATCTAATATATGAGCAAATATGATCAAATATTAAGACATAAAGTCTTTGTGATGAGTGTATGGGTGTTCATTATACTATTGTACTATTTTTTCTTCATGTTTAAAATGTTCATAATGAAAGCTAAAGAAAGAAAACAAGAACACACAGTCCAGGAGTGGTGTTTTCTGACACTTAAGCCTTTACAAATGCTTCTGTTACCAGTATCTTGATCAACACTTAGACACTTTAATGTGCTTACTAAATGTGAGAAATGGGCTTTACTGGTAAAAAAAAAAAAAAAAAAAAAAAAAAAAAAAATGTGGCCTGTTTAACAACACAATGAATGCTAGAAATAAGTTTTTTTAAAAAAAATATATTTTATTGATTTTTCACAGAGAGGAAGAGAGAGGGATAGAGAGTTAGAAACATCGATGAGAGAGAATCATCGATCAGCTGCCTCTTGCACACCCTCCACCGGGGATGTGCCCGCAACCAAGGTATATGCCCTTGCCCGGAATCGAACCCGGGACCTTTCAGTCCGCAGGCCGACGCTCTATCCACTGAGCCAAACCAGTCCCGGCAGAAATAAGTTTTTTCCCCTAACAAAATGAAACATACAGAAGGTTTGTGATTATCTAAAAATATCCCAGAGACTGCCAGCTGTTGCATATGTGTGTAGGAATCCCCAGAGGCCCTTAGCAATGATGGCCTGGACTAAATCCTACAAGGGACCTCTGGCCAAGAACACTGGAAGCTCCTGGATGACTGACCCAATTCTCCCTCTAGATATGACCTTGGCTTTCAGTTAAAGTTAAATTTTTATTTTTGGCTACTTGTAGCTATCAAAAAGAACTAAAAGTTGTGCATATGGTACTCAAATTGGCTCAGGTTAGTTTGCAAGATAGGACTTACACACACTAGGTTCTCAATGTTTACATATTACTTCCATTCCCCAGTTTTACACTTTCTGTTGTAAATAATCTGATATATATGGTGTCTTCTTAGCTATCTTTTCAAAATAGCAATGTCCCACTACTCTCTTTCACTTACCGGACACTCCAGCTAAACTGATAATTCAATAGGGGGCTGGATCATCTAAACAATCCCCATACAATTTCCCTTTATTTGAAATGAAATATTGGACATAATGTAAACACTAATGAACACCATGATGTCCTTGAAGACACAGTCTGTTCATATTTCTCAGAAGTTGATGTCAAGGATGTATGCTTCATTTTCCTTGTTATTATATGTCTCTAGAAAAATCACATCGTGTTTTCCTTAAATCTCACACTCACAGTCCTTTTGACACCAGATGTGTGAACCAATTCTCCAACACCAGCTGAGTGTCTTACAGTTCAGTTCAGTTCTGACACAACCTATCTGGAATTAGAGTCAGATCCCACAAGGTAAGGGCTCAATCCCACAAGATTGTCCCTCCACTGCGCATGCCAATCATAGGAACTTCTAATCTATGGGCTGTAAACCAGAGTTCCCAAAACCCCTCATCAGGTTCAATAATTCACTAGAACAGCTCATAGAAAACAGAAGAATAATACTGGGTAGAGGTGTTAACCTATCTGGGAGCTTTCTAATCTCCATATTTATAGTTCTGGACTTTTACGGAGGCTTCATCACTTAGACCTGATCAATTATTTAATGACTCTTCAGCCCCTCTCTCCTCCCTGGAGGATGGGGGTGGGAGCAGAAAATTCCAAGCTTCTAATAATCATGGCTTGGCCCGGGACCGGTTTGGCTCAGTGGATAGAGCGTCGGCCTGCGGACTGGGAGGTCCTGGGTTCGATTCCAGGCAAGGGCACGTACCTGGTTGCGGGCACATCCCCAGTGGGGGGTGTGCAAGAGGCAGCTGATCAATGATTCTCTCTCATCGATGTTTCTGGCTCTCTATCCCACTCTTTTCCTCTCTGTGAATAAATCAATAAAATAAAAAATAAAAAATAAAAAGATTGCTGAATGTGAATTCTTAAAAAAAAAAATAAATAAATAAAATAATCATGGCTTGGTCTTTTGGCTCACCAGCCCCCATACTGAAGCTATCCAGGAGCCTACCCAGAGAGTCCCTTCCTTAAAACAAAAGATGCTTCTATCACTCAGGAAAATCCAAGTGATTTAGGAATTCTAAGGAACCAGGGTCAAAGACCATATAAAAAACAAAAGAAGTTCCTAGCATCTTTTTAAAAAAATATATTTTATTGCCAGGATCGGTTTGGCTCAATGGATAGAGCGTCGGCTTGGGGACTGAAGGGTCCCAGGTTCGATTCCAGTCAAGGGCATGTACTTTGGTTGCGGGCATATCCCCAGTAGGGGTTGTGCAGGAGGCAGCTGATCGATGACTCTCTCTCATCGATGTTTCTAACTCTGTATCTCTCTCCTTTCCTCTCTGTACAAAATCAATAAAATATATTAAAATATATATATATATTTTATTAATTTTTTCACAGAGAAGAAGGGAGAGGGATAGAGAGCTAGAAACATCGATGAGAGAGAAACATCGACCAGCTGCCTCCTGCACACCTCCCACTGGGGATGTGCCCGCAACCAATGCACATTCCCTAACCTGAATCGAACCTGGGACTGCTCAGTCCACAAAACGATGCTCCATCCACTGAGCCAAACCGGTTTCAGTTAGCATCTTTTTCCCCCCTTAAATATATTTCTATTGATTTCAGAGAGGAAGGGAGAAGGAGAGATAGAAACATCAGTGATGAGAGAGAATTATTTATAGACTGCCTCTTGCACATTCCACACTGGGGATTGAGCCCGAAACCCGGGCATGTGCCCCAACTGGGAATCTGATAGGTTGTCACTCAATTACTGATGTCAGCTGGGCCCTAGCATCTTTATTGCTTGGGAAATTATCAGGAACCAGGGATGAAAACCAAAATTTATATTTATTATATTATGATATCACAATAATATATGGAAAAACTTACCCTTCTGGAAACACCCTGATGGTGGAGCAATTCAGTATGCCTGTCACAGACTTCCACAGAAGGTCTGCAAGCATCTCCATCATCCCACCAAACGAGAGTGTAAAGGTCATGCAGCCTGGACAATGCCAATCAATTTTGGCATGAATTCCAGGCTAAGCTAGGACACTTATAATTCTATCCCCAAGTTATTTGGGGTAAGATTCAGAGAGTTTAGTCAGTTTCTTTAAGGCTGAAGATTTGAGCAAGAGCTGTATTCAAAATATTCAATGACTGGAATGGTATGGGCTCTGGCCATTCAGAATAATTGCAAAGCAAGTCACAGTACAAGGGGCCTGGAGGCACCTGATATGCCTTTAAAAATTTTTTAAAAAAAATATATATGTATTTATTGATTTCAGAGATAGAGAGAGAGACACAAACATCAATGATGAGAGAGATCATTGATTATCTGCCTCCTGCATACCCTTCACTGGGGATAGAACCTACAACCTTGGCATGTGCCCTGACCAGGAATCAAACCATGACCTCTTGGTTCATAGGTTGACACTCAACCACTGAGCCTCTCTGGCTGGGTCTGACATGCCTTCTGTTGTTCTGGTAGTTTCTAGATCATGGGGAGAACCAGCAGGACCAAAGGATTTGGTAACTTAGTTTTTTAAAATCTGTATGTGAAACTTGAGAGCTCTGGTCAGCCATACTCCCTGCCATATATGTATTGCATCTGTTATAAGTTACTTTAAAATACTTCCTTAAAAACCGTGTCATGTGCTTGTGTATAAATTAACTTTAATCTATACTCTCAGGAAGGTTAGTTATCATTACAGTTACCTATTAGGAATTCACACTCCAGGGGTGGTAGTTATAATTTGAAGTGCTCTAGTCAGAAATCCATGCTCCCCGGGTGGCTACTTAAGCATTTCAAAGATCTTCATTGAAATTTACACCAGGAGATCCATTAATTAGCATAAGGGATATTAGAAATACATTTTCATTAGTGAAATAAATGGTGTTCCAGATACATGGCTAGCTAAAAAGATTTCACAGCACTATCACTCTTGTGAAAAGAGGTCCAAGAATGCCTGACCAGAGTGTAAATTCTGTGAGAGAAGGGATTTTATTGGCTTTACTCATAACTATAGACCCAGTGCGAAGAACAGGGCCTGACACATCATAGACAGTAATATATCCTCTACATGACGGATAAGTTGCTGGAAAGCCCAGTAACCTCCTACTTCCTAGGCCTGTTTTATTTGATTCTGTGTTGTCCACCTCTCCCCATTACCTTCTGTTCCATCTACTGACAGACCGGACAGTTGGGCTGATTATGCTCTCAGAGTGAACCTCTCATACAAGATACCCGTAGGCATGCTTGAGGAGGAGGAGAGTGAGAATTTTCTGAAAAACGAGTAGGTTATACAACTTTCTGCTCACTTGCTAAAAAAAGTTTACATATTTGAAAAAGTTTGGACTCAGTTTTGTTTTCCTTGTAATCTACCATCTGATATTAATGTTGAAGGAAGGTATGCTTTTACCTAGTCTAATCAATGGATATTTCTGATATTTGCTAAAAGAATCTATCAGCTGGTGAAGGGCTAAATAGACTGAAGTCAATTTGCAATACATGGGAAAACTGTGAGAGGGAAACATAGGTTTTCCACGTTGATACCAGTATAAACTAAGGATCCTGTACATCAAGGAGGCTCAGTTTTCTCTGGCAATGTGATAGATGAATCGGAGAGCGATCAGGATCTGAATGGATGCTATTTACCAGGAAGATCTTAAAGAGCAAGAAGGCAGTTGGCTAAGAATATAGACTTGAAAAATAACATTAAAAAAACAGGGATATCAGGAAGAAAACATGAACAATCTAGATGAGTGTGGCATCACAGAAATAAGAGAGGACAAAACATAGCCAACCATGCAATGCAGAATTTGGTCTGAGACTTGCTTTTATTGTAATGTGATAGTAGGTTTGTAAAATTAAAACTGAGCGTCTTCTCCATTTGACAATTAATGATTTTATTGAAAATAATTGAAAAAATTATATCCAGGAGGGCTGGCTGTACTTTTGTAGTGAAGAGACAGTGTATGGGAAGTGAAAAAGTGGAAAAAACAAGTATAGTTCATATAGTTAGCAGGTTGGAGGAATATGGAATACATTTTTATTTATAAGGATGGAAAGAATTGATTATGTTCACGAACTGAAAAGGGGCCATTATACAGGGTGGGATAAAGACACAGAATAGGCCTTGCAATGCCGGGCTTCTTATCCCAGCATTAAGAAGGGTTCAGGAGGGTGGGGGAGAAGAAGAAGGGAAAAAAAAAAAGGCTGTGTGTAGATTAAGTAGGAGTCCAAAGACAAAAGGTAATTTTGAAAGGCATTAGGGGTCAGTGGAGCTTCAGCTAAAGGAGCTAAAGTTCCATTCTTAATTCTTAGTCCTTAGTTCCCCTTGTCTCAGGACCCCTGCTTTTTATTAACACAATTTGTCGTAAGGCAAGGTGGAGATAATACACTTCAAAGTGTAGGGTACAGAGGTATTGTCAGAATGGGGAATGGCCTATAGCTGTTCAGGTGTTTGGCCAACAGGAGGCAATAACATGTAGAGTAAGGTGCCCTGAGCTGTCTGGCAGTAAACCATCCTATTCAGGTTTGGCGGAGAGGATTTTTAGCAGTTCCAACAGGTAATTACATATGTGACTCAGCCCTTGTTGAGCCCCCAAATTTCATCAACCTTTTAATAAAACTCTTGTAATTATAATGTACTAGAAACTTCCGGCATGGCTCGAGTGAGCCTCAGCCTAGGAACAGGGAGGTCACAGTTCAGTTCCATTCCTGTTCAGGGCACATGCCTGGGTTGTGGGGTGTGCAGGAGGCATTGCAAAATGAGGTCATCTGGAGACCTAGGCTCCTTCTCTCTTGTGGCTCTGCCATCCTGTGATGTGATGTGATGCTGATATGCAGGCTCACCCTGGCCACCATGCTTGTACTGCTGCTGATGGACAGGGCACAGGAAGAATGAGAGAAATGAAGGCAAAACATTTCCTTAGGGCAGGGGTCGGCAACCTTTAAGACATAAAGAGCCACTTGGACCTGTTTTCGAAGGAAAAAAAACCACCTGGGAGCCACAAAACCATTGCAACATTTAAAACAAATATAACTCTGCATATATTGTTTCTTACCTTAATGCTATATACCGGATCGTGCAGAAAAAGGGTTTTTTCACTTAACAAAAAGAGCCGCATGTGGCTCCGGAGCCGCAGGTTGCCAACACCTGCCTTAGGGGGATGTGATCCCTTCTGCTTACAGGTCATTGTTCAGAACTTAGTCACATGGCCAAACCTAGCTATAAGTGATGCTGGGAGGACATATGCTCAGCAGATATATGGGAGTGAGAAGGGTGTAAGATTGACAGGTTCTGCAAAAAAAAAAAAACCAAAAAAAAAACCAAACCAAAACAAAACCCCAAACTAAACTAATAAAACTCTCACTTTATTTTTTAAAAAATATTTTTATTCATTTCAGAGAAGAAGGGAGAGGGAGAGAGAGAGATAGATACAACAATGATGAGAGAATTGTTGAATGGCTCCTCCTGCACGCCTCCTACAGGGGATTCAGTGCACAATCCAGGTATATGCCCTCATTAGGAATTGAACCTTGATCTCCCCATTCATAGGTCTCTGCACCACACCAGCGGGGTGAAACTCTCTCTCTTTAAAAAATAATTTGAGGTAATTTACCAACATGTATAAAGGACTACAAAGTTTATAAAAGCAAGTAATGAAATAAGGGAGGAAGGTAAGAGGAGGGCAAAAAGTGTATAGGTATGGTTAGTAGTTAAAAGAAAGATGGGTTCCCATTTCCTATTTTTGGATTAAAGTGAAGGTAATTGATCCAAACTGCTAATATTCATTTTAAAATATTTCACCCATAAATATTATGTTTAGATTCTTCCCTGACTTTTTAGAGATTTGATGAATAAAAAATATATATATATTAAAAAAATATATATATGTGTGTGTGTATATATATATATATATATATGTGTGTGTGTGTGTGTGTGTGTGTGTGTGTGTGTGTGTGTATATATATTTGCCCTAACCTGTTTGGCTCAGTGGATAGAGCGTTGGCCTGCAGACTCAAGGGTCCCAGGTTTGATTCCGATCAAGGGCATGTACCTTGGTTGCGGGCACATCCCCAGTAGGGGGTGTGCAGGAGACAGCTGATTGATGTTTCTCTCTCTTTGATGTTTCTAACTCTCTCTCCTCTCTTCCTCTCTGTAAAGAAATCAATAAAATATATTTTAAAATGTATATATATTTTTATTGATTTTTGAGAGGAAGAGAGAGATAGAAACACCAAACCAGTTAAGGCTGATGGATAAAATATTAACCGGTATTGTAATTTGTATGCTACAATAACTAATCCATCAAATTCAATTTTCATAATTGAGAATTTTAAACATTGAAAAAGTTTCTTGGTTAGCAAGTCAGATATAAAATACATGAAAAGATAAAAAATGTGGTGTGTGTGTGTTAGTCACCTTTCACATTTTACTTACCCTTTTATTGATAGCTTATAGGAAAATAATTTATTAAATTCAAAACAAGAAATTAGCCCTAGCTGGTTTTGCTTAGTGCATAGAACCTGTGGACTGAAGGGTCCTGGGTTTGATTCCAGTCTAGGGCATGTACCTTGGTTGCGGGCACTTCCCCAGTGGTTGATCAATGTTTCTCTCTCATCAATGTTTCTAACTCTCTCTCCCTCTCCCTTCCTCTCTGCAAAAAAACCCCAATAAAATATATTTAAAAATAAAAGTAAAATAAAATAGAATCATTATTCAATTGTGTTTTGGCTGAATTGCAATCTACCAACTGGGAAAGCTTTTATTGGATACCTAGTTCTTTCCAGCTTTCCACTCTTCCTGTAAGATGCTCTGTATTTTCATGCATATTTAAAAAATATATATATATATATTTTTTAAAAATATATATATATATATTTTTAAATATATATATATATATATATTTAAAATAATAATATATATATTATTTTTTACAGAGAGGAAGGGAGAGGGATAGTTAGAAATATCAATGAGAGAGAAACACAATTAGCTGCCTCCAGCACCCCCCTCCCCCCCCACTGGGGATGTGCCCGCAACCAAGGTACATGCCCTTGACCGGAATTGAACCTGGGACCCTTGAGTCCACAGGCTCTATCCACTGAGCCGAACTGGTTTTGGATCATGCATATTTTCTTTAGACTCCCAGTCAATCAGAGAATGAGGTTATTATGTTGCTATTGATCCTGCTCAATATGGCAGTATCAAAATGCAGAGTGAGGAACCTAAAATATAGGTGCAAAACGTGCTCTTGCTGCATATTTTAGAGACTTTTTCAGAAGAATCTCATGTGTAGTGTGAGGTGACTCACATGTGGCAGTAATCTCAGCTTGCGTCTAAATTGGGTCTATTGCTGGGATGCAAGCACGTCTGGGCACGTCTGGCAAAGTGGTGAGTCAGGACAGAAGTAAACTTGCTGACATGGGGGCTCAGACTACTTCCTACAACAGAACTCATTTTAATGGAAGAGAGATTTAGACAGAGAAGCCCTATAAGAAAGACTCAGTCATTGGATGGGGAGTAATAAATGCAGCGTGGGGTAGCTGTTACTCAAATCTGTCGCCAATCTAGGCCCATGAAAGCATGTCTGGGTCCCTAAGAGAAACAGAGCTCTGAGTAAAAGCATAAAGAGCCATTTCACTGGAAACTATATGATACTAGGTGCCAGCCGCCTGCTTCGGGGTTCCCCCAAAAAAGGTCATACACAGTGGTCTCCATTTCTTTAGCTTAGACCATGGCTTTGGCTGTTTGGCTTGTAGCACAGATCCTGACAGGAGCCTGCAGCACCTACCGTGTTTCCCCGAAAATAAGATATCCTCCGAAAATAAGACCTACTTACAGGTTTCCTTCTGAGTGAAATATAAGGCACCCCCTGAAAATAAGTCTTCCCTACCCCCAGGCTAAACATGAGAGATTTGGTCCACTGATTCTGAAAGAAATGGAGTCACAAGAAATTCACCAGGAAATTCAGGAGTTGGATTGTTAGGATGATGTTCCAGAAGATGATGACATGATTGTCATTGAATAAATGAGTAAATTCTTGATACTGTAGGACTCAGTTTGTCTGGTTTGTGTTGACAACCACCATACTACCGTACTGTATACAGGTAATAAATTTCCTTTATTTTCATTTAACAATAAATGTCAAACCGTATTCTTCTTCATGGAAAAATAAGACATCCCCTGAAAATAAGACCTAGCGCATCTTTGGGAGCAAAAATTAATATAAGACACTGTCTTATTTTCGGGGAAGCAGGGTAGTGGAGCAGAGCAGAAGGGCCACTGGGAGGGAGGAGGGTGTGAGCATATGAAAGACCCCACCCCAGGGGCTCCCAGAAAGCTGGAGGTGTCCTCACTAGGTTAGGAGCTTGATAGGGAGAACCACTGACAAAGAAATTGCTGTTGCTACATCTGACCCATTAGAGCTGTAGTCAATGAGTCTGAATGCTGTTCCTAGTCATATAGCTCTTATGCAATGGTGTGTTCTTGGAGAATTTATAATTACTAATTACCAAGCAAGAAGGAGGGGACTGTAGACACTGGTTCTCAATCTATGAAAGACCCGTTGTTGTTGTTTTTTAATTTCCAGTGGACTGATTTCTTTTTTCTTGAAATATATTTTATTGATTTTTACAGAGAGGAAGGGAAAGGGATAGAGAGTTAGAAACATCGATGAGAGAGAAATGTGGATCCGCTGCCTCCTGCAGGAAGTGCCACAACCAAGGTACATATGCCCCTGACAAGAATCGAACCTAGGACCCATTCCAATGAGCCAAACTGGTTAGGGCTGGACTGATATTTTTGCAAAATACGTAAAAGTGAGTTATCAGAATAATCAAATAAACAGATAAAAAAAAATAGAAGCCCTGTTTTTAAAAATATATATATATATTTTATTGATTTTTTACAGAGAGGAGGAGAGGGATAGAGTTAGAAACGTCGATGAGAGAGAATCATTGATCAGCTGCCTCTTGCACACCCCCTACTGGGGATGTGCCCGCAACCAAGGTACATGCCCTTGACTGGAATTGAACCTGGGACCTTTCAGTCCACAGGCTGATGCTCTATCCACTGAGCCAAACCGGTTTTGGCAAGCCCTGGTATTTTTTGTTTGTTTTTTAAAAAATATATTTTATTGATTTTTTTACAGAGAGGAGGAGAGAGGGACAGAGAGCTAGAAAAGTCGATGAGAGAGAAACATCGACCAGCTGTCCCGACGTTCTACCACTGAGCCAAACTGGTTTTGCCAAACCCTGTGTTTTTTTTTGTTTTTTTTAAATATTAGGTTCAACAGTGATAAAATTACTCTATCAAGTTGTGTAAAGGTTTTCAATACTTTTCTAACTGCAGACAGGTGATGACAGTTCGTGGACGGGCACTGGTCTGTAGAACTCGTTTCCCGGTTTTACGACGTTTTCACCTGATGCCACTTGAAGGGGCTCCATCACCTGGAGCTCCCACTTCTAGTCACACACATTGGTGAATGGGATAATGGTGCTGTGACACTGGCCATGTAGGAGAGTGCCCTTGTTCCAAATAGATGTATGCAGAGTAATGATGGAGAACACAGAAGGAGAGGAGATGCGGGAGAGGGGGTAAAGGAAGGTGAGTAAGAGGAGAAGGGAAGGGGGAGAGGGAGGAAAGAGACCAGAGAGAAGGAGAGGGAAGTCTCAGGACACAGCCTGCACATATTTGGCAAAATATTAGTAATTGATGTTAAGCAGGTGTTCAGGTGTTTATTATCCAGTTCTTTCAATTCATGAGAAGATTTGCAGTTAAAAAACAAAACAAAAAAACCCAACAACACTTTCTTAAAAAACACAGCTCTAGGCCGAAACAGGTTTGGCTCAGCGGTAGAGCGTAGGTCTGACTGAAAGGTCCCAGGTTCGATTCCGGTCAGGGGCATGTACATTGGTTGGCGGGCACATCCCCGGTAGGAGGTGTGCAAGAGGCAGCTGGTCGATGATTCTCTCTCATCAACGTTTCTAGCTCTCTATCTCTCTCCCTTCCTGTCTGTAAAAAATCAATAAAATATATTTAAAAATAAACAAAAAACAAAGAAAAAAACAAACACAGCTCTAGCCGGTTTGGCTCAGTGGATAGAGCATTGGCCTGTGGACTGAAGGGTCCCAGTTTGAATTCAGGTATGCAGGAGGCAGCCGATCAAGGATTCTCTCCCATCATTGATGTTACTATCTCTCTCTCCCTCTCCCTGCCTCTCAGTAAAGATATATTAAAACAACAACAACAAAACTTTCCAGTGAGCGCTAGCTGGTTTGGCTCAATGGATAGAGGTCAGCCTGCCACTGAAAGGTCCCAGGTTCAATTTCAGCCAAAAGCACATGCCTAGGTTTCGGGCCTGATCTTCAGTAGGGGGTGTGCAAGAGGCAGCCAATCAATGATTCTCATCATTTATGTTTCTATCCCTCTCACCTTCTCCCTTCCTTTCTAAAATCAATAAAGTATATTAAAACAAAACAAGACAAAAAAACAACTTTCCAGTTATAGGAAACACCCTTTTCTTCAAAAGCCCAGTTCCGAGATAGCTCATTTTACTCTTCAGTATATATATTGCAGCTCGAGCATTCATTTTTGGCTTTGATACCTGCCATGGCTACATCTCTAATCTCCTTTCACTTTTCACTCTTTTCAGAATATCTCCTATATGTTAGGTACCCTTTATGACATAACTTTAATCATATCACACCTTTAAAAAAATTTCACTATGTACCTGTTGTTCTTCAAAGTAGAATGTCTTATTCAAGATTTTCTGCAATCTAAATTTTAACTCTTGTTTTAGCCTTCTAGCTTTGCTTTCTCATGTTAACACCATCATGAAAAATTTTTATGCTTTTCCATGTTATTGTTTCACAGTTCTCAAAATTTCCCCCTACAAAGAATTCCATTCTATACACTCTTCAAGATCAGCTCAAATTAATTAATCTTAGATGTAGTTATATATCTTACTATACACACTGTTCAAATCCTACATCGTTTTCCTTGATTAACTCAGCCAAACAATAACCCCAGTCTCCAGGGCTTAATCCAGTCTGGCATATACACTTAGCACAGTATATACTTTTAACTTTTCTAATAGTTATTTTTGTTAAAGATTTTTAAAAAACATATTTTATTGATTTTTTTACAGAGAGGAAGGGAGAGAGATAGAGAGTAAGAAACATCAATGAGAGAGAATCATTGATCAGCTGCCTCTTGCACCCCCCCCACTGGAGGTGTGCCCGCAACCAAGGCACATGCCCTTTGACCGGAATCGAACCCAGGACCTTTCATTCCGCAGGCCAACGCTCTGTCCACTGAGCCAAACTGGTGAGGGCTTGTTAAAGATTTTTACAATTAATTTCTGAGAGAGGAAGGTTAAAGAGGGAGATGAATCAGCTGCCTCCTGCACGCCCCCTACTGAGGACCACGCCCCCTACTGGGCATGTGCCCCCACCTCCTGGTTCATGGGACAATGCTCAACCAACTGACCCTTACCAGCTGCGCTAGACTAGCTCTCAAATTACACCACAGGACGAAAATACATTGTCTATCTCAAAGAATGGCATGGCGGTTAAAATGTTTGAGGTCAGTATTTTGCATCGTACCCCTCTGAAAGTATCTGTCAATCATAATGCCTCTTACTATTTATTCTTTCTATTTTTGCTTTTCCTTGAGGCAACTTATGGAATATAAAAGCTGACCAAGGCCTAGGGGAGTGGACATAATACTGGGGTACTCAAAGCTATTTGAAGATTTTCCAAGATGTGCATGAGCAAGGAGAATATGTTTTCAAGTATTCAGTTCTCTGATCCTTACTTCCCATCCACAGCCATCCCCAAAACTATCTGCCTGAAAATGTGCCCCGGGGTCAGAGTGACAGCACCCTCCTTTCCTGTCTCCCTTATCCCAATTGCCCCTCCCCTACTTTACAAAAGAATGGCATAATTCTTTCCCAGCCCAAATCTTATAAAGTGTAATACCCAGGAGGGGGATGCAAAACCTTCCAGACAATAAAAAAGAAACAATGGACTGGAGAAACAGAATGTGTTAAAACTTCCTTTTGTAAATCAGGTGGTTTTCAGTTGCTTATTTCAACCAAGTTGAAAGAGAACCTAATCAGAGTTGTCAGCTGATAGATCATTAAACATATTTTCTCTTTGTTAGATCTTTATGCGGTTTCTGGGCATATAATTTGGAATGAGTTTCAATAAATGGCATTAGTATTACAAAAGTCCATTCTCATCTACTTATGTCTATGGACTAGTTTTCTCAATGCTTATGTTCATGGAATCGAAAACTTGGAATAGAATTAATGCTGAGTTCATTCTCATACTAGTAATACTCATCCACAGATAAAATAGGCTGGTTGAAAAAAACAATTCATCCAATTCCATTTCTGTAAGATGCATTCCCAACAAAATTTTACTTTTATGTTTATTTATAAATACTTTCAACTTGTTTTTTCAGTTGAAATTATAAGACTTAAGAGTTTTTATGATCAGAGAATTTATAAACTACCCTTACATTTCAATTTATATACACATTTTTATCAAAAGGAAATGTAAGATGATAAATAAAAGAGTTCAAACACAAAATATATTATGATAAAAACTCTGGAGAGGATGTGGAATGCCAAGATCAATTCCAGAAGATAAAGGATGAAAACTGTCCCAAGTATAAGAGACTGCATTTTTTAAAAAAAGTAAGGATTAGTTAGTGGTTAATAAATCTCGATGGCATTTCGAAGTTCATTCGCTGTATGTTAGGAAGCGTGACAGTTATAAAGCATTATTCCAAAGGGCTCAGGAACCAAAAAGTTGAAAGATTCCTCAACAGTCAGGCTGTCCTTGTTCTGAGACGGATTGAACCTCTTCCTCGAGGGATTCAAACGCAGGTTGGAGTAAAACCTGTGGCTCTAGGCCGGCGCTTAAGGATGCGGCACCTTGCACTGTGTTAATGTATGGTTATTCTTTTAAATCGCCTCTCCTCCTCAGATT
Source organism: Pipistrellus kuhlii (assembly GCF_014108245.1). NCBI lineage: Eukaryota > Metazoa > Chordata > Mammalia > Chiroptera > Vespertilionidae > Pipistrellus > Pipistrellus kuhlii. The sequence continues at coordinate 24,235,343 of NW_023425529.1, forward strand.
GTAAGCTCTCCGAAGCCCAGGACTCTCTGTTCGATTTCTGGGGCACTGATTTCTGGGCTCAGTGCCCGTGCTCTTGGGGACACTCCCCAGACGCCCCTGGGATGGATGAATGAATGAATGAACGAACGAACGAATGAATGAATGACTGCCGTACTGCCGTGAGAACGCGCGAGGCTGTTAAAATCCCCGCGGGCACTCCAGTTTCTGTTCAGCGCGTCCCGCCCGCCCGCTGCGAGGCCCGGCCCGGGAAGGCGTGGGAAGGCCCGAGGGGAACTCTGCGCGCTCTGCGGCCGGGAGGGCGGGGCGGGGCCGGTGGGGGCGCGGGGCGCGGGGGGGGGGGAGGGGGGGGGAGGGCGGGGGAGGAGCCGCCGCGCAGGCGCGCCGCCGTCCCCGCGTGCGCGCTGTCCCCGCGCGGGCGCCGTAGCGCGTGTGCCGGCTGACGCAGCCCGAGGGCCCTCCTCTCGCTCGGCGGCGGCGGCGTCGGCGGAGTTTGGGGCGTTAGGGAGGAGGGGGCGCGGGAGGGAGCCGAGTCGCGAGAGGGAGGCGGCGGCGGCGGCGGCGGCGGGGAGGAGGGAGGAGCAGGCGCCGCCATGGCCGCCGCGCTCACCGACATGGCCGACCTGGAGGAGCTCTCCCGCCTGAGCCCTCTGCCCCCCGGCAGCCCCGGCTCGGCGGCGGCGGCGGCGGCGCGGGGCCGGGCGGAGCCCCTGGAGGAGGATGAGGACGAGGACGAGGAGGAAGCGGAGGCGGAGGCCCAGGCGGTGGCGGCGCTGCTGCTGAACGGCGGCGGCGGCGGCGGCGCCGGGGGCGCTGGGGGCGGCGGCGGCGGCGGGGGCGCCGGCGTGGGGGGCGGCGAGGCGGAGACCATGTCGGAGCCGAGCCCCGAGAGCGCCAGCCAGGCCGGCGAGGACGAGGACGAGGAGGAAGAGGAGGAGGAGGAGGAGGAGGAGGACGAGGGCAGCAGCAGCGGCGGCGGCGAGGAGGAGAGCAGCGCCGAGAGCCTGGTGGGCAGCAGCAGCGGCGGCAGCAGCGGCGACGAGACGCGCTCGCTAAGCCCGGGCGCGGCGAGCAGCAGCAGCGGCGATGGGGACGGCAAGGAGGGCCTGGAGGAGCCCAAGGGACCGCGGGGCGGCCAGGGCGGCGGCGGCGGCGGCGGGGGCGGCAGCAGCAGCAGCAGCGTCGTCTCCAGCGGCGGCGACGAGGGCTACGGCACCGGGGGCGGCGGAAGCAGCGCGACCTCCGGGGGCCGGCGCGGCAGTTTGGAGATGTCGTCGGACGGGGAACCCCTGAGCCGCATGGACTCGGAGGACAGGTGAGTGCGCGCCGGCAGCGTCCCCCTGGCTCCCGGTCCCTCTCTCCCTTCCCTCCTCCTCCTGCGCTCCCTGGCCGGGTTTTTTTTTTTGTTGGGGGGGGACGGGGACGGGAGGACTCTTGGGGGCTGAGAAGCCCCCCGTTTCCCCGCACCCAGGGCCCCTCCCCCAGGCGCTCCGCTCGGAAACCTCCCGGCCGCCCCGCCCCTCTGGCTGCGGATAGCGGCTCCCAACTCCCGGACCCCTCTGCCCCCCTCCGCGCGCGCCCCCCGGCTCGGACCCGAGGACAGCCCGCCCGGCCCGGAGCGCGCCCCCCGCGCAAGCCCCCGATCCTCCCCGCGGGAGCCGGAGCGAGGCCCCAGGAGCGCACCCCCCGGCCCACGAGGTTAGCGTCCGCCCGGAGCGCCCACACTTGTCACAACTGCAACTGACAAGTGTTTTCCAACATGGCTGGTCTCGCCTGGATTTTCGCAGAACTTCCTTGTTCGGGGGAGGAGACCCCTCTTCTTAGAAAAAGCAAAAAAGAGGAAAAAAAAAAAAAAGTTCTTTTCTGCGTAATCGCAGCTCCCCAAATGCCTCCCAGGCAGCCGTTAGCGCGGTCTCCAAAGGGATGTAAATAACTTGTATGGGTTGGTTCCGCGAACAAATCTGGGAGAAAGTTGAGAGCGAATCAATCTGTTGTCGAAAAAGAAAAGGTGAATGTTAACGGCTTTTCAGATATCTTGGCGGAACCGGAGGGAGTTGGAAGGGGGACGGACGGAATAGGCTCTCGAAGGTGCCCGCAGCATGGTAGGCGGTTTGATGTCTCTCTGAGTTTAGGTGGTGGTAGTTGTTGAAGTCCCGGGTTGGAGAGCTCTGCAGGAATTAGCGTTCTTCTAAGGAGAGTTCGTTGGGAGGAACTGGGGACTGACCAGAAATGCGCTTGCTTTTTTCCCCCGGGACGTTAAAACCATTGCAGTAGTAGGTTTCGATTGTTACTGTTATTTTTGGTCTCTTTGGGAAACTTCACATTTTAAGTGATTGGTTCTTAGTGTATACTTTTTAACAACAGCACGGCCTCATTCATGTTGTACTGCTTCTGAAGTGTATTAGCATTTATTTTTGACGGTCTGCTAATGTTTAGAGCAGTCTGTTTTTAAATAATCTGTATTCACTTGGATTTAGAAGTTTTAAGTGTTCTAAAATTCTAGGAGTAACGATTGGTAACTGATAAAAATGAATGTGATAAGGAATGTAAGGCCCTAAATATTTTGGAAATACAGTGTTAGGATCTGTTTGACACTTTGATATCGAGTTAAGACATCTTGGCTGGGGTAAAACAGACTGTGCAAACCTTAGAAAAATTGTACCAACTGTGTAGACATGGCAGGAAGGAGAATGTCTTAAAGAGAATTAGAAATTGATGTGAACTGCACAATGAAGAATGCGTTATTTATTGTTTTATTACTTGTGGATCCTTCATTGGTACCTGAAGATATTTGAAAGTTAGTAGTTTCCACAGTTCTTCTATTTGGTTATGGAGACACACACACACACACACACACACTTGTTTAGCACTGCACAATTTAAATGTTGCAGTCATTTCATTCACAGTTTGGTGCAAACTAGGTATTATTTTGGCTTCTATTTACCAGATGAAGAAGCAAGTTGAGTGTCTTCCTAAAAACAGTAAGTAGAATGGTAGTGGTGAAGCTGAACAAAGGTTCTTAAGTCCTTGCTGTTTCCATTTCACAAGAGTAAGAATATTGCACCTTAAATAAGAAGCTGTATGTGTCAGTTTTTGTTTGTTTCAGTTAATATCTTGTCCACTGCAATCCTTTTATTAGGAGACAATGAATTATTGGTCAAGTAGTATTTCAGGAAGTGGAGTTTTGGCCTCATTTTATATTTATTGCATATTTACTTGAGTATCTACTTCTAATATCATACTTCAGAGTAAGGAGTAAGATAATTGGTGCCACAAGTCCAAATAAGGTTAAAACTTGATAACTAAGCATACTTGCTTTTCTTAATGCTTAAGCATTGGAAACTACAAAATACTGTAATTTTACCATTTCAAGGTAGTAGATTGATTACTTCTATTGAAAAAGCCTTAAATTACTAGTGAAACTGGTTGTGGTCTTGATAATCTTAATTCTGTTGTCCTGTTGTCATTGAGTTAAAGAACTATTTTAAGATTGGAAAGGATTCATAATTCTTACAAATTGTCCTGCAGATTACACTAATCTGTGTGGATTTTGTAGATTGATTTCATGGTAGGAAGTCTTTATTTCTGTAACTGATGAAGGGATATTGTGGTTTTAAAGTGCTTTAAAAAAAACTTGAGGCAATTCTATCACAACGATTTTGTCATTAGAATTTACTGTCTCAGGATATTTTTTTCTAACACTTTGAAATTAGGTAGTGTCTTTGAATTTAACATATTTTAGAACTTGTTGAAATATCTTAAATACTTTTAACTGTAAGAGCTTCTTAAGAAAGAATATAAACACATAGATTTTTTGAAGCTTGTGATTCAAGGTGTCTCTTTATAATCATGTATTGAAAGTGTCGTGTGATGAAAACTAATTTATAAAATGATTAAATGACATTTGGTACAAAAAACATTGATTCTTTTCCCCAGGAGAAAGTTATTCAAAACCATGTAAGTGTATTATTGTGTTTCTTTTAGTAAGGTTGGCAAACTTAAAGTTGATGGTAATTTACTTTGGTTATAGAGATAATGAAATTTTCTTTTGGGGAGGGGATATTTAGCTGTGCGAGAACACTAAAAACTAGTTTTTCTTTTACTTTGAATCTAAGTTTAAGTATTTTTTAAAAAGTTACCACCTTCTAAGTTAATTTCAGAGGCTATCTTAAATACAATTTTAGAATTTAAAATGCCTCAAATTTCTTTTAGTTTACAAATTCGTTTTAGCTATTGAATCAGATTTTACTTACATTGAAAGTACTCTGAGCTACTTATCCTATATAAGTGAATTAATAATAATCTCTTTCATTCTGTGGTTGTCTCTTTTAAATTCTCTCTCCCTTTCCTCCAACACCAACTAGAGTATAAACCATGACTTATTTTTGAAAAAGCCAAGGCCTCTTTCAGCCACTTTTATTAGTCTTTATGGGTAAATCTAGGTATCAAATGAAAAGTGCCTGCATGAGGATAGGTAAAAGGGAAGGGCATGTAGAATGAAACTTATTTTAAATGTTGAGCAAAGGTCACAGGCCCTTACCATCTTGTGGATCAAAATTTGTCAATTTTGGGAGTTGTAAACAGGTATAATTAAGATTGCTTTGAACTGAACAAAAACTGTGCACCTATGGATGAGGACAATGGGGGATGGGGAAAGGACAGAGGGTGGGGTGGGAACCTGGTGAAGGAGAGCAATTGAGGGGGGGAAGAGGATCACATTTGTAATAATCTGAACAATAAAGATTTATTTAAAAAAAATAAGATTGCTTTGAAATTGGGAAAACAGACTTATGTTGCTCAATTTCCCTATAGTATGGTTCAGGAAATCCTTTTCTAAGATAGAGGCTAAATTTTAAAATCAGATTAATACTAGAAGGTTGATAAGGTTATTGTCAAGATTTATTAAGGATCTGTTTGTTTGAGGCAATAAAATACCTTTATGTAGAGTAATATTTTGCTCATAATGCATAATTAAACTCCTTTTCACTACCCCTTTCATCTCTGAAGCAGTCAGCTCTTCAGAGTTTCTAGAATTACCTCTTTTTCACCACCCTTTTATTTTGATTAAGAGAGAGGTAGAAGCATTAATGAAGAGAGAGAATAATTAATTGGTTGCCTCCTGCACACCCTGCACTGAGGATGGAACCCGCAACTTGGACATATGCCCTGACCAGGAATCGAACTGTGACCTCCCCTGGTCCCCATAGGTGGATGCTCAACCACTGAGCCATGTCATCAGATTTTTGATGACTTGAGACCACCTTTCAAAACCCATCAAAATACACAACAAACCCCTTTTCTGGTCTTTTAAAACTTGGCTTTAATTTCTTTTTCTATTTTTTTTCTCTTCTTTTATGGTGCTCTAGGTAGAGGGATGTGGTGTATTATAATAAAAAGAGCCTATAATCTGGAGTCAAAGGGAACAGTTCACATTTTAGTCTTGCCTGTATTATGATTTTAAGTAATATCTTTGAGCCTTAGTTCCTCAGCTGCAAAACAGGGTTAGCTTTTACCATGAAGGTGTTCTAAGGTCTAAGAGATTTTTTGTTAATGACTCCTGTGAACTGTTTTGAAGAATCCATGTTATTTTGATGCTTGTTTTATTCTTTTTGTTGTTCATTGGTATATTTTTGAGAGCAGGGATAGTTTAGCTGGTTTAGAACTTTGAATTTAACACAATGCCTTGGATATGGTGAGTACTCATTGATTAGAATTAAATTGAAAAACCAACAATAGAATTTATATAAATAAACGAGACTATAAACTGAGGGCCAAGATTAGATGTCCTTGATTGGATCATTATATTTGGTATTGATGAGTTTAAAGACAGCTTTGCCTGTGACATTGTATGCAAAATTTATAGATACTTTTCTCTGAGCAGAAACCAGCAACTTTTCTTTTTTCTTTTTAAAAAAAAATATATTTTATTGATTTTTTTTACAGAGAGGAAGAGAGAGGGATGAGAGAAACATCAATGAGAGAGAATCATCGATCAGCTGCCTGTTGCACACCCCCTACTGGGATGTGCCCACAACCAAGGTACATGCCCTTGACCGGAATCGAACCTGGAACCTTTCTGTCCGCAGGCTGACACTCTATCCACTGAGCCAAACAGGTTTTGGTGAAACCAGCAACTTTTCAAATGAGTTGGTCTAAGAATTACCTATTTAGAGGAGACCAGAGGTGCATAGTAAATGTTAAAAGATTTGACAACTCTGAAATGGAAAATTTCTATAAAAATGAGTGTGAGTATGGAAATCTGAAATGGATAGTTACTAGAGAGCTGCTTCTTTTTTTAAACACCACTGTTTAAAAGCATTTACTGTATAAAAATGCTTTAACATTTTATCAAAGTTAGTGAAAAACTTGAAATTAAGGGGAAGTATTGGGAGAGAAGTGAGTTATGAGTCAGAATGTTTGGAGTTGGAATTCACTTAAGGTGGTGACCATGGGACATTTATTTAAGTTATTTATTGAATTACTACTATTTTAGGTCTCTTATCTGCAAAAGGGGAATAATAATAAATTGTTGTGGGGATTACATATAGAATATATAGCACAATTTATTAAGCGTTTACTATGTGATAGGTATTTAACAAATACAGGGTGAGGCAAAAGTAGGCTTACAGCTGTGAGTATGGGAAATAGTTTATTCTTGCATTATATTATTTTCCATGAATAATTCCTGTGTGTTCCTGAGAATAGGAACCATGTCTCTTTTGACCATGCTGTATCCGCAGCACCTGACACAGTCCTTGACACTTACTTTATTAGTAAGTATTCTTAAATATATTTTGGATGAATGATGAAACTCCTGAAACAGGAAAATTAACTCTATGTGGTGAAAGAAGAGAAGGAGAGTTTGGAGCAGAGAGACCAATTAGGAGGTTAGAGGAATACTACAGGTGTGAAATGAAGAGGCTTGAGCTTGGATAGACATTTGGGAAAAAAAATCATGCTTGGGAAACTGAATCAAAGGAAAGAAAATCAAATTTTCTGAGTTGTCTCTAAGACAGATAAATTACTATTTCTGAGAAGGAATTTTTTCTTGGATTTAATTATAACAATAGCTTACCCTCCCCCTCTCTCCAGACATATCTATTGCTGAAATAAGTAAAGGAACATTGTGTAGTAAAAAAACATGAACCTTCTGTCAGAAAGACTTGGGTTATTTTAATTTAACCATCTCAGAAGTTGTTTACTTGTAAAATAGGAGAAACGTCTTAGTGTTATGAATAAGTGAAATAGAATATGTGAAACAGAAAAGGGCTTGTATTTAATTTATAGAGTCATTTACTCTCCCATTTCTCATGCACAGAGATGTGGAAAAAATACTCTAGTGGGAATAAGTAATCAATATTGTAGTATTGGTTTTACTAAATCCTGCCTACAGAAAATTTGGCAAATCATTTCATTTCTCTGAACTTAAGATTCTTTTTCTTTAAAGTGAGGGTTTTTGACCATAATATAATTTGGAGCTATCCTTTAGACCAGGGGTGAAGAACATCTGCCATGGCCTTCACAATCATTTGGTCTGGCCCTGCCAAGGCATTACAGGTGAGTTAGTTAAGTGTTACAGGTGAGTTAGTTAATTTTTAAATTGATAATTTTGTATGGCTCACAAATGATGTTATAAATATCCAAATGGCCTTTGGCAGAAAAAAGGTTCCCACCACTCCAGACAAACTGAGAATATTACAGGTGTGGCTTTGCTATATTCAGGATCTCAAAGATACTTTAGGTAGGTTCTTCTGAATTCAAATATCACCAGAATTCTTAATTTATTTTTATGGTGTTAATATTGAAATATCATTTTTGTTCGTCTTCTCTAGGCTTACATTTGTAAGATTAAAATTAGGTCCGATTTATCTTTTTACTTCAGCATATACCTACTTAGACTCATCTATTGCATTGCCTATATTCAGTAACTCAGTAGTTGGTTGAATTTGACTAAATATGGATACACCTAATACAGTGTTTTTCAACCTTTTTTGGGCAAAGGCACACTTGTTTCATGAAAAAAATCACGAGGCACACCACCATTAGAAAATGTTAAAAAATTTAACTCTGTGCCTATATTGACTATATATAAAGTAATTCTCTTGAATAGGAATCAAATAAACACAAAGAAAGTATTTTATTATTACTTTATTATGAAATATTAAGTAAACAAAATAGTGAAAAATTATAAAATTCTTGTCTGCACCTACGGCACACCAGGCAACATCTCGCGGCACACTAGTGTGCCGCGGAACAGCGGTTGAAAAACGCTGACCTAATAGATATTCTTTCTTTCTCACTGCCATTAGGTGTGGCTGCATGAAACAAGGAGAACCATTCTATGCCTTATATCTCCCCCACCCCCTTTTTAAATCCTTACCTGATGTTATGTTTATAAAGAGAGAGAAAGGTGGGGAGGGAGGGAGGGAGGGAGAGACAGAGACAGAGACAGAGAGAGAGAGAGAGAAAGAGAGAAAGAGAGAGAGAGAGAATATCTATCAGTTGCATCCAAAAGCGCCCCTACTGGTCACAGGGATGTGACCTGACTGAGAACTGAGTCAGCAATCTTTTTGTTGTATAGTACGACTCTTCAACCTACTGAGCCACCTTACCAGGGCCCAATTCTTTTTAATGGCATATGTGGAAAGACTATTTGGGGGGGGGGGGGGGAGGTGTGAATATTTGAATGATTTTGAAGAGCAGACTTTGCCAACAAAAAAATAAATTTGCATATTATTTTAAGAGAAAACTAGTACTATCTAGTTTGCTTAAGAGTCCAAGACTCTTGAGCTTATAGAAAGGATTTTAAGAAGTGCAGTTCAGCCCGACCAGTGTGGCTCAGTGGTTGAGCATTAACCTATGAACTGGAGGTCATAGTTCGATTTCCAGTCAGGGCATATGCCCGTGTTGTGAGCTCAATCCCCAGTGTGGGTGTGCAGGAGGCAACCGGTCAATTCTCTTTTATCATTGATGTTTCTATCTGCTCTCCCTCTCCCTTCTTCTCTGAAATCAATAAAAATATTTAAAAAAAAATAAAAGTACAATTCATTGTATCCTCACCAACAACCAATGAGGTGAGGAAGAGTTACAAGCTTCTTGAGAAGGCATAGTCCTAGTTTTAGACGTTTGGACTTAGCTGCTGTACTCTCTATATGTGTGTTTAAACAACCTTGACTAGAAATTTAATAAATTAAAATCGTATAAATAAATGACTTTAAATTTTCAACCTTTCTCTTTTGCAAAGAATTCATATACATTTCTGAACCTTCATTTGTAATATTTATATATGTACATAGATTATTTAGCCCAGGTTTATTTTAAGACTATGAAACATACAAGTTAATTTTTGTGTTGTGGTTATTCATTCTTATGGGGAATAGAAGCTCTTTATTGACATTTTATTTCTGTTAATACTTTTTTAAGTTCCTGATTTGCTTTTTGGTTTTCATTTATATTGAGTTTCTAGAAAGATGAAGTGTTACCAATTTGAGAAAACACGTTTTAGAAGGATATTAGTATTTCTCAGTAAATACATTTGCTAATGCATTTCTAAATTACAAAATTGTGCTGAGAGTGAATGAATTATAATAGTGAATATTTGTTAAAGTACTGAGAGTGAATGAATTAGCAGTAGACTTTTTAGTAGCTTTCAATTTATGATGGCAGCCATTTGCACATGTCTTTTGAGGTGTTGAGCACTAGTATAGTCATTTTCATTAGAAATATTTTTATGATTTAACACTAGCTTCAAACACTAAATATGTGGTTGCTTCTATATAAAATGGGTGGTGGTCCTCATAGCATATTTTTTAACATAACTTCTTGCCATATATAGTCATTTTTCTGTAAACAAGGTAAAAGATAACTCCTTATATTGTAATTGTGTTGAAGTAAAATGTTTCTAGTATTCTTTTTAAAAAAAACCATTTTATTGATTTTTTACAGAGAGGAAGAGAAGAGGTTTAGAGAGTTAGGAACATCGATGAGAAAGAATCATCGATCAGCTGCCTCTTACACACACCCCACTGGGGACGTGCCTGCAACCAAGGCACATGCCCCTGACTGGAATCGAACCCAGGACCTTTCAGTCCGCAGGCCGACGCTCTATCCACTGAGCCAAACTGGTTTTGGCTCTAGTATTCTTTTTGAAGATGGTTGCTTGCTGATCTCTTAAGCTGGATGATGAAAGATGTGGGTGGAGTATCTTAAAGGGTAATAGACTAGAGATGAGAAACAAATTTAAAATGTGCACAGTGCATAGTGGTGGTTGAAGAATGTAACCTACTTGCTTTCCATAGGCTGGATTTCATCATTGTTACATAAAGTCCCTTTTGGCCAATTTAGTGAGTGCTGCTGGGTCTTGGGGGGAAAATCTTTTGTCTTTATTCACAGAAATAATTGTGGGGACAGAGAATAGTCTTTTTCTTGATTAGAAAAATCCATTTTATCTTTTTAAATTATAGTAGTAGTAGATTGTAATTATAGTAATAATAGTAATAATACCTTGGTTTTAGCTAATGATTTGTAGTGTGCCTTCAATTAATTTTGATTATCATCTCATGTGACATCCACATATTTTACTTGCCTTAAAAATCATACTTTTAAAAAAAAGTCACACTTAAATTTGTTACTAAGAACTATTTGAACATCTTTAAGTTTAGGAGTTAACTGCAAATGAGATATTTATATGTGATTCTTAGTACAGATCAGATCATAAGAAAGCAGAATTCCTTCCATCTTAGTTGAGTAGGAAGGTTGGGGAAAATTGACTTGTGTATATGTAACACATGTAATAAAATAGGCTCTTCTCTTTACTTAAAAAAAAAATGTTTGCCATTTTAAAGATCTGAGATCCTATAGCACCATAGCAATTTGGGAGGCAAAATGAGTTGGCCATATAGAAATCTAACATGGTCTAAATTCCTTAATCCCATTTAAGTTCAATTTCATGTTTCTTTTGTTCTTGGTGAATAAAAACTAAAATGATTGTCCCTTTGTCTCTGGGATGAATTTTTGGAGTTGGATTTTATGTTGAGATTGTTAGGCTCAGATTTGTTTTAGCTCTAAATGTGGGACAAGTTCTACCTCAGGGTAACCCTGTTGCTTTATTTATTTATTTATTTATTTATTTAATTCTTTAATTGAATTTATTGGGGTGACATTGGTTAATAAAATTATGTAGGTTTCATATGCACAATTCTATAATACATCATCTGTATATTGTATGTTCAAATAGTGTTGTTTTCTATGATTGATCTTAAATTAATGTGTGTGTGTGTGTGTGTGTGTGTGTGTGTGTTAAAAAATGTTTTATTACTACCAGCATGAGCGGCCTGCATGGGGTGGCAGGTACACAGGACTCAGGGTGTGTGTGGTCTGTGAGAAAATGATGATGACTGGGAAGCTTGAAGGAAAGGGGCTGGGGCTGGAGGCCAGCTCCAAGGGTTCTTCAGACGCTTAAAGGTAAGCTAATGTCAAGCCACTGACAAGATTAAGAAATTCTTGGAAATCTAGCTGCCCATCAGAGTTGAGGTCTAGTTTCTTCATCATGTGGTGAAGGACACCGGGGTCCTTCTGGTTCTTTGTGAAGGCAGCCAGTTCTGTATTCATGACAGTTGGAAACTCTGTCTTAGAGAGTGTGAAGCTGTTACTGTCCTTTACAGCATGCCTCTGTTGTACTAGAGCGAGACGCAGAGGCTGTCAGTGGAGCAGCGTGCTTTGGGTTGAATTAATTAAAAAACAACAACATATCTTTATTGATTTCAGAGAGGAAGGGAGAGAGAAAAAGAGAAACATCAATGATGAGAGAGAATCAGTGATTGGCTGCCTCCTGCACAGTCCCCAACTGGGGATCAAGCCTTCATGTGCCCTTGACCAGAATTGAACCTGGGACCCTTCAGTCAACAGGCTGACATATGAAGCTAATTGACTTGTAGGAGTCATCCTCTTATGTAATAAAAGGCTGATATGCAAATTGTCCCCTCGGGAGTTCGACAGACCAGGAGTTCGATTGCTCACTATGACATCACTGATCACCAGGAGGCAGCGTGGAATGAAGGAAGGCCCTGGCTGGCAGCCAGCAGCCAGGGGAAAGAAGGCCCTGATAGGCCCTAATCGCCGCCCAGGCCTAGGGACCCTACTTGAGCACAAATTTTGTGCACCAGGCCTCTAGTCTATATATATAAAAGGCTAAGAGATGGCCTGGTAGCTATGACGCACACTGACCACCAGTGGGCGGCGCTTTACACAGAAGCTGCCGAGCTGCAGTGACTTGACAGCAGCAGTTCTTTTGGGTGATGCACCTCAGAACCAGAGAGGAGGGAGCCTAATTCCTTGAGGGGCCATGTGATTTCATCTTCGCTGTGGGTTATGTTGCTGGGGCACTGTCAGCCCTGAGTCTGGTTACTGCACACTTGAATTTTCATTTCACATCCTGTATGACAGCAACTTTGCAGAGTGCCCTCTCCTCGCACTGTGGGACCCCTTGGGGGATGTTGGAGAGAGCCAGTTTCAGCCTAATCCCTGCGGGCCAGGCCGAGAGACCCCACTCACTCCGTAGACGGACACCCTTTGAGCTGCGATGCCACCCCAGATGTGGCCAGCCAAAGAGGACCTTGGGAGGTTGTCTCCAGGGCGTGTCCATCCTGTCTTGCCCAGTCCTGCCCCACCGGCCACCTTCTAATTAATTTCCTTTCAATGTGCCCAAATCGCGCACCGGGCCATGGATTCTAGTATTTAATAGTTTATCTTGTTATTAAAACTATCTGCCCATATAAGTCAAATTGTATGTAAATAATATTTTGTTTGTGTGTGCCATAGATGTACCAAAGCAAAGAAACAACTTCTGGTGTGTGCATACCAGATGAAACTCGAGTGAGTTATTTTGATGTATAATATTGGCTCTATTTAATTATTTCTTTAATCAGTAATTCACCCAAATTAGTAAATGTGGCAATTAAATTTCTTTTGGCATTAATGAATGTTCTTATGTGACTTTGGGCAAGTCACATACTTTTGTGTCTCAGTCTTTCTAACCTGTAAAATGAGGATACTAATAGTGCTTACCTCATATGGTTATTGTAAGCATTAAATTAGTTAATACGTTTCAGTTACTGTAGCTACATGACAGTCAACTCAAACATTGAATGGTTTAAAACAAATATTTTGCTTACGAATCTTTGATCTGAGCAAGGTTTCACCTGGTTAGGTCATTCCACTTGGTGTCAACTTGGAGAATCATAAAGGCTGGAGACCGCAGTTTACAGAAAACTCATTCATGTATCTGTCATATATGTGGTGCCTGAGCTCAAAATACTCAAACAGCTGGGTGCTAAAACAACTGGGGCTCCCTGCATCTCTCTTTGAAATTTATCTTTATAGTTGAAAGTATTAGACCCTCCTTTTTCCCCATTGACTCCCTCCTCCTCACACCTGCCCCCTTGTCAGGCCTTTACTGTTTTTCTTTTTTAATTAAATTTAAATTTTTTTTATTGATTATGGTATTACATAATTGTCCTTATCCCCTCATTCCCATCCCAAACCCCTCCCCACATATGCCACCACCTCCTGTTGTCCATGGCCACTGGCTAGGCCCATAAGGCCTTTACTCTTCTATTGTCTATATCAGCGGTCACCAACCGGTGGTCTGTGAGGTCCGAAAGGTTGGTGACCTCTGGTTTATATCTATGGGTTATGCACATATGCATATAAATTCTTTGGTCTATGAACTTTCTTCGCAGGATCTCTTCTGCGTGGTGTCTTCAGAGCAGTCAGATTTCTTTACAGGGTAGTTCAGGGCTCCCAAGTTGTGGGTTCTGAGAGAGCGAGCGCTAAGCTGAAGCTGTACTGCCTTTATGACAGCCATAAGATGTCTGGTAGTATCATAACTTTTGCAGTAGTCTTTGTCCTACTTTAATTCAAGGGGAGATAATATAGATGACCCCCCCCCCCCAAAAAAAAAAAAAATAGAATCCCTCCACCTTTTTTTTTTTTTTTTTTAATGTATTTTTTATTGATTTCAGAGAGAGAGAGAAACATCAATGATGAGAGAGAATCATTGATTGGGCTGCCTCCTGCATGCCCCACACTGGGGATTAAGCCTGCTACCTAGGCATGTGCCCTTGACCGGAATCAAACTGTGACCTCCTGGTTCATAGGTTAAGGCTTAACCACTGAGCCACGCCAGCTGTTTCCCCCTTTCACCCCTCCATCTCTTGATGCCATGTTGTAATAGCATGTGAGAGGATGAATATCGGTGTAACCATATTTCAGTCTGACAACACGGCACATAGAACAAAAGCAGGATATACAGGAAATAGTAAGCTGTTATGATAAAGAATGGGAAGTCAGGTTTAAATAGTGTCATTATTTGTGATGTACATTTTGAGGTAGTGAATTACATAATCCTTCCTTACTTGAGAAAAAGTCATAAAATGTAACAGGCCAGGCAGTTTTTAATTTTCATGAAGTGCCTGTTCCTTTTCTGGTTCAGTTTAGCTTTTAGTCCCTTTGTCAATTCCTAGAATAAGGAGCAGGGCACAAAATAATTCTAACAAATGGGGGTGAGGAATGGTATGGATAACTCAGTGTTTTTACTCTTAAAGTTGTATAATATCAGTATACAACCTCAGACTTTTCAAAAACATAAAATCCTCTTAAATACTTTGAACTATTTTGAATTTTAACCTTTAATAATTTTGATTTTAAGTGCGAGAGAGACAGTAATCTGAGTAGATAGCGGCAAAAAAAATAATTTTTTTTTCGATAGATGAAACATTGCCTATTAGCTTACTCTGCTGTCTATACTAATAAAAGAGAAATATGCAAATTGACTGTACATTCGAAGTGTCTACCAGCCAATCAGAGTGTGTATGCAAATCAACCCAATAAAGCTGACATGCTAATTTGCATACAAGGACCTGAGCAGCTGGGGACAGGATGCCTGTGTCATCACGCCCCAGCCGCTCCAGGCCTCTGGGCAGCATGGGAAAGCAGAATGGCTGCTCCAGGCGGGAGTGAAGGCAGTGCTGGCAGCCAGGGGAAGGAAGGCCCATTCTTGCACCAATCTTCGTGCGTCAGGCCTCTATATGATTAGATTAGCACTCCTGTGTGTGGTTTTGTTTACCTACAATTTGATTAATACTTTGGAAAACTATACATAGTATATTTCTATCCAAAGCATGTTACCAATTACAAAGATAAACTAAGTTTATAATACTTGCTCTGACTCTGTTAAATATTCCTTAGACCAATGGAATTACTGTCACTTTTTTCATGCCACTTTTATTCATTCTGTGTGGAAGACCATGTTCCAGTCTTAATATAGAATATTTGTTTTAGAATAATTAAGATACAAATTAAGACTGAAGAATTTTTAAAAATACATATATATTTTACTAATTTTTTACAGAGAGGAACGGGAGGGAGAGAAAGTTAGAAACATCGATGAGAGAGAAACACTGATCAGCTGCCCTCTGCACACCCCCTACTGGGGATGTATCCACAACTAAGGTACATGGCCTTGACCATAATCGAACCCGAGACCCTTCAGTCCACAGGCTGACACTATATCCAATGAGCCAAACCGGTTTTGGCAGGACTGAAGACTTTTTAATGATTATCTTTTTTATTGATAGAACTAAAATAAAACAGCTTGGTCCATTAGAGATTAGGGAGGTACTTTTGTGGAACCTCATTCTTTAACTTCCAGATCCTGAAGAAAAGTGGTTAGATGCCTTACTCATTCTGTTTTCCTTGTTTATGGTACATTTTATACTTTCTGTCATTCTGTATATAAGATAGCTCAGTGGTTTTTAACTAGTTTGAAAGTACTTATCCATTTCATAATTAGTAATTTGACAATTTCGAGGTCTATGGTTGAGAAAGTAAACTAAAAACAATTTACAGACTTTGAGTAGTGGATGAAACTTTTTTCCAAATGAATATGGAACCCAATACAAAAGACATAATATAGTATTAGGATTTATTTAAAAGTTTTTATTGATTTCAGGGAGAGAGGAAGGAAGAGTGGGGGGAGAAAGGGAGAAACAAGATGTGAGAGACATCAGTTGGCTGCCTCCTGCACTCCCCACTGGGCATTGAGCCAAAACCCTGTTATGTGCCCTATAGGGGAATCCAACAGTGACGCTTTTGGTGCATGGGAGGATGCTCAACCAATGGAGCCACACTGGCCAGGGCAGTATTTATTTTTATAAGCTAAAAATTTTTTATAAAATCAACCAAAAACAGTAAAGCTTTTAGAAGAATTTAAATTTGAAGTAGGGTTTGTTTTATTCTGTTTTCTCAATTCTGTTTTGGCTGCTTAGTCATGAAATTTTGACTTGCAGATACGTACAGCTCCTCTTTCAGACTCTGTATATACTTTAGTTGTACTGATCCAGAGCTATAAAAGTATTTTTAGTATAGACATTTTGTTTGAAAGACACCATTACTTAATTATATCTTAATTATCTTTACTTCATATCACAAATGCAAAAGTGACCAGCCCTTCAAACTTATGCAACAAAACATAATATTGTTTCATGTTAGCTCTTTAATTTGGAACTAGCCACTTGGCTACTCCCCTAGGAGAGGAGAGCATGCAGCAAGTTAATTTGTGAGTCTTCTTGGAAGGTGTTTAATTGGGAAAAGCATAAGGCATGTGACTGCAGACTAATTTTATGAATAGATATGTATAGACCTAAATTAGGGTTGGGAAACGGGAGTGCAGAGTTGCAACTTTACTAATCAGTGTTTTCACAGGAATTGGACATTCTTATATTTTAATTTTTGTGTGTGACAAGAATACATTATATTTGATTTCAAATTATGTGCCCATATCCTCTTCCTCGTTCTCAACTCTTCTTTAAAGTTAGACATAAATTTTAGAAGCCTAGAAATCATTTCAGAGCAGGGGGGAAAAGAAGGACCTAAAGTTGCCAGAAAAATCGACAGCACAAATGAATTTCCTCACAGCTGAAAAGAAGACTACAAATAAAGATGTCCCTCTTCATGTGACCTCAGAATGAATTTTAAATTCAACAATTAACCTCAGAATAAAACAAAAATATTCCAGGTCACAAGCATACTCTTTCCATTCCAGAGACAGTTAAGCTTTCCTCCCTATATACCAGGGGTAGGAAACCTTATTTCTGCCAAGGGATATTTATAACACCATTCGAGGACCATACAAAATTATCAACTTAAAAATTAGTCTGCTATATTTGGTCAAATATTTAATTAACTCACCCCTAATGCCTTGGTAGGGTCAGATAAATTGATTATGCGGGCCTTATATGGCCCTTGGGCCGGACGTTCCCTACTCCTGATATATACTCTAGATCAGTGTTACCCAAACATTTGCTCTTAAGGACTCTTTTAGTTTCTTAAATATTAGGAATATGAATTATATATCAATAAAACTGTTAAAAAAGTTACTGAAGAATCCAAAGCTTTTATTTTTTGTTAATCCTCACCTGAGGATATTTTTCTGTTGATTTATTTTTTTAATTTTTTTATTTTTTAAGAGAGAATGGAAAGAAAGGGTTGGGGAGAGAGAAACATTGATGTGAGAGAGAGACACTGATTGACGGCCTCCTCCATGTGCCCCAGTTGGACCAGGGATCAAACCTGCAACACAGATACATGATCTTTTTTTTTTTTTTTTTTAATATATTTTATTGATTTTTTTACAGAGAGGAAGGGAGAGAGATAGAGAGCTAGATACGTCGATGAAAGAGAAACATCATCGACCAACTGCCTCCTGCACACCCCCCAGTGGGGATACGCCCGCAACCAATGTACATGCCCTTGACCGGAATGGAACCTGGGACCTTTCAGTCCGAAGACCGACGCTCTATCACTGAGCCAAACCGGTTTCGGCCAGATACATGATCTTGACCGGTAACAGGACCCTCCACCCTTTGGTATGCAGGCTCCATCCACTGAACCACACCAGACAGAGCCTAAAGAGTATTTTTTTTTTTTTTTATGTAAAATAACTTTCTCAGTTAAATAAAAGTGACAGTGTTTCATTTTTAATGTCTTAACAGCTAGGTCTTATCCGTGCCTCTTGCAATAAATTAGTTTGGTTGAACTATGTGATGAAAATCTAGTCTCATACAGATGCTCAGTGGGAAAGGAATGGCTATTTTTAAAAAAAATACATTTTATTTATTCAGAAAGGAAGGGAAAGAGAGATGCAACATCAATGATGAGAGAGAATTATTGATTGGCTGCCTCCTGCATGCTCTTACTGGGGATTGAGCCCCCAACCCAGGAATGTACCCTGCCTGGTAATTAATTGAACCTTGACCTCCTGGATCATAGATCAGTGCTCAACCACTGAGCCACACAGGCCAGGATAAGACTTTTTTTTGTAACTGAAGCATGGCACAAGAATGTTTTTGCTAGTTCTTGGGGTGCATTTATTGTTAGACACAAATCATTAAACTTAATAAATAGGTTCAAATTTAGTTTAATTATTAGGTATGAGCAAATAAGGTTGGAATGGAATTAGTAAATGTTTTTACTATTAGAAAAATGTGTGCTAGAATAATTATGGTTGAAATATGTTTGCAAATGATTGAGAAAAACAAATTACATATAGCCAGTATCAGATTGAGATACATTTTTTGTGTCTGAAATTTTCTGTAATAAAAACTTGGGGTAGGGAAGCATACCCATTAATGTAATACAATTTTTATAATTTACTGGTACAAAATTGCAAGTTGCTATTGATAGCTTTTGATGGGTTTAATCTGAAAACATTCTTTCCATTGACTGTTCTGAAATTTGAAGCTACTTGCACGCAGTTTTCCTGTTGGGAAGATATTTTTTTAAAAAGTGACTTGCTTTTAAAATGAAGGAGAAATTGTTTTATATTTCTTAAGATATAAAATTTTGAGTATTTAAAATTACTCAAATAAGCTGGAACCGGTTTGGCTCAGTGGATAGAGCGTCAGTCTGCGGACTGAACGGTCCCAGGTTTGATTCCAGTCAAGGGCATGTACCTTGGTTGTGGGCACATCCCCAGTACGGGGTGTGCAAGAGGCAACTGATCCATGATTCTCATCAATGCTTCTAGCTCTCTGTCCCTCTCTGTAAAAAATCAATAAAATATATTAAAAAAAATAAAATTACTCAAAAGTTTTGGTAAATAAAAAGGTTACTGACATGTCGTACTTTGTTTAGTAAATAAAAAATAAAGGGGATTGATTGACATTGTCAATTTTTTAGATTAGATTAAAAGACATTTTATTTGGACTTTGGATAAAATCAGAGAAATTTATTACACCCAGTTTTTTCTCTTCTGCTTTTTTTTTTAGAAGGGAAAATACAGACAAATTTCCCAACTTATTTGAGATGGAAAGAGGTAGGATGTGATAGCAGTTATAGTCTTAGATTAATAGGTCATCAAGTGATTTGCAAAATTGTAAAAATAATCTTTTGATTCTGGAAACTATTCCTCCATTTTGCTTAGAACTATGGAACTGATACAAAGTGGTGACCTGTATGCATATATATATATATGTGTATGTGTGTTTGGTTTGGTTTTTGTAGGGTATAGTATTGGGGAATTCATAGCTGCCAAAAGTTGCTTAACTTATCGCATATCTGATTTTGCAGTACTAGCATCTTTTTTTTTTTTTTTTTTTTTTTTTTTTACTTTGATTTGTACTTTATTGCCAACTACATAATTTGAAGGAAATTATTTGTTACTTTCTAATGGAAAATACAGGTAGTATGCCTTGTTTGAGGCAGAATATCAAATGTTAACCTTAATTAAATATTTATAAGATCATATTCTTGTTAGTGAATTTTTAGGAATAACACAGCCTTTTTTCTTCTTTTGTAGCATAAGCAGTACTATAATGGATGTAGACAGCACAATTTCCAGTGGGCGTTCAACTCCAGCAATGATGAATGGACAAGGAAGCACTACTTCTTCAAGCAAAAATATTGCCTATAATTGTTGTTGGGACCAGTGCCAGGCTTGCTTCAACTCTAGTCCAGATCTGGCAGATCACATCCGTTCCATACATGTAGATGGTCAGCGAGGAGGGGTTTGTTTTGTCATTTCTTTTTTTTCTCACTGTATTCATTAGTTTTATTGATTTATAATGGATAGTTAGGCTTTTTTCCCCTCCAAAGTAAAGGCTTTATTTTTATCAAATGTTTTTTTTCCACCTTTTATTTGCAAATTTCCACTTGATTCAATCAAGTTAAATAGAACATATGATGTGCTCTTTAATTTGCTCTTAGGTATATTGGACTATACAGTATAGTTGGAATATTACAAATGAATATAGTACATTCCAAAATTCTGATGTTTTCAGTTTGAAGACATTTAGAATTGGCACTGTTAGGGTGGTTCTAAATTATCTCTGAGGCTGAAATTAACTGGAAAGACCATTGGTATCATTTAATAAGTCCTATTAAATGAAAATCTGCATTTACTATTTGTGAGTGAAAACTGATCATCTTTTCCCAGGTCTTATCAGAGCTGAGTTAGATAAAACGTTCTAATTAGTCAGCTCTTGACTGGAATCCTTTCCAGGCCTAAGCTCTACCTACTGAACCAAACTGGCTAGGGCAGTTCTGATAGTTTTATTGGATAGTAAATAAAGGGCTGAACTAATTAGGTGAGTCAAAGTGGAATGGAGCAAAATATTTAGAATATTTTTTCTACTATTTATACTATTTTCAGGTTTATCTAGGTTTGTCTTAAATAATTGCCATATTTAGTACATTTTCTAAAATTAATTTTACATTGTAAATACAGATAGTTTATTAGGCCACACATTCTCCATCACCCTGCCATCACTGTTGAGATATACTAAAATGGTTAAAATCATTAGGGTTAAGTGAGTATGCAGCTGTTTCCAGGGTTGTATTGAAAATGAGGTTCTATTATTGATCTTTTACCAAAAAACATATAATCGTATAAGCACTCCTAACATATTTACCCGTGATATTACATTTAAAACTTCTTTTAAGAAGTATTTGCTGTTGTCACAATATATTGTAATGTGTTAGCAGTCTTTTTGAATATTCAAGTTGATGAGTAAACATTTGTCTTATTAGATTTAATATATATGGCGTCTGGGTAGATACTAGATGGTATACTACTGAACTGTGTTCATCCTATGGTTTTTCACTCTTTAACCATCTCAGTGGTTAGGCAACTTTGATAACAGGTTTCTCCACACTACACCTGCCCCTTCCCAATCAGGTTTTTGGTAAGAATTCT
Organism: Pipistrellus kuhlii; assembly: GCF_014108245.1. NCBI lineage: Eukaryota > Metazoa > Chordata > Mammalia > Chiroptera > Vespertilionidae > Pipistrellus > Pipistrellus kuhlii. The sequence goes on from NW_023425529.1 coordinate 24,256,590, forward strand.
CTTAAAAAAAAAAGAATTTATATGTATATTAATTTCAGGGAAGAAGGGAGGGAGGGGGGAGAGAGAGAGAGAGAGAGAGAGAGATAGGGAGAGAGAGACCATTGATGAGAGAGAATCTTTGATTGATCTCCTCTTGCAAGCCCTAAACATGGAATCAAGCCCACAACCCAGGCATGTGCCTTGACCAGGAATCAAACCATGATATGGTTCATAGGTTGATGCTCAACCACGCTGGCCAGGCTGAGAATTTTCTTAACCAAGTTGATTTCCTACTCATTACTGAGTTGCCTTCTGTGACTTAGTGCTTGATGTCACTTGGTATATGTATATCACTACAGTAGTCTTTTGAGCCATGGCATGATACTTTTTAGTAACTTGACTTAGCAGCTATGTAAAGGATTCCGAGCCATGTAGAAGATCCCTGCTTTCTCTTAGTAAATGTGGAAGAATTTCACATTTCTAAGTTTTGGATTCTACAAGTTGAGCTGGCGCACAGTCTTATGAGAATTGTTTTCAGCTCTTTACAGATTTGTAGAAAAAATGTGACTTATAGATGGAATGTATCATGTAGTCACTGCAACTACATACACCTTATTTATTTTTTAATGTATATATCTTTATTAATTTCAGAAAGGGAGAGGGAAAGAGAGATAGAAACTTGAACGATGAGAGAGAATCATTAATTGGCTGCTTCCTGCATACCCCTTCCTGGGGATTGAGCTCACAACCTGGACATGTGCCCTTAGCGGGAATCAAACCTGCAACCTTTCATTCTGCAGGCTGATGCTTTATCCACTGAGCCAAACCAGCTAGGGATACATGCACCTTATTGATATTATAGACTTAGAAATGAAGTCTTGTTAATTTCTATAATAAGTATAAATTTGTTGAAATGAAAACTCCTATGTCATTTCTTGCATCCTTATTCATAAAATTACTTGGTTACAAATAATGATTCTTCTCTGGTTAATTTTAAGATACATACACACACACACACACACACAAATATGCATAGATTATATAAAACATCCTATATAATAAAAAGGCTAATATGTAATTGACCAAAAGGCAGAACGACCAGTCCCTGGGACGTGCACTGACCACCAAGGGGCAGATGCTCAATACAGGAGGTATCCCATTGTGGTCAGTGCACTCCCACAAGGGGAGTGCCACTCATCCAGAAGCTGAGCTCATGGCTGGCAGATGCAGCAGTGTTTGTGGGAGACTCTCCCACCTCCGTTGTAGTGCTAAGGATGTCTGACTGCTGGCTTAGGCCTACTCCCCATGGGAAATGGGATGGGAGATGGGCCTAAGCTGTCAGTTGGACATTACTCAAGGGCACTCAGACTGGGAAAGGGCCCAGGCCAGGCTGAGGGGAAACACCCCCACCCCCACCCCCATTCCCAGTGCATGAATTTCGTGAACTGGGCCTTTATATTAAGGTGTGTGTGTGTGTGTGTGTGTGTGTGTGTGTGTGTGTTTAATCCTCACCTGAGAATTGTTTCCTTTGATTTTTTCTTTTTTTCTTTTTTAGAGAGTGGAAGGGGGAGAGAGAGAAAGAGACAGAGACAGAGACAGACACATCAATTGGTTGCCTCTTGCATGAGCCCTAAGGTCAGAAATGGGGATCTAACCTGCAACTGAGGTACATGCCCTTGACCAGAATCCAGCATGTGGTCGGGACTGGTTTGGCTCAGTGGGTAGAGCGTCAGCCTGCAGACTGAGGTCCCGGGATCGATTCCGGTCAAGGGCATGTACCTTGGTTGCAGGCACATCCTCAATGGGGGGTGTGCGGGAGGCAGCTGATCGATGATTCTCTCTCATCGATGTTTCTGGCTTTCTGTCCCTCTCTCTTCCTCTCTGTGAAAAATCAATAAAATATATTAAAAAAAGAAAAAAAGAATCCAGCATGTGGATGCTCTATCCACTGAGAAAACTGGCCAGAGCAAGTTTTTGACCATAGAAAGGAGATCTCATTTTTTAGGAGATTTCAGTGAGGAAGAGAGAGGTAGAAACATTAATGATGAGAGAGAAACATTGATTGGCTGCCACCTGCACACCCCTCACCAGGAATTGTGTACCTTGACTGGGAATCGAACCATTACTTCCTGATTTATAGTTCGACACTCAATCACTGAGTGATGCTGGTCTGGCAGAAATCCTCTTTTTTTTTTTTTAATTAAAAACAAAAATATTTTATTGATTTTTTACAGAGAGGAAGGGAGAGAGATAGCTAGAAACGTCGATGAGAGAGAAACATTGACCTGCTGCCTCTTGCACACCCCCTACCGGGGATGTGCCTGCAACCAACGTACATGCCCTTGACTGGAATCGAACCCGAGACCTTTCAGTACGCAGACTGACGCTCTACCACTGAGCCAAACCGGTTTTGGCGGAATCCTCATTCTTGAAGGACATTAATTGCTGAACTACAAATGTATTGGAAAAATGTAGAAAATAAATCTGAATTATTTCTACAAACCAATCATTGGTGTATATACAGACTATGCTTTTAGAATGAAAATATGAATGAGAAGTTGAAAACATGTGAATCTTGGTCTGGTTTTATGCTTAAAAATAGAGTAGCTGTTGCCCTAGCTGGTTTTTCTCAGTGAATAGAGCACCAGTCTATGGACTAAAAGGGTCTCTGTTTCGATTCTTGTCAAAGTCACATGCCTAGATTTCAAGCTTGATCCCTAGTGGGGGCACCCCCTGCAGAAGGCGGCTAGCTGATCAATGATTCCCCCAGCATTGATGTTTATATCTCTCTCTCCCTCTCCCTCTCTCTGAAATCAGTAAAAGTATATTATTAAAAAATAGAGTAGCTGATGGTTGGGGTGTGTATGTGTCTGTGTGTGTGTGTGTGTGTGTATTTAAATGGCCTCTTTGAAATTTGGAACTTGAAAAAAATTTTTAAGTGTACACTTCAGTGGCATTAGTGCATTTACATTGTTGAACAACCATAATCACTGTCCATCTCCAGAACCTTTCATTATCCAAAACTGAAGTTTATACCCATTAAATAATAACTTCTTTAACTTCCCTTCCTCTAGTTCCCAGTAATTGCTGTTCTACTTTCTGTATATAGTAAGTGGAAAAGAGCAGATTTTGATGACATAATTTTTTTAAATTTCTTTTTTCTACATATGTATTAAACTATTACAATGGAATAGAAGCAAATGAGGAAAAAATTGGTAACTCTAGAGGACTTTGTGCTTTTAATTATTGAAAGATAATTTTACTGTAGCAGTGGGTTAGTAAGATTTAAATATTACATTAAATCCTTTTTTTTTCTCATCCTACTTTACTTTGGAAAAAAACAAAACTATCATGTAACAGCTTAAAAACTTCCTTATCCCCCTTTAAACTATTTACGTTGCTGTGCCACTTTATACTTATAGTCTGAAGCCAGATGGAGTTAAGTTTTCCTTTCCTTTTAATGTGGTTGGATACTTAACTCTATATTAAAAGTTATACTAACCATTTAAATAGCAAATTACAAATATACCCTTTTAAAAAAGAGTCATGAGATTGTTTTCTGTTGTTTAAAAAATAAAAATAGGTGCAAAAGATTAGTCTTTTTTGTTAAATGTAATAGAATTAGGTTCTTGTGTCCATACTTTCATTTCCAAAACGAGACAGCTGTTTTACTAATTACATTAAATTTCAAACCCCAGTGTTTTGATAGGTATGCAGTTTCATCTTGTAGGATTTCAGCGATCCATTAAGATCCATTCATCTTCTGTTCTTTCTGTTTTAACTATTTCTTACTTTAAATACAGTTGCTAGGAAGAAATATGTATACCTTTTATTAAGTTTGCAATTGTATTCATCCTTTGGTGTGTTTGAGGGGAGAGAACCAGAGGGCGATTGGGAGTCGGGTGGCAGTAGGATATTATTCAAAGACTTGAATGAGGCCAATTCCCTTTATGTTACATAAAATGACATTTGTAGACTCAGGGTTACATCAGATTTCTGCTAGGAGGTGAAATCCATGTTAGGAGGTCACTTTGCATTTTGTTTGTTTGTTTTTTTAATCCTCACCTGAGGATATGCTTTTATTGATTTTTTTTGTTCTTGAGAGGGAAAGAAAGGGAGAAGGAGAGAAACATCCATATGAAAGGGAAACATCCCCCAATTGGGGATCAAACCTGCAGTCCATATATGTTCCCTGACCAGGAATCAAATCCAAAACCTTTTGGTATATGGGACAACACTCCAACCAGCTGAGCCACCCAGCCAGAGATCACTTTGTCTTTTGATTGTCATTCTGATATCTCCTTAATACATGAGATTTGTCATTCTTTTGCAATACATGAAAAATATTTTAGGTTTTTAACTAAACATTTTTGTCCTCTGTTTTATTACTTTAACAGAAAATTGAAAATGTTAATACATTTACTATGGCTAAAAGTAATGATACAAAATTGTAGCTATCATTTTATTTATTATTATTATTTAAAAAATATATATTTTATCGATTTTTCACAGAGGAAGAGAGAGGGATAGAGAGTTAGAAACATCGATGAGAGAGAATCATCGACCAGCTGCCTTCCTGCACACCCCCCACTGGGTATGTGCCCGCAACCAAAGTACATGCCCTTGACCGGAATCGAACCCTGGACCTTTCAGTCCACAGGCCGACGCTCTATATAGCTATCATTTTAGACAGATCTTGTAAGAGCTAACTGGTTTGAGACAAAATAGGTATTAAAAAATATGTTTTGCTTTTGTATGTTCACATTTTGTAAATGAAAGTATTTTTCCCTGAGAAATATTAATACTTAAAGGAACCATAAAATCATCTGTCTAACCCCTTCCTGTTTTTGTTTTTTACTATTTTATTAAAACATATTTTATATATATATATATATATATAAAATATGTTTTTATTGATTTTAGAGAGGAAGGAAGAAGGAGATAGAAACATCAATGATGAAAGAATCACTGATCAGCTGCCTTCTGCACACACACCCTCCCCCATGGGGGATCGAGCCCACAATCCGGGCATGTGCCCTGGGCTGGAATCGAACCTGGGACCCTTCAGGCCGTATGCCGATGCTCTATCCATTGAGCCAAACCAGCTAGGGCTAAAAAATATTTTTATTGATTTCAGAGAGGAAGGGAGATGAGAGAAACATCAATGATGAAAGAATCATTGATCAGCTGCCTCCTACACGTGCCTCATACGGAAATTGAGCCTGCAACCCAGGCAATTGCCCTGACCAGAAATCAAACCATGACTTCCTGATTCATAGGTAGACACTAACCATTGAGAAGCACTGGTGGTGTGTGTATATTACATGAAAAAAGAAGCTTCTTTTTCATGCACAATTGCAGAAAAATCTGCAACTGGTGGTGTGTGTGTATTGCATGAAAAAAGCTTCTTTTACATGCACTATTACAGAAAAATCTGGTGGCAGTTATTTTGAGAAGGTATCTCCAAAGTCTAAACAGTTTTCCTGTTAACTAGTCTTATAGAAAATACATCATCATACATTTTTACCATGTTTTGGAGTTACCAAATGTGTGTTCGTAGTGTTTTTGATGAAAAAGCAAATAAGAGACTTAGATAAATGATTTCTTCCCAAAATTACATAGTTGTGAAGTATGAAAGCTTACTAGAATTTAGTCATTTACTTTTGTTCTATTTCTGTTACATGTAATTCAACCTAATATAACATATATCTGTCATCAGAGGGTGGACTATGAACCTTTGTGCCTCAGTGTTCTAATTAATATAGCTAAATCTTAATTCAATTTAAGATCGGATAGAGGAACCTTAAGAGGTTTTATTTTTGAACTTTCATATTTGGGTTTAATTCCTATGGTGTTTGGTTTTTAGAACTTTTACAATGAGAACATTTCTAAAAATAGGGTAAAAAATATTTTCAACAAACTGGCAGAAAAAAACTGAGGTTTGAATAAAGATTCTTATGTCAGATTTTGGACTACCTGTTTTATCCAAGGGATTTTCTAATATAAATTAGGAAAGGAAATTAGGTTTTAAAAATATTTGTGGATTCTTGATGTGGATTTTTAGTGCATTTTGTGTATCAAGACTGTCCTTGTGCAAGTTTATTGCTTCTTCCTCCTTGCCCCCTAATTATTTTTCAAATATTTCACAAGTATTTCATCCAAATATGGATAAACATACTTAGCTTTGGTCTCTTTACACTTAATTTCATTTCCTACAATACTCACTGTGTTAAATGTTATGGTTTTTCTTTGAATTTGAAGGTGTTGCCCTAATAGTGTTTGTTACTAGAATTTATTCCATCTCGAGTCTAGACCATACCTACTCACAATTAAGGCTATTATATGATGGAATTACAGGAACTGCCATTGCCCCTGTACTTAGGTTTATTCATAGGAAGGGAAAATTAGAAGTTAGAGATTTGTGGTTTCTCTCAAACGTAATGGTTGGTTAATATTAGATTAGGGCAGTGTTTGAATATTTTATAATTTTGTATCCAAACACTTGTTTTAAGGCAGTCCTGATTTTCGGGTATGATTTGTGAAAATTTTAAGCCAAGCTTTGATTAATGTTTATTACCTGGATTAAAAATTTAAGACATTAAGAGTCTAGTAAATCTTTAATCAGGAAATTGATAAATAGCATTATTATCTTATGTGATTATCAGATGTTATTGAATTAGTTTCCATAACATACAGGTGTAGCTTCACATTTTTCCCCTTTTTTTCTGAATTCATTTAAAAGTTAGCTTTTAATTTTGGGATCTTTAGCATTCATTTTATAAATATGTAGTAGGTTAGGAATTTTAAGTATGAAGGAGGAAATGTTAATGACATATCTTCTTAAAAAGACTTAAATCTTTTGTGGAATAAAGATATAAGATAACTTTCTGAACACTCACATCAAACAGTGTTGCCTAGTTAGACCTATCTGTTGTAAAATGGTTTTGATTTTGAGTAAAAATTGATCTGTTATTTTAATGACTGCTTCCTCAGTTCTGTGTGTCTTTTTTTTTTTTTTTTTAACCCAAACATATTTTATTGATCTTTTTACAACGAAAGAAACATTAGCTGCCTCGTGCACACCTTCTACTGGGGATGTGCCCCCAACCAAGGTACATGCCCTTGACTGGAATCGAACCTGGGACTCTTCAGTCTGCAGGCCGGCGCTCTATCCACTGAGCCAAACCAGTTTCGGCTGAAAATATTTTTAATGAATAGAACAATGTAAGAATAAGTAGTGTGCATGTGATAATAGAAATTTAGGAGCAGGGAATTTGTAATTTGATAGTTAAATTGTATTACTCATTCTTTGAAGATGCAACTATCAGTATCCACTAATGAACACTTTATTCTTGATTTTTATTTATTTTTGTTTATTTTTTATTTTTTATTTTTCTTTTATTGAGGTATTATATGTGTACATATCTTTCTATTGCTCCCCCCCCCCACACACACACACACTCCCATACATGCCCTCCCCCTTCAGAGTCTTTTGTCCATTCGTTTTGCTTATATGCATGCATTACAAGTCCTTTGGTTTATCTCTTATCTCCCCCATATCTCCCTATTATTCTTGATTTTTTTCATTGTTTATATCTGTTTCTTATTTTGGTTAATGCTTACCTAAGGATTTTTTTTTCCCCCATTCATTTTTAGAATGGGGTCAAAGGAAAATGGTGAGAGAGACAGAGAGAAAAACATTCATGAGAGAGAGAGAGAGAGAGAGAGAGAGAGAGAGAGAGAGGAGGGAGAGAGACAGACAGACAGACATTGATTGGTTGCCTACCGCACCCAAGTACTTCCTCTTGACTAGGAATCAAACACTCTACCCTTTGGTGTGTGGGCTGACACTAACCACTGAGAACCATGGGCCAGGGTTGTGTTTTCTTAATCATTACAGTTAATATTGTACATGCCTATTTCCTCATACAGCAAATACAAAATGGTTCATAGACCTAGTTCATAGACCTAGGATGTTTTGTTAATTTGTATATTTCCTTCTGAATGGTACTTTGGCATTATGTATTAGGTCCTTATTGAGGGAATGGACAACAGCTTTAAGGAGGAAGGAAGGGTTACAATTTCTTACACTGGAAGTTCAGTTTAACCTTAAGCATTTGATTGGCTCTTTTAGTCAATTGAAGGCTTATAACATGCTCATTTGAGCTTAGAAGGAATAAAACTGTTGAAATAAGTACTGAAAATTATTATTGCTCTTTTTTTTTTTTTTTTAAACAGGTATTTGTTTGCTTATGGAAAGGTTGCAAAGTATATAACACTCCTTCAACCAGTCAGAGTTGGTTACAGAGGCATATGCTGACGCACAGTGGAGACAAGCCTTTCAAGGTAAGTAAATGTAAATGTATGTGAGTTTTATTTTTTAAATTTCAACATTAATGGAGAAGATTCTTAATGGGCATACTTTTGCCCTTAATTTTTTTTTTTAAAAGAACCATTTGTTTTAACATGTTAGTAGATGTAATACTGGACAGATCAATGACTTGAATGCATGCATTTTTGTTCTGTTCTTTTTTTTTTTTTAAATCCTCACCTGAGGTTATTTTTCCAATGCTTTTTAGAAAGAGTGGAAGGGAAGGAGGAAAGAGTTTGGGGAGCGAGAGAAACATCAGTCAATGTAAGAGAGACACATCTATTGGTTGCTTCCCATTCTCGGATTTTGGGATTCTTGAAACTATCCTCTTGATCTTTTCTTTTTGTAATTGTGATTTTGATTCTTGTTAGTCATCTAATATTAAGCTTCATCATGGCTAAGTTGTTTCAACCCAATCTTGCTTACAAATATTTACTTAACTGGAAAAAAAATGTTGTATGTAGCATGTTTAGTGATTGTTTTGATTTTCTTTTTCTTTATTTCAATGTGGCTGTGGTTTGTTTGGATAAATTTGTATGTATATGTTTGAAACTGTTTCAGATGAGCTCACTTTTCTCCCATATTCTGATATTTCTGTTTACTTTGAACACAGTAGTTATAGATATTTAGTTGTCTTGGGTTCATTTATTTACTGTAATTTTTCTTTAGCAACTAGTCTTCTATAGCTCAACATGATGGCTTTCCTTTCATAACACTTATGAGTAACTTCTCATTGTGATAGAGTAATTATTAAAAAACAGCCTTTCTTTCAAGTCTGAATCGGCCAATCTTTTTAGGTATTTTGGAACTAAGAACCTAACCTAAAAGGTTGATGAAGAGTAAAGAAAATTTATCAAACCAGACTTAATCTATTATATACTCACTCTAAAGTGGCTTATAATTGGTGCATTCAAGCACATTCTGGTAATTTGTTTCCGGACTCAGTGGGTAATACTAACATTACATCATTCACTGTGATGAGTGATGAAATAATTTCTTCAGTTCCTTTATGATTTGCTCTATAGTGGTAGTGATACTACTCATGTTAAAATTTGGTTTTACTTCTTTCCAGCTTTAGTGAGGTAGAATTGACAAAATTGTAAGATAGTTACAGTACATTGTGACTTGATACGTGTATATAATTGTGAAAGGATTCCCTTCATTTACTTAATGCATGCATCACCTTACAACACACACATTGCAGAGAGATCTTTTGCTTTTCAAGACTTTATAATAATGCAAAGCTTTGAAAACCCTAATTTGCTATCTTTAATTTTTTGCCGTTTAGTATGTCTGTGTGTATCTGCATTTGAAGCTCCCATATTATATAGCCTTGGCAGCCAAGTTGTAGGAGGCTCCCACTCAGACAAAGATGGTGTCTATAATAATAAAAGCGTAATATGCTAATTAGACTGGTCAGCTGAACCGTCTGGACTTCTTTCTGGATGAAGCCAGGGCTGCGAAGGTTAAGCCCCTTGCATGAATTTTGTGCATTGGGTCTCTAGTTGAGTATAAATATAGCTGCAGTGATCATCAATGATACTAAACAATAAAAAAACCTCTCCTGCCCCATGTAAAAGAATTGGTCACCGTTGGAGAATGGTAGGAATCTCATTATTTGGAAAGCCATAAGAATAGAGAGGTTCTTCTTTTATTATGTGAACTGTGTCACTAGGTATCCAGATCCTAGTGTCTGAGTTGCACCCATGACCAATTAAATGTGATTCTCTGGGGCATGTTGCCAGGCATTGCTTTATTAAAAAAGATTCTTCAGGTAATTCTGATGTGCACCCACACATAAGAAATGCTGTTCTAGCCCTAGCCAGTTTGGCTCAGCGTCACCTGCCGACTGAAGGGTCCCGGGTTCGAGTCTGGTCAGGGGCGTGTGCCTTGGTTGCGGGCACATCCCCAGTGGGAGGTGTGCAGGAGACGGCTGATCCATGTTTCTCTCTCATCAATGTTTCTTACTATCTCTCTTCCTTCCTCTCCATCCACTAAACCAAACCAGCCAGGGATCACTCTAAATTTTTATAGATTTGTTTATGGTCCTTAATTGCTGAATGATCAAAATCAAAGAAAACAATTTTCTTTTAGAATTCTCATTATTGACTTTATTTTCAGAGCATTGAATCTTTGGTTTATTGTTGAGTAAAATAAACTTGTGGTATGTACTCTTAGATGTACCAGGGCCTGTTCTTTGCAATCTTGAAAGATCCCAGGAGAAAATGAATCTGCCAAATCTACTGGGTACCTTATAATTAAGGATAATAACAGTGGAATCATACCATAAAATACTGATTTTAAACCTGAGGGGTTGGATCTGAACTGTTACTATCATCTCTGCTTTTTAATTATAGTCAAGTTAGCTGTTCTAAAATTTGAAAATGCAGAGCTTTTTAATCAAATTTGTTTGACTAATATTAAATGGAGAACCCAGGGGCAAAGACTTTTTTATGTTATACTAGAGGCCTGGTGCACGAATTCTTACTTGGGTGGGGCCCCTGTGGATGGCCTGTGGGGATTGGGCCAAATCCCAGAATCCAGTGCAACCCACAGTCCCATGCTGCCTGCCACTTCCACTCATCCCAGCCCCACTGCACCTATCGTGGGCTCCCACCCAATCTATCCTTGTCAGGAGAGGCTCACACTGCTGTAACAGGGCTCACTAGCCTTGAGCCCTGCGTCCGGCGTCTTCCTGAGGGGAGTGGCCTGTGGGATCGGGCTGAAACCAGCTCTCTAACATTCCCCGAGGGGTCCTGATTGTGAGAGGGCACAGGCCAGGCCGAGGGACCCCACTAAGGCATGATTGGGCCAGGGAGGGACTATAGGAGGCCTCCAGGGCATGTCTGGCCCATCTCAGTCTTGGCTGGACCTCCGCAGCAAGCTAACCTACCAGTTGGAGCGTCTGCACCCTGGTGGTCAGTGCATGTCATAGCGAGCAGTTTAGTGGCCTTAGCATATCATTAGCATGTTGCACTTTGGTTGGTTGAATAGTCGACCATTCACTGGAATACCAGACACTTAGCATATTAGGCTTTTATTATATAGGACTCTTTGAAGTATCTTAACACATTGGCTACAAAAAATACTTTTTTAATGTATGTTTTTAGAATATATGTTAGGGAATATAGAGATGGTATCTCCTTGGAAAGTAAGGAAAATAAGTATGGCTTATTTTGTGGCAGTACTATGTAATAGAAATATGTTTAAACCGGATAGGTCATTAAAAATGTCCAGTGCCACATTAAAATAATTGAAACAGGTTAGAATAACTTAAATATCTTTGAAATAACTCATTGCATTATTTCAATATCGTGTAAGTGTACAAAATTAATGAAAAGTTTTACTTGATACAAAATCTCCCAAATTTGGTGTGTATTTTATAGCCACATTTCAAATGCTCAGTTAGCTATATTGAATTAGAGGGCCCTGTGCACCAGATTCATGCACTGGTGTGGAGGTGTGTGGCCTACGGGGATCAGCCCACTGGGGGCACCACTCATCCCAGTCAGCCAAGTGGCTGTGGACCTGCCCTCTAAGCAGTTGCTCCCTCTGTGGGAGCTCAGTGACCACCAGGGGGCAGATCCTGCATTGAGTGTCTGCCCCCTGGTGGTCAATGCATGTCATAGCGACTGGTAGAATGGTCATTCTGGTTAATTCACCATACGGTTGCTGGGCTTTTATTATATAGGATGGCTGAAATTTATTGGATAGTGCAAAATTAACCTATACTAGTAAGTGCAATTCCATTTAAAAAGCACTCTCAATTTAGATGCTAAACAGTTGGTCTATGTTTAGATATAAAATTTACAATTGCAGAGGGAGAGACACATACCCAAATTGTTCTAACATACTTAAAAGTCTTCAGGAGTTAAGTATTTGTTTTAAATAAAAAATCAAAATGGTTATTAAAAAAAATACAAATAAAATCCATAAAGGGCAAGAGCCGGTTTGGCTCAGTGGACAGAGCATCACTCTGCGACTGAAGGGTCCCAGGTTCAATTCCAGTCAAGGGCACATGTCTGGGTTGCGGGCTCCATCCCCAGTGTGGGGTGTGCAGGAGGCAGCCAGTCAGTGATTCTCTCTCATCATTAACATTTCTACCTGTCTTTCCCTTTCTCTTCGTCTCTAAAATCAATAATAATAAAATAACAAACAAATCATAAAGGCACTACTTCTTACTAGATGGTTTTAATAAAAGAAAAGAAAAAATTTGTTAAGGATATAGAGTTGATGGTTATACAGCATTGTTAATACACAACACTAAATTGTATTCTTTAACATAGTATGATATGTGAATTTCACCTCAATCAATAATAAAAACTAATTTAAATACAATTAAAAATTTAGTTTCTTAGTGATAGTAGCCTTATTTGGCTCCTGTAGTTGACAGGGTCATTCTATGGCAATATGGTAGTCTGCAGAAGATGGAAACTTTGAAAGGCATTTTCTTTCTTGGTACTCAAAGAATGTGTAGTAAATTTTTACATTCTAAAAATTCAGTAACCATTGGATACTGAACTTCCCATGGTCGGAGTCTATAGATGAGCATTCTTGTTGCAGACTATCTGCACTATTCATAGAGTCCTTGTAAGATGTAAATCCAATATTTTAAAGCATGGGATATGGTTGACTGCTTCTTTTCAGGATTCCCATAGCACTCTGTGCCTTATCCCTGATTATAGTCATTTGAAGTTACTTTATATGTATGTATTGGTGACCACATATAAGCACTTTCAGGGTAAATCTATTTCTCAGTCATCCTTACACTGACAGAATCTTGCATAGTACTGGACATAAAATAGACAATGATTTGAGTAAACCTTCAATCATTCCTCTACCTCTTAGTGAGCATCCTAGAATGGGTAAATATTTTTTTTAATGTTTTTTATTGATTTTTTTTTTTTTTTTTACAGAGAGGAAGAGAGAGGAATAGAGAGTTAGAAACATCCATCAGCTGCCTCCTGCACACCCCCCACTGGGGATGTGCCCGCAACCAAGGTACATGCCCTTGACCGGAATCGAACTTGGGACTTCAGTCCGCAGGCCGACGCTCTATCCACTGAGCCAAACCGGTTTCATCGAATATTTTTATTAGTAATGCCGAGTACCTTCAGAGCCAATATGTCTCCTGTATTTAAAATAAAAAAGTAATTATTAATGGCACTGTAAAAGGAGTTTTATTTTTCAGCTCTGCCACTACCAATGTATCTGACTTTGGGCAACTTATAAAGTAAAATGAAAGGGTTTTATTTTCTGGAATGAGTTCTATAACTTGCTGATTTACTTCTGAAAATGTACTTGTTTCCAATACAGCATCCCTGATATGCTTTTTTATTTTTATTTAGTGTGTTGTTGGTGGCTGCAATGCCAGCTTTGCTTCTCAGGGAGGGCTAGCTCGCCACGTACCCACACACTTCAGTCAGCAGAACTCTTCAAAAGTTTCTAGCCAGCCAAAGGCCAAAGAAGAATCTCCTTCTAAAGCTGGAATGAACAAAAGAAGGAAATTAAAGAACAAAAGACGACGCTCGTTACGTAAGTGTTTCACTGAAAATCTGTGTTGTTACATTGCTTTTTATATCTTGTTCTCATGAAAAACAGGTTTTACTGTTTCATCTACTTTTATTAACAGCAATAAACACATAGGATAACTGTGGGACAATGAGAATTCAATGACAGTTTTATCTGTAGTAGCTAACAGTGCAAGTATATATATGGCTTTAGCATACAAACTATATAGAATTATATTTTGAGGGCTACTTTTTGTTCTAAGTTAAGAAAATTTAAAATGTGGTGGCAGTATTGATGTTTCTAAGAGTTTTTCTAAAAAATTGAACATGTTAAAGGTAAAAGTACAAGTAAAAGTTAAGATATGGTTATACCTGCTCCAAAGTGATGTGTGTGAATAGCAAAACTATTTTTGTGTTTCAGCACTTCACAGTCTATTGTAACACACACATACAACTGTTATGTGCTTAATTTCTAGATTATGAAATATGTCCTGGGCATTTAGGGTAGAACACAATTAGATGACAAGACTTGTCAGTGTTGGGAGCAGGAATTGAGACCCCGGAGCTCTGCGTGGTTCTCAGTGTCAGCCAGCTAACTAAATGCATCTTGAATGAAGAAATAGGAGCGAAGCTGTCATTGAAACGGGATGCCACTTACTGCAAGGGTGAACTAGAAAGAAAAAATGATTACATCTTATTTTTTCTCTTGGGACTTTTGAGTAGAGGGTAGGATAAACTCCCGACACTAATCCAGACTCTAAAGCAGACAATTATCTCTAAAACATTGAATTTTTTTGTTACTACAAAGCTATAGTGGACAGATGAACAAACCACAAGTGAAAAATAAACCTCTTTAAACTCTTAACTTTCTTTTTCTTTTTCTTTAAAAAAAATGTTTTATTGATTTTTTTACAGAGAGGAAGAGAGAGGGACAGAGAATTAGAAACATCAATGAGAGAGAATCTTCGACCAGTTGCCTCTCGCATACCCCCCACCGGGGATGCGCCTACAACAAAGGTACATGCCCCTCACCAGAATCGAACCTGGGACCTTTCAGTCCGCAGGCCAACACTCTATCCACTGAGCCAAACCAGTTTTGGCAACTCTTAACTTTCTTATTGTTGAAATTAAACATTTAATTTTCAAAGTTCTACTGAATTTATTAGGTTATGGATCCAGTTACCTTTTGATTATGAGTCTCATCAGTTTAAAAAAAATGCTTGTGTACATAATTCTAACATATGTATATAGCATATACGGGTAATACTGCTAATTCACATCATAAAACAGTTACCAAGAAGGACTATTGAAAAGTAGTGAGTTGAAAATGTTATTTTCTTCTCTTACTCTAATGGATCATCACATTCACCTACTTTGGACACTGTTGTTGTTTTTTGTTGTTGTTGTTAGTGCTCACCTGAGAAAGTGAGAGTGGAGTAGAGAGAGGTGGGGTGGGGTAGAGAGAGAGAAACATAGATGTGAGAGAGACACATGGATTGGTTGCCTTCCACATGTGCCCTGACAGGCCAGGGATCAAACCTGGAACCCAGGTACATGCTCTCAACTGGGAATCAAACCTGTGACCAACATTAACCAGTGAGAACACTGGCTAGGTCAAGTTTAGTACTTTACTAATAGTGGACATAACTTGGTTAAGGTCTGAATAGAATAGAATCTTAAGTTTGAGGGCACCTTATAATTTTAATTCTAGTGCTACCTATGTTTGAATCTTGAATGAGGAGGGGTAGATTTGAATGAATAAGGGGAAGTTTTCTTTTTTAAACTTTATTGTTGACACTATTACAGATGTCCCCATTTCCCCGCCCACCTTCACCTATTCTTATTTTCTCTAAGTGCTTATCCTTCCCAGGAAAAAGCATATTTGGATAGCATGGAGAAAGTATGCTTTTTCCCCAGTAGTCACAGATCTAATGGGAAGCGGGTCTGTTTCTCAGCATTAAGTAAAATCATAACCTTTCCCCCTTCTAAATGTTAGATATTTTTTTCTTTTTGATTTCTCATCACTTCATTCTTAGTCTTATGGGTTCTGCTAGTTTGTAACTAGTTGGTTTTTGTTTATTTCTTTCTGAGAAAAATCCAACGACAACAGAGGTACCTAGGTTGCTTTGTGAATGCCAACTTGTAAAAAACCCCTGCTCCCCCCAAAGCTCTGGTGGATTAGTGTTCTGACAGCTCCATGAATGGTGGAAGTAAATCCACTACACATAGTACTAAATCAGAATAGTGTAGTAAATCAGCTACATGTAATTCAGAATATGCTGTACTTGGAAATCAAGCCATTTCTTCTGTTGTCGGTAAATTTTAATTTTTAATTACAGATCTTATAAAATTACATATATTAATTTGTAGTATTGGTGGGATGAAAATAAAACTTTTTAAAAACGTTTTTACCAAATTAAATCTTCAATGTATAAGTTGGTTGTGAACACACTAAAAGATTGCTTTATGTTATTTATAAACAAGAAATATTTACCCCAAACTCCTAAACAATATTACCATTGTTAAAATTGGAAAAATTTTAATTACAGATTAATGTAAAATGTTCTTGAAATGCATTCTATATGTATTTGATTGTGATGAATGAAATCGAAGTGTGTTACATAAATGGAGGTAGTCATCAGATTGTTGAAAATGCAAAGTGGTGCTGGAAGAGAGACTAGAATAAATACAAAATAACATGAAAAATATAGTAGCTGAAATGTGGAATCATAAGTTCTAAAGTTAGATCCTCACACACCAAGAGGCTGAATTTACTCATGTGCACTAATTAGTTGGGATTTTGCTTTTGTGACATCCTTATCTTGTCAGCTAGACTCTGTTTTTTGAAAGCAAAGAAAATTTTGGATTTAAATACTTAATTTATACTTCTTAGTTGTTTCTGTCTTAATTATTACATATTTATGTGGAAAATTGATTAGATGGCTGTTGAGCAGACTGTTGTATTTATGAACATATTCTTTATCTCTTTTGTATTGATTTTTAGCACGACCACATGATTTCTTCGATGCACAAACACTGGATGCGATAAGACATCGAGCCATATGCTTTAACCTCTCAGCTCATATAGAAAGTTTAGGAAAGGGACACAGTGTTGTTTTTCATAGTACTGTAAGTATTTGTTTCTGTGTTTTTCAAATTATTTGCATAGGTTTGTGAAAATGTGTATTTTGACTTTCATAATATGTCTAAATTGCTCAAATTTTACAAAGATACATTTTAACAAGAAAAATCAAAACTTTTTGCTTTACAAACATTAAAAATTTATTTTCCTATTATTGGTTATAAAACTTCATTGTCCACAAATTGACATCTTATTAGATTTTAGCCTTTAATTTGGGCCACTAGGCAGAGTTGGTGTCTTTTTATTTTTATTTATTTATTTTTTTTCATTTGTAAAATTAGAACATTAGACTTACCTTTTAAGCTCACATCTCTGTGTACTGCATGTTCCTCCCTCACATCCAAACACACATATAAAGTTAGTGTTGAACAGAAAATGGATAATGGCTATCAAATCAAAGCTTTGTGAAGGGAAGGGATTTTTGTTCTGTTTTGTTCCACTGATGAATTCCAACTTTCTTCATACTAGGTACTCACTATAATCACGGAGTTATTATGTTGCTCAACATAGAAAAAGAAAACTATCAAATTTGAAAAAGCAGTACTCAACGTATTTTTGGTTTTCTAAGAGTTAATCAAGTGTTCTCTCTTCCCATGCTATTTGCCATTTTATTGACTGGTCATATTTAAATTACTGTAGTATGGTGACAGTAAGTTAGTAGAAGTAAAATTTTTAGACCTGAGTCTTAGTTATTTGAATCCCTGGAAAAAGAGTTTATTTAATTTTGGCTGTTGAAATATAAAACACACTAAATTAAGGTTGTATTTTCATAGTTTAATTAAAATGCATGAGAATTTAAATACAAAATGTCAGTATTGATATCAGTGATTCCACTGGTTTGAATCTGTATTTTTCCATCTCTTATAATAAATTTCCAATTTGATTTTTATTTCTAAAATTAAAGGCAGGAAATTAAAAGATTAGACAAAAGAAATTGAAACACATGAGAGATGTGAGTTTGGGTTGAAGGAAAGGTATAGTATTCTTATACTCTTTTAAAAGAACATCTATATAAATAAAGATGGAAAGGTTGGAAGGAAAATTAGGTTTGAAGACAAAGTTAAAGTGCTTGCACTGGGAATTTTATTGTAATTCAACAAGATTAGGAGCTTGCTCAGCAGGGATTGTTAGCTATTCTTTGAAGTTTCATAATGTAGGTTTATTATTTGGCAGGTCTATAAATTGTTCAATAAGATGTGGTTCCCAGGCACATAGTATAGCAACTGGGATAATTTATTTGCTTAAATATTGAGCACCTACTGTGTGCCACATATTATTGATGTAGCAATGAACAAAACAGGTTAAAACAGAACAGTAAACCATGCATGCCAATACTCTAGTGGAAGAGACAGCATAAACTAATAAGTTAGTAAAAATGTAAGACTTTAAAGAAAGTGATGGTATGGGCTATTTAGTTAGATTCTGGATATCTTTTGGAAGTAGTACTACTGATAAGAATTATGGATGGATCACATGCCAGATGTGATAAAGAAAGGAAAGGTTGACTTCAGATTTAAAAAAAATTTTTTTTTTGCCTGGACAGCTGGCCAAAGGATGGAATTGCCATTTAAAACAGAGGGGGTAGTGGTGAGTGGATCAGGAAGAGAAAGGGGAATATTAAGAGCTCTAATTCCAGCACTTTCTGTAAAGTCATGTAATGGCCTGTGCCACTATTTAGGGAGATGGACACATATTTAAACTTAGAGGATAGAAATGGCTACAAATTAAAATAAGGAAGTCTTCAGCATAATTAGTGATATTTAAAGTTATCAAACTGGATGAGATCGCTAGGAACTCTTTAAGTATAAATAGAAAAGAGAAGAAATTTAGCTGACTCAGTGGATAGTGCATCGGCCTGTGGACTCAAAGGTCCCGGGTTCGATTCCGGTCAAGGGCATGTACCTTGGTTGTGGGCACATCTCTGGTAGGGAGTGTGCAAGAGGCAGCTGATCGATGACTCTCTCATTGATGTTTCTAACTCTCTATCCCTCTCTCTTCCTCTCTGTAAAATCAATAAAATATATTAAAAAAAAAAAAAAGAAATTTAAGGACCGAGGTTTGGGGCATTTAATAAAACAATAAAGCCGATGAAATATGGTCTAATAATGAGCAAGTGTTTCTGCATATTAGGGAATAAGGAGTGGTATAGAAGGTTGTATTTTAATAAGTGAAGCTCCCAACTTTTACTTGCTTTTCATTAGAGCAGCTCCTGCGATAAAATCCTTACGTTTACTGTGGAGAAATTGAGATGATCAAAAAGGAAAAAAATAAAGGAGCTAAAAATAGTGGTGATAATATAAGGAGTTTGGAAGAAATTTAAAAATTTACTGACAGTCAAAATAGTCTGTGACCTTGAAAATAAGTTTTTTAGCTGTAGAAAACACCTGAGAGGTTTTAAGAACATGAAACATGTTTGTCATAAGTTTAAGAAATAGTAATAAGAGTGACTTACTACCCCCAAGTGACACTGTGGAGGTATTTTAAGTTTCCTCCTTTTAAATTAACTTTTATAGGAAAAATCATACTGATAATGAAACCATTTGTAGGAAAATGTATCTATGAAGCTCTATGCTGTGCAGTTTACCTAATTTGTCTTCTTTAATTGAAACATTTTCTTTCGAGCCTTCTCCAGAAGAGGTCAGCAGATTTCTACAGTCAGCTTGCTGTGCTTTCTTGGTTTGCATTGTTTTCATATCTTTTTTTTTTTTTTTTTTTTTTGGTCGAGGTATTTCAGCTCTGTCTTTTGTGCTTTTTAATTAATCTCATGGTCAAGTCTAGAATTGGGGTATTGACTATAGGTTTCTCAGAATGGAGATTAGAAAGCGTTTCATTTTTGCATAAGAGTGCTGTTCTTAACTTAGTTCTATGTTTTGAGGATGACATAATTTTGTGTGGCTGTTTAGATTTTAAACTTGGTAAAAATCTTGAGATTTAGATTATTAAAACACTAACGTGCTAATTTTTGTTAATATGGAAATTGTAAGTTACAAAATACCATCTTGATCCATTTCTATTTAATTTAAATATTACCTTCATTTTCAGAATCTGGTAATGAATGGCAAGTATGTTGTTTTTCTTACCCTTTTATAGGACTTTTTGTTCAGGTTGATTCACCTTTTATATGGATTCCTTAAGATTGAACCTAAATACTGTGGCTGATGTTCATTTAAAATAAAACCAACCAACCAGGCAAACAAAAAATATCTCTGTTGTAAATTATAGACTTTTCCCCTTCCTAGAAGTATTTTTTCTTTACTGTTTGTTCTTTAAAAATATTCTAACCAGCTGAAACCGGTTTGGCTCAGCGGTAGAGCGTCGGACTGTGGACTGAGAGGTCCCAGGTTCGATTCCTGTCAAGGGCATGTACTTGGTTGCGGGCACATCCCCGGTGGGGGGGGGGGGGTGCTGGAGGCAGCTGGTCGGTGTTTCTCTCTCATCGACGTTTCCAGCTCTCTATCTCTCTCCCTTCCTCTCTGCAAAAAAAAATTAATAAAATATATTTTAAAATAATATTCTAACCAATGTAGAACCTTGGTATCATTCTAGCTAAGCCAAAGACTTAGGAGAGTAAATAGCATTTTCAGTCCCTTAATAAAGATAGTATGTTTTTCTTTTTAAATCTACTTTTATTGATTTCAGAAAGGAAGGGAGCGGGAGAGAGATAGAAACAACGATGATGAGAGAGAATCACTGATCGGCTGCCTCCTGCATGTTCCCTGCTCGAGATTCCTGTGCCCTGACCAGGAATCAAACTGTGATCTCCTGGTTCATAGGTTGATGCTCAACCAGTGAGCCACACTGGCTGGGCTGGTTTTCCTATTTGGCTATACACACCTTGTCTTCAGATCCTTTTTTCTCTTTCTTTTGAAAAAGTACATAATCAGAGGTAAAATTGGGGAAAAAAGGCAGAACAAGATGTGATGGTGGTGATATATAGTTCAGGATACAACTCTTAAAAGTTCTTTTTTTTTTTTTTTTTAAATATATTTTATTGATTTTACACAGAGAGGAATTGAGAGGGACAGAGAGTTAGAAACATCGATGAGAGAGAATCATCGATCAGCTGCCTCTTGCACACCCCCTACTGGGGATGTGCCCGCAACTGAGGTACATGCCCTTGACCGGAATCGAACCCGGGACCTTTCAGTCCGCAGGCCGACGCTCTATCCACTGAGCCAAACCGGTCCCGGCTCTTAAAAGTTCTTAATTAGAACTTAATTAATTAGTTCAACATTAAAAGTGCCTTTTAATGATATTAGAAAAATGTGTTACAAATCACTTTTATGATTTCTTATCATTATTAGGTAATAGCTAAGAGAAAAGAGGATTCTGGAAAGATAAAACTTTTGCTTCATTGGATGCCTGAAGATATGTAAGTATTTGGAATATTATGTGTAATTTATAGACTAATGTCTTTTATTAAATCTTATAATAGAATCATAGGTATGGAAGGGGAGTGAACTGACGATTCTATGGGAAAAGGGACGTGGGGGGTGCGGGAAGAGACTGAACAAAAACTGTGCACCTATGGATGAGGACAATGGGGGGTGGGGAAAGGCCAGAGGGTGAGGTGGAAACCTGGTGGAGTGGAGCAATGGAGGAAAAAAGAAAAAAAAAAATCTTATACTCGCTTGGTTGGTGTAGCTCAGTGGTTGAGCGTTAACCTATGAACCAGGAGGACATGGTTCATTCCTGCTCCAGATACATGCCCAGAGTGTGGGCTCAATCCCCACTGTGGGCGTGCAAGAAGCAGCCCATTGATGATTCTCTCTCATCATTGATGATTCTCTCTCTCTCTCCCTCTCCCTCTCCCTTACTCTTTGAACTCATAAAAATATATTTTAAAAATTCTTATACTCAAAAATTACTTAATATTGAATTCAAATGTAACAATTATAGAAAATAAACTATGAAATATTTTGAGGTCAGGATTAGAGAGATAATCTGTGAAATATTTTTAATTAGATGTCATTTTTAGAATTTTCAGTGACTCTCAAGTAGTATGCAAGCAGCCTTAGTTGGCCCTTTGTTTGAATAATTTATTTTAAAAAAAAATTCTTCCCGTAATTGGTTTGGCTCAGGGGATAGAGCATCTGCCTGTGGACTGAAGGGGTCCCAGGTTTGATTCCGGTCAAGGGCATGTTCCTTGGTTGTGGGCACATCCCCTGTAGGGGATGTGCAGGAGGCAGCTGATCGATGTTGTGCTCTCATCGATGTTTCTACTCTCTGTCCCTCTCTCTTCCTCTCTGTAAAAAAAAAATCAATAATATATATATATATATATATATATATATATATATATATGTCTTGTGACTATTAAGCTTCTTTCCCTTTTAGGTTTTATGGAAATTAAACTGTCGGGCATTTAAAAAGTAACAATTTAAAAAATATCTTTATTGTTGAAACTATTATAGATGTCTTCTTTCTTTCCTTATGGACCCTCTCCATCCAGTTCTCCCCTCCCCCAAGCCTTCATTGCACTATTGTCTGTGTCCATGGACTACGCATATATGGGTTATGTATATATGCATATAAGTTCTTTGGTTAATCTCTTTGCCTCCATTTTTTATTTAAATCTATACAATTCTTTAAGCATACATTCATCATCCTACTAATTCCACTCCTACTTAAAATGCATTTTTTGGAATATTTTTAAAAAACTGAATTTATTGGGGTGACATTGGTTAATAAAATTATGTAGGTTTCAGGTGTACAATTCTAGTGTACATCATCTCTATGTATATTATATTATGTGTTCACCACCCCAAGTCAAGTCCCCTTACATCACCATTTATCCCCTTTATACCCTCTCCCACTCACCCCTGGGAATTTCCATGCTGTTGTCTATATCTATGAGTGTTGTGTATATGTTTTAGTTTTTGCTTAATCTCTTCACCTTTTTGACCCAGCTTGGCAGCCCACCTCCTGACAGCTGTCAGTCTGTTTCTGTTTTGTTAATTTATTTTGTTAATTAGATTCCACATGAGTGAAATCATATGATACTTGCCTTTCTCTGACTGATGTAAGACATTGTTAAATGGTCCTGAAGCCCGGCTGGTGTGGCTCAGTGGATTGAGTGGTGTCCTGTGCACCAAGAGGTCACCAGTTCAATTCCTGGTTGGGGCATATGTCTGGGGCTCAGGCTTGATCACTAGTGTACATGTAGGAAGCCAGCCAGTCGATTGTTGTTTCTCTCCCACTTCCTTTATCTCTATCTAAAAATCAATAAAAATTTATTAAAAAAATAAATCCATGGCCCTGTAAAATTATTTAATGAGCTGTTTTTTTGCTGAACATTGAAGTTACCAATTTTTCTTTACTGTTAAATAAAAGATATTCTAAAGTCTACTAATATATAAACTATGCAAAATGTTAGTTTTTGCTGAGTATTGCTCTCCTGAGTTTTTAGCAATTTCTAATCCCATCTATTACATTAGAAAATGTTTTTCTCTTTATTATCAACACTAATACATTCCTACATTTTGCATTTTTTTGATTATAAGCAAAATCATTTTTATTTGTTGTTTGTTAATTCTCACCTGAGAGTATTTTCCCACTGATTTTTAGAAAGAGTGGAAAGAAGGAGGAGAGACAGAAACATCGATTTGAGAGAGGCACATCAGTTGGTTGCCTCCTGCACCAGGGCTGGGGCGCCAGCCTGCAACTGAGGTTCTTGACTAGAATCAAACTCAGGACCCTTCAGCTAGGGCAGTAAGATAATTTTTAAACTGTTTGTATTTCTGTAGTAAATTGATGGTTAGTGTGCTTTGTCTACCCTGTCCCTCGATCCCTAATGAATGTTCACCTCTTTCATACTAATTTGTAAGAGCTATTTTTATATATTAAGGTCATAAATTCACAGGGTAGGGCAAAAGTTGGTTTATATTATATTATTTTTCACATGAACAACTATAAACCTGCTTTTGCCAACCCTATAGTTTCTTTTAAAATACGTGTTTAAATGTCTGTATTCTCAGTTCTGGAAATTGATCAATCCAAATATCAAAATGCTTTCATTTGAATTTCCTTATAGGATTACATTTCTTTGATTTTGGAATTTTTTAAAAAGTGGAATTTGGTGGTTTTTTTTACTTCTTACTTCATGAAGAAACTCGGTGTCAAATTTCCATCATGTCAATCTCAAATGTGAATTTCACTCAGCAAGCTAAAGGACAGGCAGTGTATTCTAAGTTTGATATGACTTGGCCATCAAAAATTCCTAATGCATCCCAAATTTGTGCCTAAAATTTTACCTTGCTATTTCTCTTCATCTCACTACCTAGATTGTTGAGTTCACTTGGCTTATGAGAAGCTTGTTAACCTAGGCAGCCCTGTCAAACTAGCAGAAATGGCTGGGTTTATATGAAGGTAAAAGAGGGGTAAATTTAAAATTAATGTTATTTTATGTATGGCTTGTTTTTTAATTTATAGTCTGCCTGATGTGTGGGTGAATGAAAGTGAGCGACATCAATTGAAAACTAAAGTAGTTCATTTATCAAAGCTACCCAAAGATACTGCCTTGCTTTTGGACCCAAACATATACAGGTAATTTAATTGTTAATTTAATGTTACTTTCTGAATTATAATTTTTAAATCTTACTGATTATTGGGTGTAAGGTTAGGATTTATTTTTTAAGTACTGAATTCAGTACCAAGCATAATCTTGTTTTCTCTAGTTTTATATATGGCAGTTACATCACAAAGATTTATAAATTACACTGCAGGCGTCTTCAAACTACGGCCTGCGGGCAACATGTGGCCCGCAGAGGAGTCTGATCCGGCCCACCAGGTTTTTTGGGCAGTGAGCGCAGCCGAGGTGTTACAGTAGGAATTAGTAGTTCATATAGTCCGGCCCTCCAGCTCTCTGAGGGACCGTGATCTGGCCCCCACTTTAAAAAGTTTGAGGACCCCTGAATTACAGTATTGAGAAAGATAATATAGTACTGTTTGTTTTTAAGAGATAGCTCCCAGTGTTTACATTTCTAATAATTTTCTGATTTGACCTTTGTTTTAGTGTGCTGTGCTTATGAAATATGGGGTGGGTTAGAGGTGGGGAAAAGAGACCCAACATTTCTGACTATGTGCTGAGTCATTTTGCTAAGTGTTTTACATATATTAGGTCTAGTAATAATTAATGTCGTTTTCTAATACTTTTTTAAATCAAATTTATTTAAACAATACAACAAAATTTAATCAACAATATAGTTGCCGTTGTTTCCTACTACTTGTGCCCAACGCTCAGGAAGCATTTTAATCCCTCTGTTGTAAAATTCTTGTGATTTTGATGCAAAAAATTCGGTCAATGCATTTTTGAGGCATTCTTCATTATTAAATTTTTTCCCAAGAAGAAAGTTTTGCAAAGAACGAAACAAATGGTAATCGGAAGGGGCAGTATCAGGAGAATATGCAGGTTGAGGGAGAACTTCCCATTCCAACTGGCGCAGTTTTTCAGCAGTGATTCTTGCAGTATGCGGTCTTGCGTTATCTTATCGTGGTGAAGAATTACGCCCTTCCGATTAATCAGCGTGTGTTCATTTTCTCTTAAAGCTTGGGCTAACCTTTCCAATTGGGCACTATACACTGCACTTGTAATGGTTTGGTTAGATGGTAAAAGTTCATAATGAAGAATTCCTTTAAAATTCCACCAAACACACAACATCACTTTTTTCGCATGCAAGTCAGGTTTTGGCGTGGGCTGAGGAGCCTCATTTTTGTCCAACCATTGAGGCCGCCTTTTCAAATTAACATACAGCACCCATTCTTCATCTCCGGTAACAATTTGCTCTAAAAACGGCAAACGGTTTTGACAAGAGAGGAGCGAACTGCAAATTGTGACTCTTTGATTACGGTTGTTGTCGGTCAACTCATGAGGAACCCATTTTCCAAACTTTTGGACTTTGCCAAGTGCACACAATTGATTGGAAATTGTTTTCTGTGAACAATTTAAAGTTGTCGCAAGCTCTTGTTGGGTAATTTGAGGATTTTGCACCAAAAGAGCTTGAAGAGCTTCTTGATCAAAATTGGACACACGGCCTCGACCACTCTTGTCATCTAACGAAAAATTTCCCTCGCGAAATTTCTCAAACCAACGCTGGCATTTTCTGGCGCTAACTGCATCTTGACCAAGAGCACTACAGATGTTTTTTTTAGCCTCACTTGCTTTTCTTCCTAATTGGAACTCGTAAAGCATGCAGTGCCGAATATGCTCTTCATCCGCCATCTTCTTAGCCCTAGTTTTGCAACAAAAACCAAACCAATCACAAACTTTTTCAAGCAAAACTTGTTAATTGCACTTCACACGTTCTGTAGATACCACGTGTTTGAAGGTTATGTCAATACAAGTCAACGCCAAGCAAGATTTTAAACGAATGTTAAAAAACGACATTAATTATTACTAGACCCGATACTTTACTCACAAAGCAGCCCTTTGAAATAGGTGTCACTGTCTCTGTTTTACAGATTAGAAAACTGAAGCGCGAGGTTAAATACCTTGCCCAAAGTTACACAGATATTATGTGACTGAATTCAAAACTGCCTGTACCTGAATGACATACACTCGGGTAATTTCAAAAGTGGTGAGCCCTAGCCGGGTTTGACTCAGTGAATAGAGTATTGGCCTGTGGACTGAAAGGTCCTAGGTTCGATTCTGGTCAAGGGCATATGCCGAGGTTGTGGGCTCAATCCCCAATGGGGCATGCAGGAGACAGCCATTTAATGATTTTCATCATTGATGTTTCTTTTCTTTTTTCTTTCTTTCTTTTTTTTAAAATATATATTTTATTGATTTTTTACAGAGAGGAAGGGAGAGAGATAGAGAGTTAGAAACATCGATGAGAGAGAGTCATCGAGCAGCTGCCTCTTGCACACCCCCTATTAGGATATGCCCGCAACCAAGGTACATGCCCTTGACTGGAATCGAACCCGGGACCCTTCAGTCCCCAAGCTGATGCTCTATCCATTGAGCCAAACCGGTTTCGGCTCATCATTGATGTTTCTGTCTCTCCTTCCCTCTCCCTTTCTCTTAGAAATCAAAATATATTTTTAAAAAAAGTGATGAAAATGCTTTATAGTCACTTTTTAAAAAATATATTTTTAATTGATTTCAGAGAGGTAGAAGGAGAAAGATAGAAACCAGTAATGAGAGAGAATGATTAATCAGCTGCCTCCTGAATGTGTGTACACACACACACACTGGAGATTGAGCCTGTAACTCCAGTATGGCAATCGAACCAGGATGTCCTGGCATAGGTTGATGCTTAATCACTGAGCCACACTGACTTGGCTAAAGGCACTTTTAATGAATAAAATTTCTATTTTTTAAAATAAATTTTAATTTAACAAGTATTTTACAATAGGAATATATTGGATAAGAATAAGAGGACATATAAAAATTTAGAATAATCCCAAATTTTTAGCTATCAGAAGGAGTCTGTGCCAGATTTTGAAGTAATTAACACTTTGAAGGTTTGGTTATTCCATGACAATGCTTTCTGGAATGTTAGTCAATGCATTAGGATTTCTATAATTTGAGACATCTTCTGAGAATCAAATTCCAACATAATGGGCCTTGCCCTGTGGAAACACTGAGACTCAGTTTTTCCTACTCCAAAAATAAATTTTAAAATATCTTTTGGTGAAAGTGCTAAGTTCAGTAAAACCTTGTTTTTGTGGACCAATCTGGGTTGTCAAGAAATTAAATGATATAAAGAAAAATGAAATATCTCAAGGAAGAAGATTGAGGTAAATCCACCACAGAAAATACAGAAAAGTCACTATCTATACTAATAATCCTATATAATAAAGAGGTAATATGCAAATTGACCCTCACACACTTGCACAAGATGGCTTCCCCCATGTGGTCAAAGATGGCCGCCACAAGATGGCCAGCAGGGGAAGGTAGTTGTGGGCAATCAGGCCAGCAGGGGAGGTCAGTTAGGGGTGACGAGGCCACCAAGGTAGGGGAACAGTTGTAAAGGGGGAGGGGGTTGTCAGGCCAGCAGGGGGATCAGTGAGGGGCGACTAGGCAGGGGGGACAATTGGGGGAGACCAGGCTGGCAGATGGGGGCAGTGAGGGGAGACCAGGTCAGCAGAAGGGAGCAGTAAGGGGTGACCAGGCCAGTTGGTGGGGGGCCATTTGGGGCAACCATGCCAGTGTGGAGGCGGGGAGTTGGGAGTGACCACATCGGCAGGCAGGGGCCTTTGCGGGTGGCCGGGGTGGCACTTAAGGGCAATCATCCTAGCAGGCAGAGAGAGGTGATCAGCCTGGAGTGGGGGCGGGAGAGGACCGAGCAGCAGTTAGGGGCGGGCGGGCAGGCAGGCAGGCAGGCAGGCAGGCAGGTGAGTGGTTAGGAGCCAGCTATCCTGGACTGTGAAAGGGATGTTTGACTGACTGCTGGTTTAGGCCTGATCCTAAACCAGGTGTCGGACATCTTCCGAGGGGTCCCAGATTGGAGAGGGTGCAGGCTGGGCCGAGGGGACTCCCATTCCCCCTTGCCCCACCCCCACTCCCAGCATGAATTTCATGCACTGGGCCTCTAGTTTAAGAAATAATTCAGTATTGTTTATTTACTGTTACCCAATTTAAGTTATTTCTGCTTACTTTTTGAAGGGAGTAATTAAAATTAGCATTCTAAAAGAGTGATATTTTTGGAGAGCCACCCTGCTATTACAACTGGTTGTAAACTCTCTTAGGCAGAGTGTTGACAAAAGAGCAGGAATCTTAATTATATGATAAAGACTAACTTTAGTGTTTCTGTCCCGCCTTCTACTTCCCCCTCTCTAAGGGTTTCCTTTCTCTCAGAACCAGCTTTCCCCACCCCCATTCTTGTGCACTATAGGAAGCAATTTAGATATTATAGTGAAAATGACTTAAAAAAATCATTCACACTCAGAACCAATGATGTTATAAATGCATAGGAATTGCATATTCTCGTAATTCTATAGTACTTACTGATTTCATTTTTAAACTACCTTAATCTTAACATTTAATTTTGAGTCTGAACTGTCATATTCCTGCTATTTTGAAAGTTAGAATTGTTTACCCTAAAGTGGTTCAAAGTAATAAATTTATTGCGGTGTAGCATTAACAGTGTTTTGGATTTTGGTATGGAAAACTTGTGAAATTAAGTAAAAGGGGGAAAAGCAGTTATTCTAACTAGATTTATGAGAAATAATTTGTTTATGCACATTTCAAAATGAAAGCATAGCAAACCTAAAAATATCTTAAAGACTAAAAGGAACCTGTTTGAGATTTTAAACATTAGTTTCCATAGTACTAGTTGGTTAAAATGTATGTATTAGACATGAGATTTTTTTTTAGAAATAACACTAGCAGGCTACATAAAAAGGATTAATTAAAAGGCTATAGACTATGTAACTAAATTTGCATTCATTATGTGTGAATGCTTTGGAAGTAAATTTTAATGATGATTAATGATCATCACATTGCCTATATTTTATAAATATTTTTAATGTCTCTTGAATTACTTAATGTGTTTTTGATATAGTTGAATTAAAAGAATATTCCTTTTTTCTCTTTCTAGAACAATGCCGCAGAAGAGGTTGAAGAGGTAAAAAATAAATAAATACATAAAAAGCAAACAAGCGGGGACACCTGCAGTCTTAGTCACTGACAATGGGTTTAGTAAAAGTTGCACATTAGACTCAACCCCCTTCCTCTTTTTTAATCCAATATTTAGAATAATATTTATGCTTAGTGTAAACATTCTGTGAATGAAGTAGGCTCTTCTGTGGAATATATTAATATATTACTGTATGTCCACATTTTCATGGAATGGTACTGTGGGAGACTGAGCAAACACTCTTTTGGCAACTTAGTGGAACAGCTTCTTAAAGGCTTTGCATGCTTTCTGCTTTAAGCTGCTTTTTTCCCCCCTTTAGTGATTGCAGTAGTTTATATTGGAAAGAAAAACAGTTCCAGTGTGTGCTCATACAAATACCAAAAGCACTGTAAGGATATTTATCTTGACAGTGTCTATTGATTTGAAGTCATATTAGGACATAATAGGCAATGCAAATTATCAATTATAAATAGATGTGATTGGTTGCCATTTGTGTTCTTTTGCAGAACTCTGATAAGAAAAGTGTTCAATTTGTATTTAAGCAAACAGTGAACGACATTTGCAATCAACTAAATATTCGTCTTTCGAATTAGGGCTGCACATTTCTGTTAAAGAGTGTTGCCGTATGTCTGGTGGCTCCCTTTTCAGGACTAGGGTTTTCTCATGGAGTACAGTATGTTAATATTTACCTATATAACTAATCTGTTAACGGTTTTTGAAAAACCTTTATTTCAAATATTTTAATAATCCTTTATTTTCATTTTAACCTACATAAACCTCTAATTTTTTTTCCCCCTGAGGAAAGCATTTGGTTAATTAGTTTTTTCTTAACATAAGAAAAATTGTATTTTTTTTTAAGTGTTGTCAAACTGAATCCTTTATGCACCAAAGTTGGTTTTGAAAAAGAGAATAAAATCATTTTCTTGCTTTGTTAAGCAAGAAGCCATATGGATTTTTTTTTTAACTTACAGAAATGGAAATATGTGTAACTTGTTAGTATTGTATCAAACAAATGTTGCATAGAGATAATAGAACATTGCTTGTAAATAATTCAGCAGATTTGTAATATATTTTTATATTATGAAATGTACTGTAGATGTTTTTCTAGAGGCATGAAAGTTAAATGTATATATTATTGGTAGAAATAATATTGAAGGATATTGTAATTCACTAGTGCTGCCAGAGGAATTGTTAATAAAGCACCTTCTTTAACAATAAATGTCTTTTGCAGACTTAAAGGGACTATGTACTACTGTTAATATCTTTAAGAACAAAACACATTGAACATCCTTCCAGAAAGTCTTTGAGGGAGGACCTATACCCATAATAGAATTATGGCACTCATTTCTGACAGTGACTGTGAAATCAATCATTTCCTTACTGTTGGAAGGACATATTGTAAAGTATGTGGTTATATGCAGTCAAACTGCAGAAAATACTTCTGATTGAGGAGTTTTCACTTTACTACAATGATATAAAAACCAGCAGTTTTTACACTAAATTTTTAAAGAATAGACAAAAATATAGAACTAAGCCTTTGGTTCCAAAATGGGAAAGTTTCATGATACATAAGTCATATCTCCTTTACTTTAAAATATTTTAAAATAAAAGTTATGGGGACTTTATTCGTAAACAATGGGGTAAAGAGCTATATACATGAAATGAGTCATATAAAATGAAATGAAGTGCAAATAAAAGCACTGGTACTATAAGACATTCTGGAATGGTTGTTTAATAAGGGTATTATCCATATGATCTGTAGCAAATGTGATTTTATTTTTAAAAAGAAAAGAAAAGCAGTGTGTTTTCTTACCGTTTTTTATTTCTTTGCTTAAGCACTTCATTAATTGCTTTATTCTGTATCTGGAAGTAATCTGCAATCTTCTTTGTTCTTTTAAAATTTTGGTTTGTTAAAAAATTGCCAAATAGAAGTGTTTCAGATATATAGTTTGTACCTGTATGTTTTATTTTATTGCCTCATGTTCTTGTAAGTCATTCTTAATTGACCAATGATTGTAGACCTTGCTGAGTATTTTTTCTAATAAAACAAAAGCAAATCACATTTAGCTTCAAAATTGTAATAATTCAATTAAATTTTAAAACATCTACAATATACATCTAATATTTTCTTTAGGGATCCAGTAAATCAAAGTTTCTCATTTTATGGAAATTCAAAACCACATTTCATGGTTATTGATTAGCCTCCAAGTACTCACTCATGGTACTTTGTTGTTTATCTAAGTTTGGTCTGATTCTATTAACACCAAAAAATATGAAATGAAAATGAATTAAAGTGTATTTAATTTGTACGTAAACAATATTACCATCAATTGTGATTGGCAAGTAAATGTGAACATTTTCTTTTTAATCCTCACCCGAGGATATGCTTTTATTTATTTTTCATTTTTTTATTTTTTAAAATTTGTTATGCTATCACATAATTGTCCTCATCATCCTATTCCCATCGAAAACCCCTTTCCCATGTATGCTCCCACTCTCCTGTTGTCCATGATCACTGGTTAGGCTTATACAAGTCCTTTGGTTGATCTTTTCCCTTGAGGATATGCTTTTATTGATGTTTAGAGAGTGAGGAAGGGGGAAGGGAGTGAGGGGGAGAGAAACATCCATGAATCAAGCCCACAACCTTTTTGGTGCATGGGATGACACTCCAACCAACTGAGCCACTTGACTAGGGCCTACTTCTGAACATTTTAATTTTTGTTAATGACATCTATCTATATTGTACTTAACTTCCATATATGATGCTATCTAATAAAAGAGTAATATGCAAATTGACCATCACTCCAACACAAGATGACTGCCACAAGATGTGGACAGAAGAGGGCCGCCACAAGATGGCCAGCAGGGGAGGGCAGTTGAGAGGGACAGGCCTGCAAATTAGGGCAGTTGGGGGCGATCAAGCTGCAAGGGAAGGCAGTTAGGGGTGACCAGGCAGGCAGAGGAGGGAAATTGGGGGCGACTGGGCCTGCAGGGAAGGACAGTTGTGGGGGACCCAGGCCTGCAGGGAAGGGCAGTTAGGGATGATCAGACCTGCAGGGGTGTGGCAGTTGGGGATGACCAAGCCTGTAGGAGGCAGCAGTTAGGGTTGACCAAGCCTGCAGGGGAAGGCATTTAGGGGCAAACAGGCTGGCGGGGAGCAGTTAGGCATCAATCAGGCTGGCAGGGAGTGGCTAGGGGGTGATCAGGCTGGCAGGCAGACGTGGTTAGGGGCAATCAGAAGGGCAGGCAGGTGAGCAGTCCTGGATTATGAGAGTGATATCCAACTGCCCGTTGGATCGAGCCTAAACGGGCAG